>NW_024609880.1:112449231-113049231 GCF_016920785.2 Ixodes scapularis
GGGTGCCTTCTGTGAAGGGGCGACAGTCGTGTAAGCAGTACTGTACCAGCTTCTGTTATAGTTATGTTGTTTTCCGAGCAGCTTCCCGATCACTCAACCCCGCAAACGCGTGCCGAATTTTCAAAAGGTGTCTGCCAACCTGGAAAGCCTTGAACTCCCAGGGAATTTCGGATCATCTGGGAAAGTCAGGGAATCATTCAAAAAGTGGGCTAAATAAGGGAAGACGACTAGTGAAAGCGGCATGGCGGTTGCTCCTCGGCACGGCCATGCTGAATGACATTGCCGAAATGTCATCCTTCGACTCAAAAACTCGAGGAATTTGATCAAAATAGTCAGGGAAAAACTTGAAAAAGTCGGGGAATTCGAAATCAGTAGTTTGTTAGACACAATGTTTGATTTTCTTGGCACTCCACGCGTTTTTACACACGACAGGCACACGCCCGTGTATCACACGGCAGCCAGGCCAAGCGGCTGCCAGCCACTTATGCAAGGTCGATAAGACGCAAGCGTGGAACGCTTTCGGACTGCTGTAAATACACCAGCGGGAGCGTCCGGCCGCAGTCCGACTGCCCACGCTAGGACACCCGACACAGACTCCGCGTCCTGGGTACGTCTGACGTATCTTTAGATTTTGCATCCTAAATACGTCAGACCTATCTTTAGACACAGCGCCTGATAATAGTAGTGAATAGGGTCACGTTCAGTGCGCAAGTCACTTTATTACATTCGGAGAGCGGAATTCCATTCCCGTTGCGCAGGTAGTTCCCGAGCTAGGCATGCACTTGAAAACTATGTTTCACTCTTTCATAAAGCAAGCTTTGCGGGACCCCTGCGCCCTTGTGCACCCATTCGCAGGTCGTGTCGCCTTTCCTCACGTAACTCCCGCAGGTTCAGTGAGTTGCCGAGCCACTGCAGCCCTGGCGTCGCTCGGTACATACAAGAGGCGGCTCACGTCGGTCGTCCAGCAGCGTACTGGAGGGACGCAAAGCTAGCAGCCTCCTTGGTGCACGCGAGACGAGGCTGAGCAGAGCTCCAAGCTCTTCTGACGCACATGTGCACTCCAATGAGACCGGTGTCGCACCCCGATTCCTAGAGATGTCGTCGCACTGGCAGTCTTGTCGGTCCCTGGGGGCCGTCGAGGAGTGCCAGAAAGCAAAATTCCATCCTTCTTGCGCAGGTAGTTCCCCAGCTAGTCACTTCCTTGACGACGTCGCACCCTCTCTGGAAGCAAGCTTCGGGATGCTCTTGTGCACCCATTTGCAGGTCGTGTCGCCTTTGCTCACGTAACTCCCGCAGGTCCAGCGAGTTGCCGAGCCGCTGTAGCCCCGGCGTCGCTGGTCGTGCATCCTGGTCCTGGTCGTGCATCAACCACCGCTGCCCATTTCCGCTGAGTGCTTGGGTGTGGTAGCTTGACGTGCTTTCGCAGAAAGCTGTATGCCTTTGCCGAGTAAAAATGGAGCGTGAGGGCAAACTTGCGCACATCCTCTGTACATGCGTTTTTGTTGCGCCTGACTCTTTTTAAGACGAGGTTGCGCATTGTCTTGGTGAATGCATTGTCAAGTATGTCAACTGCTGGCTTAGGAAGTCGTGTCCTCAGTTCACGGAGCAGCGTGTTCAGCTTCCTAATCCTGGCCGTCTTCCGATTGATCTTCTTCTTTGCCTGTTTCAACAGTTTCCTCGCCTTCTGCAGCTTTTGCCTACTCGTGGCCAGGACCCTGTGCAGTCGTGGTGACACAGCTGCGTACGAGTGGTCACCGAAGGAAGTGTTGCGTCGCATGAACACAGCTTCAGGGGGAGTCCCTGACGTCGTAGCCTGAGAGGGGGAAGTAACCAGCTTTACATTGCTTCCAGAACCAGCAGCAGCTTGGGCCTCTCCTGGGGTTGGCTGATCAGTCGTCGATCCAGGCTGCCTCTCTGGAGGGTGAGACCTGTCAGCAGAACAACGAGCGGTGACATTCAAGACTGCCTGTATTCCACAAGACTGTGTGCCAGGGCATGCATTCTTGGCAGGTTATACTGTGCAGTGTGATATGTGACCACACCTTTTATGCGTTGGCCAGAACTGGCACTGACCCACAAAAAGGGGGTGCTGGGAGTTCTGGCTTATGAATAGGGTTCCATGTTTTGGGTGTTTTTTAATTTGTGAGTATTACCTGGCTCAGTGAGCAAAAGAAGAGCCGTGATCAAAGGGTGCAGCCAAAAGCTGTAACCAAAAGTTGTGTCCAAATGCCGTGACCAATGCGACGCAATCTAAGGAAAAAGAAAATAAGAGAAAAGCAAACAGCTGTGCTCACGTTATCATTTTCGTCATGTTACTTAATTATTAATCACGTGATCGAACAAAAAATAAACCTAGAAATAAATTATCCCCTGCCCGGTTTCGAACCTAGGCTCTCATGATCGCAAAACTAGTGTGCTATTCATTGGGTCAACCTTGCTCATTGACGTCAATATAACTCGGCCAAAGGTAATGCTCACGCATTCTCACATCATGAAAGAAAGCTGAGGTGCTCTCGTAGTTTTATTTTTTTAAAAATGGGGGTGATTTTTTGGTGCTTATTTGTTCTCTCGAATTTTGAGCTTATCAGTGTCTTTTTTTGATATCGACTAAAACTCGGAGTCTCACGGTACTTATGTGGTAAAAGCAAATGCATATCTGTGGCGTTTCTAGGAGACACAACATTATATGCACTACTCATTGCTAAATGGAGCACATAAAAACAATTTCCAAAGAAAAAGAGCAGCCTCGCAGACAGTTCAGTGCGGTCGGTGTTGTGGTTCAACAAAAGTACAGACGTTTATCAAGGTTCCCTGCCGTGGAAAGTGCAATTTCTCTTCGAAGCAAGCTCAATTCGCGTTCTTTCGGTTTTTGCAGATTTTAAGAAAAATCGTTTGGAGGTCATACTTTTATGTATATCAGTATATACTGAAAACACGTAATCCACTTATGATTGAATGATTGTAAAAAGCATACAGCATGCCATGGAATTATTATAATGGTGGTGGTTGAAATTGTTGCAAAGAACCTGAATGTTTTACTCGAACCTATCAACTTGATCCCAAAGATGCCGCTTTTCTAGTGATTCGTTGACCACCACTTTCAGATACAAGAGACACACCTTTGCAAGTTGTGCAACTAGTCGCCCGAAGTACCTGAAAACTGGAGCTGGTTACTTCCCCCTCTCAGGCTACGACGTCAGAGACTCCCCCTGAAGCTGTGTTCAAGCGACGCAACACTTCCTTCGGTGACCACTCGTACGCAGCTGTGTCACCACGACTGCACAGGGTCCTGGCCACGAGTAGGCAAAAGCTGCAGAAGGCGAGGAAACTGTTGAAACAGGCAAAGAAGAAGATCAATCGGAAGACGGCCAGGATTAGGAAGCTGAACACGCTGCTCCGTGAACTGAGGAAACGACTTCCTAAGCCAGCAGTTGACATACTTGACAATGCATTCACCAACACAATGCGCAACCTCGTCTTAAAAAGAGTCAGGCGCAACAAAAACGCATGTACAGAGGATGTGCGCAAGTTTGCCCTCACGCTCCATTTTTACTCGGCAAAGGCATACAGCTTTCTGCGAAAGCACGTCAAGCTACCACACCCAAGCACTCAGCGGAAATGGGCAGCGGTGGTTGATGCACGACCAGGACCAGGATGCACGACCAGCGACGCCGGGGCTACAGCGGCTCGGCAACTCGCTGGACCTGCGGGAGTTACGTGAGCAAAGGCGACACGACCTGCAAATGGGTGCACAAGAGCATCCCGAAGCTTGCTTCCAGAGAGGGTGCGACGTCGTCAAGGAAGTGACTAGCTGGGGAACTACCTGCGCAAGAAGGATGGAATTTTGCTTTCTGGCACTCCTCGACGGCCCCCAGGGACCGACAAGACTGCCAGTGCGACGACATCTCTAGGAATCGGGGTGCGACACCGGTCTCATTGGAGTGCACATGTGCGTCAGAAGAGCTTGGAGCTCTGCTCAGCCTCGTCTCGCGTGCACCAAGGAGGCTGCTAGCTTTGCGTCCCTCCAGTACGCTGCTGGACGACCGACGTGAGCCGCCTCTTGTATGTACCGAGCGACGCCAGGGCTGCAGTGGCTCGGCAACTCACTGAACCTGCGGGAGTTACGTGAGGAAAGGCGACACGACCTGCGAATGGGTGCACAAGGGCGCAGGGGTCCCGCAAAGCTTGCTTTATGAAAGAGTGAAACATAGTTTTCAAGTGCATGCCTAGCTCGGGAACTACCTGCGCAACGGGAATGGAATTCCGCTCTCCGAATGTAATAAAGTGACTTGCGCACTGAACGTGACCCTATTCACTACTATTATCAGGCGCTGTGTCTAAAGATAGGTCTGACGTATTTAGGATGCAAAATCTAAAGATACGTCAGACGTACCCAGGACGCGGAGTCTGTGTCGGGTGTCCTAGCGTGGGCAGTCGGACTGCGGCCGGACGCTCCCGCTGGTGTATTTACAGCAGTCCGAAAGCGTTCCACGCTTGCGTCTTATCGACCTTGCATAAGTGGCTGGCAGCCGCTTGGCCTGGCTGCCGTGTGATACACGGGCGTGTGCCTGTCGTGTGTAAAAACGCGTGGAGTGCCAAGAAAATCAAACATTGTGTCTAACAAACTACTGATTTCGAATTCCCCGACTTTTTCAAGTTTTTCCCTGACTATTTTGATCAAATTCCTCGAGTTTTTGAGTCGAAGGATGACATTTCGGCAATGTCATTCAGCATGGCCGTGCCGACGAGCAACCGCCATGCCGCTTTCACTAGTCGTCTTCCCTTATTTAGCCCACTTTTTGAATGATTCCCTGACTTTCCCAGATGATCCGAAATTCCCTGGGAGTTCAAGGCTTTCCAGGTTGGCAGACACCTTTTGAAAATTCGGCACGCGTTTGCGGGGTTTAGTGATCGGGAAGCTGCTCGGAAAACAACATAACTATAACAGAAGCTGGTACATACAGTACTGCTTACACGACTGTCGCCCCTTCACAGAAGGCACCCGGCAGGCGGCCGGGAGCCGCCGTCCCCCCGGAGTGACCGCCGTCGGTCTTTTTCACGTCACTACGGATCACATAGTGAAGTGGTCCATAGTTAGCTCAGCACCGAGCAGTTCGGAGATTTCAACACTTCTCTCGCTGCTTCAAATGCGAATCTTGACGGTCGAGCTAAGAAAATTGCCCGGGCACGTCCGCCGTACCGTTAGAACTCCGCGTTCTCTTACGTCCTACATACCTTTAGACTCCGCGTTCCGGATGGGTTCGACGTATCCTTCGACTCAGCGATTATGGAGGAGCTCCCGTGGTTGACGATTGCGGATATTTTAATTAAACTCGAACGACCGAGCGATGTCCGAGGTAGTGATCCGAGCCCGTACGAGAAGCACGGGACCGAATCTGGCTCACTCTGAATTAAATAAAAAAAGAAAAGCCTCATTCCCTCGCACTTCACGTTATTCCTACGCGGGAGAGCACACAAAACCCTCAAAAACCGAATTCCGCTCACGAAATCCACACACTCCGATCAACACCCACAACGCTTCCGACACGCACTGGGCGCTGCCATCTTTTCGTTGACGCCAGAGATTTGGTCTGGTTACGTCATAGATTTGGCCTGGTCACGTGTCTAGTGGTCAAAATTGTACAACATGGCGGCGGCCAATCGGGGGTCACTTTTGCCTGATGAACGGTATACTAGTTTATCACTCTAAGGCCCTCTACCTCGTTGGTTTTAGATCACTTTCAGAATGGTTTTATGAGCAATACACTATGGCGACTTACATCAGACCAATTTAATAGCGTGGATACGTCTGGATTGAAAAACCGTTCACTCACGCTCACGGGAAGCCTTCCCTCTGAAGACCCCACCTGTAGTTCCTCTCTACTCTCGTTAACAAGTCAGTGTTGGTTCCTGCTTCGATGATCCGAAAAATATGGTTTTAGATCAATTTCAGAATGGTTTTATGAGTAATACAATATGGCGACTTACATCAAACCAATTTAACAGCGTGCATGCGTCTGGATTGAAAAACCGTTCACTCACGCTCACGGGAAGCCTTCTCTCTGAAGACCCCACCGGTAGTTCCTCTCAACTCTCGTTAACAAGGCAGTGTTGGTTCCTGCTTCAATAATCCGAAAAATATGGTTTTAGATCAATTTCAGAATGGTTTTATGAGCAATACAATATGGCGACTTACATCAAACCAATTTAATAGCGTGGATGCGTCTTGATTGAAAAACCGTTCACTCACGCTCACGGGAAGCCTTCTCTCTGAAGACCCCACCTGTAGGTCCTCTCTACTCTCGTTAACAACTCAGTGTTGGTTCCTGCTTCGATGATACGAAAGATATGGTTTTAGATCAATTTCAGAATGGTTTTATGAGCAATACAATATGGCGACTTACATCAAACCAATTTAATAGCGTGCATGTGTCTGGATTGAAAAACCGTTCACTCACGCTCACGGGAAGACTTCTCTCTGAAGACCCCACCTGTAGTTCCTCTCTACTCTCGTTAACAAGTCAGTGTTGGTTCCTGCTTCGATGATCCGAAAAATATGGTTTTAGATCAATTTCAGAATGGTTTTATGAGTAATACAATATGGCGACTTACATCAAACCAATTTAACAGCGTGCATGCGTCTGGATTGAAAAACCGTTCACTCACGCTCACGGGAAGCCTTCTCTCTGAAGACACCACCGGTAGTTCCTCTCTACTCTCGTTAACAAGGCAGTGTTGGTTCCTGCTTCAATAATCCGAAAAATATGGTTTTAGATCAATTTCAGAATGGTTTTATGAGCAATACAATATGGCGACTTACATCAAACCAATTTAATAGCGTGCATGCGTCTGGATTGAAAAATCGTTCACTCACGCTCACGGGAAGCCTTCTCTCTGAAGACCCCACCTATAGTGCCTCTCTACTCTCGTTAACAAGTCAGTGTTGGTTCCTGCTTCGCTGATCCGAAAATTATGGTTTCAGATCAATTTCAGATTGGTTTTATGGGCAATACAATATGGCGACTTACATCAAACTAATTTAATAGCGTGGATGCCTCTGGATTGAAAAACTGTTCACTCACGCTCACGGGAAGCCTTCTCTCTGAAGACCCCACCTGTAGTTCCTCTCTACTCTCGTTAACAAAGTGTTGGTTCCTGCTTCAATAATCCGAAAAATATGGTTTTAGATCAATTTCAGAATGGTTTTATCAGCAATACAATATGGCGACTTACATCAAACTAAATTAATAGCGTGGATGCGTCTGGATTGAAAAACTGTTCACTCACGCTCACGGGAAGCCTTCTCTCTGAAGACCCCACCTGTAGTGCCTCTCTACTCTCGTTAACAAAGTGTTGGTTCCTGCTTCAATAATCCGAAAAATATGGTTTAAGATATATTTCAGAATGGTTTTATGAGGAATACAATATGGCGACTTACATCAAACCAATTTAATAGCGTGCATGCGTCTGGATTGAAAAATCGTTCACTCACGCTCACGGGAAGCCTTCTCTCTGAAGACCCCACCTATAGTGCCTCTCTACTCTCGTTAACAAGTCAGTGTTGGTTCCTGCTTCGCTGATCCGAAAATTATGGTTTCAGATCAATTTCAGATTGGTTTTATGGGCAATACAATATGGCGACTTACATCAAACTAATTTAATAGCGTGGATGCCTCTGGATTGAAAAACTGTTCACTCACGCTCACGGGAAGCCTTCTCTCTGAAGACCCCACCTGTAGGTCCTCTCTACTTTCGTTAACAAGTCAGTGTTGGTTCCTGCTTCGCTGATCCGAAAATTATGGTTTCAGATCAATTTCAGAATGGTTTTATGGGCAATACAATATGGCGACTTACATCAAACCAGTTTAATAGCGTGGATGCCTCTGGATTGAAAAAATGTTCACTCACGCTCACGGGAAGCCTTCTCTCTGAAGACCCCACCTGTAGTTCCTCTCTACTCTCGTTAACAAGTCAGTGTTGGTTCCTCCTTCGCCAATCCGAAAAATATGGTTTCAGATCAATTTCAGAATGGTTTTATGGGCAATACAATATGGCGACTTACATCAAACCAATTTAATAGCGTGGATGCCTCCGGATTGAAAAACCGTTCACTCACGCTCACGGGAAGCCTTCTCTCTGAAGACCCCACCTGTAGTTCCTCTCTACTCTCGTTAACAAGCCAGTGTTGGTTCCTGCTTCAATAATCCGAAAAATATGGTTTTAGATCAATTTCAGAATGGTTTTATGAGCAATACATTATGGCGACTTACATCAAACCAATTTAATAGCGTGGATGCCTCCGGATTGAAAAACCGTTCACTCACGCTCACGGGAAGCCTTCTCTCTGAAGACCCCACCTGTAGTTCCTCTCTACTCTCGTTAACAAGCCAGTGTTGGTTCCTGCTTCAATAATCCGAAAAATATGGTTTTAGATCAATTTCAGAATGGTTTTATGAGCAATACATTATGGCGACTTACATCAAACCAATTTAATAGCGTGGATGCATCTGGATTGAAAAACCGTTCACTCACGCTCTCGGGAAGCCTTCTCTCTGAAGACCCCACCTGTAGTTCCTCTCTACTCTCGTTAACAAGTCAGTGTTGGTTCCTGCTTCGCTGATCCGAAAAATATGGTTTCAGATCAATTTCAGAATGGTTTTTTCAGCAATACAATATGACGACTTACATCAAACCAATTTAATAGCGTGGATGCGTCTGGATTGAAAAACCGTTCACTGACGCTCACGGGAAGCCTTCTCTCTGAAGACCCCACCTGTAGTTCCTCTCTACTCTCGTTAACAAGTCAGTGTTGGTTCCTGCTTCGCTGATCCGAAAAATATGGTTTCAGATCAATTTCAGAATGGTTTTTTGAGCAATACAATATGGCGACTGACATCAAACCAATTTAATAGCGTGGATGCCTCTGGACTGAAAAAGCGTTCACTCACGCTCACGGGAAGCCTTTTCTCTGAAGACCCCACCTGTTGTTTCTCTCTACTCTCGTTAACAAGGCAGTGTTGGTTCCTGCTTCGCTAATCCGAAAAATATGGTTTCAGATCAATTTCAGAATGGTTTTATGGGCAATACAATATGGCGACTGACATCAAACCAATTTAATAGCGTGGATGCCTCTGGGTGGAAAAACCGTTCACTCACGCTCACGGGAAGCCTTCTCTCTGAAGACCCCACCTGTTGTTCCTCTCTACTCTCGTTAACAAGGCAGTGTTGGTTCCTGCTTCGCTAATCTGAAAAATATGGTTTCAGATCAATTTCAGAATGGTTTTATGGGCAATACAATATGGCGACTGACATCAAACCAATTTAACAGCGTGGATGCCTCTGGACTGAAAAAGCGTTCACTCACGCTCACGGGAAGCCTTCTCTCTGAAGACCCCACCTGTTGTTCCTCTCTACTCTCGTTAACAAGGCACTGTTGGTTCCTGCTTCGCTAATCCGAAAAATATGGTTTCAGATCAATTTCAGAATGGTTTTATGGGCAATACAATATGGCGACTGACATCAAACCAATTTAATAGCGTGGATGCCTCTGGATGGAAAAACCGTTCACTCACGCTCACGGGAAGCCTTCTCTCTGAAGACCCCACCTGTAGTTCCTCTCTACTCTCGTTAACAAGTCAGTGTTGGTTCCTGCTTCGCTGATCCGAAAAATATGGTTTCAGATCAATTTCAGAATGGTTTTTTTAGCAATACAATATGACGACTTACATCAAACCAATTTAATAGCGTGGATGCGTCTGGATTGAAAAACCGTTCACTCACGCTCACGGGAAGCCTTCTCTCTGAAGACCCCACCTGTAGTTCCTCTCTACTCTCGTTAACAAGTCAGTGTTGGTTCCTGCTTCGCTAATCCGAAAAATATGGTTTCAGATCAATTTCAGAATGGTTTTATTGGCAATACAATATGGCGACTTACATCAAACCAATTTAACAGCGTGGATGCCTCTGGATTGAAAAAGCGTTCACTCACGCTCACGGGAAGCCTTCTCTCTGAAGACCCCACCTGTTGTTCCTCTCTACTCTCGTTAACAAGGCAGTGTTGGTTCCTGCTTCGCTAATCCGAAAAATATGGTTTCAGATCAATTTCAGAATGGTTTTATGGGCAATACAATATGGCGACTGACATCAAACCAATTTAATAGCGTGGATGCCTCTGGACTGAAAAAGCGTTCACTCACGCTCACGGGAAGCCTTCTCTCTGAAGACCCCACCTGTTGTTCCTCTCTACTCTCGTTAACAAGGCAGTGTTGGTTCCTGCTTCGCTAATCCGAAAAATATGGTTTCAGATCAATTTCAGAATGGTTTTATGGGCAATACAATATGGCGACTGACATCAAACCAATTTAATAGCGTGGATGCCTCTGGATGGAAAAACCGTTCACTCACGCTCACGGGAAGCCTTCTCTCTGAAGACCCCACCTGTAGTTCCTCTCTACTCTCGTTAACAAGTCAGTGTTGGTTCCTGCTTCGCTGATCCGAAAAATATGGTTTCAGATCAATTTCAGAATGGTTTTATGAGCAATACATTATGGCGACTTAAATCAAACCAATTTAATAGCGTGGATGCCTCTGGACTGAAAAAGCGTTCACTCACGCTCACGGGAAGCCTTCTCTCTGAAGACCCCACCTGTTGTTCCTCTCTACTCTCGTTAACAAGGCAGTGTTGGTTCCTGCTTCGCTAATCCGAAAAATATGGTTTCAGATCAATTTCAGAATGGTTTTATGGGCAATACAATATGGCGACTGACATCAAACCAATTTAATAGCGTGGATGCCTCTGGATGGAAAAACCGTTCACTCACGCTCACGGGAAGCCTTCTCTCTGAAGACCCCACCTGTAGTTCCTCTCTACTCTCGTTAACAAGTCAGTGTTGGTTCCTGCTTCGCTGATCCGAAAAATATGGTTTCAGATCAATTTCAGAATGGTTTTATGGGCAATACAATATGGCGACTGACATCAAACCAATTTAATAGCGTGGATGCCTCTGGACTGAAAAAGCGTTCACTCACGCTCACGGGAAGCCTTCTCTCCGAAGACCCCACCTGTTGTTCCTCCCTACTCTCGTTAACAAGGCAGTGTTGGTTCCTGCTTCGATGATACGAAAGATATGGTTTTAGATCAATTTCAGAATGGTTTTATGAGCAATACAATATGGCGACTTACATCAAACCAATTTAATAGCGTGCATGCGTCTGGATTGAAAAACCGTTCACTCACGCTCACGGGAAGACTTCTCTCTGAAGACCCCACCTGTAGTTCCTCTCTACTCTCGTTAACAAGTCAGTGTTGGTTCCTGCTTCGATGATCCGAAAAATATGGTTTTTGATCAATTTCAGAATGGTTTTATGAGTAATACAATATGGCGACTTACATCAAACCAATTTAACAGCGTGCATGCGTCTGGATTGAAAAACCGTTCACTTACGCTCACGGGAAGCCTTCTCTCTGAAGACCCCACCTGTAGTTCCTCTCTACTCTCGTTAACAAGTCAGTGTTGGTTCTTGCTTCGATGATTCGAAAAATATGGTTTTAGATCAATTTCAGAATGGTTTTATGAGTAATACAATATGGCGACTTACATCAAACCAATTTAACAGCGTGCATGCGTCTGGATTGAAAAACCGTTCACTCACGCTCACGGGAAGCCTTCTCTCTGAAGACACCACCGGTAGTTCCTCTCTACTCTCGTTAACAAGGCAGTGTTGGTTCCTGCTTCAATAATCCGAAAAATATGGTTTTAGATCAATTTCAGAATGGTTTTATGAGCAATACAATATGGCGACTTACATCAAACCAATTTAATAGCGTGGATGCGTCTTGATTGAAAAACCGTTCACTCACGCTCACGGGAAGCCTTCTCTCTGAAGACCCCACTTGTAGTTCCTCTCTACTCCCGTTAACAACTCAGTGTTGGCTCCTGCTTCGATAATCCGAAAAATATGGTTTTAGATCAATTTCAGAATGGTTTTATGAGCAATACAATATGGCGACTTACATCAAACCAATTTAATAGCGTGGATGCCACTGGATTGAAAAACTGTTCACTCACGCTCACGGGAAGCCTTCTCTCTGAAGACCCCACCTGTAGTTCCTCTCTACTCTCGTTAACAAAGTGTTGGTTCCTGCTTCAATAATCCGAAAAATATGGTTTTAGATCAATTTCAGAATGGTTTTATCAGCAATACAATATGGCGACTTACATCAAACTAAATTAATAGCGTGGATGCGTCTGGATTGAAAAACTGTTCACTCACGCTCACGGGAAGCCTTCTCTCTGAAGACCCCACCTGTAGTTCCTCTCTACTCTCGTTAACAAAGTGTTGGTTCCTGCTTCAATAATCCGAAAAATATGGTTTTAGATATATTTCAGAATGGTTTTATGAGGAATACAATATGGCGACTTACATCAAACCAATTTAATAGCGTGCATGCGTCTGGATTGAAAAATCGTTCACTCACGCTCACGGGAAGCCTTCTCTCTGAAGACCCCACCTGTAGTTCCTCTCTACTCTCGTTAACAAGACAGTGTTGGTTCCTGCTACGCTGATCCCAAAAATATGGTTTTAGATCAATTTCAGAATGGTTTTATGTGCAATACAATATGGCGACTTACATCAAACCAATTTAATAGCGTGGATGCGTCTGGATTGAAAAACTGTTCACTCACGGTCACGGGAAGCCTTCTCTCTGAAGACCCCACCTATAGTTCCTCTCTACTCTCGTTAACAAGTCAGTGTTGGTTCCTGCTTCGCTGATCCGAAAATTATGGTTTCAGATCAATTTCAGATTGGTTTTATGGGCAATACAATATGGCGACTTACATCAAACCAATTTAATAGCGTGGATGCCTCTGGATTGAAAAACTGTTCACTCACGCTCACGGGAAGCCTTCTCTCTGTAAACCCCACCTGTAGTTCCTCTCTAGTCTCGTTAACTAGTCGGTGTTGGTTCCTGCTTCGCTGATCCGAAAAATATGGTTTCAGATCAATTTCAGAATGGTTTTATGGGCAATACAATATGGCGACTTACATCAAACCAGTTTAATAGCGTGGATGCCTCTGGATTGAAAAAATGTTCACTCACGCTCACGGGAAGCCTTCTCTCTGAAGACCCCACCTGTAGTTCCTCTCTACTCTCGTTAACAAGTCAGTGTTGGTTCCTCCTTCGCCAATCCGAAAAATATGGTTTCAGATCAATTTCAGAATGGTTTTATGGGCAATACGGCGACTTACATCAAACCAATTTAATAGCGTGGATGCCTCCGGATTGAAAAACCGTTCACTCACGCTCACGGGAAGCCTTCTCTCTGAAGACCCCACCTGTAGTTCCTCTCTACTCTCGTTAACAAGCCAGTGTTGGTTCCTGCTTCAATAATCCGAAAAATATGGTTTTAGATCAATTTCAGAATGGTTTTATGAGCAATACATTATGGCGACTTACATCAAACCAATTTAATAGCGTGGATGCATCTGGATTGAAAAACCGTTCACTCACGCTCTCGGGAAGCCTTCTCTCTGAAGACCCCACCTGTAGTTCCTCTCTACTCTCGTTAACAAGTCAGTGTTGGTTCCTGCTTCGCTGATCCGAAAAATATGGTTTCAGATCAATTTCAGAATGGTTTTTTCAGCAATACAATATGACGACTTACATCAAACCAATTTAATAGCGTGGATGCGTCTGGATTGAAAAACCGTTCACTGACGCTCACGGGAAGCCTTCTCTCTGAAGACCCCACCTGTAGTTCCTCTCTACTCTCGTTAACAAGTCAGTGTTGGTTCCTGCTTCGCTGATCCGAAAAATATGGTTTCAGATCAATTTCAGAATGGTTTTTTGAGCAATACAATATGGCGACTGACATCAAACCAATTTAATAGCGTGGATGCCTCTGGACTGAAAAAGCGTTCACTCACGCTCACGGGAAGCCTTTTCTCTGAAGACCCCACCTGTTGTTCCTCTCTACTCTCGTTAACAAGGCAGTGTTGGTTCCTGCTTCGCTAATCCGAAAAATATGGTTTCAGATCAATTTCAGAATGGTTTTATGGGCAATACAATATGGCGACTGACATCAAACCAATTTAATAGCGTGGATGCCTCTGGGTGGAAAAACCGTTCACTCACGCTCACGGGAAGCCTTCTCTCTGAAGACCCCACCTGTTGTTCCTCTCTACTCTCGTTAACAAGGCAGTGTTGGTTCCTGCTTCGCTAATCTGAAAAATATGGTTTCAGATCAATTTCAGAATGGTTTTATGGGCAATACAATATGGCGACTGACATCAAACCAATTTAATAGCGTGGATGCCTCTGGACTGAAAAAGCGTTCACTCACGCTCACGGGAAGCCTTCTCTCTGAAGACCCCACCTGTTCCTCTCTACTCTCGTTAACAAGGCACTGTGTGTTCCTGCTTCGCTAATCCGAAAAATATGGTTTCAGATCAATTTCAGAATGGTTTTATGGGCAATACAATATGGCGACTGACATCAAACCAATTTAATAGCGTGGATGCCTCTGGATGGAAAAACCGTTCACTCACGCTCACGGGAAGCCTTCTCTCTGAAGACCCCACCTGTAGTCCCTCTCTACTCTCGTTAACAAGTCAGTGTTGGTTCCTGCTTCGCTGATCCGAAAAATATGGTTTCAGATCAATTTCAGAATGGTTTTTTTAGCAATACAATATGACGACTTACATCAAACCAATTTAATAGCGTGGATGCGTCTGGATTGAAAAACCGTTCACTCACGCTCACGGGAAGCCTTCTCTCTGAAGACCCCACCTGTAGTTCCTCTCTACTCTCGTTAACAAGTCAGTGTTGGTTCCTGCCACTGATCTCTATGTCTATTTGCTGGATCGCGTTTGACCAGCTCCTCCTATGGACCGGAATGCGGTCACTGGCGGCCATCTTTAGGTAGAGTTATATCATCTCTAGCCATCATAGTAATATGGCGGACAGCGCAATGGCGGCAGGCTGCCATAAAAATAGCCGTAGATCTAGTACACTGTACCGTGGGTGACATTTCGTGCTTGATTGAAGTTGTTTGATGAAGCAGATTCTTGAAACCCGGCGTGAACGGTAGCCTCATCTTTGAGGACCCGGCGAAAGTTCTACGAAAGCGCAGCACCGGGGGAAAGCAGCGCAGCTCGCATCAAAAGCAGACTCCGTACCGTCGTCTGCTTTCGATGCTCCTTTCGATGCGACTTTCGATACGTGCTGTGCTGCTTTTCTCCCGGTGCTGCGATTTCGTGAAACTTTTACCAGGTCCTCAAAAACCAGACTACTGTTCACGCCGGGTTTCAAAAACATGTTTCGTCAAATAATTTTAATCAAGCACGCAATATCACCCACGCTATTTTGACCGCAGCCTGCCAACCCACCTGCCAAAACGCTATCTGCCATGGATGGATGATAGCGGCTGCAGCAGCTTACATTGGCTAGAGGTGATATAACTCTACCTAAAGATGGCCGCCAGTGACCGCATTCGCGGAGCGGGCAAACGCGATCCAGCAATTGTCATTGAGATCAGTGGTTCCTGCTTCGCTAATCCGAAAAATATGGTTTCAGATCAATTTCAGAATGGTTTTATTGGCAATACAATATGGCGACTTACATCAAACCAATTTAACAGCGTGGATGCCTCTGGATTGAAAAAGCGTTCACTCACGCTCACGGGAAGCCTTCTCTCTGAAGACCCCACCTGTTGTTCCTCTCTACTCTCGTTAACAAGGCAGTGTTGGTTCCTGCTTCGCTAATCCGAAAAATATGGTTTCACATCAATTTCAGAATGGTTTTATGGGCAATACAATATGGCGACTGACATCAAACCAATTTAATAGCGTGCATGCCTCTGGACTGAAAAAGCGTTCACTCATGCTCACGGGAAGCCTTCTCTCTGAAGACCCCACCTGTTGTTCCTCTCTACTCTCGTTAACAAGGCAGTGTTGGTTCCTGCTTCGCTAATCCGAAAAATATGGTTTCAGATCAATTTCAGAATGGTTTTATGGGCAATACAATATGGCGACTGACATCAAACCAATTTAATAGCGTGGATGCCTCTGGATGGAAAAACCGTTCACTCACGCTCACGGGAAGCCTTCTCTCTGAAGACCCCACCTGTAGTTCCTCTCTACTCTCGTTAACAAGTCAGTGTTGGTTCCTGCTTCGCTGATCCGAAAAATATGGTTTCAGATCAATTTCAGAATGGTTTTATGAGCAATACATTATGGCGACTTAAATCAAACCAATTTAATAGCGTGGATGCCTCTGGACTGAAAAAGCGTTCACTCACGCTCACGGGAAGCCTTCTCTCTGAAGACCCCACCTGTTGTTCCTCTCTACTCTCGTTAACAAGGCAGTGTTGGTTCCTGCTTCGCTAATCCGAAAAATATGGTTTCAGATCAATTTCAGAATGGTTTTATGGGCAATACAATATGGCGACTGACATCAAACCAATTTAATAGCGTGGATGCCTCTGGACTGAAAAAGCGTTCACTCACGCTCACGGGAAGCCTTCTCTCCGAAGACCCCACCTGTTGTTCCTCCCTACTCTCGTTAACAAGGCAGTGTTGGTTCCTGCTTCGCTAATCCGAAAAATATGGTTTCAGATCAATTTCAGAATGGTTTTATGGGCAATACAATATGGCGACTGACATCAAACCAATTTAATAGCGTGGATGCCTCTGGATGGAAACACCGTTCACTCACGCTCACGGGAAGCCTTCTCTCTGAAGACCCCACCTGTAGTTCCTCTCTACTCTCGTTAACAAGTCAGTGTTGGTTCCTGCTTCGCTGATCCGAAAAATATGGTTTCAGATCAATTTCAAAATGGTTTTATGAGCAATACATTATGGCGACTTAAATCAAACCAATTTAATAGCGTGGATGCCTCTGGACTGAAAAAGCGTTCACTCACGCTCACGGGAAGCCTTCTCTCTGAAGACCCCACCTGTTGTTCCTCTCTACTCTCGTTAACAAGGCAGTGTTGGTTCCTGCTTCGCTAATCCGAAAAATATGGTTTCAGATCAATTTCAGAATGGTTTTATGGGCAATACAATATGGCGACTGACATCAAACCAATTTAATAGCGTGGATGCCTCTGGATGGAAAAACCGTTCACTCACGCTCACGGGAAGCCTTCTCTCTGAAGACCCCACCTGTAGTTCCTCTCTACTCTCGTTAACAAGTCAGTGTTGGTTCCTGCTTCGCTAATCCGAAAAATATGGTTTCAGATCAATTTCAGAATGGTTTTATTGGCAATACAATATGGCGACTTACATCAAACCAATTTAACAGCGTGGATGCCTCTGGATTGAAAAACCGTTCACTCACGCTCACGGGAAGCCTTGTCTCTGAAGACCCCACCTGTAGTTCCTCCCTACTCTCGTTAACAAGGCAGTGTTGGTTCCTGCTTCAATAATCCGAAAAATATGGTTTTAGATCAATTTCAGAATGGTTTCATGAGCAATACAATATGGCGACTTACATCAAACCAATTTAATAGCGTGCATGCGTCTGGATTGAAAAACCGTTCACTCACGCTCACGGGAAGCCTTCTCTCTGAAGACCCCACCTGTAGTTCCTCTCTACTCTCGTTAACAAGACAGTGTTGGTTCCTGCTACGCTGATCCCGAAAATATGGTTTTAGATCAATTTCAGAATGGTTTTATGAGCAATACAATATGGCGACTTACATCAAACCAATTTAATAGCGTGGATGCGTCTGGATTGAAAAACCGTTCACTCACGGTCACGGGAAGCCTTCTCTCTGAAGACCCCACCTATTGTTCCTCTCTACTCTCGTTAACAAGTCAGTGTTGGTTCCTGCTTCGCTGATCCGAAAATTATGGTTTCAGATCAATTTCAGATTGGTTTTATGGGCAATACAATATGGCGACTTACATCAAACCAATTTAATAGCGTGGATGCCTCTGGATTGAAAAACTGTTCACTCACGCTCACGGGAAGCCTTCTCTCTGTAAACCCCACCTGTAGTTCCTCTCTAGTCTCGTTAACTAGTCAGTGTTGGTTCCTGCTTCGCTGATCCGAAAAATATGGTTTCAGATCAACGAGGTAGAGGGCCTTAGAGTGATAAACTAGTATACCGTTCATCAGGCAAAAGTGACCCCCGATTGGCCGCCGCCATGTTGTACAATTTTGACCACTAGACACGTGACCAGGCCAAACCTATGACGTAATCAGACCAAATCTTTGGCGTCAACGTTAAGATGGCAGCGCCCAGTGCGTGTCGGAAGCGTTGTGGACGTTGATCGGAGTGTGTGGATTTCGTGTGCGGAATTCCGTTTTTCAGGGGTTTGTGTGCTCTCCCGCGTAGGAATAACGTGAAGTACGAGGGAACGAGGCTTTTCTTTTTTATTTAATTCAGAGTAAGCCAGATTCGGTCCCGTGCTTCTCGTACGGGCTCGGATCACTACCTCGGACATCGCTCGGTCGTTCGAGTGTAATTAAAACATCCGCAATCGTTAACCACAGGAGCTCCTCGATAATCGCTGTGTCGAAGGATACGTCGAACCCATCCGGAACGCGGAGTCTAAAGGTATGTAAGACGTAATTAGAACGCGGAGTTCTAACGGTACGGCGGACGTGCCCGGGCAATTTTCTTAGCTCGACGGTCAAGATTCGCATTTGAAGCAGCGAGAGAAGTGTTGGAATCTCCGAACTGCTCGGTGCTGAGCTAACTACGGACCACGTCACTATGTGATCCGTAGTGACGTGAAAAAGACCGACGGCGGTCACTCCGGGCGGACGGCGGCTCCCGGCCGCCTGCCGGGTGCCTTCTGTGAAGGGGCGACAGTCTTGTAAGCAGTACTGTACCAGCTTCTCTTATAGTTATGTTGTTCTCGAGCAGCTTCCCGATCACTAAACCCCGCAAACGCGTGCCGAAATTTCAAAAGGTGTCTGCCAACCTGGAAAGCCTTGAACTCCCAGGGAATTTCGGATCATCTGGGAAAGTCAGGGAATCATTCAAAAAGTGGGCTAAATAAGGGAAGACGACTAGTGAAAGCGGCATGGCGGTTGCTCGTCGGCACGGCCATGCTGAATGACATTGCCGAAATGTCATCCTTCGACTCAAAAACTCGAGGAATTTGATCAAAATAGTCAGGGAAAAACTTGAAAAAGTCGGGGAATTTGAAATCAGTAGTTTGTTAGACACAATGTTTGATTTTCTTGGCACTCCACGCGTTTTTACACACGGCAGGCATACGCGCGTGTATCACACGGCAGCCAGGCCAAACGGCTGCCAGCCACTTATGCAAGGTCGATAAGACGCAAGCGTGGAACGCTTTCGGACTGCTGTAAATACACCAGCGGGAGCGTCCGGCCGTAGTCCGACTGCCCACGCTATAGGACACCCGACACAGACTCCGCGTCCTGGGTACGTCTGACGTATCTTTAGATTTCGCATCCTAGGTACGTCAGACCTATCTTTAGACACAGCGCCTGATAATAGTAGTGAATAGGGTCACGTTCAGTGCGCAAGTCACTTTATTACACTCGGAGAGCGGAATCCCATTCCCGTTGCGCAGGTAGTTCCCGAGCTAGGCAGGCACTTGAAGACTATGTTTCACTCTTTCATAAAGCAAGCTTTGCGGGACCCCTCCGCCTTTGTGCACCCATTCGCAGGTCGTGTCGCCTTTCCTCACGTAACTCCCGCTGGTCCAGCGAGTTGCCGAGCCGCTGTAGCCCCGGCGTCGCTCGGTACATACAAGAGGCGGCTCACGTCGGTCGTCCAGCAGCACACTGAAGGGGCGCAAAGCTCGCAGCCTCCTTGGTGCTTGCAAGACGAGGCTGAGCAGAGCTCCAAGCTCTTCTGACGCACATGTGCACTCCAATGAGACCGGTGTCGCACCCCGATTCCTAGAGATGTGGTCGCACTGGCAGTCTTGTTGGTCCTTGGGGGCCGTCGAGGAGGGCCAGAAAGCAAAATTCCATCCTTGTTGCGCAGGTAGTTCCCCAGCTAGTCACTTCCTTGAAGACGGCGTCGCACTCTCTCTGGGCGGAAGCTTCGGGATGCTCTTGTGCACCCTTTCACAGGTCGTGTCGCCTTTGCTCACGTAACTCCCGCTGGTCCAGCGAGTTGCCGAGCCACTGCAGCCCCGGCGTCGCTCGGTACATACAAGAGGCGGCTCACGTCGGTCGTCCAGCAGCACACTGAAGGGGCGCAAAGCTCGCAGCCTCCTTGGTGCACGCAAGACGAGGCTGAGCAGAGCTCCAAGCTCTTCTGACGCACATGTGCACTCCAATGAGACCGGTGTCGCACCCCGATTCCTAGAGATGTGGTCGCACTGGCAGTCTTGTTGGTCCTTGGGGGCCGTCGAGGAGGGCCAGAAAGCAAAATTCCATCCTTGTTGCGCAGGTAGTTCCCCAGCTAGTCACTTCCTTGAAGAGGACGTCGCACTCTCTCTGGGCGGAAGCTTCGGGATGCTCTTGTGCACCCTTTCACAGGTCGTGTCGCCTTTCCTCACGTAACTCCCGCTGGTCCAGCGAGTTGCCAAACCGCTGTAGCCCCGGCGTCGCTCGGTACATACAAGAGGCGGCTCACGTCGGTCGTCCAGCAGCACACTGAAGGGGCGCAAAGCTCGCAGCCTCCTTGGTGCTTGCAAGACGAGGCTGAGCAGAGCTCCAAGCTCTTCTGACGCACATGTGCACTCCAATGAGACCGGTGTCGCACCCCGATTCCTAGAGATGTGGTCGCACTGGCAGTCTTGTTGGTCCTTGGGGGCCGTCGAGGAGGGCCAGAAAGCAAAATTCCATCCTTGTTGCGCAGGTAGTTCCCCAGCTAGTCACTTCCTTGAAGACGGCGTCGCACTCTCTCTGGGCGGAAGCTTCGGGATGCTCTTGTGCACCCTTTCACAGGTCGTGTCGCCTTTGCTCACGTAACTCCCGCTGGTCCAGCGAGTTGCCGAGCCACTGCAGCCCCGGCGTCGCTCGGTACATACAAGAGGCGGCTCACGTCGGTCGTCCAGCAGCACACTGAAGGGGCGCAAAGCTCGCAGCCTCCTTGGTGCACGCAAGACGAGGCTGAGCAGAGCTCCAAGCTCTTCTGACGCACATGTGCACTCCAATGAGACCGGTGTCGCACCCCGATTCCTAGACATGTGGTCGCACTGGCAGTCTTGTTGGTCCTTGGGGGCCGTCGAGGAGTGCCAGAAAGCAGAATTCCATCCTTGTTGCGCAGGTAGCTCCCCAGCTAGTCACTTCCTTGAAGACAGCGTCGCACTCTCTCTGGAAGCAAGCTTCAGGATGCTCTTGTGCACCCATTTGCAGGTCGTGTTGCCTTTGCTCACGTAACTCCCGCAGGTCCAGCGAGTTGCCGAGCCGCTGTAGCCCCGGCGTCGCTCGGTACATACAAGAGGCGGCTCACGTCGGTCGTCCAGCAGCACACTGAAGGGACGCAAAGCACGCAGCCTCCTTGGTGCACGCAAGACGAGGCTGAGCAGAGCTCCGTGCTCTTCTGACGCACGTGCACTCCAATGAGACCGGTGTCGCACCCCGATTCCTAGACATGTGGTCGCACTGGCAGTCTTGTTGGTCCTTGGGGGCTGTCGAGGTGTGCCAGAAAGCAGAATTCCATCCTTGTTGCGCAGGCAGTTCCCCAGCTAGTCACTTCCTTGAAGACGGCGTCGCACTCTCTCTGGGCGGAAGCTTCGGGATGCTCTTGTGCACCCTTTCACAGGTCGTGTCGCCTTTGCTCACGTAACTCCCGCTGGTCCAGCGAGTTGCCGAGCCGCTGTAGCCCCGGCGTCGCTCGGTACATACAAGAGGCGGCTCACGTCGGTCGTCCAGCAGCACACTGAAGGGACGCAAAGCTCGCAGCCTCCTTGGTGCACGCAAGACGAGGCTGAGCAGACCTCCAAGCTCTTCTGACGCACATGTGCACTCCAATGAGACCGGTGTCGCACCCCGATTCCTAGACATGTGGTCGCACTGGCAGTCTTGTTGGTCCTTGGGGGCCGTCGAGGAGTGCCAGAAAGCAGAATTCCATCCTTGTTGCGCAGGTAGCTCCCCAGCTAGTCACTTCCTTGAAGACGGCGTCGCACCCTCTCTGGAAGCAAGCTTCAGGATGCTCTTGTGCACCCATTTGCAGGTCGTGTCGCCTTTGCTCACGTAACTCCCGCAGGTCCAGTGAGTTGCCGAGCCACTGCAGCCCCGGTGTCGCTCGGTACATACAAGAGGCGGCTCACGTCGGTCGTCCAGCAGCACACTGAAGGGACGCAAAGCTCGCAGCCTCCTTGGTGCTTGCAAGACGAGGCTGAGCAGACCTCCAAGCTCTTCTGACGCACATGTGCACTCCAATAATACCGGTGTCGCACTGGCAGTCTTGTTGGACCTTGGGGGCCGTCGAGAAGTGCCAGAAAGCAGAATTCCATCCTCCTTGCGCAGGTAGTTCCCCAGCTAGTAACTTCCTAGAAGACGACGTCGCACTGTCTCTGGGCGGAAGCTTCGGGATGCTCTTGTGTACCCGTTCACAGGTCGTGTCGCCTTTGCTCACGTAACTCCCGCTGGTCCAGCGATCTGCCGAGCCACTGCAGCCCCGGTGTCGCTCGGTACATACAAGAGGCGGCTCACGTTGGTCGTCCAGCAGCACACTGACGGGACGCAAAGCTCGCAGCCTCCTTGGTGCTTGCAAGACGAGGCTGAGCAGACCTCCAAGCTCTTCTGACGCACATGTGCACTCCAATAAGACCGGTGTCGCACTGGCAGTCTTGTTGGACCTTGGGGGCCGTCGAGGAGTGCCAGAAAGCAGAATTCCATCCTCCTGGCGCAGGTAGTTCTCCAGCTAGTAACTTCCTAGAAGACGACGTCGCACTGTCTCTGGGCGGAAGCTTCGGGATGCTCTTGTGCACCCATTCACAGGTCGTGTCGCCTTTGCTCACGTAACTCCCGCAGGTCCAGCGAGTTGCCGAGCCACTGCAGCCCCGGCGTCGCTCGGTACATACAAGAGGCGGCTCACGTCGGTCGTCCAGCAGCACACTGGAGGGACGCCTCGCAGCCTCCTTGGTGCATGCAAGATGAGGCTGAGCAGACCTCCAAGCTCTTCTGACGCACATGTGCACTCCAATGAGACCGGTGTCGCACTGGCAGTCTTGTTGGACCTTGGGGGCCGTCGAGGAGTGCCAGAAAGCAGAATTCCATCCTCCTTGCGCAGGTAGTTCCCCAGCTAGTAACTTCCTAGAAGACGACGTCGCACTCTCTCTGGGCGGAAGCTTCGGGATGCTTTTGTGCACCCATTCACAGGTCGTGTCGCCTTTGCTCACGTAACTCCCGCAGGTCCAGCGAGTTGCCGAGCCACTGCAGCCCCGGCGTCGCTCGGTACATACAAGAGGCGGCTCCCGTCAGTCGTCCAGCAGCACACTGAAGGGACGCAAAGCTCGTAGCCTCCTTGGTGCTTGCAAGACGAGGCTGAGCAGACCTCCAAGCTCTTCTGACGCACATGTGCACTCCAATAATACCGGTGTCGCACTGGCAGTCTTGTTGGACCTTGGGGGCCGTCGAGAAGTGCCAGAAAGCAGAATTCCATCCTCCTTGCGCAGGTAGTTCCCCAGCTAGTAACTTCCTAGAAGACAACGTCGCACTGTCTCTGGGCGGAAGCTTCGGGATGCTCTTGTGTACCCATTCACAGGTCGTGTCGTCTTTGCTCACATAACTCCCGCTGGTCCAGCGATTTGCCGAGCCACTGCAGCCCCGGTGTCGCTCGGTACATACAAGAGGCGGCTCACGTCGGTCGTCCAGCAGCACACTGACGGGACGCAAAGCTCGCAGCCTCCTTGGTGCTTGCAAGACGAGGCTGAGCAGACCTCCAAGCTCTTCTGACGCACATGTGCACTCCAGTGAGACAGGTGTCGCACTGGCAGTCTTTTTGGACCTTGAGGGCCGTCGAGGAGTGCCAGAAAGCAGAATTCCATCCTCCTTGCGCTGGTAGTTCCCCAGCTAGTAACTTCCTAGAAGACGACGTCGCACTCTCTCTGGGCGGAAGCTTCGGGATGCTTTTGTGCACCCATTCACAGGTCGTGTCGCCTTTGCTCACGTAACTCCCGCAGGTCCAGCGAGTTGCCGAGCCACTGCAGCCCCGGCGTCGCTCGGTACATACAAGAGGCGGCTCACGTCGGTCGTCCAGCAGCACACTGAAGGGACGCAAAGCTCGCAGCCTCCTTGGTGCTTGCAAGACGAGGCTGAGCAGACCTCCAAGCTCTTCTGACGCACATGTGCACTCCAGTGAGACAGGTGTCGCACCCCGATTCCTAGAGATGTGGTCGCACTGGCAGTGTTGTTGGTCCTTGGGGCCGTCGAGGAGTGCTAGAAAGCAGAATGCCATCCTTGTTGCGCAGGTAGTTCCCCAGCTAGTCACTTCCTTGAAGAGGACGTCGCACTCTCTCTGGAAGCAAGCTTCGGGATGCTCGTGTGCACCCATTCGCAGGTCGTGTCGCCTTTGCTCACAAAGCTCCCGCAGGTTGCAGGGCAGCGAGTTCACACATGAGCCCTATTCGTTCCCCAATTGAGGGTCATATGAGCTCTCTAAACCAACCTTGCCATGTTGCTTGTCCATCTCTGGCTCCATTCTTGGCACTCTTTGCTCATTAAATCATTGTCTCTTGTGATTATGTTACATGGAGCGTGCAGAGCTGTTTTGGGTGCAGTTTTCACGACAGAGCTGACATTTGAGTGAAAATGCCTTGGTGCTGCAGTGGATTCGTGACCCTTATCAATGCCCGCGAAAGATTACTAGCTTCGTCAAGAACTGTCGGATGGTGCTACCTCTTTCTGCGGCACTCTGCTGACGGCACATGTGGTGGATTCGCAGCTTGAAGAAGTATTCCAGCATTGTCTTGACCATAATTGCGCAGTGGGACTGGTTGTCGATTGTCTGTGCCAGGAAGAGGTGGTCAAAGCTCTTAAACAGCGGGGTCATGAAGATGATGGCCATTGCCTCTGCCTGCAGTCTTTGTAGCCAGTTTCGACCTCCTTTGGCCGCCTTGTCAAAGTGCCTGCGAAGCACCTTCTCCGCTATTTTGCACAAGCCCAGGATGTCCTGTGAGGGGCTGTGGAGCCCCCCAGCATCCTTGATCAGTATAAGGTCGCTCTTGGCTCTTGTAAGAAGTGCGATCTTAGAGCACTCTGGGCACTTGGTCATTTTTGCAAAGTTGACTGCCACGTTTCCAGCAATGTATTCTACAACACATTCGGCGAATTCTGAAAGCGGCTTGTAGGAGACAGTACTGTTGGCCTCTTCGCCCCTTGCATCCTCAGCCCTTCTCTGATCTTGCTGGTGCTGCGCCGACGAGCTTACGAGAAGCGTCTCGGTGCCGTCGACCTGGCAGTTGCCGCAAGTTGAAGGCAGGACGTTGGCGAGCAAGCACTTTCTGTATGCTGACCGAAACTCTAGCGCTGTGGGGTTGTTGTTGTTACCCGTCCTGTTGCGTACAGTGGCAAAAAACAGCTCAAGGTGGTCCTGACTGAGCTTTCGCGTCAGCAGGCACCTGAGTGGCGGACTGGGGCTCCAGACCAGGTCTTCTGCCAGACCTTTGATGGAATCAAGGACAAGTAGGAATCCGAGGACTGGAGTCTTCCTTGCCCCTTGGCTCAACGGCTTGCCCGTTACGTCTTTCAGGGCTCGAAGGTAGCGTGAAGCTTGCTCAATCCTTTCCAGAATGGTGACTTGGTTGCTGGCACGAATGGGACATTTGCTCCCACGACCAAGGGGATGACATGAGTTCGTCAGGTCAAATATATCATCGACTGCTGCGGCAAACTTGGCAGTCGCCTCAGCACCCTCGAAGCCTTGGATACCCTTTTCCTTGCAAAACAGCAAGGCGCAGCTGACGGACCGGCTCAAGGTTTGGGCTGCCAGTGACACCTTCATCTTCTGTCTCTCGAAGTCAATGTGCTGCTTTCGGAGCTTGTTGGCTGCATGAAGGCCTTCTTGCTGCTGCAGGTTGTCCAAGGCCGCAAGGTACCGCCAGGCCACGACCTTACCTGCCCCATCTATGATGCACCCTTTCTCGGCCAGCAGGTTCCGCATGAGCTTTAGCATATGGCAGGCGTCCAAGACGGCGTGGACCCTGCTGGTGGGGTCCGATGGATGCGTGAACCAGCTCTTCATCGGCTGAGCAAAGCGCACTCCGAGCGCTGTGAGCATGGTGATGTTGCAGTTTGTCCCGTCACACGTCACACTTATACACTTTGCTCCAGCATCCTTCAGTTTAATTATGTACTCCCGTACCAGGTTGGCGCGAGCGTTGCCGTCTAGACCATCGATGAGGGCGTAACCCAGGGGGATCTTCCAGTTTCGGTTGACTGCCACCGCCAAAAATACAAGTGCGTGCTTCGCAAAGGTGACGCAGTCGTTTCGGATGATGCCGTGACCCAGGTCACAGCACCCGACGACTTCTTTGCCATCCCAGTCTGTTTGTCTTTTTATTCCCATCTCATCGACCATCAGGCTGACGAAAAGAGGTCCCTTCTGGGCTTCCTGTGCAACTTTCTCAAACGACTGCTGGGTGAATCCTGGTCGTGCATCAACCACCGCTGCCCATTTCCGCAGAGTGCTTGGGTGTGGTAGCTTGACGTGCTTTCGCAGAAAGCTGTATGCCTTTGCCGAGTAAAAATGGAGCGTGAGGGCAAACTTGCGCACATCCTCTGTACATGCGTTTTTGTTGTGCCTGACTCTTTTTAAGACGAGGTTGCGCATTGTGTTGGTGAATGCATTGTCAAGTATGTCAACTGCTGGCTTAGGAAGTCGTGTCCTCAGTTCACGGAGCAGCGTGTTCAGCTTCCTAATCCTGGCCGTCTTCCGATTGATCTTCTTTTTTGCCTGTTTCAACAGTTTCCTCGCCTTCTGCAGCTTGTGCCTACTCGTGGCCAGGACCCTTTGCAGTCGTGGTGACACAGCTGCGTACGAGTGGTCACCGAAGGAAGTGTTGCGTCGCATGAACACAGCTTCAGGGGGAGTCTCTGACGTCGTAGCCTGAGAGGGGGAAGTAACCAGCTCTACACTGCTTCCAGAACCAGCAGCAGCTTGGGCCTCTCCTGGGGTTGGCTGATCAGTCGTCGATCCAGGCTGCCTCTCTGAAGGGTGAGACCTGTCAGCAGAACAACGAGCGGTGACATTCAAGACTGCCTGTACTCCACAAGACTGTGTGCCAGGGCATGCATTCTTGGCAGGTTATACTGTGTAGTGTGATATGTGACCACACCTTTTATGCGTTGGCCAGAACTGGCACTGACCCACAAAAAGGGGGTGCTGGGAGTTCTGGCTTATGAATAGGGTTCCATGTTTTGGGTGTTTTTAATTTGTGAGTATTACCTGGCTCAGTGAGCAAAAAAAGAGCCGTGATCAAAGGGTACAGCCAAAAGCCGTAACCAAAAGTTGTGTCCAAATGCCGTGACCAATGCGACGCAATCCAAGGGAAAAGAAAATACAACAAAAACAAACATCTGTGCTCACGTTATCATTTTCGTCACGTGACTTAATTATTAATCACGTGATCGAACAAAAAATAAACCTAGAAATAAATTATCCCCTGCCCGGTTTCGAACCTAGGCTCTCATGATCGCAAAACTAGAGTGCTATTCGTTGCGTCAACCTTGCTCATTGACGTCAATATAACCCGACCAAAGGTAATGCTCACGCATTCTCACATCATGAAAAAAAGCTGAGGTGCTCTCTTAGTTTTATTTTTTTAAAAATGGGGGTGATCTTTTGGTGCTTATTTGTTCTCTCGAATTTTGAGTTTTTTTGGTGTCTGTTTTTGATATCGACCAAAACTCGGAGTTTAACGGTACTTATGTGGTAAAAGCAAATGCATATCTGTGGCGTTTCTAAGAGACGCAACATGATATGCACTATTCATTGCTAAATGGAGCACATAAAAACAATTTCCAAAGAAAAAGAGCAGCCTCGCAGACAGTTCAGTGCGGTCGGTGTTGTGGTTCAACAAAAGTACAGACGTTTATAAAGGTTCCCTGCCGTGGAAAGTGCAATTTCTCTTCAAAGCAAGCTCAATTCGGGTTTTGCAGATTTAAAAAAAATCGTTTGGAGGTCATATTTTTATGTATATCAGTGTATACTGAAAACACGGAACCCACTTATGATTGAATGATTGTAAAAAGCATACAGCATGCCATGGAATTATTATAATCGTGGTGGTTGAAAGTGTTGCAAAGAACCTGAATGTTTTACTCAAACCTATCAACTTGATCCCAAAGATGCCACTTTTCTAGTGATTCGTTGACCACCACTTTCAGATACAAGGGACACACCTTTGCAAATTGTGCAACTAGTCGCCCGAAGTACCTGAAGACTGGAGCCTGCATCATGTGTAATTTTACCTTGTCATTGTTGTACTGACATTTTCTATTTGTGCAGTGTTGTCAAGTGCAAACAGTGAGCATGCTAGTTTATTAGAGTTCCATGGAACCTATCCTTTTCATGTAATGCATCTGCAACAATGATTTCGAGGCAAATAAAAATATTGTGATCTGCTGCAATGAAACTTGCTCTATTCATACCTATGCCTGTGCTTCGGTCGCTGGCACAGAAGGAAGGCCTCATCAGACCGCGATCTTGATCGCTTCCGAGGTGACCGTTTTGTCTTGCTTGCTGGGGAGCTGAACACCGTTGGCACACTTCCTTGCCTGAGGTACGTCTTATTGTTCAGTTGGTAGAAACAGTTGTCCGCAAAGTGCAGTGAGCACAACTTGGACCATCTGCTGAGCTTCCAGTCTCGGCAGGGCAGCTTCTCCATCCATGCCTTTAGGAGTTCCGGATCATTCAGTGGGAACCTGTGATGGTATAATGAAGCAATTGGGAAACCTCTTTTTTTGCATGCAAAGAGAAATGTACCAAGCCATCTGGTGAAAGACTGTTTTAGGCACATTCCAAGTGCATAAATGAACAAGAATCTGGTATCTTGCAGACTGACCACCTCTTTGAGCCACTCTGAGGAACAGTAGGTTAAGGTATGTGCTTATTTATTCAAATCGCCCTGCTCTCGGAAACTAGCAATAAGAATGCCATACTTTTGTAGGGAATCGCATTTCCTCCTGCGGAAGGCATGAATCTAAGTGAAGTTTTGGCAGTGAGATCAGCTTACAAGCTGCTTCCCTTGTTGAGTTCTATATATGTGCACGGGAAGGCGAGCCACGGATCTTCTAGCGCGCGAGGGGACGGAAGAGAAATGCACGCCACGTCAAACAGTCTCAACATGTTAGCATAGCCAGCAAAACGAACGGTGTGACCAGGTTGACTCCAAGATCTAGGAAACTTACCTATGATACGAGATCCCCAAGTCCTGGCCGCCCCTGTTGGCACAACCAATATCGGCGCAGGTACTCGGCATGGTCTTGTTTTTAGGGTCGTTTGATTATTTTTCTCGGTTAGAAAAGCGGCGAAGCAAGACGAGCCGTCGAAATCTGAACCGAAAAGACGCGCGCCAAAAGTCGTCTGCTATGTTTACGGACCGTAAATACAACGGTGATCAAATGATTTGAACAGTTCAGATTATTTGTAAAAATCCATTTTTACCGCAGAAAACACACAATTCAAGGTTATTGCGGATTGTAAACGAAATTCAGAAGGCGCGGAAGCGACGTCGTTCAGCGTCCTCGTTGAGCGTGCTTCAGCGCTACAAAAAATTTCAGCGCGCATAAAAATCGTCTGCTCTTTCTCCGTCCGTTTTGCGCTCTCTGAATTTCGTTTACAATCCGCAATACCCTTGAATTGTGTGTTTTCTGCGGTAAAAATGGATTTTTACAAATAGTCTGAACTGTTCAAATCATTTGATCACCGTTGTATTTACGGTCCGTAAACATAGCAGACGACTTTTGGCGCGCGTCTTTTCGGTTCAGATTTCGACGGCTCGTCTTGCTTCGCCGCTTTTCTAACCGAGAAAAATAATCAAACGACCCTAAAAACAAGACCATGCCGAGTACCTGCGCCGATATTGGTTGTGCCAACAGGGGCGGCCAGGACTTGGGGATCTCGTATCATAGGTAAGTTTCCTAGTTCTTGGAGTCAACCTGGTCACACCGTTCGTTTTGCTGGCTATGCTAACATGTTGAGACTGTTTGACGTGGCGTGCATTTCTCTTCCGTCCCCTCGCGCGCTAGAAGATCCGTGGCTCGCCTTCCCGTGCACATATATAGAACTCAACAAGGGAAGCAGCTTGTAAGCTGATCTCACTGCCAAAACTTCACTTAGATTCATGCCTTCCGCAGGAGGAAATGCGATTCCCTACAAAAGTATGGCATTCTTATTGCTAGTTTCCGAGAGCAGGGCGATTTGAATAAATAAGCACATACCTTAACCTACTGTTCCTCAGAGTGGCTCAAAGAGGTGGTCAGTCTGCAAGATACCAGATTCTTGTTCATTTATGCACTTGGAATGTGCCTAAAACAGTCTTTCACCAGATGGCTTGGTACATTTCTCTTTGCATGCAAAAAAAGAGGTTTCCCAATTGCTTCATTATACCATCACAGGTTCCCACTGAATGATCCGGAACTCCTAAAGGCATGGATGGAGAAGCTGCCCTGCCGAGACTGGAAGCTCAGCAGATGGTCCAAGTTGTGCTCACTGCACTTTGCGGACAACTGTTTCTACCAACTGAACAATAAGACGTACCTCAGGCAAGGAAGTGTGCCAACGGTGTTCAGCTCCCCAGCAAGCAAGACAAAACGGTCACCTCGGAAGCGATCAAGATCGCGGTCTGATGAGGCCTTCCTTCTGTGCCAGCGACCGAAGCACAGGCATAGGTATGAATAGAGCAAGTTTCATTGCAGCAGATCACAATATTTTTATTTGCCTCAAAATCATTGTTGCAGATGCATTACATGAAAAGGATAGGTTCCATGGAACTCTAATAAACTAGCATGCTCACTGTTTGCACTTGAAAACACTGCACAAATAGAAAATGTCAGTACAACAATGACAAGGTAAAATTACACATGATGCAGGCTCCAGTCTTCAGGTACTTCGGGCGACTAGTTGCACAATTTGCAAAGGTGTGTCCCTTGTATCTGAAAGTGGTGGTCAACGAATCACTAGAAAAGTGGCATCTTTGGGTTCAAGTTGATAGGTTTGAGTAAAACATTCAGGTTCTTTGCAACACTTTCAACCACCACGATTATAATAATTCCATGGCATGCTGTATGCTTTTTACAATCATTCAATCATAAGTGGGTTCCGTGTTTTCAGTATACACTGATATACATAAAAATATGACCTCCAAACGATTTTTTTTTAAATCTGCAAAACCCGAATTGAGCTTGCTTTGAAGAGAAATTGCACTTTCCACGGCAGGGAACCTTTATAAACGTCTGTACTTTTGTTGAACCACAACACCGACCGCACTGAACTGTCTGCGAGGCTGCTCTTTTTCTTTGGAAATTGTTTTTATGTGCTCCATTTAGCAATGAATAGTGCATATCATGTTGCGTCTCCTAGAAACGCCACAGATATGCATTTGCTTTTACCACATAAGTACCGTTAAACTCCGAGTTTTGGTCGATATCAAAAACAGACACCAAAAAAACTCAAAATTCGAGAGAACAAATAAGCACCAAAAGATCACCCCCATTTTTAAAAAAAATAAAACTAAGAGAGCACCTCAGCTTTTTTTCATGATGTGAGAATGCGTGAGCATTACCTTTGGTCGGGTTATATTGACGTCAATGAGCAAGGTTGACGCAACGAATAGCACTCTAGTTTTGCGATCATGAGAGCCTAGGTTCGAAACCGGGCAGGGGATAATTTATTTCTAGGTTTATTTTTTGTTCGATCACGTGATTAATAATTAAGTCACGTGACGAAAATGATAACGTGAGCACAGATGTTTGTTTTTGTTGTATTTTCTTTTCCCTTGGATTGCGTCGCATTGGTCACGGCATTTGGACACAACTTTTGGTTACGGCTTTTGGCTGTACCCTTTGATCACGGCTCTTTTTTTGCTCACTGAGCCAGGTAATACTCACAAATTAAAAACACCCAAAACATGGAACCCTATTCATCAGCCAGAACTCCCAGCACCCCCTTTTTGTGGGTCAGTGCCAGTTCTGGCAACGCATAAAAGGTGTGGTCACATATCACACTGCACAGTATAACCTGCCAAGAATGCATGCCCTGGCACACAGTCTTGTGGAGTACAGGCAGTCTTGAATGTCACCGCTCGTTGTTCTGCTGACAGGTCTCACCCTCCAGAGAGGCAGCCTGGATCGACGACTGATCAGCCAACCCCAGGAGAGGCCCAAGCTGCTGCTGGTTCTGGAAGCAGTGTAGAGCTGGTTACTTCCCCCTCTCAGGCTACGACGTCAGAGACTCCCCCTGAAGCTGTGTTCATGCGACGCAACACTTCCTTCGGTGACCACTCGTACGCAGCTGTGTCACCACGACTGCAAAGGGTCCTGGCCACGAGTAGGCACAAGCTGCAGAAGGCGAGGAAACTGTTGAAACAGGCAAAAAAGAAGATCAATCGGAAGACGGCCAGGATTAGGAAGCTGAACACGCTGCTCCGTGAACTGAGGACACGACTTCCTAAGCCAGCAGTTGACATACTTGACAATGTATTCACCAACACAATGCGCAACCTCGTCTTAAAAAGAGTCAGGCACAACAAAAACGCATGTACAGAGGATGTGCGCAAGTTTGCCCTCACGCTCCATTTTTACTCGGCAAAGGCATACAGCTTTCTGCGAAAGCACGTCAAGCTACCACACCCAAGCACTCTGCGGAAATGGGCAGCGGTGGTTGATGCACGACCAGGATTCACCCAGCAGTCGTTTGAGAAAGTTGCACAGGAAGCCCAGAAGGGACCTCTTTTCGTCAGCCTGATGGTCGATGAGATGGGAATAAAAAGACAAACAGACTGGGATGGCAAAGAAGTCGTCGGGTACTGTGACCTGGGTCACGGCATCATCCGAAACGACTGCGTCACCTTTGCGAAGCACGCACTTGTATTTTTGGCGGTGGCAGTCAACCGAAACTGGAAGATCCCCCTGGGTTACGCCCTCATCGATGGTCTAGACGGCAACGCTCGCGCCAACCTGGTACGGGAGTACATAATTAAACTGAAGGATGCTGGAGCAAAGTGTATAAGTGTGACGTGTGACGGGACAAATTGCAACATCACCATGCTCACAGCGCTCGGAGTGCGCTTTGCTCAGCCGATGAAGAGCTGGTTCACGCATCCATCGGACCCCACCAGCAGGGTCCACGCCGTCTTGGACGCCTGCCATATGATAAAGCTCATGCGGAACCTGCTGGCCGAGAAAGGGTGCATCATAGATGGGGCAGGTAAGGTCGTGGCCTGGCGGTACCTTGCGGCCTTGGACAACCTGCAGCAGCAAGAAGGCCTTCATGCAGCCAACAAGCTCCGAAAGCAGCACATTGACTTCGAGAGACAGAAGATGAAGGTGTCACTGGCAGCCCAAACCTTGAGCCGGTCCGTCAGCTGCGCCTTGCTGTTTTGCAAGGAAAAGGGTATCCAAGGCTTCGAGGGTGCTGAGGCGACTGCCAAGTTTGCCGCAGCAGTCGATGATATATTTGACCTGACGAACTCATGTCATCCCCTTGGTCGTGGGAGCAAATGTCCCATTCGTGCCAGCAACCAAGTCACCATTCTGGAAAGGATTGAGCAAGCTTCACGCTACCTTCGAGCCCTGAAAGACGTAACGGGCAAGCCGTTGAGCCAAGGGGCAAGGAAGACTCCAGTCCTCGGATTCCTACTTGTCCTTGATTCCATCAAAGGTCTGGCAGAAGACCTGGTCTGGAGCCCCAGTCCGCCACTCAGGTGCCTGCTGACGCGAAAGCTCAGTCAGGACCACCTTGAGCTGTTTTTTGCCACTGTACGCAACAGGACGGGTAACAACAACAACCCCACAGCGCTAGAGTTTCGGTCAGCATACAGAAAGTGCTTGCTCGCCAACGTCCTGCCTTCAACTTGCGGCAACTGCCAGGTCGACGGCACCGAGACGCTTCTCGTAAGCTCGTCGGCGCAGCACCAGCAAGATCAGAGAAGGGCTGAGGATGCAAGGGGCGAAGAGGCCAACAGTACTGTCTCCTACAAGCCGCTTTCAGAATTCGCCGAATGTGTTGTAGAATACATTGCTGGAAACGTGGCAGTCAACTTTGCAAAAATGACCAAGTGCCCAGAGTGCTCTAAGATCGCACTTCTTACAAGAGCCAAGAGCGACCTTATACTGATCAAGGATGCTGGGGGGCTCCACAGCCCCTCACAGGACATCCTGGGCTTGTGCAAAATAGCGGAGAAGGTGCTTCGCAGGCACTTTGACAAGGCGGCCAAAGGAGGTCGAAACTGGCTACAAAGACTGCAGGCAGAGGCAATGGCCATCATCTTCATGACCCCGCTGTTTAAGAGCTTTGACCACCTCTTCCTGGCACAGACAATCGACAACCAGTCCCACTGCGCAATTATGGTCAAGACAATGCTGGAATACTTCTTCAAGCTGCGAATCCACCACATGTGCCGTCAGCAGAGTGCCGCAGAAAGAGGTAGCACCATCCGACAGTTCTTGACGAAGCTAGTAATCTTTCGCGGGCATTGATAAGGGTCACGAATCCACTGCAGCACCAAGGCATTTTCACTCAAATGTCAGCTCTGTCGTGAAAACTGCACCCAAAACAGCTCTGCACGCTCCATGTAACATAATCACAAGAGACAATGATTTAATGAGCAAAGAGTGCCAAGAATGGAGCCAGAGATGGACAAGCAACATGGCAAGGTTGGTTTAGAGAGCTCATATCACCCTCAATTGGGGAACGAATAGGGCTCATGTGTGAACTCGCTGCCCTGCAACCTGCGGGAGCTTTGTGAGCAAAGGCGACACGACCTGCGAATGGGTGCACACGAGCATCCCGAAGCTTGCTTCCAGAGAGAGTGCGACGTCCTCTTCAAGGAAGTGACTAGCTGGGGAACTACCTGCGCAACAAGGATGGCATTCTGCTTTCTAGCACTCCTCGACGGCCCCAAGGACCAACAACACTGCCAGTGCGACCACATCTCTAGGAATCGGGGTGCGACACCTGTCTCACTGGAGTGCACATGTGCGTCAGAAGAGCTTGGAGGTCTGCTCAGCCTCGTCTTGCAAGCACCAAGGAGGCTGCGAGCTTTGCGTCCCTTCAGTGTGCTGCTGGACGACCGACGTGAGCCGCCTCTTGTATGTACCGAGCGACGCCGGGGCTGCAGTGGCTCGGCAACTCGCTGGACCTGCGGGAGTTACGTGAGCAAAGGCGACACGACCTGTGAATGGGTGCACAAAAGCATCCCGAAGCTTCCGCCCAGAGAGAGTGCGACGTCGTCTTCTAGGAAGTTACTAGCTGGGGAACTACCAGCGCAAGGAGGATGGAATTCTGCTTTCTGGCACTCCTCGACGGCCCTCAAGGTCCAAAAAGACTGCCAGTGCGACACCGGTCTCACTGGAGTGCACATGTGCGTCAGAAGAGCTTGGAGGTCTGCTCAGCCTCGTCTTGCAAGCACCAAGGAGGCTGCGAGCTTTGCGTCCCGTCAGTGTGCTGCTGGACGACCGACGTGAGCCGCCTCTTGTATGTACCGAGCGACACCGGGGCTGCAGTGGCTAGGCAAATCGCTGGACCAGCGGGAGTTATGTGAGCAAAGACGACACGACCTGTGAATGGGTACACAAGAGCATCCCGAAGCTTCCGCCCAGAGACAGTGCGACGTTGTCTTCTAGGAAGTTACTAGCTGGGGAACTACCTGCGCAAGGAGGATGGAATTCTGCTTTCTGGCACTCCTCGACGGCCCCCAAGGACCAACAAGACTGCCAGTGCGACCACATGTCTAGGAATCGGGGTGCGACACCGGTCTCATTGGAGTGCACATGTGCGTCAGAAGAGCTTGGAGCTCTGCTCAGCCTCGTCTTGCGTGCACCAAGGAGGCTGCGAGCTTTGCGTCCCTTCAGTGTGCTGCTGGACGACCGACGTGAGCCGCCTCTTGTATGTACCGAGCGACGCCGGGGCTACAGCGGCTCGGCAACTCGCTGGACCAGCGGGAGTTACGTGAGCAAAGGCGACACGACCTGTGAAAGGGTGCACAAGAGCATCCCGAAGCTTCCGCCCAGAGAGAGTGCGACGCCGTCTTCAAGGAAGTGACTAGCCGGGGAACTACCTGCGCAAGGAGGATGGAATTCTGCTTTCTGGCACTCCTCGACGGCCCCCAAGGACCAACAAGACTGCCAGTGCGACCACATGTCTAGGAATCGGGGTGCGACACCGGTCTCATTGGAGTGCACATGTGCGTCAGAAGAGCTTGGAGCTCTGCTCAGCCTCGTCTTGCGTGCACCAAGGAGGCTGCGAGCTTTGCGTCCCTCCAGTGTGCTGCTGGACGACCGACGTGAGCCGCCTCTTGTATGTACCGAGCGACGCCGGGGCTGCAGTGGCTCGGCAACTCGCTGGACCTGCGGGAGTTACGTGAGCAAAGGCGACACGACCTGCAAATGGGTGCACAAGAGCATCCTGAAGCTTGCTTCCAGAGAGAGTGCGACGCTGTTTTCAAGGAAGTGACTAGCCGAGGAGCTACCTGCGCAACAAGGATGGAATTCTGCTTTCTGGCACTCCTCGACGGCCCCCAAGGACCAACAAGACTGCCAGTGCGACCACATGTCTAGGAATCGGGGTGCGACACCGGTCTCATTGGAGTGCACATGTGCGTCAGAAGAGCTTGGAGCTCTGCTCAGCCTCGTCTTGCGTGCACCAAGGAGGCTGCGAGCTTTGCGTCCCTTCAGTGTGCTGCTGGACGACCGACGTGAGCCGCCTCTTGTATGTACCGAGCGACGCCGGGGCTACAGCGGCTCGGCAACTCGCTGGACCAGCGGGAGTTACGTGAGCAAAGGCGACACGACCTGTGAAAGGGTGCACAAGAGCATCCCGAAGCTTCCGCCCAGAGAGAGTGCGACGCCGTCTTCAAGGAAGTGACTAGCCGGGGAACTACCTGCGCAACAAGGATGGAATTCTGCTTTCTGGCACACCTCGACAGCCCCCAAGGACCAACAAGACTGCCAGTGCGACCACATGTCTAGGAATCGGGGTGCGACACCGGTCTCATTGGAGTGCACATGTGCGTCAGAAGAGCACGGAGCTCTGCTCAGCCTCGTCTTGCAAGCACCAAGGAGGCTGCGAGCTTTGCGTCCCTTCAGTGTGCTGCTGGACGACCGACGTGAGCCGCCTCTTGTATGTACCGAGCGACGCCGGGGCTACAGCGGCTCGGCAACTCGCTGGACCAGCGGGAGTTACGTGAGCAAAGGCGACACGACCTGTGAAAGGGTGCACAAGAGCATCCCGAAGCTTCCGCCCAGAGAGAGTGCGACACCGTCTTCAAGGAAGTGACTAGCCGGGGAACTACCTGCGCAACAAGGATGGAATTCTGCTTTCTGGCACACCTCGACAGCCCCCAAGGACCAACAAGACTGCCAGTGCGACCACATGTCTAGGAATCGGGGTGCGACACCGGTCTCATTGGAGTGCACATGTGCGTCAGAAGAGCACGGAGGTCTGCTCAGCCTCGTCTTGCGTGCACCAAGGAGGCTGCGAGCTTTGCGTCCCTTCAGTGTGCTGCTGGACGACCGACGTGAGCTGCCTCTTGTATGTACCGAGCGACGCCGGGGCTACAGCGGCTCGGCAACTCGCTGGACCAGCGGGAGTTACGTGAGCAAAGGCGACACGACCTGTGAAAGGGTGCACAAGAGCATCCCGAAGCTTCCGCCCAGAGAGAGTGCGACGCCGTCTTCAAGGAAGTGACTAGCCGGGGAACTACCTGCGCAACAAGGATGGAATTCTGCTTTCTGGCACACCTCGACAGCCCCCAAGGACCAACAAGACTGCCAGTGCGACCACATGTCTAGGAATCGGGGTGCGACACCGGTCTCATTGGAGTGCACATGTGCGTCAGAAGAGCACGGAGGTCTGCTCAGCCTCGTCTTGCGTGCACCAAGGAGGCTGCGAGCTTTGCGTCCCTTCAGTGTGCTGCTGGACGACCGACGTGAGCCGCCTCTTGTATGTACCGAGCGACGCCGGGGCTACAGCGGCTCGGCAACTCGCTGGACCAGCGGGAGTTACGTGAGCAAAGGCGACACGACCTGTGAAAGGGTGCACAAGAGCATCCCGAAGCTTCCGCCCAGAGAGAGTGCGACGCCGTCTTCAAGGAAGTGACTAGCCGGGGAACTACCTGCGCAACAAGGATGGAATTCTGCTTTCTGGCACACCTCGACAGCCCCCAAGGACCAACAAGACTGCCAGTGCGACCACATGTCTAGGAATCGGGGTGCGACACCGGTCTCATTGGAGTGCACATGTGCGTCAGAAGAGCACGGAGCTCTGCTCAGCCTCGTCTTGCGTGCACCAAGGAGGCTGCGAGCTTTGCGTCCCTCCAGTGTGCTGCTGGACGACCGACGTGAGCCGCCTCTTGTATGTACCGAGCGACGCCGGGGCTACAGCGGCTCGGCAACTCGCTGGACCTGAGGGAGTTACGTGAGCAAAGGCGACACGACCTGCAAATGGGTGCACAAGAGCATCCCGAAGCTTCCGCCCAGAGAGAGTGCGACGCCGTCTTCAAGGAAGTGACTAGCTGGGGAACTACCTGCGCAACAAGGATGGAATTCTGCTTTCTGGCACACCTCGACAGCCCCCAAGGACCAACAAGACTGCCAGTGCGACCACATGTCTAGGAATCGGGGTGCGACACCGGTCTCATTGGAGTGCACATGTGCGTCAGAAGAGCACGGAGCTCTGCTCAGCCTCGTCTTGCGTGCACCAAGGAGGCTGCGAGCTTTGCGTCCCTCCAGTGTGCTGCTGGACGACCGACGTGAGCCGCCTCTTGTATGTACCGAGCGACGCCGGGGCTACAGCGGCTCGGCAACTCGCTGGACCTGAGGGAGTTACGTGAGCAAAGGCGACACGACCTGCAAATGGGTGCACAAGAGCATCCCGAAGCTTCCGCCCAGAGAGAGTGCGACGCCGTCTTCAAGGAAGTGACTAGCTGGGGAACTACCTGCGCAACAAGGATGGAATTCTGCTTTCTGGCACACCTCGACAGCCCCCAAGGACCAACAAGACTGCCAGTGCGACCACATGTCTAGGAATCGGGGTGCGACACAGGTCTCATTGGAGTGCACATGTGCGTCAGAAGAGCTTGGAGCTCTGCTCAGCCTCGTCTTGCGTGCACCAAGGAGGCTGCGAGCTTTGCGTCCCTCCAGTGTGCTGCTGGACGACCGACGTGAGCCGCCTCTTGTATGTACCGAGCGACGCCGGGGCTGCAGTGGCTCGGCAACTCGCTGGACCTGCGGGAGTTACGTGAGCAAAGGCGACACGACCTGCAAATGGGTGCACAAGAGCATCCCGAAGCTTCCGCCCAGAGAGAGTGCGACGCCGTCTTCAAGGAAGTGACTAGCTGGGGAACTACCTGCGCAACAAGGATGGAATTTTGCTTTCTGGCCCTCCTCGACGGCCCCCAAGGACCAACAAGACTGCCAGTGCGACCACATCTCTAGGAATCGGGGTGCGACACCGGTCTCATTGGAGTGCACATGTGCGTCAGAAGAGCTTGGAGCTCTGCTCAGCCTCGTCTTGCAAGCACCAAGGAGGCTGCGAGCTTTGCGCCCCTTCAGTGTGCTGCTGGACGACCGACGTGAGCCGCCTCTTGTATGTACCGAGCGACGCCGGGGCTACAGCGGCTCGGCAACTCGCTGGACCAGCGGGAGTTACGTGAGGAAAGGCGACACGACCTGCGAATGGGTGCACAAGGGCGGAGGGGTCCCGCAAAGCTTGCTTTATGAAAGAGTGAAACATAGTCTTCAAGTGCCTGCCTAGCTCGGGAACTACCTGCGCAACGGGAATGGGATTCCTCTCTCCGAGTGTAATAAAGTGACTTGCGCACTGAACGTGACCCTATTCACTACTATTATCAGGCGCTGTGTCTAAAGATAGGTCTGACGTACCTAGTATGCGAAATCTAAAGATACGTCAGACGTACCCAGGACGCGGAGTCTGTGTCGGGTGTCCTATAGCGTGGGCAGTCGGACTACGGCCGGACGCTCCCGCTGGTGTATTTACAGCAGTCCGAAAGCGTTCCACGCTTGCGTCTTATCGACCTTGCATAAGTGGCTGGCAGCCGTTTGGCCTGGCTGCCGTGTGATACACGCGCGTATGCCTGCCGTGTGTAAAAACGCGTGGAGTGCCAAGAAAATCAAACATTGTGTCTAACAAACTACTGATTTCAAATTCCCCGACTTTTTCAAGTTTTTCCCTGACTATTTTGATCAAATTCCTCGAGTTTTTGAGTCGAAGGATGACATTTCGGCAATGTCATTCAGCATGGCCGTGCCGACGAGCAACCGCCATGCCGCTTTCACTAGTCGTCTTCCCTTATTTAGCCCACTTTTTGAATGATTCCCTGACTTTCCCAGATGATCCGAAATTCCCTGGGAGTTCAAGGCTTTCCAGGTTGGCAGACACCTTTTGAAATTTCGGCACGCGTTTGCGGGGTTTAGTGATCGGGAAGCTGCTCGAGAACAACATAACTATAAGAGAAGCTGGTACAGTACTGCTTACACGACTGTCGCCCCTTCACAGAAGGCACCCGGCAGGCGGCCGGGAGCCGCCGTCCGCCCGGAGTGACCGCCGTCGGTCTTTTTCACGTCACTACGGATCACATAGTGACGTGGTCCGTAGTTAGCTCAGCACCGAGCAGTTCGGAGATTCCAACACTTCTCTCGCTGCTTCGAATGCGAATCTTGACCGTCGAGCTAAGAAAATTGCCCGGGCACGTCCGCCGTACCGTTAGAACTCCGCGTTCTAATTACGTCTTACATACCTTAGACTCCGCGTTCCGGATGGGTTCGACGTATCCTTCGACACAGCGATTATCGAGGAGCTCCTGTGGTTAACGATTGCGGATGTTTTAATTACACTCGAACGACCGAGCGATGTCCGAGGTAGTGATCCGAGCCCGTACGAGAAGCACGGGACCGAATCTGGCTTACTCTGAATTAAATAAAAAAGAAAAGCCTCGTTCCCTCGTACTTCACGTTATTCCTACGCGGGAGAGCACACTAACCCCTGAAAAACGGAATTCCGCACACGAAATCCACACACTCCGATCAACGTCCACAAGGTCCACAACGCTTCCGACACGCACTGGGCGCTGCCATCTTAACGTTGACGCCAAAGATTTGGTCTGATTACGTCATAGGTTTGGCCTGGTCACGTGTCTAGTGGTCAAAATTGTACAACATGGCGGCGGCCAATTGGGGGTCACTTTCAGCTGCCAGTTTATCACTCTAAGGCCCTCTACCTCGTTGTTTCAGATCAATTTCAGAATGGTTTTATGGGCAATACAATATGGCGACTTACATCAAACCAGTTTAATAGTGTGGATACCTCTGGATTGAAAAAATGTTCACTCACGCTCACGGGAAGCCTTCTCTCTGAAGACCCCACCTGTAGTTCCTCTCTACTCTCGTTAACAAGTCAGTGTTGGTTCCTCCTTCGCCAATCCGAAAAATATGGTTTCAGATCAATTTCAGAATGGTTTTATGGGCAATACAATATGGCGACTTACATCAAACCAATTTAATAGCGTGGATGCCTCCGGATTGAAAAACCGTTCACTCACGCTCACGGGAAGCCTTCTCTCTGAAGACCCCACCTGTAGTTCCTCTCTACTCTCGTTAACAAGGCAGTGTTGGTTCCTGCTTCAATAATCCGAAAAATATGGTTTTAGATCAATTTCACAATGGTTTTATGAGCAATACAATATGGCGACTTACATCAAACCAATTTAATAGCGTGGATGCGTCTGGATTGAAAAACCGTTCACTCACGCTCACGGGAAGCCTTCTCTCTGATGACCCCACCTGTAGTTCCTCTCTACTCTCGTTAACAAGGCAGTGTTGGTTCCCGCTTCAATAATCCGAAAAATATGGTTTTAGATCAATTTCAGAATGGTTTTATGAGCAATACATTATGGCGACTTACATCAAACCAATTTAATAGCGTGGATGCATCTGGATTGAAAAACCGTTCACTCACGCTCTCGGGAAGCCTTCTCTCTGAAGACCCCACCTGTAGTTCCTCTCTACTCTCGTTAACAAGTCAGTGTTGGTTCCTGCTTCGCTGATCCGAAAAATATGGTTTCAGATCAATTTCAGAATGGTTTTTTGAGCAATACAATATGACGACTTACATCAAACCAATTTAATAGCGTGGATGCGTCTGGATTGAAAAACCGTTCACTCACGCTCACGGGAAGCCTTCTCTCTGAAGACCCCACCTGTAGTTCCTCTCTACTCTCGTTAACAAGTCAGTGTTGGTTCCTGCTTCGCTGATCCGAAAAATATGGTTTCAGATCAATTTCAGAATGGTTTTTTGAGCAATACAGTATGGCGACTGACATCAAACCAATTTAATAGCGTGGATGCCTCTGGACTGAAAAAGCGTTCACTCACGCTCACGGGAAGCCTTCTCTCTGAAGACCCCACCTGTTGTTCCTCTCTACTCTCGTTAACAAGGCAGTGTTGGTTCCTGCTTCGCTAATCCGAAAAATATGGTTTCAGATCAATTTCAGAATGGTTTTATGGGCAATACAATATGGCGACTGACATCAAACCAATTTAAAATGCCTCTGGGTGGAAAAACCGTTCACTCACGCTCACGGGAAGCCTTCTCTCTGAAGACCCCACCTGTAGGTCCTCTCTACTCTCGTTAACAAGTCAGTGTTGGTTCCTGCTTCGCTAATCCGAAAAATATGGTTTCAGATCAATTTCAGAATGGTTTTATTGGCAATACAATATGGCGACTTACATCAAACCAATTTAACAGCGTGGATGCCTCTGGATTGAAAAAGCGTTCACTCACGCTCACGGGAAGCCTTCTCTCTGAAGACCCCACCTGTTGTTCCTCTCTACTCTCGTTAACAAGGCAGTGTTGGTTCCTGCTTCGCTAATCCGAAAAATATGGTTTCAGATCAATTTCAGAATGGTTTTATGGGCAATACAATATGGCGACTGACATCAAACCAATTTAATAGCGTGGATGCCTCTGGACTGAAAAAGCGTTCACTCACGCTCACGGGAAGCCTTCTCTCTGAAGACCCCACCTGTTGTTCCTCTCTACTCTCGTTAACAAGGCAGTGTTGGTTCCTGCTTCACTAATCCGAAAAATATGGTTTCAGATCAATTTCAGAATGGTTTTATGGGCAATGCAATATGGCGACTGACATCAAACCAATTTAATAGCGTGGATGCCTCTGGATGGAAAAACCGTTCACTCACGCTCACGGGAAGCCTTCTCTCTGAAGACCCCACCTGTAGTTCCTCTCTACTCTCGTTAACAAGTCAGTGTTGGTTCCTGCTTCGCTGATCCGAAAAATATGGTTTCAGATCAATTTCAGAATGGTTTTTTGAGCAATACAATATGACGACTTACATCAAACCAATTTAATAGCGTGGATGCGTCTGGATTGAAAAACCGTTCACTCACGCTCACGGGAAGCCTTCTCTCTGAAGACCCCACCTGTAGTTCCTCTCTACTCTCGTTAACAAGTCAGTGTTGGTTCCTGCTTCGCTGATCCGAAAAATATGGTTTCAGATCAATTTCAGAATGGTTTTTTGAGCAATACAATATGGCGACTGACATCAAACCAATTTAATAGCGTGGATGCCTCTGGACTGAAAAAGCGTTCACTCACGCTCACGGGAAGCCTTCTCTCTGAAGACCCCACCTGTTGTTCCTCTCTACTCTCGTTAACAAGGCAGTGTTGGTTCCTGCTTCGCTAATCCGAAAAATATGGTTTCAGATCAATTTCAGAATGGTTTTATGGGCAATACAATATGGCGACTGACATCAAACCAATTTAATAGCGTGGATGCCTCTGGACTGAAAAAGCGTTCACTCACGCTCACGGGAAGCCTTCTCTCTGAAGACCCCACCTGTTGTTCCTCTCTACTCTCGTTAACAAGGCAGTGTTGGTTCCTGCTTCGCTAATCCGAAAAATATGGTTTCAGATCAATTTCAGAATGGTTTTATGGGCAATACAATATGGCGACTGACATCAAACCAATTTAATAGCGTGGATGCCTCTGGATGGAAAAACCGTTCACTCACGCTCACGGGAAGCCTTCTCTCTGAAGACCCCACCTGTAGTTCCTCTCTACTCTCGTTAACAAGTCAGTGTTGGTTCCTGCTTCGCTGATCCGAAAAATATGGTTTCAGATCAATTTCAGAATGGTTTTATGAGCAATACATTATGGCGACTTAAATCAAACCAATTTAATAGCGTGGATGCCTCTGGACTGAAAAAGCGTTCACTCACGCTCACGGGAAGCCTTCTCTCTGAAGACCCCACCTGTTGTTCCTCTCTACTCTCGTTAACAACGCAGTGTTGGTTCCTGCTTCGCTAATCCGAAAAATATGGTTTCAGATCAATTTCAGAATGGTTTTATGGGCAATACAATATGGCGACTGACATCAAACCAATTTAATAGCGTGGATGCCTCTGGATGGAAAAACCGTTCACTCACGCTCACGGGAAGCCTTCTCTCTGAAGACCCCACCTGTAGTTCCTCTCTACTCTCGTTAACAAGTCAGTGTTGGTTCCTGCTTCGCTAATCCGAAAAATATGGTTTCAGATCAATTTCAGAATGGTTTTATTGGCAATACAATATGGCGACTTACATCAAACCACTGATCTCAATGACAATTGCTGGATCGCGTTTGCCCGCTCTGCGAATGCGGTCACTGGCGGCCATCTTTAGGTAGAGTTATATTACCTCTAGCCACACAATAGTACTATGGTGGCGCAATCTACCGCCCCTTAGATTGCTGGCGCAGCCACAATCATCAATCCATGACAGACAGCGTTATCGCAGTTGTGGTCGCAGGCTGCCGTGAGAATAATCGTGGGTGATATTTCGTGCTCGGTGTGAACGGTAGCCCGATTTTTGAGGACCCGGCGAAAGTTTCACGAAATTGCAGCACCGGGGAAAAGCAGTACAGCTCGCACCGAAAGCGGATTTGGGCGATGGCGGGGCGCACAGACGCTTTTGCGTAGTTCGGCTCCTCGTGTCTCGTAGCACTAAAGTGCAGCACATGTGCGCCTACGGCAAAGGGGCCCCCGTCATCGATAGGCCGTGAACATCCGCTGGCACGCCTGTGGACAACAGCAGGTTTGTCAAGCCTCGCTGCCGGCCATCACCCGCTCGCTCCATCCACCGTCAGCCGTATCTCACCTGGCTCCTCATCGCCGGGGACGTGCCAACACCACGTGCCCCCCAATCCCGGCGCGCGGCCTACCTTCCCCCGCTGTTCCCGCTCGGTGTATGATAATGTGGCGGCATTGCAGTGTGACGGGTGCAATGCATGACACCACCGCAAATGCAAGGATGTGCCTTTCGCAATGTATCGACGCCTCTCCTCATCAACATCGGAGTGGTTCTGTGCTGCATGCCATCTTTCTGCAATGCATGGCACCGCCGCAAATGCGAGGATGTGCCTTTCGCAATGTATCGACGCCTCTACTCATCAACATCGGAGTGGTTCTGTGCTGCATGTCATCTCTCTGCAATGCGTGGCACCACCGCAAATGCGAGGATGTGTCTTTCGCAATGCATGGCACCACCGCAAATGCGAGGATGTGTCTTTCGCAATGTATCGACGCCTCTCCTCATCAACATCGGAGTGGTTCTGTGCTGCATGCCATCTCTCCAGAGTTGAAGAAACATTAAACGCCATGCCGCAAATGAGCTTCTCCGCGGTGCGATTATGTGTTGACAGGTGGTGGTGTGATATTGGTGGTGGTGAAGTTTTGTGCTCCCGAATGCTTAGATACGGATCAAGAGACGCCGTGGATGTGCTCGCGATCATTTGGGGGATTCTCGCGAGTTGTTGCTACTCATGAGCAATGTCCTTTTTACTTTACAATTGTGGCTCTCACGGGCCGTCAGAAAAAAAAATTCAGAACAAAAGCTTCAATGGGTTTTGAGATGCGAGTCGTTTCGACGGAAAATAGTAGGGTGCGAATTTCTGGTTCTGGCAATGTTACCACTTATGTGGCCGAGCCACCGAATCACATTCAAAACAAGCAGGCAGGAACAAGTACCAGCTCAAAGTATAACTGAAATTATTTAATTGGTTTTAACAAACGGCTAAATTAATAAATTATAATGTATACAGTGCAATCACTTATCGCATGTAATAAAGTAGATAAAATCTTGACTAGACTTCTCACTGGCCCAGTAAAAAAATCAGAGCGCAACAGAATAAAGTAAATAAAATCTTGACTAGACTTGTCACTGGCCCAGTAAAATAAATCAGAGTGCGCAACAGAATAAAGTAAATAAAATCTTGACTAGACTTCTCACTGGCCCAGTAAAATCACAGTGCGCAAGTTCTTTGACCTGATGCTTGGACCCACACTCTGTTCTGTTAATCGCCTCGCTTGGTGGTGTAGCCTGATCTTCAGGTAGCATGAGGCCGTGAGCTTGGTCAGTCGAACGACATGGTTGTTGTCTGGTTCGGTGTCATACATGTGGTCATCGAGGCCTTTGAAGACCTCGGTCCTCTCTTCAGCAAGGTTGTGAAGAACCGCACATACAATGGCAGCTTCCAGGCGTGGTTGCTGAACCAGCTCCTTGGAGGCGTTGTTGCCGGGTTCCAGTCTTCTGACACACGTCTCTGCACTTTTGCAGATGGCCTGCACACTAGACGAAGGCACGAGCAGTCCGCCACGGTTTTTTCTTCTCAGGAGCTGGCCACCAGTTTCGCTTTGCTCTTGCAGGGCAGCCAGGCAGTTTGGGCAGGCTACCTTTTTTCGCAACATGCGGACAACATAGCCGGCGATGTATTCCACGACATTCTCCACATACAAGGACAGAGTCGTAGCGTTTGGGATGTAAACATAGTCGTGGTCCTCTTCCCTGGGTGAGATCACCAAGCCAAAGCGACGAGCTACTGCATAGTCCTCCAGGGTTCCTTCATGGTTAGTGCCATCCCGGTGGGCTGCCTTCGTGCTCACATGCAATATGCTGGTCGCATCCTGCACAGTGGAGTTGCCCTTCACCTGTTGCACCTCATGGCGCACAAGGAGCCTTTTGTAAGCAGCCCTAAACTTTAGAGCAGTGGGATTGTTGTTCCAGCCTCCCTTGCTCCTGATGGCACCAAAAAAAAGTTCAAGGTGATCCTGGCTGCACTTGTAGGTGAGCAGGTACCTCATGAGGGGTTCCGGACCACCCAGCAGTGTCTCGCAGAGGCCTTCAAAGGTTTTCATGGCCACAAGAAATCCCACGAAGGCAGTCTTCCGTCTGGTGAGATAGAGCAGCTGACCTCGAACGTCTTTCAAGCCAAGGATGTACCTGGCTGCTTCTTCAAATGAGGGCTTCCATAGATGCTGTCTACTCATCTTCAAGGGTGCTTTAAAGTTCTTGGCCAGAGGATTTCTCGAATTCATCATGTCAAACAGCTTGTCAAAGATCCTGATGAACTTCACTGTTGCCTCACTGTCGGTGAAGGTTTGGTCCTTGAGATCAATGTTGCAGAATTCTAAGGCATCAGCAACGCTTGAACTGATCACTTGAGCTGCAAGATTCACCTTCATCTTTTGGCGGTCCCACTCCATATGGGCTGGTCGCAGCTTGTTGCCTGCCCTCAGACCTTGTTCCTCCTGAAGTTTGTTCAGGCGCTCTATGTACAACCACCTGATGGAGCTTCCATCGGGATCCTTGATCACTTGTAGGGATGCTAGTGCATTACGCAGCAGCTTGAGCATATGACAAATGTCCATTAGAATGAAGACTCTCTGGTCGCTGGTGGCAGGATGTGGGAACCAGGGCCTCATTTCTTCCGGATCTTCCAGCTCAGCCCCGAGTGTTCTGAACATAGTCCAGTTGGATTGGAGCCCGTCACATGTCAAGCAGCAAACGATGACACCGATGTCATGAAGCTTCATTAGGCAAATGTTTACTAAGTTGGCCTTCTCTGCTCCACTCATTCCATGAACCAGGAAGTACCCGCAGGGCACCTTCCAGTGGTCGTTTAGAGCCACAACCATCAGCACAAGAGCTTCAGTGGCTTGAGGATGAACATCCTTGCGGGTGTCGCTGCTCTCCTCTGCACCACCGTCACAGTTCTCATTGTTGTCCCCTGCGATCCCGACGTCTACAAATCCTCTCATCTTTTTCCCATCCCACTGCACGTGCTTTCGGATGCTCATCTCATCCATGAGCAGGGCACAGATGACTTTGTTGCCTTTCTTTTCATTTTCTCTAACAGTGAGCTGCAGAGATTCGAACGCTTCAGCGGTGAACCCAGGCTCGGCATCAATTGAGCTGTACCATGACCGGATTGAAGACGAGTGGGGAAGTGCCAGCTGGAAAGTGTTTCTCACATACTCGTATGCCTTGGTCGAATAGAACTGCAGCGTAAGAGCGAAACTCCTTAGCTCCGGAGGGTACTTTTCTCTAGTCACCTTCCCCCTACTGTTTTTCAGCATTCGGAGACAGAGTTCCAGTGTGGTGCTTGAAAATGTCCGACGAAGAACATTGGTAGCGTCGTTGCTGATGAGCTGCTGCCTCTGGAGGTCCTGGAGAATTTCTTCCACCTGGGAGACTTTTTGCTTCAACCGCCTTGCAACTTCCTGCGAGTACTTTAGTTTTTTTTGTAAAGCCTCCATATGACAAACAATGTCTTCCATCTTCTGCTTTAAGCTGTGTGGACTTCGCACGGCATAGGAGTGCTCCGATGTCGACGTCGATGGTGGTACGACGAGGGTGTCGCATGTCGTACCGCTAGTGCCAGCACCTTCGTCAATTCTGGTTGCACTTGCAGTTTGCTTTGGCCGCCCCTTGGCTTGAGTTTGCTGAGAAAACATCAAACAACGAATAGGTTTTGTGATTCCAACACTTTGAGAAAGCATGCATGCTTAGTGTTATATTCTGGTGAAGAAAGCAGATATTGCAATTTGGAATATTTGTGGCAAAATCACATGTTAGCGATAGCAAGTGTGTAAGGAGACTGGAGCCCGGCAGCAACGCCTCCAAGGGGCTGGTTCAGCAACCACGCCTGGAAGCTGCCATTGTATGTGTGGTTCTTCACAACCATGCTGAAGAGAGGACCCAGGCAGGGGTTTCCCCAGGAATAGGTGAGCGGCGTTTGGCAACTCCCAGTTTCTTAGGAAATTTTGTTTCACCTTTGACAAGCACAACAATGAGCTGGAAGCCTGTGCAAGCATAATTTTGAAACCTGCAGACTGTAGTTTTCAGAACCATGCTTAGACAGGCTTGCAGATTATCGTCGCCGCTTGTCAACAGCTAAACGAAATTTCCTAAGAAACCGGAAGTTGCCAAATGCCACTCACCTATCGAAATTAGGGGGTGTCTAAATTTTAGGGGGGGGGGGAAGGGGATTAGGGGGGCCGCATTGAGAATAGAGGAATCATTGCAAATTTAGGGGATGCCTTCATAAAAAATAAGGGGGGGGGTGTACACCCCCCTTAGGGGGTGTTTTGGGAAATCACTGGACCCAGGTCTTCAGAGGCCTCGATGACCACATGTTTGACCCCGAACCAGACAACAACCATGTCGTCCGACTGACCGAGCTCACAGCCTCATGCTACTTGAAGATGAGGCTACACCGCCAAGCGAGGTGATTAACAGAACAGAGTGTGGTTCCAAAGATCAGGTCAAAGAACTTGCGCACTATGATTTTACTGGGCCTGTGAGAAGTACAGTGAAGATTTTATTTACTTTATTTATTCTGTTCGAATTACACGCGATAAGGGATCGGACTGTATACATTATAATTTACTGGTTTAGCTGTTTGTATTGTTCATCAAAACCAATTAAACAATTTAGATACAGTTATACTTTGAGCTGGTGCTTGTTCCTGCTTCCCTGACCCCCCGCCCTATAAGCGACTGATAAACCAATTCTACATTTACAGAAAAAGACTCCTATTTTATCGTATTTGTCCCTTTGTCGTCTTAGGTGGGAAGCAGCTGCCACCAATTTCAATATAGTCGGTCGGGTAATTTTTACGCTTGACAACCAATCGAGCTCCTCTTTGGAGGTCGAGATTCAGAGACCATCCTTACTAACTGGACAGTTCAACTATACCAAAGATGATGGCATATGTCATTATATTTGAAAGAAACTCTTCAATATATCACTTGATTTTGGACTTGGAGAAAAACTCCCCATATGGTGTGGAACCAACAAGGACTGAAGGAGAGCCCTCTAGCTTAAGTGATGGGCTCAGCGAGTACACACAATAGCTGGACAATTAAGTAACGCATTCATCCATACATCTGCTTATTGTGCTGAATCAGCACACTGTACTCCTGTTTGTTTGAACAACTTTTCCTGTGTGTAAATACAAATGTTTTGCTGTTATACAAACCTCAAATCTCCCATTGAATTAGTGACTTTCTGCGACTAAATTTGTGTCACATGAAAGCTCTATTCGCTCCGCTGGAGTGTGCAAATGCAATATGAGATCCATGGTCACAAATGAGCATTGATGTGTTAAACAATGTTAAAAAAAAAGTCCTTTGATTCATCTACAACTGATATGACAGGTGGTCATCCATCATGAAGTTGTACCAGGGACAGACTAAAATTGTGTTACCTGCTAATCAATTGCATGAATAGTGTGGACATTGGCAAAAGATATGTCTGAGACAGTGGCATAGCCAGGAAATTTTTTTTTTCTTTTTTGGGGGGGAGGGCGGGGTGGCGGCGGCTGGGATGTCCATGACTTGGGGTGTGGAGAGGGGGAGGGGGTGTCAAAATGCATGTATATATTATAGGGTCAGCTGGATTTTGGGGAGGGGGGGGGGGGGGGGGGGGTGAAGCCCATTGGCTATGCCCCTGGTCTGCGAGTAGCTTCTTTCAACCCACAGTCGCAGAGTGAAAAAGGCTTTTTTCAGAGCTCGCTAACCTAGACTTCATAGAAAAGTCATGTCAGCACACAGTCACTCCTCTCCAATGCGACATAGATTAATTCATTCATATCATCTGCACTCACAAATTTTCAATAGTCATTATTCAAACTTGTCCTTATCTTGTATCTTACTGATATATATATTTTTTTTACTCTCTATGGTCACGTTGTATGTATGTGGCTTTAAGCTACTGCACACTTACCAAGCTGTTCAATTTATGTTTCGTTTTTGGCTGTGCTAGAAGTACTTGAGTGTTGCCATAGCCTCTGTATACATGGCTTGGTTTAGCGTCATAGTCATGTCTCGTTAATATAGACGCCTCTGCTCCCCCCCCCCAAAAAAAAATAATAAAAATAAAATAAATATATATGTTTTAATAATGAGTGTTGTTACTAGTAATGAATCAAAGTAAAAAAAAAAAACATTATTTAACAACCGTAGCAAAACAAGTACTTGACATTAACGTTTTGGGATTTAAAGATTATATTTTTAGAAGCAGGGGTACTATATTACCTTGACGAGGTCTGTAGGCTGGTTGAAGATGGTGGGTATTGCACCTTCCCTTAGGCGCACAATTTTCCCCGTCCTATCGAAGCATTGTTCTTCAAAGTGGTCAGAGCAGACCACGCTTGTCTCTGTAGGCTCCCAGTTCAACCTGCCGACGTTTTCCACCCACAGCTGAAGGGTCGCGGGGTGACTTCGTGGAAACCTTGGGAACAAATAAATATATTTGCCAACATTACTGAACACTCTTATGGGCTCTAATTTTGATGTCGAATCTTCCAATATGTGTGCACTTAAGGATTATTTTCTTTCTAATTAAACAATCCTTACTGCTGTTAATTAGCGAGCAGATTTTTGCTTTTGTTTTTGTTTCGTTAATTTTTTGTTAAGTATTTTGTATTATATAAATTCTTGTGTATGACTTCCCCAGTGCTGTGTACCTGTGGGGGGCTGAGGACCAGTCAAGCTGCTTGCACAGCTTTTTTCCTCAGCTCCCACCATACTTGTATGGTAAATAAAGTCATTATTATATATATATATATATTTTTTTTACAGAAATATCGCTGCGCGCCAGGATAGCCACAAAACACTGAATACTTACCGATGGTAAGTTCTCGCTTTTTCGCGGTCCGGGCGATTGGAGCAGTGCGCCGCACAACATGACGGCATAGTCGACCGCGCTCCGAGGGCAATTCCCGCGTTTTCATTTGTACGATGACAGCTGGTTGCACACGACACCAGCTAATACACTGCTCGGAAGTTCCCGCGTTTTGCAATGCACGATTACGATTGGCCAACTAATTGCACACGACACCAGCTGACGCACAGCTGATTTCGCACGACACTGACGACGCCCTGTGTGCGCTCTCTCGGTCGAGCGGAGGACGCTCTGGACTCCTGGCTTTGACCAGTATTGATCGGGAAGAGACATCAATTCACTTCATTTAAATGCATTTTATTCAGAACGTCACAGGCAAATATATCAATCACTCACGGGCACATCGGCACACTAGTTTGTGGAGAGACCCCGGTAAATACGTACACTCGCGAGAATTCCCCAAATGATCGCGAGCACATGCAGGGCGTCTCTTGACCCGTATCTAAGCGTTCGGGATCGCAAGACTTCACCACCAACGAAATCACACCACCACCGATCAACGACGTCGAACCGCGGAGGTTCCACTGGAGGTTCCCATTCCCGGTACGGTGTCTGCTTTCGATGCGAGCTGCGCTGCTTTACCCCGGTGCTGCGCTTTCGTAGAACTTCCTCCGGGTCCTCAAAGATGAGGCTACCGTTCACGACGGGTTTCAAGAATCTGCTTCGTCGAACAACTTCAATCAAGCACAAAAAATCACCCACGGCACCACGGCTCTGTATACAAACGTTACGTGTGTACTAAAGTGAAGTTACATTGTACTAGACCCACGGCTATTTTTATGGCAGCCTGCCGCCATTGCGCTGTCCGCCATATTAGTACTATGATGGCTAGAGATGATATAACTCTACCTAAAGATGGCCGCCAGTGACCGCATTCCGGTCCATAGGAGGAGCTGGTCAAACGCGATCCAGCAAATAGACATAGAGATCAGTGCATCAAACCAATTTAACAGCGTGGATGCCTCTGGATTGAAAAACCGTTCACTCACGCTCACGGGAAGCCATCTCTCTGAAGACCCCACCTGTAGGTCCTCTCTACTCTCGTTAACAAGGCAGTGTTGGTTCCTGCTTCAATAATCCGAAAAATATGGTTTTAGATCAATTTCAGAATGGTTTTATGAGCAATACATTATGGCGACTTACATCAAACCAATTTAATAGCGTGGATGCGTCTGGATTGAAAAACCGTTCACTCACGGTCACGGGAAGCCTTCTCTCTGAAGACCCCACCTATAGTTCCTCTCTACTCTCGTTAACAAGTCAGTGTTGGTTCCTGCTTCGCTGATCAGAAAAATATGGTTTCAGATCAATTTCAGAATGGTTTTATGGGCAATACAATATGGCGACTTACATCAAACCAATTTAATAGCGTGGATGCCTCTGGATTGAAAAACTGTTCACTCACGCTCACGGGAAGCCTTCTCTCTGTAAACCCCACCTGTAGTTCCTCTCTAGTCTCGTTAACAAGTCAGTGTTGGTTCCTGGTTCGCTGATCCGAAAAATATGGTTTCAGATCAATTTCAGAATGGTTTTATGAACAATACAATATGGCGACTTACATCAAACCAGTTTAATAGCGTGGATGCCTCTGGATTGAAAAAATGTTCACTCACGCTCACGGGAAGCCTTCTCTCTGAAGACCCCACCTATAGTTCCTCTCTACTCTCGTTAACAAGTCAGTGTTGGTTCCTGCTTCGCTGATCCGAAAAATATGGTTTCAGATCAATTTCAGAATGGTTTTATGGGCAATACAATATGGCGACTTACATCAAACCAATTTAATAGCGGGATGCCTCTGGATTGAAAAACTGTTCACTCACGCTCACGGGAAGCCTTCTCTCTGTAAACCCCACCTGTAGTTCCTCTCTAGTCTCGTTAACAAGTCAGTGTTGGTTCCTGGTTCGCTGATCCGAAAAATATGGTTTCAGATCAATTTCAGAATGGTTTTATGGGCAATACAATATGGCGACTTACATCAAACCAGTTTAATAGCGTGGATGCCTCTGGATTGAAAAAATGTTAACTCACGCTCACGGGAAGCCTTCTCTCTGAAGACCCCACCTGGGCCGGTTTGCTCATCTTGCGGCTGCGGACGCGGCCGCGGCCAGGAGGGATTTTTACGTCACGTGACCAGCTCCATGGGGACAAGGAAGTACCTAGCGTCCCTGCCTAATGGCGGAGAGATCCGCATCGCTTCAAGCACAAAAGCCTAATTTCGCTCGCAGAAACTGATTGGAGGGACTTTCAACTGAAATCTAATTGACCGCCCCTTTATACTGTAGGAGCGGCAGGTAAAGTTACGGCCAGGGAGGGCAAATAGGAGCCAAAATAAAGAAAAACCACATGAGATAAAAGCGGTAGCGGTATTTTTATATACCTCCGCCGGCGCAGCGCCTCGCTTCTCTGTTGTGGTTGAGGGGTTAAAGCGCCGGTACTTGTCGTCGCGGCGTGAAAGTTCCGGGTTCAAATCGCGCTAGGGACTTCTTTTTTTTTTGTATTCTGCGCGTTTCTTACTTTTGAACTGTGATCCTTTTTTGGAAATTATCCACTTGCACTACTGCGCCTTACACGCTTTTACGGTTAGTCACACCTGTTCAATCGAAACACCGGGAAGAAGAAAAAAAAGATCAACGCAAGTTAACGCGCTAATGCAATCATTTCGTAATGTTCATTAAAAGGAAACCAAGCTAATAGCATCAGTATGACTTTCACACAAGCGGAGCCGAAACAAGCATCCTTTCCCCAGCGTTTACAATTTTATCTGTTTTCAAATAACGCTCTTGCTACGATTCCTTTCAATAACAAGAGACGCCTATTTAGAACTAATAAAAACTGCAGTTGTAGCAATTAAAAAAAATAATAAAACAAGCAAAAAAAAAAAAGACTAGCAGCTGTGGATACATTGATTGAGCGAAATCCTACAGGCAAAACAGCAGGTCAAACGTCTGAGAAAGTAGTAAAACTGAACTAAAAGAGATCGTACTTTTCCTTGCATGGAATGAGATAAAAAGTATATTTATACTCTTTACATTTTGTTGTGGCAATCGTTTTGTAATATTAACACATTACTTGTTGAATTTTAGTTAGACTAGCGGACGATCACGACCAAATGCAAAAAATGAATCAGGCATCGACCATCGCAAACCCTCTCTCTAATGCAAACACCTAAAATGACTTTGGATCAAGAAATGGAATTGATTATAATTAATTCCATTTCTTGATCCAAAGTCAGTTTAGGTGTTTGCATGAGAGATAGGGTTTGCGATGGTCGATGTCTGATTCAATTTTTGCATTTGGTCGTGATCGTCTGCTATTCTACTAAAATTCAACAAGTAATGTGTTAATATTACAAAACGATTGCCACAACAAAATGAAAAGAGTATAATATACTTTTTATCTCATTCCATGCAAGTAAAAGTATGATCTCTTTTAGTTCAGTTTTACTACTTTCTCAGACGTTTGACCTGCTGCCTTGCCTGTAGGATTTCGCTCAATCAATGTATCCACAGCTGCTACTCTTTTTTTTTTTTTGCTTGTTTTATTTTATCTTTTTTTTAATTGCTACAACTGCAGTTTTTATTAGTCCTAAATAGGCGTCTCTTGTTATTGAAAGGAATCGCAGCAAGAGCGTTATTTGAAAACAGATAAAATTGTAAACGCTGGGGAAAGGATGCTTGTTTCGGCTCCGCTTGTGTGAAAGCCATACTGATGTTGTTAGCTTGGTTTCCTTTTAATGAACATTACGAAATGATTGCATTAGCGCGTTAACTTGCGTTGATCTTTTTTTTCTTCTTCCCGGTGTTTCGATTGAACAGGTGGGACTAACAGTAAAAGCGTGTAAGGCGCAGTAGTGCAAGTGGATGATTTCCAAAAAAGGATCACAGTTCAAAAGTAAGACACGCGCAAAATAAAAAGAAGTCCCTAGCGCGATTTGAACCCGGAACTTTCACGCCCCGACGACAAGTACCAGCGCTTTAACCCCTCAACCACAACAGAAGGCGCGAGGCGCGGCGCCGGCGGAGGTATATCAAAATACTGCTACCGCTTTTATCTCGTGTGGTTTTTTTTTTTATTTTGGCTCCTATTTGCCCTCCCTGGCCGTAACTTTACCTGCCGCTCCTACAGTATAAAGAGGCGGTCAATTAGATTCCAGTTGAAAGTCCCTCCAAACGGTTTCTGCGAGCGAAATTAGGCTTTTGTGCTTGAAGCGGTGCGGATCTCTCCGCCATTAGGCAGGGACGCTAGGTACTTCCTTGTCCCCTTGGAGCTGGTCACGTGACGTAAAAATCCCTCCTGGCCGCGGCCGCGTCCGCAGCCGCAAGATGAGCAAACCGGCCCTGTAGTTCCTCTCTACTCTCGTTAACAAGTCAGTGTTGGTTCCTCCTTCGCTAATCCGAAAAATATGGTTTCAGATCGATTTCAGAATGGTTTTATGGGCAATACAATATGGCGACTTACATCAAACCAATTTAATAGCGTGGATGCCTCTGGATTGAAAAACCGGTCGCCAACGTTACTAAAACACTCAGTTGGGAAACTCGCCCTCCAAACGTGGACCACTCGCGTACACCAAGACCGAGCTAAATGCGATTACAGCGCCGCTCTTGAGCAGCGAGTCAAAACGTGAAAGTTGTTTTATATAGCTACTGCGAGATGGCGGTGCGAGCAATTCGCTGCAAATTTGAGCGTGCGCGCCAAACGCAGCAAATAGCAGACGATATCACCGCGGTCTTTTACGCGCAGGTTTTTCAGTTAAAAGTTTTGCGCTCGCTTCGTACCTTTTTGTGGAAGTTTAAAAGTCAGTATGCCGGTGTGTTGTGCGCCCGGATGCAGCAGCGGGTATGCTTCACAACCAAAGGGAGGGCGGCATTTCTTCAAGCCGCCACGAGAGCATCTCCAATCCTGGGAAAATGCACTAGGCCGAGAAAACTTCCACCTGACGGAAAAAAGCAGCGTATGCGATCTACACTTCGACAGCAGCCAGATTAGCAAGCTGTACGAGCATCAGATTGGAGGTCAGACAGTGTTTATACCAAGAGGCAAGTGGCTTTTGAAGAAAAATGCAATACCCTGCCTTGCTTTGAGTGGTCCTTTTTCCAAACGGGCGGCGCAAAGTGCCGCAAAGGGAGGAAAAGCGTTCGCAAAGAGGACAGATGAGACCCCTGGGACATCTTTCAGTTCCCAAGCAGAGCATCCCTTCGCAGAAAAGACAGAGGAAACCCCTGGGACATCTTCCTGTTCCCAAGGAGAGCATCCCTTCGCAAAAATGACAGATGAGATCCCTGGGACATCTTCCTGTTCCCAAGCAGAGCATCCCTCCCTTCAGGCATCAGAATTCCAAACATCAGAGACCGAAGAAGGTGGGGGTGACAACTCTGCTACCTTTCGCCTGCTGCTGAGCCAAATTGAAGGAAGTACACTGTTTGACAACTGGTTGGTTGACACAACTGTAGAGCAACACATCATTTTTGCCAAGTTAGCAAAAAAAAGTGATGGATCTGTTGTTACCGAGAGAGCCGTGGTGTTCAAAAAGGACTTGACATTAACCGTAAGTTCAGAGGGAAGACTTGTTCCTGAAGCTACCTACAGCAGTTTTGGAACCAGAAGTGAACAGACCTCACTCATGTTGAGGAATATGAACGAGGTGAGGTCATTCCTGAGATATGTGAACACCCTCCAGATTTGCAAAGGTTGCCATGCATCACAATTTCCAAACATCAAAACTTCAGCCACAGCAGTGAAACAAGGCGATGTCTGCTACCGAAAGAACTGCATGGTTCTCTCTGAAAACCAGCAGTGTGAAGAATGCACAAAGCTTCAAAAGGTGCTTCGCCAACGAGAAAAAAGAAAGCCTGCCCAGCTAAACACACAGGTAGAGAGGCAGTCTCGCTCAGCTGTGAAATCTCTGAGAAAAAAGGTTATCAGGGCAACTGCAGTTCGCGAGAAACTGAAAAAGGAGGTTCAAAACCTCAAACGTCAGGTATCGTCAATGCCGCAAGAAAAAATTGATGATGCCATGAAACACCTTCCACACTCGCAGCAGCTGGCTTTCCGAACTGCGCTGGACACGATCAAGAAATCCGCCAGAGGAAGGCGATACGACACAGAGTGGATCATGACATGCCTGCTCCTGAAGATCTCGAGTCCCAACACGTACAAGCATATAACACAGATGAACCTCTTCCCACTTCCATCTGCCAAACGACTCCAGCAACTCATCAAGGGAGCTCCATGTGAATTTGGGTTCAACCAAGTAGCGCTTACGAGCATAGGGGCTCAATTTGCTGATAAAAAAGGATTGATGCGTTATGGAACCTTAATCCTGGACGAAATGAAGGTGCGGAAGGCAGTTTCTTTAAACTGTCACACCTACAAACTGGACTGTTTCATCGACCACGGGGACGGACCAAGCGAACAAGGCAGTGCTGCAGACCATGCACTAGTACTCATGTTTGTTCCACTGTTTCACAACTGGGTTCAGCCCATTGCAAGCTTTGCGACACGGAATGCTGCACCTGGAACAGTGCTTGCCCAACTTGTTTTGCAGGCCATCCTGGAACTTGGAAAACAGAATGCTGTGGTTGTAGCCGTGATCAGTGATGGTGCCACAACAAACAAAGCAATGTGGTCGAAGTTTGGGATATCTGGAAAACTAGACTGTCCAAATCACAAAGTGCCTCATCCATGCGACCATCACCTCACCTTGTACTTTCTCTGTGACACTCCCCACCTTATAAAGTGCATTCGAAATCTCCTTCACCGTCATCGGTACGGCATGGTGAGCAAGGTTTTATAACCTCCTCGTTTTTCCATTTGCACCTAGCTGCGTTAGTGAAAGATGATTTACCATATTGTGAAATATGCAGATCGGAGAGCACAAAATCGACTTCAAGCACTACAAGCTCCTTTACGAGGCAGACGGCGGGCATCAAGTTCGAGCCGTGCCCAAGCTTACCAAGGAGCACGTGGACCCCGACAATTTAAGAAAAATGAACGTCAAGCTGGCAGTTCAGGTAATTGCGCTGGATATGGTGATACCATATCTTGTATTGGTGATACATCACCAATACAAGATATGGTGATGTGACTGGTCCGAACCATTTTAAAGCACCCTGTGAGCAGCTAAAACTCCATTTTAGTTTAGTAAAACCCTACTGAAAATTCTCATTTGTATGAGAAATTTCTTGTGTCCAATAAACACATATGAATCATACAAGATATATAAGAACATATAAGAACATATAAGAACCGTATAAGAACCATATAAGAACTATATAAGAACTATATAAGATATATGAGAACACACAAGCACCATATGAGAAACTAGTGGGAACTTTCTTATAAGTTTCTTATGGGGTTCTTATATATCTTATATAATTCTTATATAGTTCTCATATAATTCTTATATGGTTCTTATATGTTCTTTTATGTTCTTATATATCTTGTATGATTCATATGTGTTTATTGGACACAAGAAATTTCTCATACAAATGATTTTTTTTACTAGGGAAGTAACTTTTGGAGCATGAGCATGTACTTAATTCTCATCATATTTAATGTGAATAATATGTTGAGATGTATATGGCAGCCTGTGTAGCTGAAGGTGAATGCCTTCTTCGTTTAGCATCAAAGCACTTAACCGCTATAGCAGTGACGTGATTGGTCCGAGTCGTTTTGGAGCAGCAAAAAGGAATGTTTGGAGCACACTTTATTTTTATGTATAACACTGCAAATATTACATTAAAATTCATATGGTGACCTGTTCAACTTGGCAGTGTCTACTTTGCATTCTCACTTCTGTGCAACTGTTTACCATTGATTGCACAGCTTTGATCGATTCCCTCAAACACAAAACTAGCCGTTTAGTTGCATGTACAAGCACCAGACGCGGTAACAATACGACTAACGAAGGACAGCACAAAGCACAGTGAATGGTTATTTTAGGTACAAAATCCCAGTGAAATAATGTTCGAATACAACCATTTTCAGCACCTAAATATTTCCTTCATGTTCCAGAAGTTGTAATAAAACTGCAATTCTTGAATCATAAAACAAGAGCTCGTCATTTGATAATGAATAGTTGATTAGATTTTATATCTAGAACTTAATAGCGAAAATATGGCTTGTGAACAATTAATATGCCTTTTTAAAAATAATTCCACCAAACTCGTTGAGGTGCTTCCCATGCTTGCATCCGCTACTACTGCTAATTTAGTTATAATTTACTCACACCTTTATAAATCTGAAAACTAAACAAGAACGTTGACATAAAATACAAACCTAAAGAGTTTATAAAAATCTTTTTGGAACACCAAAGTGTCCTTGCTAAATCTAGAGTTGAAAAAAATATATTGCTAGGATAATCAGTTATGTGCCATTGGAAGCTTGCCAAAACTATGTTTCACATGCATGCTGCACATGCCTACACACAAGGGGCGTCAGTCGGACGCCAGACTTGCAATTCTCTATACAAGGTCAAGTTTTAATAAAAAATGGTGACTTCTCGCTTTAGAATGATTTCCCCTTAGCACGCAGGTGCAATGCAGTGAAGCAAGACACGCAAAATCGTGATTTCTACTCCGTGGTTGTCACTTCGCCGCAATACAGCGTTGTTCAGTGAGAAGAGCACTCAACGAAACTAACTAACCTGCCAGAACCGAATACGAACATGAGAAATATTGCACAACTTCCCCGAGTGTTGTTAATGTTTCATGCAAAATCAGATAGAATAGTATATTATTTGGTGCTACAACCTAAAGTTCCGAAAACTTGCACAGTACTATCATAACAATCCGGCCAAGTTGCGAGGTGAAATTAAGCTTTGGCACAATGTTGGCACGAATTCCTCAGTATTTGGCACAATGTAGCAGGGTAACTATTTTGGCCCAGCAATCACACCACTGCTATAGTCACCGACAAGAGGAGAAGGGCAGGGCATCTCTGTCAAACGTCCAGCCTCCAGCGCACATGCGGTGTCTTCTGATGTGTCCTGGTAGCGCATCCAAGCGCCAGGCACATAAGAAGCCGAAGTGTTGCTGAATGTAGAAAACTAGCACTGGAAGCGGGTCAACTGTTCACCATGAAGCTCCTCCTTGGCGTTCTCACTAGTCTGATGCTATTGGCGTTTACTGTAATGAAAAACACACAAGCTCCTTTGCAGCAGTTGCTTTTGAAACACATGCTAATTGGTCAAACACAGAGCATGAACCTCCGTGATTGGTTAGTTTAGATATGGAATCAAAGTCAAACTAAACAGTATTACACTGGAATTATTTTCAGTACAAAATTGAATCTTTTGCTGTAATAATCTTTATTTCCAGACATACATGTGTCCGAGGGGCTGCAGCAAAAGACAAGTCTTCTGACGGGCCCCTTTTTACAGTAGTGAACAGTGTGGAGGACCCAGCGTGAGCATAAAAAATATACAAAAATAATCAAATTATCATTAGCTAAGCATCGTAATCACAATAACATCAACCTCATCAAAAGTATAAATTCAAAATCCATCACATCATTCAAGTTCTGAAAGTTGCAATGGAACTAACTACAGTTCCTAATTCTCTTAAAATAAGAAAACTTTATATTTAATTATAAATGTCTGGTGATTATGCAAAATTAGCAAGTGGGTATTAGATATATACCTTTTTTCAAAGTCCTGCTGAACTCGTCAAGGTTACTCAAAATACCTTTATACATGCACTGCTAAAGCTTGTTTAGTTTTAATGTAAGCTTTATCGACCACACAACTTCAAACGGTTCAAAGCTTATGTAGAGGTGAGAACCATTCATAGTAGTGACGAAACAAAATGAAGGCTATGGTGCTGCCCAGGCACAGCTCATCACTGTTATTTAAAGATCATGATGTTATACCAAGTTACTTGAATCTTCATGTTGACAAACAGAATCACAAACAAGGATACCGACAACTTGCCTGGATATCACAGTCAATATGGACTGGTCGTGATTTCATTTGGAAAATTTAACTGCAAGGCCAGTTTACCAATATTCATCAGACTTTTTTTTTTAATTTTTCAAAAGAGAATTGGGTTGTGTGCATGCTTATACAGCCTAGAACTTGGTCTGCCTCAACGGGCGACTTGTTTCCCGCTGTAGATGAGCAATTTAGCCTGTGCAATACAACTGCTAGCGTGGGCTGTTTAACGTGCACCATGCAGTAGTGATACAGGACCGCACGCCAGTACGATGCTCATCCAGATTGAAGCGGGCAGGGGTGGGGATTGAGCCCAGGATCCCTGTCTTCTGCAGCGCGAGCTTTCGCTCCACGAGCTCTAAGCTGGTGTGCGCTAGCCCACTCGGTCACTGATCCGCCTTTTAATTTTTCATTACTTGATATGTGTGTGTGCACCATAGCGGTCTGGAGTGCAAGCTTTTTTTCCTTAAGCACATAGCTGCAACGTGGCGAATCGAGGCATGCAAAATCGCAATGTTCAGATCGTGGGTGTCGTCTATCTGCGATGTGCGATGAGAAGCTCACTCAAAGCTAGGTAACACGGCCAAATATACAAGCAATGAGATGTATTACTGAACACCGCAGTATCGTCAGTATTTTATACAAAAATAAAATAGAATATTGCAGTACTCTAAACAATACTCTAAAGTTTCAAAAATTCTCTCAAGCCGATGGCAAGGATCTGGCAGTGCAGCCGAGACTGAGAAATTAGTTCCAGTATTGAAAAAAAAAAAAAAAAACTTGCGGCACAAGCATGCTTTTGGGTATGTATATTGGCACTGCAGAGGAAAGTACAGGGGCAGGCACATAATGCTGCATGCCTGCACAAGCAGGGCATGTATTTAGCTCTAATTCAGTCACACCTTCAGTTATTAATCTAAGGGCAGGATTTAGCCATAAAAATTAGGCTTGTACGCACTCCAAAAAATCAACCTATGCTCATGCAGTAACAAGCAAACGGTCATATACAGTATTCATTGAAGTTTCATCTGATTTTTATCTTGTGCTCAGCTCTTCAGTCGGACCACTGCTCTAGGCCTGAGCATGCACTCTCGTCTCAAATACCCCGGCCTGGAGGACTGTGCTGGAACAACATACTTCACTGCCCTTGTGAACGACCTGTTCGATGCCCTGAATGCGAAACTTCCTGTGCGTGGTGTAAAGGAAGGCTCAGAGAAGATAACGGTAAGCCGGTTCTTTAAAAGTGGTCTGGCTACATCTAGATATAGCCATGAACAGCTAGAATTAACTGCTGTGGAATACAAGCAGTATTTGTTATTAAATACAGGATATTCCACCTAATGTGTGTAAAGACTTGAAAAAGCCGGTGCACGCTATGTGTGTTGAACGAACAGTATTGTTCACAGTCTTATTGAGCAAGTCAAGATATATCTTGCAGTGTGCCAAACTGGCTAATTAATGCAGATAATTTAGCCATCTTTTTAGATATTATTTTGCACACCAACCTTTCACTACAAAAGTCGCAGAGTGTGTCAAGAAATAACCTACTGTGTCATTTCCATCAAGGCAACCTTCACGCGTCAAATTTTTTATAACTGTAAAGAGAGAGAGTGAGATTTAAGACAAATACCACATGACTACCCACTGGCAAACTGCAATGTTAATGTCCTTAGTCACATGGAATTTTTAAAAATCACATTTGCATTCTTTAAAGGTTGAAGAAAACTAGACAGATAAAGGCTATCTTGATGGAAATGACACAATGAGACGGTTCTCAACACACTCTACAACCTTCGCATTGGAGGGTTTGTGCACAAATATTTAAGTCGGCTGATAAATTTGTGTTACTGAGCCAGTTAGGCACATCGCAAAATACATCTTGACTTGCTCAACAGGACTGTGAACAATACTGCATTGGTATGGCACACATAGAATGCACCCACCAGTTTTTCCTTATTCTCGTTCTTACTCATCGCAGACAATCACAGAGTTTCTCGAGCTGGTGAACATCACTGAGCAAAACAACAGGACCAGGGGCACATCCATGTTTGCATCACAAGTAACCATGGAGTCCCTACGTGTAACGCTGGCATCAGCACGGGACCTGATTACTGACCTTCTGGGCAGCGGGGCAGAGTACGTCCTCACAGGGAAACTAAACCAAGATCCGTTGGAGGTAATTAGAAACTGTGGTATACAATGTAAATGTTCGTAACCAAGTTGATTCTTTTGCAGCGATTCTTCGGCATGATCCGCTCTTTCGGTGGGGATGAAGACCACCCTACCATCATCAGCTTCAGCCATATCTACAGGCTTCTCAGCCTTTACACACCTATGAAAGCATGTATCCAAGGGAGTGTCACAGGGGAGTCAACGCACGTCCTTGCCACCATGGAGGAAACTATGAGGGAGAAGAAAAAAGTCTATGTCTCAGCTCATGACAAGGTTCTAAAGCAGATAGAAACAAAGCTTGCCCAAATATGTGACAGTGCCGCAGAACCAGAACTGGCCAGCACGTCCGACCACAATTATTATGTGCCGTCAAGGGAAGACTGCATCATTTATTACCTTTGTGGGTACGTAGTGTACTCGCTTTCAAAGCATACGAAATGCACATTGTGCCTCGAAGACGTTCAATCAACAGAGGCACATTGCCCTGAGGCATGGCTGACTCTTCAAAAAGAGTACAAACAAGGGAGCCTCAAGCATCCTTCTCACAAAATGTTTGTGCTATTTAAGAGCATCGAGCGGCAGATTGCTTCAACTTTAGAAGCAGGAAGCCCCTGTGGGGAGACGTTCTGGATTATTCTGGATGCCCTTGATGGCTGTCAGATCTCTAGATTAGGATGCAAGGAACACCAGGACAGCATTACCAAAGAGCTCTTGATGTTCTACATTACACTCAGAGTCCACTTTTTTGTTAAGGACACATGCAAAAAATTAAGTGCATCAGAGAAGGTTGCAACAGCAAGGAAAAAGGCCAAGCTTCTGTAGGTCATTAGGTATAACTATTCAGCCACCACAACTTTTGATAACCGCTATTTTTACCAATTTACTACATAGTAGGTGCACTATTGCAGACTGTGGTCTGGAGATGTGTTAATGAGAGGCTTTTGCCAATCGCCCTAGGTATATTCTGTTGTAAGTTTAGAATAGCAGGATAAGACATTTCCACAAATCTGTCTGCTCACCATGATTCAGTTTCATCTTTAGTGTTCACTCTGCTCAAGTCAAAATAGTTAAAAGAGTCAGGGGAGGTTCTTGTCCTGCTATTTGAAAGCGCAGCTCTTAGGTGCCCGTTTCCGGCATGAGCGGGTTGCCGTCGCCGTTGGCGTAACCGCGGTGGACGTTGCGGCATGGTGCCGAACTGCCCTCGCGGGGTCGGCGGCATAACCGCGAGGACGTTTCGGCACGGTGCCGACGTGGCCTCACGGTTACGGCGACGGCGACGCTGCTCGGAGAGAGGAGTAGCAGGCAGGATGAGGAGGTGAGGAGGAAGGAGAAGGGGTATACCCTCCCCTCAGTACCCTTCCCTCCTCCTCCTCAAGAGCTCCGCTCTAATTCGGCATTACAGGAAGTTGTAAACAGCTTTCATTTTTTTAACCTACAACTGACAATAGGACGTTTTGCTGTTCACGAATAAACCGCCGTTCACACATACGCAACCGAGTAAGACCGCGAGAGACCAGACCGGTTTTTAAGCCCCATGCGACGTCTTAGGACCAGCTCCGCTGCAGCGCATTCGGTCCTAAGACATCGCAAGAGGCTTAAAAACTGGTCTGGTTTCTCTCGGTCTTACTCGGTTGCATATGTGTGAACGGCGGTTTACTCTCACTACTTTTTCTAGAGAAATTTCAACACATACAACTAGGGTGGGGAATGTCATGTGAAGACCTTCTTAAGCTCTTTTCAAATACCTACACCATGCTTTTCAGGGCTCTCTTGTAACCCCCCAAAAACTGCAATTCACACTTTTCTGTGCATTGAAATGGTAAATTTTCACTAATGTATTCATATTTCATACTCGAGCTACATGAGAGAACTTGAGATTTCTCCTACTGTGAATTCATTTTTGCTGTTTGTTTTGCATTGTTCCATTTTATTTATTAAGTGCAAAACATTCCTGCTCTGTATTGCAAGAAGAGTAGATAAATATTTATTATGAAACTAAGCTGCTTTAGTATTACTCGAACAACATACCTACAAGCCTGCGGAGAGAACTGCTGCGCATTCGTAGCATCTGTGTAGTTTGTGTTTCTCCTCGGCCGAACATACCCCCCTCAACTGCCAGCAGTGTTCTGCGGCTCCACACTCCTTTTTCGAAAGAGCGGCGGCAGTTGCGATAATGTGGCGGTGCGCAGGCCTGCTGAGTATGATGGTATGCAGCCATGTGAGCAGGCGAAATTGCATCGTCATCCTGTGGCATAATCGAGCGGTGGGCGGTCAGTCGGAGTGGTGGGTGGCAAAGCCACTGCCACCCACTGTGGGGAGAGCCCTGCCTATACCTGTTAGTTTCGTTCTCTGCTGTAGTCATGTGGCAGGGAACCGGGGCAAGTACATTATACATACCTTATCAGACCAGTCGGCGCCCTATCTATCTCATAAAGATAATAAGCTCATCTTGAATGATGCATTTTTTCACCATATTTTCTAAACGGCACCAGCCATTGGCCACTGTTTGGGAGCGCTAAGCATTCGCTGCGGCTTCAACTGACATAAAAGGGTTGTTTTTGTTTTTCAACTTTAGATGAAATGTTGTGGGGTCGCACTATGATAATCGCCGCCCGATCGGTCTGTACTTCGCTTGTCTCCCAAGGAGTGGCACAATGCAATGAGAAGACAGCTAATGGGTTCACCTCCCGGTTGCCCGTCCTTGAGAGCCGGCTGTCCAGGTACGTCGACCCCGGTTGTCGCCTGTGGTTCAGAGCTCCGAGTCCGTGTCCAGGCCTTCGGATCGTGCTTCCCACGCCAGTGCTGCATAGGCTAGGTGTCCTGGGCTATCGTAGCCAGAGTATCGCTGCAGAACCATTCTAGGATCGTCATGGCCTAGGAAAAATGGCCAGAGCTAGCCAGTCCTAGTCCGAACCTCGCTGGTGGACCGCTCCAGGGATTGCCAGGGGCCAGACGGACTTCGTCATTCTTGCACGTCCTCAGCCTTGTGCAGCGCACTGTGTCCAGCGCCAGCTCGTGCCTCCTCAGCCGATCGCTTGTCTCGTGCCCTCCACCCCGTCGTCTTTCACCCTTGTCCCCCCTAAAGTGTAAAAAAAGAAAAAAAAGTGATGAAAAATCTAATAATATGCACAGAATGTAGATACATACTTTACTTGCTTTTCCAGGTACTCACTGCACAGATGAAGCCAGTTATTATGACGTGGCACAAAGTTTTGAATTCCCTCCCCAAGGGAGGTTTATGCCATAGTTATGTCCCTCCGAGGAACTTGATAAAAAAAAAAAGAGCAGTGAAAAATATTTTATTACATGCAGGCAGAATGAAAATACATACTCCAGCTACTTCTCCACAGAATTATCACACACATTTAGGCTTATTATCACACATTTTCATCACTCTTGTTCGTTTTACATATTAAATAGAAAGTTAAAAAACAAAACAAAAAACAGCTTTGGTATTTGCGGCACGACACATAGGTACACGGTCGGACAAATGAAATTAAACAAAGCCAAATGAACGCACGGCCTGCCATCTTTTAGCTCCTAGTTGACAGTAAAGAACTTGCGCTGAGTATTAACCAAAAGCAAATTCAGGAACAAGTCTCCAATTAATTCCCTTGATACTACTGCTGCGATGTCCCAATAAGCAGGAGGTTGTGGTCATGCACGTTGCTATTTTTGTTTACCTTGTGCGCGGGTGCTGAACGGCACAGCAATATATTTCGAAACACTAAATTTCCACAGCGCTAGTAAAAACACACACCTATACTTCGTTTCACCTTAAGTGCGAGCGCAGGCAAAGCTGGAAGCGCGAGCTTGGAAGTTCCGTGCGTTCAGGCTTTGCTCGAGCGCGCGAGCTGGGGAGAAACGCAAAAAGCCCTGGTCTCGCGCTTCTAGCTTTGGCCTCGCTCGGAGATAATGTGAAACGAAGTATAGCAGACACGTCCGTTCACAGATGCACTTTCACGGCACCATAACTGTGATCCACTCATCTTTATCCGGTGCACTCTTCCGCGCTACTAAACATGACCAATGAAAGTGCTGAGCTGGGGACTCTGAGCGGCCGGATTGCGGATTATCGATTATGTCGGGCTGTCTACACCTCGACCTCACTGCCTCGCCGTCGAACATGCACGCAGCCCCAACTGACCCCAACCACCGCCGGCCCTCGCCGACCTCGACCGGCTCGGATAGGGACAACGTTGGATCGGGCGATCGGGCAGATAGGGTTCGGCCGTTGGGTTCGGCCGATGCGGCCGTGCAGTTCACGGAGTGGACGCTGCGGGAAAACTGGCGGCGCTGCGATCGTGTTTAGCTCGGTTCTCGAGTACGGATCGGAGCCACTTTTTCAAGCCGTCTCCTATGGCAGTTTCCCAACTGAGTGTTTTAGTAACGTTGCCGTTCACTCACGCTCACGGGAAGCCTTCTCTCTGAAGACCCCACCTGTAGTTCCTCTGTACTCTCGTTAACAAGGCAGTGTTGGTTCCTGCTTCGCTGATCCGAAAAATATGGTTTCAGATCAATTTCAGAATGGTTTTATGGGCAATACAATATGGCGACTTACATAACCAATTTAATAGCGTGGATGCCTCTGGATTGAAAAACTTTTCACTCACACTCACGGGAAGCCTTCTCTCTGAAGACCCCACCTGTAGTTTCTCTCTACTCTCGTTAACAAGGCAGTGTGGGTTCCTGCTTCAATAATCCGAAAAATATGGTTTTAGATCAATTTCAGAATGGTTTTATGAGCAATACAATATGGCGACTTACATCAAACCAATTTAATAGCGTGGATGCGTCTGGATTGAAAAACCGTTCACTCACGCTCACGAGAAGCCTTCTCTCTGAAGACCCCACCTGTAGTTCCTTTGTACTCTCGTTAACAAGTCAGTGTTGGTTCCTGCTTCGCTGATCCGAAAAATATGGTTTCAGATCAATTTCAGAATGGTTTTATGGGCAATACAATATGGCGACTTACATCAAACCAATTTAATAGCGTGGATGCATCTGGATTGAAAAACTGTTCACTCACGCTCACGGGAAGCCTTCTCTCTGTAAACCCCACCTGTAGTTCCTCTCTAGTCTCGTTAACAAGTCAGTGTTGGTTCCTGCTTCGCTGATCCGAACAATATGGTTTCAGATCAATTTCAGAATGGTTTTATGGGCAATACAATATGGCGACTTACATCAAACCAATTTAATAGCGTGGATGCCTCTGGATTGAAAAACTGTTCACTCACGCTCACGGGAAGCCTTCTCTCTGAAGACCCCACCTGTAGTTCCTCTCTACTCTCGTTAACAAGTCAGTGTTGGTTCCTCCTTCGCTAATCCGAAAAATATGGTTTCAGATCAATTTCAGAATGCTTTTATGGGCAATACAATATGGCGACTTACATTAAACCAATTTAATAGCGTGGATGCCTCTGGATTGAAAAACCGTTCACTCACGCTCACGGGAAGCCTTCTCTCTGAAGACCCCACCTGTAGTTCCTCTCTACTCTCGTTAAAAAGTCAGTGTTGGTTCCTGCTTCGCTAATCCGAAAAATATGTTTTCAGATCAATTTCAGAATGGTTTTATTGGCAATACAATATGGCGACTTACATCAAACCAATTTAATAGCGTGGATGCCTCTGGATTGAAAAACTGTTCACTCACGCTCACGGGAAGCCTTCTCTCTGAAGACCCCACCTGTAGTTCCTCTCTACTCTCGTTAACAAGGCAGTGTTGGTTCTTGTTTCAATAATCTGAAAAATATGGTTTTAGATCAATTTCAGAATGGTTTTATGGGCAATACAATATGGCGACTTACATCAAACCAATTTAATAGCGTGGATGCCTCTGGATTGAAAAGCCGTTCACTCGCGCTCACGGGAAGCCTTCTCTCTGAAGACCCCACTTGTAGTTCCTCTCTACTCTCGTTAACAAGTCAGTGTTGGTTCCTCCTTCGCTAATCCGAAAAATATGGTTTCAGATCCATTTCAGAATGGTTTTATGGGCAATACAATATGGCGACTTACATCAAACCAATTTAATAGCGTGGTTGCCTCTGGATTGAAAAACTGTTCACTCACGCTCACGGGAAGCCTTCTCTCTGAAGACCCCACCTGTAGTTTCTCTCTACCCTCGTTAACAAGTCAGTGTCGGTTCCTGCTTCGCTGATACGAAAAATATGGTTTCAGATCAATTTCAGAATGGTTTTATGGGCAATACAATATGGCGACTTATATCAAACCAATTTAATAGCGTGGATGCGTCTGGATTGAAAAACTGTTCACTCACGCTCACGGGAAGCCTTCTCTCTGAAGACCCCACCTGTAGTTCCTCTCTACTCTCGTTAACAAGTCAGTGTTGGTTCCTCCTTCGCTAATCCGAAAAATATGGTTTCAGATCAATTTCAGAATGGTTTTATGGGCAATACAATATGGCGACTTACATCAAACCAATTTAATAGCGTGGATGCGTCTGGATTGAAAAACCGTTCACTCACGCTCTCGGGAAGCCTTCTCTCTGAAGACCCCACCTGTAGTTCCTCTCTACTCTCGTTAACAAGGCAGTGTTGGTTCCTGCTTCAATAATCCGAACAATATGGTTGTAGATCAATTTCAGAATGGTTTTATGGGCAATTCAATATGGCGACTTACACCAAACCAATTTAATAGCGTGGATGCCTCTGGATTGAAAAACCGTTCACTCACGCTCACGGGAAGCCTTCTCTCTGAAGACCCCACCTGTAGTTCCTCTCTACTCTCGTTAACAAGTCAGTGTTGGTTCCTGCTTCGCTGATCCGAAAAATATGGTTTTAGATCAATTTCAGAATGGTTTTATGAGCAATACAATATGGCGACTTACATCAAACCAATTTGATAGCGTGGATGCGTCTGGATTGAAAAACTGTTCACTCACGCTCACGGGAAGCCTTCTCTCTGAAGACCCCACCTGTAGTTCCTCTCTACTCTCGTTAACAAGTCAGTGATGGTTCCTGCTTCGCTAATCCGAAAAATATGGTTTCAGATCAATTTCAGAATGGTTTTATGAGCAATACAATATGGCGACTTACATCAAACCAATTTAATAGCGTGGATGCCTCTGGATTGAAAAACTGTTCACTCACGCTCACGGGAAGCCTTCTCTCTGAAGACCCCACCTGTAGTTTCTCTCTACTCTCGTTAACAAGTCAGTGTTGGTTCCTGCTTCGCTGATCCGAAAAGTATGGTTTCAAATCAATTTCAGAATGGTTTTATGGGCAATACAATATGGCGACTTACATCAAACCAATTTAATCGCGTGGATGCCTCTGGATTGAAAAACTGTTCACTCACGCTCACGGGAAGCCTTCTCTCTGAAGACCCCACCTGTAGTTCTTCTCTACTCAAGTTAACAAGTCAGTGTTGGTTCCTGCTTCGCTGATCCGAAAAATATGGTTTCAGATAAATTTCAGAATGGTTTTATGAGCAATACAATATGGCGACTTACATCAAACCAATATAATAGCGTGGATGCCTCTGGATTGAAAAACTGTTCACTCACGCTCACGGGAAGCCTTCTCTCTGAAGACCCCACCTGTAGTTTCTCTCTACTCTCGTTAACAAGTCACTGTTGGTTCCTGCTTCGCTGATCCGAAAAATATGGTTTCAGATCAATTTCAGAATGGTTTTATGAGCAATACAATATGGCGACTTACATCAAACCAATATAATAGCGTGGATGCCTCTGGATTGAAAAACTGTTCACTCACGCTCACGGGAAGCCTTCTCTCTGAAGACCCCACCTGTAGTTTCTCTCTACTCTCGTTAACAAGTCAGTGTTGGTTCCTGCTTCGCTGATCCGAAAAATATGGTTTCAGATCAATTTCAGAATGGTTTTATGAGCAATACAATATGGCGACTTACATCAAACCAATTTAATCGCGTGGATGCCTCTTGATTGAAAAACTGTTCACTCACGCTCACGGGAAGCCTTCTCTCTGAAGACCCACCTGTAGTTTCTCTCTACTCTCGTTAACAAGTCAGTGTTGGTTCCTGCTTCGCTGATCCGAAAAATATGGTTTCAGATCAATATCAGAATGGTTTTATGAGCAATACAATATGGCGACTTACATCAAACCAATATAGTAGCGTGGATGCCTCCGGATTGAAAAACTGTTCACTCACGCTCACGGGAAGCCTCCTCTCTGAAGACCCACCTGTAGTTTCTCTCTACTCTCGTTAACAAGTCAGTGTTGGTTCCTCCTTCGCTGATCCGAAAAATATGGTTTCAGATCAATATCAGAATGGTTTTATGGGCAATACAATATGGCGACTTATATCAAACCAATTTAATAGCGTGGATGCGTCTGGATTAAAAAACTGTTCACTCACGCTCACGGGAAGCCTTCTCTCTGAAGACCCCACCTGTAGTTCCTCTCTACTCTCGTTAAGAAGTCAGTGTTCGGTCCTGCTTCAATAATCCGAAAAATATGGTCTCAGATCTATTTCAGAATGGTTTTATGGGCAATACAATATGGCGACTTACATCAAACCAATTTAATAGCGTGGATGCGTCTGGATTGAAAAACCGTTCACTCACGCTCTCGGGAAGCCTTCTCTCTGAAGACCCCACCTGTAGTTCCTCTCTCGAGCCCCACCCCTGCCCGTTTCGATCTGGATGAGCATCGTACCGGCGTGCGGTCGTGTGTCACTACTGCGTGATGCACGTTAAAGACCCCAGGCTAGCGGCTGTACCGCACTGGCTAAATTTCTCATCTACAGCTGGGAGACTCGTCGCCCCTGTGAGGCAGACCAAGTTCTAGGCTGTATAAACACACACACAACCCAATTATTGTAGTTCCTCTCTACTCTCGTTAACAAGGCAGTGTTGGTTCCTGCTTCAATAATCCGAAAAATATGGTTGTAGATCAATTTCAGAATGGTTTTATGGGCAATTCAATATAGCGACTTACACCAAACCAATTTAATAGCGTGGATGCCTCTGGATTGAAAAACCGTTCACTCACGCTCACGGGAAGCCTTCTCTCTGAAGACCCCACCTGTAGTTCCTCTCTACTCTCGTTAACAAGTCAGTGTTGGTTCCTGCTTCGCTGATCCGAAAAATATGGTTTCAGATCAATTTCAGAATGGTTTTATGAGCAATACAATATGGCGACATACATCAAACCAATTTAATAGCGTGGATGCCTCTGGATTGAAAAACTGTTCACTCACGCTCACGGGAAGCCTTCTCTCTGAAGACCCCACCTGTAGTTCCTCTCTACTCTCGTTAACAAGTCAGTGTTGGTTCCTGCTTCGCTGATCCGAAAAATAAGGTTTCAGATCAATTTCAGAATGGTTTTATGGGCAATACAATATCGCGACTTATATCAAACCAATTTAATAGCGTGGATGCGTCTGGATTGAAAAACTGTTCACTCACGCTCACGGGAAGCCTTCTCTCTGAAGACCCCACCTGTAGTTTCTCTCTACCCTCGTTAACAAGTCAGTGTCGGTTCCTGCTTCGCTGATACGAAAAATATGGTTTCAGGTCAATTTCAGAATTGTTTTATGAGCAATACAATATGGCGACTTACATCAAACCAATTTAATAGCGTGGATGCCTCTGGATTGAAAAACTGTTCACTCACGCTCACGGGAAGCCTTCTCTCTGAAGACCCCACCTGTAGTTCCTCTCTACTCTCGTTAACAAGTCAGTGTTGGTTCCTGCTTCGCTGATCCGAAAAATATGGTTTCAGATCAATTTCAGAATGGTTTTACGGGCAATACAATATGGCGACTTATATCAAACCAATTTAATAGCGTGGATGCCTCTGGATTGAAAAACTGTTCACTCACGCTCACGGGAAGCCTTCTCTCTGAAGACCCCACCTGTAGTTCCTCTCTACTCTCGTTAACAAGTCAGTGTTGGTTCCTGCTTCGCTGATCCGAAAAATATGGTTTCAGATCAATTTCAGAGTGGTTTTATGAGCAATACAATCTGGCGACTTACATCAAACCAATTTAACAGCATGGATGCGTCTGGATTGAAAAACCGTTCACTCACGCTCACGGGAAGCCTTCTCTCTGAAGACCCCACCTGTAGTTCCCATCTACTCTCGTTAACAAGTCAGTGTTGGTTCCTGCTTCGCTGATCCGAAAAATATTTTTTCAGATCAATTTCAGAATGGTTTTATGAGCAATACAATATGGCGACTTACATCAAACCAATTTAATAGCGTGGATGCGTCTGGATTGTAAAACTGTTCACTCACGCTCATGGGAAGCCTTCTCTCTGAAGACCCCACCTGTAGTTCCTCTCTACTCTCGTTAACAAGGCAGTGTTGGTTCCTGCTTCAATAATCCGAAAAATATGGTTTTAGATCAATTTCAGAATGGTTTTATGAGCAATACAATATGGCGACTTACATCAAACCAATTTAATAGCGTGGATGCGTTGTGGATTGAAAAACTGTTCACTCACACTCACGGGAAGCCTTCTCTCTGAAGACGCCACCTGTAGTTCCTCTCTACTCTCGTTAACAAGGCAGTGTTGGTTCCTGCTTCAATAATCCGAAAAATATGGTTTTAGATCAATTTCAGAATGGTTTTATGAGCAATACAATATGGCGACTTACATCAAACCAATTTAATAGCGTGGATGCCTCTGGATTGAAAAACTGTTCACTCACACTCACGGGAAGCCTTCTCTCTGAAGACCCCACCTGTAGTTCCTCTCTACTCTCTTTAACAAGTCAGTGATGGTTCCTGCTTCGCTAATCCGAAAAATATGGTTTCAGATCAATTTCAGAATGGTTTTATGAGCAATACAATATGGCGACTTACATCAAACCAATTTAATAGCGTGGATGCCTCTGGATTGAAAAACCGTTCACTCACGCTCACGGGAAGCCTTCTCTCTGAAGACCCCACCTGTAGTTCCTCTCTACTCTCGTTAACAAGTCAGTGTTGGTTCCTGCTTCGCTAATCCGAAAAATATGGTTTCAGATCAATTTCAGAATGGTTTTATTGGCAATACAATATGGCGACTTACATCAAACCAATTTAATAGCGTGGATGCCTCTGGATTGAAAAACTGTTCACTCACGCTCACGGGAAGCCTTCTCTCTGAAGACCCCACCTGTAGTTCCTCTCTACTCTCGTTAACAAGGTAGTGTTGGTTCCTCCTTCAATAATCCGAAAAATATGGTTTTAGATCAATTTCAGAATGGTTTTATGAGCAATACAATATGGCGACTTACATCAAACCAATTTAATAGCATGGATACCTCTGGATTGAAAAACTGTTCACTCACGCTCACGGGAAGCCTTCTCTCTGAAGACCCCACCTGTAGTTCCTCTCTACTCTCGTTAACAAGGCAGTGTTGGTTCCTGCTTCAATAATCTGAAAAATATGGTTTTAGATCAATTTCAGTATGGTTTTATGGGCAATACAATATGGCGACTTACATCAAACCAATTTAATAGCGCGGATGCCTCTGGATTGAAAAGCCGTTCACTCGCGCTCACGGGAAGCCTTCTCTCTGAAGACCCCACCTGTAGTTCCTCTCTACTCTCGTTAACAAGTCAGTGTTGGTTCCTGCTTCGCAAATCCGAAAAATATGGTTTCAGATCAATTTCAGAATGGTTTTATGGGCAATACAATATGGCGACTTACAACAAACCAATTTAATAGCGTGGATGCCTCTGGATTGAAAAACTGTTCACTCACGCTCACGGGAAGCCTTCTCTCTGAAGACCCCACCTGTAGTTCCTCTCTACTCTCGTTAACAAGTCAGTGTTGGTTCCTGCTTCGCTAATCCGAAAAATATGGTTTCAGATCAATTTCAGAATGGTTTTATGGGCAATACAATATGGCGACTTACATCAAACCAATTTAATAGCGTGGATGCCTCTGGAATGAAAAACTGTTCACTCACGCTCACGGGAAGCCTTCTCTCTGAAGACCCCACCTGTAGTTTCTCTCTACCCTCGTTAACAAGTCAGTGTCGGTTCCTGTTTCGCTGATACGAAAAATATGGTTTCAGATCAATTTCAGAATGGTTTTATGGGCAATACAATATGGCGACTTATATCAAACCAATTTAATAGCGTGGATGCCTCTGGATTGAAAAACCGTTCACTCACGCTCTCGGGAAGCCTTCTCTCTGAAGACCCCACCTGTAGTTCCTCTCTACTCTCGTTAACAAGGCAGTGATGGTTCCTGCTTCGCTAATCCGAAAAATATGGTTTCAGATCAATTTCAGAATGGTTTTATGAGCAATACAATATGGCGACTTACATCAAACCAATTTAATAGCGTGGATGCCTCTGGATTGAAAAACCGTTCACTCACGCTCACGGGAAGCCTTCTCTCTGAAGACCCCACCTGTAGTTCCTCTCTACTCTCGTTAACAAGTCAGTGTTGGTTCCTGCTTCGCTAATCCGAAAAATATGGTTTCAGATCAATTTCAGAATGGTTTTATTGGCAATACAATATGGCGACTTACATCAAACCAATTTAATAGCGTGGATGCCTCTGGATTGAAAAACTGTTCACTCACGCTCACGGGAAGCCTTCTCTCTGAAGACCCCACCTGTAGTTCCTCTCTACTCTCGTTAACAAGGTAGTGTTGGTTCCTCCTTCAATAATCCGAAAAATATGGTTTTAGATCAATTTCAGAATGGTTTTATGAGCAATACAATATGGCGACTTACATCAAACCAATTTAATAGCATGGATACCTCTGGATTGAAAAACTGTTCACTCACGCTCACGGGAAGCCTTCTCTCTGAAGACCCCACCTGTAGTTCCTCTCTACTCTCGTTAACAAGGCAGTGTTGGTTCCTGCTTCAATAATCTGAAAAATATGGTTTTAGATCAATTTCAGTATGGTTTTATGGGCAATACAATATGGCGACTTACATCAAACCAATTTAATAGCGCGGATGCCTCTGGATTGAAAAGCCGTTCACTCGCGCTCACGGGAAGCCTTCTCTCTGAAGACCCCACCTGTAGTTCCTCTCTACTCTCGTTAACAAGTCAGTGTTGGTTCCTGCTTCGCAAATCCGAAAAATATGGTTTCAGATCAATTTCAGAATGGTTTTATGGGCAATACAATATGGCGACTTACAACAAACCAATTTAATAGCGTGGATGCCTCTGGATTGAAAAACTGTTCACTCACGCTCACGGGAAGCCTTCTCTCTGAAGACCCCACCTGTAGTTCCTCTCTACTCTCGTTAACAAGTCAGTGTTGGTTCCTGCTTCGCTAATCCGAAAAATATGGTTTCAGATCAATTTCAGAATGGTTTTATGGGCAATACAATATGGCGACTTACATCAAACCAATTTAATAGCGTGGATGCCTCTGGAATGAAAAACTGTTCACTCACGCTCACGGGAAGCCTTCTCTCTGAAGACCCCACCTGTAGTTTCTCTCTACCCTCGTTAACAAGTCAGTGTCGGTTCCTGTTTCGCTGATACGAAAAATATGGTTTCAGATCAATTTCAGAATGGTTTTATGGGCAATACAATATGGCGACTTATATCAAACCAATTTAATAGCGTGGATGCCTCTGGATTGAAAAACCGTTCACTCACGCTCTCGGGAAGCCTTCTCTCTGAAGACCCCACCTGTAGTTCCTCTCTACTCTCGTTAACAAGGCAGTGTTGGTTCCTGCTTCAATAATCCGAAAAATATGGTTGTAGATCAATTTCAGAATGGTTTTATGGGCAATTCAATATAGCGACTTATACCAAACCAATTTAATAGCGTGGATGCCTCTGGATTGAAAAACCGTTCACTCACGCTCACGGGAAGCCTTCTCTCTGAAGACCCCACCTGTACTTCCTCTCTACTCTCGTTAACAAGTCAGTGTTGGTTCCTGCTTCGCTGATCCGAAAAATATGGTTTTAGATCAGAATGGTTTTATGAGCAATACAATATGGCGACTTACATCAAACCAATTTGATAGCGTGGATGCGTCTGGATTGAAAAACTGTTCACTCACGCTCACGGGAAGCCTTCTCTCTGAAGACCCCACCTGTAGTTCCTCTCTACTCTCTTTAACAAGTCAGTGATGGTTCCTGCTTCGCTAATCCGAAAAATATGGTTTCAGATCAATTTCAGAATGGTTTTATGAGCAGTACAATATGGCGACTTACATCAAACCAATTTAATAGCGTGGATGCCTCTGGATTGAAAAACTGTTCCCTCACGCTCACGGGAAGCCTTCTCTCTGAAGACCCCACCTGTAGTTTCTCTCTACTCTTGTTAACAAGTCAGTGTTGGTTCCTGCTTCGCTGATCCGAAAAATATGGTTTCAGATCAATTTCAGAATGGTTTTATGAGCAATACAATATGGCGACTTACATCAAACCAATTTAATAGCGTGGATGCGTCTGGATTGAAAAACCGTTCACTCACGCTCTCGGGAAGCCTTCTCTCTGAAGACCCCACCTGTAGTTCCTCTCTACTCTCGTTAACAAGGCAGTGTTGGTTCCTGCTTCAATAATCCGAAAAATATGGTTTCAGATCAATTTCAGAATGGTTTTATGGGCAATACAATATGGCGACTTACATCAAACCAATTTAATAGCCTGGATGCCTCTGGAATGAAAAACTGTTCACTCACGCTCACGGGAAGCCTTCTCTCTGAAGACCCCACCTGTAGTTTCTCTCTACCCTCGTTAACAAGTCAGTGTCGGTTCCTGCTTCGCTGATACGAAAAATATGGTTTCAGATCAATTTCAGAATGGTTTTATGGGCAATACAATATTTCGACTTACATCAAACCAATTTAATAGCGTGGATGCGTCTGGATTGAAAAACCGTTCACTCACGCTCTCGGGAAGCCTTCTCTCTGAAGACCCCACCTGTAGTTCCTCTCTACTCTCGTTAACAAGGCAGTGTTGGTTCCTGCTTCAATAATCCGAAAAATATGGTTGTAGATCAATTTCAGAATGGTTTTATGGGCAATTCAATATAGCGACTTACACCAAACCAATTTAATAGCGTGGATGCCTCTGGATTGAAAAACCGTTCACTCACGCTCACGGGAAGCCTTCTCTCTGAAGACCCCACCTGTAGTTCCTCTCTACTCTCGTTAACAAGTCAGTGTTGGTTCCTGCTTCGCTGATCCGAAAAAATATGGTGTCAGATCAATTTCAGAATGGTTTTATGGGCAATACAATATGGCGACTTACATCAAACCAATTTGACAGCGTGGATGCGTCTGGATTGAAAAACTGTTCACTCACGCTCACGGGAAGCCTTCTCTCTGAAGACCCCACCTGTAGTTCCTCTCTACTCTCGTTAACAAGTCAGTGTTGGTTCCTGCTTCGCTGATCCGAAAAATATGGTTTTAGATCAATTTCAGAATGGTTTTATGAGCAATATAATATGGCGACTTACATCAAACCAATTTGACAGCGTGGATGCGTCTGGATTGAAAAACTGTTCACTCACGCTCACGGGAAGCCTTCTCTCTGAAGACCCCACCTGTAGTTCCTCTCTACTCTCTTTAACAAGTCAGTGATGGTTCCTGCTTCGCTAATCCGAAAAATATGGTTTCAGATCAATTTCAGAATGGTTTTATGAGCAATACAATATGGCGACTTACATCAAACCAATTTAATAGCGTGGATGCCTCTGGATTGAAAAACTGTTCCCTCACGCTCACGGGAAGCCTTCTCTCTGAAGACCCCACCTGTAGTTTCTCTCTACTCTTGTTAACAAGTCAGTGTTGGTTCCTGCTTCGCTGATCCGAAAAATATGGTTTCAGATCAATTTCAGAATGGTTTTATGAGCAATACAATATGGCGACTTACATCAAACCAATTTAATAGCGTGGATGCCTTTGGATTGAAAAACTGTTCCCTCACGCTCACGGGAAGCCTTCTCTCTGAACACCCCACCTGTAGCTCCTCTCTACTCTCGTTAACAAGTCAGTGTTGGTTCCTGCTTCGCTGATCCGAAAAATATGGTTTCAGATCAATTTCAGAATGGTTTTATGAGCAATACAATATGGCGACTTACATCAAACCAATTTAATAGCGTGGATGCCTCTGGATTGAAAAACTGTTCCCTCACGCTCACGGGAAGCCTTCCCTCTGAAGACCCCACCTGTAGTTTCTCTCTACTCTTGTTAACAAGTCAGTGTTGGTTCCTGCTTCGCTGATCCGAAAAATATGGTTTCAGATCAATTTCAGAATGGTTTTATGAGCAATACAATATGGCGACTTACATCAAACCAATTTGATAGCGTGGATGCGTCTGGATTGAAAAACTGTTCACTCACGCTCACCGGAAGCCTTCTCTCTGAACACCCCACCTGTAGCTCCTCTCTACTCTCGTTAACAAGTCAGTGTTGGTTCTTGCTTCGCTGATCCGAAAAATATGGTTTCAGATCAATTTCAGAATGGTTTTATGGGAAATACAATATGGCGACTTACATCAAACCAATTTAATAGCGTGGATGCCTCTGGATTGAAAAACTGTTCACTCACGCTCACGGGAAGCCCTCTCTCTGAAGACCCCACCTGTAGTTTCTCTCTACTCTTGTTAACAAGTCAGTGTTGGTTCCTGCTTCGCTGATCCGAAAAATATGGTTTCAGATCAATTTCAGAATGGTTTTATGAGCAATACAATATGGCGACTTACATCAAACCAATTTAATAGCGTGGATGCCTCTGGATTGAAAAACTGTTCCCTCACGCTCACGGGAAGCCTTCTCTCTGAAGACCCCACCTGTAGTTTCTCTCTACTCTCGTTAACAAGTCAGTGTTGGTTCCTGCTTCGCTGATCCGAAAAAATATGGTGTCAGATCAATTTCAGAATGGTTTTATGGGCAATACAATATGGCGACTTACATCAAACCAATTTAATAGCGTGGATGCCTCTGGATTGAAAAACTGTTCTCTCACGCTCACGGGAAGCCTTCTCTCTGAAGACCCCACCTGTAGTTTCTCTCTACTCTCGTTAACAAGTCAGTGTTGGTTCCTGCTTCGCTAATCCGAAAAATATGGTTTCAGATCAATTTCAGAATGGTTTTATTGGCAATACAATATGGCGACTTACATCAAACCAATTTAATAGCGTGGATGCCTCTGGATTGAAAAACTGTTCACTCACGCTCACGGGAAGCCTTCTCTCTGAAGACCCCACCTGTAGTTCCTCTCTACTCTCGTTAACAAGGTAGTGTTGGTTCCTCCTTCAATAATCCGAAAAATATGGTTTTAGATCAATTTCAGAATGGTTTTATGAGCAATACCATATGGCGACTTACATCAAACCAATTTAATAGCATGGATGCCTCTGGATTGAAAAACTGTTCACTCACGCTCACGGGAAGCCTTCTCTCTGAAGACCCCACCTGTAGTTCCTCTCTACTCTCGTTAACAAGGCAGTGTTGGTTCCGGCTTCAATAATCTGAAAAATATGGTTTTAGATCAATTTCAGAATGGTTTTATGGGCAATACAATATGGCGACTTACATCAAACCAATTTAATAGCGTGGATGCCTCTGGATTGAAAAGCCGTTCACTCGCGCTCACGGGAAGCCTTCTCTCTAAAGACCCCACCTGTAGTTTCTCTCTACTCTCGTTAACAAGTCAGTGTTGGTTCCTGCTTCGCTAATCCGAAAAATATGGTTTCAGATCAATTTCAGAATGGTTTTATGGGCAATACAATATGGCGACTTACATCAAACCAATTTAATAGCGTGGATGCCTCTGGATTGAAAAACTGTTCACTCACGCTCACGGGAAGCCTTCTCTCTGAAGACCCCACCTGTAGTTCCTCTCTACTCTCGTTAACAAGTCAGTGTTGGTTCCTGCTTCGCTAATCCGAAAAATATGGTTTCAGATCAATTTCAGAATGGTTTTATGAGCAATACAATATGGCGACTTACATCAAACCAATTTAATAGCGTGGATGCCTCTGGATTGAAAAACTGTTCACTCACGCTCACGGGAAGCCTTCTCTCTGAAGACCCCACCTGTAGTTTCTCTCTACTCTCGTTAACAAGTGTTGGTTCCTGCTTCGCTGATCTGAAAAATATGGTTTCAGATCAATTTCAGAATGGTTTTATGGGCAATACAATATGGCGACTTACATCAAACCAATTTAATAGCGTGGATGCCTCTGGATTGAAAAACTGTTCCCTCACGCTCACGGGAAGCCTTCTCTCTGAAGACCCCACCTGTAGTTTCTCTCTACTCTTGTTAACAAGTCAGTGTTGGTTCCTGCTTCGCTGATCCGAAAAATATGGTTTCAGATCAATTTCAGAATGGTTTTATGAGCAATACAATATGGCGACTTACATCAAACCAATTTAATAGCGTGGATGCCTTTGGATTGAAAAACTGTTCCCTCACGCTCACGGGAAGCCTTCTCTCTGAACACCCCACCTGTAGCTCCTCTCTACTCTCGTTAACAAGTCAGTGTTGGTTCCTGCTTCGCTGATCCGAAAAATATGGTTTCAGATCAATTTCAGAATGGTTTTATGAGCAATACAATATGGCGACTTACATCAAACCAATTTAATAGCGTGGATGCCTCTGGATTGAAAAGCCGTTCACTCGCGCTCACGGGAAGCCTTCTCTCTAAAGACCCCACCTGTAGTTTCTCTCTACTCTCGTTAACAAGTCAGTGTTGGTTCCTGCTTCGCTAATCCGAAAAATATGGTTTCAGATCAATTTCAGAATGGTTTTATGGGCAATACAATATGGCGACTTACATCAAACCAATTTAATAGCGTGGATGCCTCTGGATTGAAAAACTGTTCACTCACGCTCACGGGAAGCCTTCTCTCTGAAGACCCCACCTGTAGTTCCTCTCTACTCTCGTTAACAAGTCAGTGTTGGTTCCTGCTTCGCTAATCCGAAAAATATGGTTTCAGATCAAGTTCAGAATGGTTTTATGAGCAATACAATATGGCGACTTACATCAAACCAATTTAATAGCGTGGATGCCTCTGGATTGAAAAACTGTTCACTCACGCTCACGGGAAGCCTTCTCTCTGAAGACCCCACCTGTAGTTTCTCTCTACTCTCGTTAACAAGTGTTGGTTCCTGCTTCGCTGATCTGAAAAATATGGTTTCAGATCAATTTCAGAATGGTTTTATGGGCAATGCAATATGGCGACTTACATCAAACCAATTTAATAGCGTGGATGCCTCTGGATTGAAAAACTGTTCCCTCACGCTCACGGGAAGCCTTCTCTCTGAAGACCCCACCTGTAGTTTCTCTCTACTCTTGTTAACAAGTCAGTGTTGGTTCCTGCTTCGCTGATCCGAAAAATATGGTTTCAGATCAATTTCAGAATGGTTTTATGAGCAATACAATATGGCGACTTACATCAAACCAATTTAATAGCGTGGATGCCTTTGGATTGAAAAACTGTTCCCTCACGCTCACGGGAAGCCTTCTCTCTGAACACCCCACCTGTAGCTCCTCTCTACTCTCGTTAACAAGTCAGTGTTGGTTCCTGCTTCGCTGATCCGAAAAATATGGTTTCAGATCAATTTCAGAATGGTTTTATGAGCAATACAATATGGCGACTTACATCAAACCAATTTAATAGCGTGGATGCCTCTGGATTGAAAAACTGTTCCCTCACGCTCACGGGAAGCCTTCTCTCTGAAGACCCCACCTGTAGTTTCTCTCTACTCTTGTTAACAAGTCAGTGTTGGTTCCTGCTTCGCTGATCCGAAAAATATGGTTTCAGATCAATTTCAGAATGGTTTTATGAGCAATACAATATGGCGACTTACATCAAACCAATTTGATAGCGTGGATGCGTCTGGATTGAAAAACTGTTCACTCACGCTCACCGGAAGCCTTCTCTCTGAACACCCCACCTGTAGCTCCTCTCTACTCTCGTTAACAAGTCAGTGTTGGTTCTTGCTTCGCTGATCCGAAAAATATGGTTTCAGATCAATTTCAGAATGGTTTTATGGGAAATACAATATGGCGACTTACATCAAACCAATTTAATAGCGTGGATGCCTCTGGATTGAAAAACTGTTCACTCACGCTCACGGGAAGCCTTCTCTCTGAAGACCCCACCTGTAGTTTCTCTCTACTCTTGTTAACAAGTCAGTGTTGGTTCCTGCTTCTCTGATCCGAAAAATATGGTTTCAGATCAATTTCAGAATGGTTTTATGAGCAATACAATATGGCGACTTACATCAAACCAATTTAATAGCGTGGATGCCTCTGGATTGAAAAACTGTTCCCTCACGCTCACGGGAAGCCTTCTCTCTGAAGACCCCACCTGTAGTTTCTCTCTACTCTCGTTAACAAGTCAGTGTTGGTTCCTGCTTCGCTGATCCGAAAAAATATGGTGTCAGATCAATTTCAGAATGGTTTTATGGGCAATACAATATGGCGACTTACATCAAACCAATTTAATAGCGTGGATGCCTCTGGATTGAAAAACTGTTCTCTCACGCTCACGGGAAGCCTTCTCTCTGAAGACCCCACCTGTAGTTTCTCTCTACTCTCGTTAACAAGTCAGTGTTGGTTCCTGCTTCGCTAATCCGAAAAATATGGTTTCAGATCAATTTCAGAATGGTTTTATTGGCAATACAATATGGCGACTTACATCAAACCAATTTAATAGCGTGGATGCCTCTGGATTGAAAAACTGTTCACTCACGCTCACGGGAAGCCTTCTCTCTGAAGACCCCACCTGTAGTTCCTCTCTACTCTCGTTAACAAGGTAGTGTTGGTTCCTCCTTCAATAATCCGAAAAATATGGTTTTAGATCAATTTCAGAATGGTTTTATGAGCAATACAATATGGCGACTTACATCAAACCAATTTAATAGCATGGATGCCTCTGGATTGAAAAACTGTTCACTCACGCTCACGGGAAGCCTTCTCTCTGAAGACCCCACCTGTAGTTCCTCTCTACTCTCGTTAACAAGGCAGTGTTGGTTCCGGCTTCAATAATCTGAAAAATATGGTTTTAGATCAATTTCAGAATGGTTTTATGGGCAATACAATATGGCGACTTACATCAAACCAATTTAATAGCGTGGATGCCTCTGGATTGAAAAGCCGTTCACTCGCGCTCACGGGAAGCCTTCTCTCTAAAGACCCCACCTGTAGTTCCTCTCTACTCTCGTTAACAAGTCAGTGTTGGTTCCTGCTTCGCTAATCCGAAAAATATGGTTTCAGATCAAGTTCAGAATGGTTTTATGAGCAATACAATATGGCGACTTACATCAAACCAATTTAATAGCGTGGATGCCTCTGGATTGAAAAACTGTTCACTCACGCTCACGGGAAGCCTTCTCTCTGAAGACCCCACCTGTAGTTTCTCTCTACTCTCGTTAACAAGTGTTGGTTCCTGCTTCGCTGATCTGAAAAATATGGTTTCAGATCAATTTCAGAATGGTTTTATGAGCAATACAATATGGCGACTTACATCAAACCAATTTAATAGCGTGGATGCCTTTGGATTGAAAAACTGTTCCCTCACGCTCACGGGAAGCCTTCTCTCTGAACACCCCACCTGTAGCTCCTCTCTACTCTCGTTAACAAGTCAGTGTTGGTTCCTGCTTCGCTGATCCGAAAAATATGGTTTCAGATCAATTTCAGAATGGTTTTATGAGCAATACAATATGGCGACTTACATCAAACCAATTTAATAGCGTGGATGCCTCTGGATTGAAAAACTGTTCCCTCACGCTCACGGGAAGCCTTCTCTCTGAAGACCCCACCTGTAGTTTCTCTCTACTCTTGTTAACAAGTCAGTGTTGGTTCCTGCTTCGCTGATCCGAAAAATATGGTTTCAGATCAATTTCAGAATGGTTTTATGAGCAATACAATATGGCGACTTACATCAAACCAATTTGATAGCGTGGATGCGTCTGGATTGAAAAACTGTTCACTCACGCTCACCGGAAGCCTTCTCTCTGAACACCCCACCTGTAGCTCCTCTCTACTCTCGTTAACAAGTCAGTGTTGGTTCTTGCTTCGCTGATCCGAAAAATATGGTTTCAGATCAATTTCAGAATGGTTTTATGGGAAATACAATATGGCGACTTACATCAAACCAATTTAATAGCGTGGATGCCTCTGGATTGAAAAACTGTTCACTCACGCTCACGGGAAGCCTTCTCTCTGAAGACCCCACCTGTAGTTTCTCTCTACTCTTGTTAACAAGTCAGTGTTGGTTCCTGCTTCTCTGATCCGAAAAATATGGTTTCAGATCAATTTCAGAATGGTTTTATGAGCAATACAATATGGCGACTTACATCAAACCAATTTAATAGCGTGGATGCCTCTGGATTGAAAAACTGTTCCCTCACGCTCACGGGAAGCCTTCTCTCTGAAGACCCCACCTGTAGTTTCTCTCTACTCTCGTTAACAAGTCAGTGTTGGTTCCTGCTTCGCTGATCCGAAAAAATATGGTGTCAGATCAATTTCAGAATGGTTTTATGGGCAATACAATATGGCGACTTACATCAAACCAATTTAATAGCGTGGATGCCTCTGGATTGAAAAACTGTTCTCTCACGCTCACGGGAAGCCTTCTCTCTGAAGACCCCACCTGTAGTTTCTCTCTACTCTCGTTAACAAGTCAGTGTTGGTTCCTGCTTCGCTAATCCGAAAAATATGGTTTCAGATCAATTTCAGAATGGTTTTATTGGCAATACAATATGGCGACTTACATCAAACCAATTTAATAGCGTGGATGCCTCTGGATTGAAAAACTGTTCACTCACGCTCACGGGAAGCCTTCTCTCTGAAGACCCCACCTGTAGTTCCTCTCTACTCTCGTTAACAAGGTAGTGTTGGTTCCTCCTTCAATAATCCGAAAAATATGGTTTTAGATCAATTTCAGAATGGTTTTATGAGCAATACAATATGGCGACTTACATCAAACCAATTTAATAGCATGGATGCCTCTGGATTGAAAAACTGTTCACTCACGCTCACGGGAAGCCTTCTCTCTGAAGACCCCACCTGTAGTTCCTCTCTACTCTCGTTAACAAGGCAGTGTTGGTTCCGGCTTCAATAATCTGAAAAATATGGTTTTAGATCAATTTCAGAATGGTTTTATGGGCAATACAATATGGCGACTTACATCAAACCAATTTAATAGCGTGGATGCCTCTGGATTGAAAAGCCGTTCACTCGCGCTCACGGGAAGCCTTCTCTCTAAAGACCCCACCTGTAGTTCCTCTCTACTCTCGTTAACAAGTCAGTGTTGGTTCCTGCTTCGCTAATCCGAAAAATATGGTTTCAGATCAATTTCAGAATGGTTTTATGGGCAATACAATATGGCGACTTACATCAAACCAATTTAATAGCGTGGATGCCTCTGGATTGAAAAACTGTTCACTCACGCTCACGGGAAGCCTTCTCTCTGAAGACCCCACCTGTAGTTCCTCTCTACTCTCGTTAACAAGTCAGTGTTGGTTCCTGCTTCGCTAATCCGAAAAATATGGTTTCAGATCAAGTTCAGAATGGTTTTATGAGCAATACAATATGGCGACTTACATCAAACCAATTTAATAGCGTGGATGCCTCTGGATTGAAAAACTGTTCACTCACGCTCACGGGAAGCCTTCTCTCTGAAGACCCCACCTGTAGTTTCTCTCTACTCTCGTTAACAAGTGTTGGTTCCTGCTTCGCTGATCTGAAAAATATGGTTTCAGATCAATTTCAGAATGGTTTTATGGGCAATACAATATGGCGACTTACATCAAACCAATTTAATAGCGTGGATGCCTCTGGATTGAAAAACTGTTCACTCACGCTCTCGGGAAGCCTTCTCTCTGAAGACCCCACCTGTAGTTCCTCTCTACTCTCGTTAACAAGGCAGTGTTGGTTCCTGCTTCAATAATCCGAAAAATATGGTTGTAGATCAATTTCAGAATGGTTTTATGGGCAATTCGATATGGCGACTTACACCAAACCAATTTAATAGCGTGGATGCCTCTGGATTGAAAAACCGTTCACTCACGCTCACGGGAAGCCTTCTCTCTGAAGACCCCACCTGTAGTTACTCTCTACTCTCGTTAACAAGTCAGTGTTGGTTCCTGCTTCGCTGATCCGAAAAATATGGTTTTAGATCAATTTCACAATGGTTTTATGAGCAATACAATATGGCGACTTACATCAAACCAATTTGATAGCGTGGATGCGTCTGGATTGAAAAACTGTTCACTCACGCTCACGGGAAGCCTTCTCTCTGAAGACCCCACCTGTAGTTCCTCTCTACTCTCTTTAACAAGTCAGTGATGGTTCCTGCTTCGCTAATCCGAAAAATATGGTTTCATATCAATTTCAGAATGGTTTTATGAGCAATACAATATGGCGACTTATATCAAACCAATTTAATAGCGTGGATGCCTCTGGATTGAAAAACTGTTCACTCACGCTCACGGGAAGCCTTCTCTCTGAAGACCCCACCTGTAGTTCCTCTCTACTCTCGTTAACAAGTCAGTGTTGGTTCCTGCTTCGCTGATCCGAAAAATATGGTTTCAGATCAATTTCAGAATGGTTTTATGGGCAATACAATATGGCGACTTACATCAAACCAATTTAATAGCGTGGATGCCTCTGGATTGAAAAACTGTTCACTCACGCTCACGGGAAGCCTTCTCTCTGAAGACCCCACCTGTAGTTTCTCTCTACTCTCGTTAACAAGTCAGTGTTGGTTCCTGCTTCGCTGATCCGAAAAATATGGTTTCAGATCAATTTCAGGATGGTTTTATGAGCAATACAATATGGCGACTTACATCAAACCAATTTAATAGCGTGGATGCCTCTGGATTGAAAAACTGTTCACTCACGCTCACGGGAAGCCTTCTCTCTGAAGACCCCACCTGTAGTTTCTCTCTACTCTCGTTAACAAGTGTTGGTTCCTGCTTCGCTGATCCGAAAAATATGGTTTCAGATCAATTTCAGAATGGTTTTATGGGCAATACAATATGGCGACTTACATCAAACCAATTTAATAGCGTGGATGCCTCTGGATTGAAAAACTGTTCACTCACGCTCACGGGAAGCCTTCTCTCTGAAGACCCCACCTGTAGTTTCTCTCTACTCTCGTTAACAAGTCAGTGTTGGTTCCTGCTTCGCTGATCCGAAAAATATGGTTTCAGATCAATATCAGAATGGTTTTATGAGCAATACAATATGGCGACTTACATCAAACCAATTTAATAGCGTGGATGCCTCTGGATTGAAAAACTGTTCACTCACGCTCACGGGAAGCCTTCTCTCTGAAGACCCCACCTGTAGTTTCTCTCTACTCTCGTTAACAAGTCAGTGTTGGTTCCTGCTTCGCTGATCCGAAAAATATGGTTTCAGATCAATTTCAGAATGGTTTTATGGGCAATACAATATGGCGACTTACATCAAACCAATTTAATAGCGTGGATGCCTCTGGATTGAAAAACTGTTCACTCACGCTCACGGGAAGCCTTCTCTCTGAAGACCCCACCTGTAGTTTCTCTCTACTCTCGTTAACAAGTCAGTGTTGGTTCCTGCTTCGCTGATCCGAAAAATATGGTTTCAGATCAATTTCAGGATGGTTTTATGAGCAATACAATATGGCGACTTACATCAAACCAATTTAATAGCGTGGATGCCTCTGGATTGAAAAACTCTTCACTCACGCTCACGGGAAGCCTTCTCTCTGAAGACCCCACCTGTAGTTTTTCTCTACTCTCGTTAACAAGTGTTGGTTCCTGCTTCGCTGATCCGAAAAATATGGTTTCAGATCAATTTCAGAATGGTTTTATGGGCAATACAATATGGCGACTTACATCAAACCAATTTAATAGCGTGGATGCCTCTGGATTGAAAAACTGTTCACTCACGCTCACGGGAAGCCTTCTCTCTGGAGACCCCACCTGTAGTTCCTCTCTACTCTCGTTAACAAGGTAGTGTTGGTTCCTCCTTCAATAATCCGAAAAATATGGTTTTAGATCAATTTCAGAATGGTTTTATGAGCAATACAATATGGCGACTTACATCAAACCAATTTAATAGCATGGATGCCTCTGGATTGAAAAACTGTTCACTCACGCTCACGGGAAGCCTTCTCTCTGAAGACCCCACCTGTAGTTCCTCTCTACTCTCGTTAACAAGTCAGTGTTGGTTCCTGCTTCGCTGATCCGAAAAATATGGTTTCAGATCAATTTCAGAATGGTTTTATGGGCAATACAATATGGCGACTTACATCAAACCAATTTAATAGCGTGGATGCCTCTGGATTGAAAAACTGTTCACTCACGCTCACGGGAAGCCTTCTCTCTGAAGACCCCACCTGTAGTTTCTCTCTACTCTCGTTAACAAGTCAGTGTTGGTTCCTGCTTCGCTGATCCGAAAAATATGGTTTCAGATCAATTTCAGGATGGTTTTATGAGCAATACAATATGGCGACTTACATCAAACCAATTTAATAGCGTGGATGCCTCTGGATTGAAAAACTGTTCACTCACGCTCACGGGAAGCCTTCTCTCTGAAGATCCCACCTGTAGTTTCTCTCTACTCTCGTTAACAAGTGTTGGTTCCTGCTTCGCTGATCCGAAAAATATGGTTTCAGATCAATTTCAGAATGGTTTTATGGGCAGTACAATATGGCGACTTACATCAAACCAATTTAATAGCGTGGATGCCTCTGGATTGAAAAACTGTTCACTCACGCTCACGGGAAGCCTTCTCTCTGAAGACCCCACCTGTAGTTTCTCTCTACTCTCGTTAACAAGTCAGTGTTGGTTCCTGCTTCGCTGATCCGAAAAATATGGTTTCAGATCAATTTCAGAATGGTTTTATGAGCAATACAATATGGCGACTTACATCAAACCAATTTAATAGCGTGGATGCCTCTGGATTGAAAAACTGTTCCCTCACGCTCACGGGAAGCCTTCTCTCTGAAGACCCCACCTGTAGTTTCTCTCTACTCTTGTTAACAAGTCAGTGTTGGTTCCTGCTTCGCTGATCCGAAAAATATGGTTTCAGATCAATTTCAGAATGGTTTTATGAGCAATACAATATGGCGACTTACATCAAACCAATTTAATAGCGTGGATGCCTTTGGATTGAAAAACTGTTCCCTCACGCTCACGGGAAGCCTTCTCTCTGAACACCCCACCTGTAGCTCCTCTCTACTCTCGTTAACAAGTCAGTGTTGGTTCCTGCTTCGCTGATCCGAAAAATATGGTTTCAGATCAATTTCAGAATGGTTTTATGAGCAATACAATATGGCGACTTACATCAAACCAATTTAATAGCGTGGATGCCTCTGGATTGAAAAACTGTTCCCTCACGCTCACGGGAAGCCTTCTCTCTGAAGACCCCACCTGTAGTTTCTCTCTACTCTTGTTAACAAGTCAGTGTTGGTTCCTGCTTCGCTGATCCGAAAAATATGGTTTCAGATCAATTTCAGAATGGTTTTATGAGCAATACAATATGGCGACTTACATCAAACCAATTTGATAGCGTGGATGCGTCTGGATTGAAAAACTGTTCACTCACGCTCACCGGAAGCCTTCTCTCTGAACACCCCACCTGTAGCTCCTCTCTACTCTTGTTTACAAGTCAGTGTTGGTTCTTGCTTCGCTGATCCGAAAAATATGGTTTCAGATCAATTTCAGAATGGTTTTATGGGAAATACAATATGGCGACTTACATCAAACCAATTTAATAGCGTGGATGCCTCTGGATTGAAAAACTGTTCACTCACGCTCACGGGAAGCCTTCTCTCTGAAGACCCCACCTGTAGTTTCTCTCTACTCTTGTTAACAAGTCAGTGTTGGTTCCTGCTTCTCTGATCCGAAAAATATGGTTTCAGATCAATTTCAGAATGGTTTTATGAGCAATACAATATGGCGACTTACATCAAACCAATTTAATAGCGTGGATGCCTCTGGATTGAAAAACTGTTCCCTCACGCTCACGGGAAGCCTTCTCTCTGAAGACCCCACCTGTAGTTTCTCTCTACTCTCGTTAACAAGTCAGTGTTGGTTCCTGCTTCGCTGATCCGAAAAAATATGGTGTCAGATCAATTTCAGAATGGTTTTATGGGCAATACAATATGGCGACTTACATCAAACCAATTTAATAGCGTGGATGCCTCTGGATTGAAAAACTGTTCTCTCACGCTCACGGGAAGCCTTCTCTCTGAAGACCCCACCTGTAGTTTCTCTCTACTCTCGTTAACAAGTCAGTGTTGGTTCCTGCTTCGCTAATCCGAAAAATATGGTTTCAGATCAATTTCAGAATGGTTTTATTGGCAATACAATATGGCGACTTACATCAAACCAATTTAATAGCGTGGATGCCTCTGGATTGAAAAACTGTTCACTCACGCTCACGGGAAGCCTTCTCTCTGAAGACCCCACCTGTAGTTCCTCTCTACTCTCGTTAACAAGGTAGTGTTGGTTCCTCCTTCAATAATCCGAAAAATATGGTTTTAGATCAATTTCAGAATGGTTTTATGAGCAATACAATATGGCGACTTACATCAAACCAATTTAATAGCGTGGATGCCTTTGGATTGAAAAACTGTTCCCTCACGCTCACGGGAAGCCTTCTCTCTGAACACCCCACCTGTAGCTCCTCTCTACTCTCGTTAACAAGTCAGTGTTGGTTCCTGCTTCGCTGATCCGAAAAATATGGTTTCAGATCAATTTCAGAATGGTTTTATGAGCAATACAATATGGCGACTTACATCAAACCAATTTAATAGCGTGGATGCCTCTGGATTGAAAAACTGTTCCCTCACGCTCACGGGAAGCCTTCTCTCTGAAGACCCCACCTGTAGTTTCTCTCTACTCTTGTTAACAAGTCAGTGTTGGTTCCTGCTTCGCTGATCCGAAAAATATGGTTTCAGATCAATTTCAGAATGGTTTTATGAGCAATACAATATGGCGACTTACATCAAACCAATTTGATAGCGTGGATGCGTCTGGATTGAAAAACTGTTCACTCACGCTCACCGGAAGCCTTCTCTCTGAACACCCCACCTGTAGCTCCTCTCTACTCTTGTTTACAAGTCAGTGTTGGTTCTTGCTTCGCTGATCCGAAAAATATGGTTTCAGATCAATTTCAGAATGGTTTTATGGGAAATACAATATGGCGACTTACATCAAACCAATTTAATAGCGTGGATGCCTCTGGATTGAAAAACTGTTCACTCACGCTCACGGGAAGCCTTCTCTCTGAAGACCCCACCTGTAGTTTCTCTCTACTCTTGTTAACAAGTCAGTGTTGGTTCCTGCTTCTCTGATCCGAAAAATATGGTTTCAGATCAATTTCAGAATGGTTTTATGAGCAATACAATATGGCGACTTACATCAAACCAATTTAATAGCGTGGATGCCTCTGGATTGAAAAACTGTTCCCTCACGCTCACGGGAAGCCTTCTCTCTGAAGACCCCACCTGTAGTTTCTCTCTACTCTCGTTAACAAGTCAGTGTTGGTTCCTGCTTCGCTGATCCGAAAAAATATGGTGTCAGATCAATTTCAGAATGGTTTTATGGGCAATACAATATGGCGACTTACATCAAACCAATTTAATAGCGTGGATGCCTCTGGATTGAAAAACTGTTCTCTCACGCTCACGGGAAGCCTTCTCTCTGAAGACCCCACCTGTAGTTTCTCTCTACTCTCGTTAACAAGTCAGTGTTGGTTCCTGCTTCGCTAATCCGAAAAATATGGTTTCAGATCAATTTCAGAATGGTTTTATTGGCAATACAATATGGCGACTTACATCAAACCAATTTAATAGCGTGGATGCCTCTGGATTGAAAAACTGTTCACTCACGCTCACGGGAAGCCTTCTCTCTGAAGACCCCACCTGTAGTTCCTCTCTACTCTCGTTAACAAGGTAGTGTTGGTTCCTCCTTCAATAATCCGAAAAATATGGTTTTAGATCAATTTCAGAATGGTTTTATGAGCAATACAATATGGCGACTTACATCAAACCAATTTAATAGCATGGATGCCTCTGGATTGAAAAACTGTTCACTCACGCTCACGGGAAGCCTTCTCTCTGAAGACCCCACCTGTAGTTCCTCTCTACTCTCGTTAACAAGGCAGTGTTGGTTCCGGCTTCAATAATCTGAAAAATATGGTTTTAGATCAATTTCAGAATGGTTTTATGGGCAATACAATATGGCGACTTACATCAAACCAATTTAATAGCGTGGATGCCTCTGGATTGAAAAGCCGTTCACTCGCGCTCACGGGAAGCCTTCTCTCTAAAGACCCCACCTGTAGTTCCTCTCTACTCTCGTTAACAAGTCAGTGTTGGTTCCTGCTTCGCTAATCCGAAAAATATGGTTTCAGATCAATTTCAGAATGGTTTTATGGGCAATACAATATGGCGACTTACATCAAACCAATTTAATAGCGTGGATGCCTCTGGATTGAAAAACTGTTCACTCACGCTCACGGGAAGCCTTCTCTCTGAAGACCCCACCTGTAGGTCCTCTCTACTCTAGTTAACAAGTCAGTGTTGGTTCCTGCTTCGCTAATCCGAAAAATATGGTTTCAGATCAAGTTCAGAATGGTTTTATGAGCAATACAATATGGCGACTTACATCAAACCAATTTAATAGCGTGGATGCCTCTGGATTGAAAAACTGTTCACTCACGCTCACGGGAAGCCTTCTCTCTGAAGACCCCACCTGTAGTTTCTCTCTACTCTCGTTAACAAGTGTTGGTTCCTGCTTCGCTAATCCGAAAAATATGGTTTCAGATCAATTTCAGAATGGTTTTATGGGCAATACAATATGGCGACTTACATAAAACCAATTTAATAGCGTGGATGCCTCTGGATTGAAAAACTGTTCCCTCACGCTCACGGGAAGCCTTCTCTCTGAAGACCCCACCTGTAGTTCCTCTCTACTCTCGTTAACAAGGTAGTGTTGGTTCCTCCTTCAATAATCCGAAAAATATGGTTTCAGATCAATTTCAGAATGGTTTTATGAGCAATACAATATGGCGACTTACATCAAACCAATTTAATAGCGTGGATGCCTTTGGATTGAAAAACTGTTCCCTCACGCTCACGGGAAGCCTTCTCTCTGAACACCCCACCTGTAGCTCCTCTCTACTCTCGTTAACAAGTCAGTGTTGGTTCCTGCTTCGCTGATCCGAAAAATATGGTTTCAGATCAATTTCAGAATGGTTTTATGAGCAATACAATATGGCGACTTACATCAAACCAATTTAATAGCGTGGATGCCTCTGGATTGAAAAACTGTTCCCTCACGCTCACGGGAAGCCTTCTCTCTGAAGACCCCACCTGTAGTTTCTCTCTACTCTTGTTAACAAGTCAGTGTTGGTTCCTGCTTCGCTGATCCGAAAAATATGGTTTCAGATCAATTTCAGAATGGTTTTATGAGCAATACAATATGGCGACTTACATCAAACCAATTTGATAGCGTGGATGCGTCTGGATTGAAAAACTGTTCACTCACGCTCACCGGAAGCCTTCTCTCTGAACACCCCACCTGTAGCTCCTCTCTACTCTTGTTTACAAGTCAGTGTTGGTTCTTGCTTCGCTGATCCGAAAAATATGGTTTCAGATCAATTTCAGAATGGTTTTATGGGAAATACAATATGGCGACTTACATCAAACCAATTTAATAGCGTGGATGCCTCTGGATTGAAAAACTGTTCACTCACTCTCACGGGAAGCCTTCTCTCTGAAGACCCCACCTGTAGTTTCTCTCTACTCTTGTTAACAAGTCAGTGTTGGTTCCTGCTTCTCTGATCCGAAAAATATGGTTTCAGATCAATTTCAGAATGGTTTTATGAGCAATACAATATGGCGACTTACATCAAACCAATTTAATAGCGTGGATGCCTCTGGATTGAAAAACTGTTCCCTCACGCTCACGGGAAGCCTTCTCTCTGAAGACCCCACCTGTAGTTTCTCTCTACTCTCGTTAACAAGTCAGTGTTGGTTCCTGCTTCGCTGATCCGAAAAAATATGGTGTCAGATCAATTTCAGAATGGTTTTATGGGCAATACAATATGGCGACTTACATCAAACCAATTTAATAGCGTGGATGCCTCTGGATTGAAAAACTGTTCTCTCACGCTCACGGGAAGCCTTCTCTCTGAAGACCCCACCTGTAGTTTCTCTCTACTCTCGTTAACAAGTCAGTGTTGGTTCCTGCTTCGCTAATCCGAAAAATATGGTTTCAGATCAATTTCAGAATGGTTTTATTGGCAATACAATATGGCGACTTACATCAAACCAATTTAATAGCGTGGATGCCTCTGGATTGAAAAACTGTTCACTCACGCTCACGGGAAGCCTTCTCTCTGAAGACCCCACCTGTAGTTCCTCTCTACTCTCGTTAACAAGGTAGTGTTGGTTCCTCCTTCAATAATCCGAAAAATATGGTTTTAGATCAATTTCAGAATGGTTTTATGAGCAATACAATATGGCGACTTACATCAAACCAATTTAATAGCATGGATGCCTCTGGATTGAAAAACTGTTCACTCACGCTCACGGGAAGCCTTCTCTCTGAAGACCCCACCTGTAGTTCCTCTCTACTCTCGTTAACAAGGCAGTGTTGGTTCCGGCTTCAATAATCTGAAAAATATGGTTTTAGATCAATTTCAGAATGGTTTTATGGGCAATACAATATGGCGACTTACATCAAACCAATTTAATAGCGTGGATGCCTCTGGATTGAAAAGCCGTTCACTCGCGCTCACGGGAAGCCTTCTCTCTAAAGACCCCACCTGTAGTTCCTCTCTACTCTCGTTAACAAGTCAGTGTTGGTTCCTGCTTCGCTAATCCGAAAAATATGGTTTCAGATCAATTTCAGAATGGTTTTATGGGCAATACAATATGGCGACTTACATCAAACCAATTTAATAGCGTGGATGCCTCTGGATTGAAAAACTGTTCACTCACGCTCACGGGAAGCCTTCTCTCTGAAGACCCCACCTGTAGGTCCTCTCTACTCTCGTTAACAAGTCAGTGTTGGTTCCTGCTTCGCTAATCCGAAAAATATGGTTTCAGATCAAGTTCAGAATGGTTTTATGAGCAATACAATATGGCGACTTACATCAAACCAATTTAATAGCGTGGATGCCTCTGGATTGAAAAACTGTTCACTCACGCTCACGGGAAGCCTTCTCTCTGAAGACCCCACCTGTAGTTTCTCTCTACTCTCGTTAACAAGTGTTGGTTCCTGCTTCGCTGATCTGAAAAATATGGTTTCAGATCAATTTCAGAATGGTTTTATGGGCAATACAATATGGCGACTTACATCAAACCAATTTAATAGCGTGGATGCCTCTGGATTGAAAAACTGTTCACTCACGCTCTCGGGAAGCCTTCTCTCTGAAGACCCCACCTGTAGTTCCTCTCTACTCTCGTTAACAAGGCAGTGTTGGTTCCTGCTTCAATAATCCGAAAAATATGGTTGTAGATCAATTTCAGAATGGTTTTATGGGCAATTCGATATGGCGACTTACACCAAACCAATTTAATAGCGTGGATGCCTCTGGATTGAAAAACCGTTCACTCACGCTCACGGGAAGCCTTCTCTCTGAAGACCCCACCTGTAGTTACTCTCTACTCTCGTTAACAAGTCAGTGTTGGTTCCTGCTTCGCTGATCCGAAAAATATGGTTTTAGATCAATTTCACAATGGTTTTATGAGCAATACAATATGGCGACTTACATCAAACCAATTTGATAGCGTGGATGCGTCTGGATTGAAAAACTGTTCACTCACGCTCACGGGAAGCCTTCTCTCTGAAGACCCCACCTGTAGTTCCTCTCTACTCTCTTTAACAAGTCAGTGATGGTTCCTGCTTCGCTAATCCGAAAAATATGGTTTCATATCAATTTCAGAATGGTTTTATGAGCAATACAATATGGCGACTTATATCAAACCAATTTAATAGCGTGGATGCCTCTGGATTGAAAAACTGTTCACTCACGCTCACGGGAAGCCTTCTCTCTGAAGACCCCACCTGTAGTTCCTCTCTACTCTCGTTAACAAGTCAGTGTTGGTTCCTGCTTCGCTGATCCGAAAAATATGGTTTCAGATCAATTTCAGAATGGTTTTATGGGCAATACAATATGGCGACTTACATCAAACCAATTTAATAGCGTGGATGCCTCTGGATTGAAAAACTGTTCACTCACGCTCACGGGAAGCCTTCTCTCTGAAGACCCCACCTGTAGTTTCTCTCTACTCTCGTTAACAAGTCAGTGTTGGTTCCTGCTTCGCTGATCCGAAAAATATGGTTTCAGATCAATTTCAGAATGGTTTTATGGGCAATACAATATGGCGACTTACATCAAACCAATTTAATAGCGTGGATGCCTCTGGATTGAAAAACTGTTCACTCACGCTCACGGGAAGCCTTCTCTCTGAAGACCCCACCTGTAGTTTCTCTCTACTCTCGTTAACAAGTCAGTGTTGGTTCCTGCTTCGCTGATCCGAAAAATATGGTTTCAGATCAATATCAGAATGGTTTTATGAGCAATACAATATGGCGACTTACATCAAACCAATTTAATAGCGTGGATGCCTCTGGATTGAAAAACTGTTCACTCACGCTCACGGGAAGCCTTCTCTCTGAAGACCCCACCTGTAGTTTCTCTCTACTCTCGTTAACAAGTCAGTGTTGGTTCCTGCTTCGCTGATCCGAAAAATATGGTTTCAGATCAATTTCAGAATGGTTTTATGGGCAATACAATATGGCGACTTACATCAAACCAATTTAATAGCGTGGATGCCTCTGGATTGAAAAACTGTTCACTCACGCTCACGGGAAGCCTTCTCTCTGAAGACCCCACCTGTAGTTTCTCTCTACTCTCGTTAACAAGTCAGTGTTGGTTCCTGCTTCGCTGATCCGAAAAATATGGTGTCAGATCAATTTCAGGATGGTTTTATGAGCAATACAATATGGCGACTTACATCAAACCAATTTAATAGCGTGGATGCCTCTGGATTGAAAAACTGTTCACTCACGCTCACGGGAAGCCTTCTCTCTGAAGACCCCACCTGTAGTTTTTCTCTACTCTCGTTAACAAGTGTTGGTTCCTGCTTCGCTGATCCGAAAAATATGGTTTCAGATCAATTTCAGAATGGTTTTATGGGCAATACAATATGGCGACTTACATCAAACCAATTTAATAGCGTGGATGCCTCTGGATTGAAAAACTGTTCACTCACGCTCACGGGAAGCCTTCTCTCTGAAGACCCCACCTGTAGTTCCTCTCTACTCTCGTTAACAAGGTAGTGTTGGTTCCTCCTTCAATAATCCGAAAAATATGGTTTTAGATCAATTTCAGAATGGTTTTATGAGCAATACAATATGGCGACTTACATCAAACCAATTTAATAGCATGGATGCCTCTGGATTGAAAAACTGTTCACTCACGCTCACGGGAAGCCTTCTCTCTGAAGACCCCACCTGTAGTTCCTCTCTACTCTCGTTAACAAGTCAGTGTTGGTTCCTGCTTCGCTGATCCGAAAAATATGGTTTCAGATCAATTTCAGAATGGTTTTATGGGCAATACAATATGGCGACTTACATCAAACCAATTTAATAGCGTGGATGCCTCTGGATTGAAAAACTGTTCACTCACGCTCACGGGAAGCCTTCTCTCTGAAGACCCCACCTGTAGTTTCTCTCTACTCTCGTTAACAAGTCAGTGTTGGTTCCTGCTTCGCTGATCCGAAAAATATGGTTTCAGATCAATTTCAGGATGGTTTTATGAGCAATACAATATGGCGACTTACATCAAACCAATTTAATAGCGTGGATGCCTCTGGATTGAAAAACTGTTCACTCACGCTCACGGGAAGCCTTCTCTCTGAAGATCCCACCTGTAGTTTCTCTCTACTCTCGTTAACAAGTGTTGGTTCCTGCTTCGCTGATCCGAAAAATATGGTTTCAGATCAATTTCAGAATGGTTTTATGGGCAATACAATATGGCGACTTACATCAAACCAATTTAATAGCGTGGATGCCTCTGGATTGAAAAACTGTTCACTCACGCTCACGGGAAGCCTTCTCTCTGAAGACCCCACCTGTAGTTTCTCTCTACTCTCGTTAACAAGTCAGTGTTGGTTCCTGCTTCGCTGATCCGAAAAATATGGTTTCAGATCAATTTCAGAATGGTTTTATGAGCAATACAATATGGCGACTTACATCAAACCAATTTAATAGCGTGGATGCCTCTGGATTGAAAAACTGTTCACTCACGCTCACGGGAAGCCTTCTCTCTGAAGACCCCACCTGTAGTTTCTCTCTACTCTCGTTAACAAGTCAGTGTTGGTTCCTGCTTCGCTGATCCGAAAAATATGGTTTCAGATCAATTTCAGAATGGTTTTATGGGCAATACAATATGGCGACTTACATCAAACCAATTTAATAGCGTGGATGCCTCTGGATTGAAAAACTGTTCACTCACGCTCACGGGAAGCCTTCTCTCTGAAGACCCCACCTGTAGTTTCTCTCTACTCTCGTTAACAAGTCAGTGTTGGTTCCTGCTTCGCTGATCCGAAAAATATGGTTTCAGATCAATTTCAGGATGGTTTTATGAGCAATACAATATGGCGACTTACATCAAACCAATTTAATAGCGTGGATGCCTCTGGATTGAAAAACTGTTCACTCACGCTCACGGGAAGCCTTCTCTCTGAAGACCCCACCTGTAGTTTCTCTCTACTCTCGTTAACAAGTGTTGGTTCCTGCTTCAATAATCTGAAAAATATGGTTTTAGATCAATTTGAGAATTGTTTTATGGGCAATAGAATATGGCGACTTACATCAAACCAATTTAATAGCGTGGATGCCTCTGGATTGAAAAGCCGTTCACTCGCGCTCACGGGAAGCCTTCTCTCTGAAGACCCCACCTGTAGTTCCTCTCTACACTCGTTAACAAGTCAGTGTTGGTTCCTGCTTCGCTAATCCGAAAAATATGGTTTCAGATCAATTTCAGAATGGTTTTATGGGCAATACAATATGGCGACTTACATCAAACCAATTTAATAGCGTGGATGCCTCTGGATTGAAAAACTGTTCACTCACTCTCGGGAAGCCTTCTCTCTGAAGACCCCACCTGTAGTTCCTCTCTACTCTCGTTAACAAGTCAGTGTTGGTTCCTGCTTCTCTAATCCGAAAAATATGGTTTCAGATCAATTTCAGAATGGTTTTATGGGCAATACAATATGGCGACTTACATCAAACCAATTTAATAGCGTGGATGCCTCTGGAATGAAAAACTGTTCACTCACGCTCACGGGAAGCCTTCTCTCTGAAGACCCCACCTGTAGTTTCTCTCTACCCTCGTTAACAAGTCAGTGTCGGTTCCTGCTTCGCTGATACGAAAAACCATAGAGTTATTATAATGTACGCTAGAGGTTCAAGTGGCGCTAGTGTGCTGACGCAAATTGAAGCAGACAGCAACCAGTCGAAAATTGACTTCCGGTAATGCATTTCTATGGGAAAAAGTGAGTGCATTTTCTCCCTGCGCTCGATCATAAGAGCAAATATCCCAAATAATTCGTACGTACCAGATAGTTTGGAACATTTCTCAGTCAGGCCGACGAAAGAATTGGTCAGTTACGGCGTTTTTCTCTCGAATTCATCGCACTAAAAACGGTGCTAAAACGGCTTCGTACGCGTATTTATGTGCACTGTCGGACACTGTTAGCGCGAACCCGGCGTCGGCGATTTCCAGCATGGGGGATATACATGCCAAACGAACGAAGGACATCTGGAAAATCAAGAGCGGCGGCGAGAACTACGCAGCAACACCGGACCAGTAACGCGCAGTGCATGTACGATCCAAATAAATTGAAGGCCACGTAATCTATTCCGATTTTAAATAAGTGAGTACCGCTTTAATCTTTGTGTCCTGAGCGAAGCTGCGTGTTCTACGTTCAAAATATCCCTCGCGCGCTAGACATCTTTGAGAACAAGTCCGTGATAAAAGCTGCCCGGCAAAGAAAACAATACGAAGAGACACATACCTTTAATATCCCATTGACTTGATTCTCTACGTTGAAGGTTTTTATCCGCTCATGCACGACGGGATCATTTTCATATGGTGACAGGACTGGCATATTATCAATATACAAGCGTCACTGGAATGCTGGCGAGCCTTGAACACACTTTATATTCGTTTCGATCGTAATTTTGCTTTGAATCGTCGCTTGTTTTTATACACCTGCTGCGGAACACACGTTTGGGACTGAAATGCAGCGAAGTTAAACATCGCTCACTGATGAAGAAAAATGTGCTAACTAAAGCAATTACACTTTTACAATGTTAATTAAGACACATACTATACGGTACGACCGAAATAACCAAAATGTTCCATGTTATTTTCCGGCGAAGAGACAAAATGCACGCGCGTTTTCCCATAGGAATGCACAGGAGCACCGCAAAAGTAGACTGGTTGCTGTCTGCTTCAATTTGCGTCACGGAAGTCGCATAGACACTAGCGCCAGTTGAACCTCTAGCGTACATTATAATAACTCTATGCGAAAAACATAGTTTCAGATCAATTTCAGAATGGTTTTATGGGCAATAGAATATGGCGACTTATATCAAACCAATTTAATAGCGTGGATGCGTCTGGATTGAAAAACTGTTCACTCACGCTCACGGGAAGCCTTCTCTCTGAAGACCCCACCTGTAGTGCCTCTCTACTCTCGTTAACAAGTCAGTGTTAGGTCCTGCTTCAATAATCCGAAAAATATGGTTTCAGATCTATTTCAGAATGGTTTTATGGGCAATACAATATGGCGACTTACATCAAACCAATTTAATAGCGTGGATGCGTCTGGATTGAAAAACCGTTCACTCACGCTCTCGGGAAGCCTTCTCTCTGAAGACCCCACCTGTTGTTCCTCTCTACTCTCGTTAACAAGGCAGTGTTGGTTCCTGCTTCAATAATCCGAAAAATATGGTTGTAGATCAATTTCAGAATGGTTTTATGGGCAATTCAATATGGCGACTTACACCAAACCAATTTAATAGCGTGGATGCCTCTGGATTGAAAAACTGTTCACTCACGCTCACGGGAAGCCTTCTCTCTGAAGACCCCACCTGTAGTTCCTCTCTACTCTCGTTAACAAGTCAGTGTTGGTTCCTGCTTCGCTGATCCGCAAAATATGGTTTCAGATCAATTTCAGAATGGTTTTATGAGCAATACAATATGGCGACTTACACCAAACCAATTTAACAGCGTGGATGCGTCTGGATTGAAAAACCGTTCACTCACGCTCACGGGAAGCCTTCTCTCTGAAGACCCCACCTGTAGTTCCCATCTACTCTCGTTAACAACTCAGTGTTGGTTCCTGCTTCGCTGATCCGAAAAATATTTTTTCAGATCAATTTCAGAATGGCTTTATGAGCAATACAATATGGCGACTTACATCAAACCAATTTAATAGCGTGGATGCGTCTGGATTGTAAAACTGTTTACTCACGCCCACAGGAAGCCTTCTCTCTGAAGACCCCACCTGTAGTTCCTCTCTACTCTCGTTAACAAGGTAGTGTTGGTTCCTCCTTCAATAATCCGAAAAATATGGTTTTAGATCAATTTCAGAATGGTTTTATGAGCAATACAATATGGCGACTTACATCAAACCAATTTAATAGCATGGATGCCTCTGGATTGAAAAACTGTTCACTCACGCTCACGGGAAGCCTTCTCTCTGAAGACCCCACCTGTAGTTCCTCTCTACTCTCGTTAACAAGGCAGTGTTGGTTCCTGCTTCAATAATCTGAAAAATATGGTTTTAGATCAATTTGAGAATTGTTTTATGGGCAATAGAATATGGCGACTTACATCAAACCAATTTAATAGCGTGGATGCCTCTGGATTGAAAAGCCGTTCACTCGCGCTCACGGGAAGCCTTCTCTCTGGAGACCCCACCTGTAGTTCCTCTCTACCCTCGTTAACAAGTCAGTGTTGGTTCCTGCTTCGCTAATCTGAAAAATATGGTTTCAAATCAATTTCAGAATGGTTTTATGGGCAATACAATATGGCGACTTACATCAAACCAATTTAATAGCGTGGATGCCTCTGGATTGAAAAACTGTTCACTCACGCTCACGGGAAGCCTTCTCTCTGAAGACCCCACCTGTAGTTCCTCTCTACTCTCGTTAACAAGTCAGTGTTGGTTCCTGCTTCTCTAATCCGAAAAATATGGTTTCAGATCAATTTCAGAATGGTTTTATGGGCAATACAATATGGCGACTTACATCAAACCAATTTAATAGCGTGGATGCCTCTGGAATGAAAAACTGTTCACTCACGCTCACGGGAAGCCTTCTCTCTGAAGACCCCACCTGTAGTTTCTCTCTACCCTCGTTAACAAGTCAGTGTCGGTTCCTGCTTCGCTGATACGAAAAACATGGTTTCAGATCAATTTCAGAATGGTTTTATGGGCAATACAATATGGCGACTTATATCAAACCAATTTAATAGCGTGGATGCGTCTGGATTGAAAAACTGTTCACTCACGCTCACGGGAAGCCTTCTCTCTGAAGACCCCACCTGTAGTTCCTCTCTACTCTCGTTAACAAGTCAGTGTTAGGTCCTGCTTCAATAATCCGAAAAATATGGTTTCAGATCTATTTCAGAATGGTTTTATGGGCAATACAATATGGCGACTTACATCAAACCAATTTAATAGCGTGGATGCGTCTGGATTGAAAAACCGTTCACTCACGCTCTCGGGAAGCCTTCTCTCTGAAGACCCCACCTGTAGTACCTCTCTACTCTCGTTAACAAGGCAGTGTTGGTTCCGGCTTCAATAATCCGAAAAATATGGTTGTAGATCAATTTCAGAATGGTTTTATGGGCAATTCAATATGGCGACTTACACCAAACCAATTTAATAGCGTGGATGCCTCTGGATTGAAAAACCGTTCACTCACGCTCACGGGAAGCCTTCTCCCTGAAGACCCCACCTGTAGTTCCTCTCTACTCTCGTTAACAAGTCAGTGTTGGTTCCTGCTTCGCTGATCCGAAAAATATGGTTTGAGATCAATTTCAGAATGGTTTTATGAGCAATACAATATGGCGACTTACATCAAACCAATTTGATATCGTGGATGCCTCTGGATTGAAAAACTGTTCACTCACGCTCACGGGAAGCCTTCTCTCTGAAGACCCCACCTGTAGTTCCTCTCTACTCTCTTTAACAAGTCAGTGATGGTTCCTGCTTCGCTGATCCGAAAAATATGGCTTCAGATCAATTTCAGAATGGTTTTATGAGCAATACAATATGGCGACTTACATCAAACCAATTTAATAGCGTGGATGCCTCTGGATTGAAAAACTGTTCACTCACGCTCACGGGAAGCCTTCTCTCTGAAGACCCCACCTGTAGTTCCTCTCTACTCTCGTTAACAAGTCAGTGTTGGTTCCTGCTTCGCTGATCCGAAAAATATGGTTTCAGATCAATTTCAGAATGGTTTTATGGGCAATACAATATGGCGACTTACATCAAACCAATTTAATAGCGTGCATGCCTCTGGATTGAAAAACTGTTCACTCACGCTCACGGGAAGCCTTCTCTCTGAAGACCCCACCTGTAGTTTCTCTCTACTCTCGTTAACAAGTCAGTGTTGGTTCCTGCTTCGCTGATCCGAAAAATATGGTTTCAGATCAATTTCAGAATGGTTTTATGAGCAATACAATATGGCGACTTACATCAAACCAATTTAATAGCGTGGATGCCTCTGGATTGAAAAACTGTTCACTCACGCTCACGGGAAGCCTTCTCTCTGAAGACCCCACCTGTAGTTTCTCTCTACTCTCGTTAACAAGTCAGTGTTGGTTCCTGCTTCGCAGATCCGAAAAATATGGTTTCAGATCAATTTCAGAATGATTTTATGGGCAATACAATATGGCGACTTACATCAAACCAATTTAATAGCGTGGATGCCTCTGGATTGAAAAACTGTTCACTCACGCTCACGGGAAGCCTTCTCTCTGAAGACCCCACCTGTAGTTCCTCTCTACTCTCGTTAACAAGTCAGTGTTGGTTCCTGCTTCGCTGATCCACAAAATATGGTTTCAGATCAATTTCAGAATGGTTTTATGAGCAATACAATATGGCGACTTACATCAAACCAATTTAACAGCGTGGATGCGTCTGGATTGAAAAACCGTTCACTCACGCTCACGGGAAGCCTTCTCTCTGAAGACCCCACCTGTAGTTCCCATCTACTCTCGTTAACAACTCAGTGTTGGTTCCTGCTTCGCTGATCCGAAAAATATTTTTTCAGATCAATTTCAGAATGGCTTTATGAGCAATACAATATGGCGACTTACATCAAACCAATTTAATAGCGTGGATGCGTCTGGATTGTAAAACTGTTTACTCACGCTCACGGGAAGCCTTCTCTCTGAAGACCCCACCTGTAGTTCCTCTCTACTCTCGTTAACAAGGCAGTGTTGGTTCCTGCTTCAATAATCCAAAAAATATGGTTTTAGATCAATTTCAGAATGGTTTTATGAGCAATACAATATGGCGACTTACATCAAACCAATTTAATAGCGTGGATGCGTCTGGGTTGAAAAACTGTTCACTCACACTCACGGGAAGCCTTCTCTCTGAAGACCCCACCTGTAGTTCCTCTCTACTCTCGTTAACAAGGCAGTGTTGGTTCCTGCTTCAATAATCCGAAAAATATGGTTTTAGATCAATTTCAGAATGGTTTTATGAGCAATACAATATGGCGACTTATTCAAACCAATTTAATAGCGTGTATGCGTCTGGATTGAAAAACCGTTCACTCACGCTCTCGGGAAGCCTTCTCTCTGAAGACCCCACCTGTAGTTCCTCTCTACTCTCGTTAACAAGTCAGTGTTGGTTCCTGCTTCGCTGATCCGAAAAATATGGTTTCAGATCAATTTCAGAATGGTTTTATGGGCAATACAATATGGCGACTTACATCAAACCAATTTAATAGCGTGGATGCCTCTGGATTGAAAAACTGTTCACTCACGCTCACGGGAAGCCTCCTCTCTGAAGACCCCACCTGTAGTTTCTCTCTACTCTCGTTAACAAGTCAGTGTTGGTTCCTCCTTCAATAATCCGAAAAATATGGTTTTAGATCAATTTCAGAATGGTTTTATGAGCAATACAATATGGCGACTTACATCAAACCAATTTAATAGCATGGATGCCTCTGGATTGAAAAACTGTTCACTCACGCTCACGGGAAGCCTTCTCTCTGAAGACCCCACCTGTAGTTCCTCTCTACTCTCGTTAACAAGGTAGTGTTGGTTCCTCCTTCAATAATCCGAAAAATATGGTTTAAGATCAATTTCAGAATGGTTTTATGAGCAATACAATATGGCGACTTACATCAAACCAATTTAATAGCATGGATGCCTCTGGATTGAAAAACTGTTCACTCACGCTCACGGGAAGCCTTCTCTCTGAAGACCCCACCTGTAGTTCCTCTCTACTCTCGTTAACAAGTCAGTGTTGGTTCCTGCTTCGCTAATCCGAAAAATATGGTTTCAGATCAATTTCAGAATGGTTTTATGGGCAATACAATATGGCGACTTACATCAAACCAATTTAATAGCGTGGATGCCTCTGGATTGAAAAACTGTTCACTCACGCTCACGGGAAGCCTTCTCTCTGAAGACCCCACCTGTAGTTCCTTTCTACTCTCGTTAACAAGTCAGTGTTGGTTCCTGCTTCGCTAATCCGAAAAATATGGTTTCAGATCAATTTCAGAATGGTTTTATGGGCAATACAATATGGCGACTTACATCAAACCAATTTAATAGCGTGGATGCCTCTGGAAGGAAAAACTGTTCACTCACGCTCACGGGAAGCCTTCTCTCTGAAGACCCCACCTGTAGTTTCTCTCTACCCTCGTTAACAAGTCAGTGTCGGTTCCTGCTTCGCTGATACGAAAAATATGGTTTCAGATCAATTTCAGAATGGTTTTATGGGCAATACAATATGGCGACTTATATCAAACCAATTTAATAGCGTGGATGCGTCTGGATTGAAAAACTGTTCACTCACGCTCACGGGAAGCCTTCTCTCTGAAGACCCCACCTGTAGTTCCTCTCTACTCTCGTTAACAAGTCAGTGTTAGGTCCTGCTTCAATAATCCGAAAAATATGGTTTCAGATCTATTTCAGAATGGTTTTATGGGCAATACAATATGGCGACTTACATCAAACCAATTTAATAGCGTGGATGCGTCTGGATTGAAAAACCGTTCACTCACGCTCTCGGGAAGCCTTCTCTCTGAAGACCCCACCTGTAGTTCCTCTCTACTCTCGTTAACAAGGCAGTGTTGGTTCCTGCTTCAATAATCCGAAAAATATGGTTGTAGATCAATTTCAGAATGGTTTTATGGGCAATTGAATATGGCGACTTACACCAAACCAATTTAATAGCGTGGATGCCTCTGGATTGAAAAACCGTTCACTCACGCTCACGGGAAGCCTTCTCTCTGAAGACCCCACCTGTAGGTCCTCTCTACTCTCGTTAACAAGTCAGTGTTGGTTCCTGCTTCGCTGATCCGAAAAATATGGTTTTAGATCAATTTCAGAATGGTTTTATGAGCAATACAATATGGCGACTTATATCAAACCAATTTGATAGCGTGGATGCGTCTGGATTGAAAAACTGTTCACTCACGCTCACGGGAAGCCTTCTCTCTGAAGACCCCACCTGTAGTGCCTCTCTACTCTCGTTAACAAGTCAGTGTTGGTTCCTGCTTCGCTGATCCGAAAAATATGGTTTCAAATCAATTTCAGAATGGTTTTATGGGCAATACAATATGGCGACTTACATCAAACCAATTTAATCGCGTGGATGCCTCTGGATTGAAAAACTGTTCACTCGCGCTCACGGGAAGCCTTCTCTCTGAAGACCCCACCTGTAGTTCCTCTCTACTCTCGTTAACAAGTCAGTGTTGGTTCCTGCTTCGCTGATCCGAAAAATATGGTTTCAGATCAATTTCAGAATGGTTTTATGGGCAATACAATATGGCGACTTACATCAAACCAATTTAATAGCGTGGATGCCTCTGGATTGAAAAACTGTTCACTCACGCTCACGGGAAGCCTTCTCTCTGGAGACCCCACCTGTAGTTTCTCTCTACTCTCGTTAAGAAGTCAGTGTTGGTTCCTGCTTCGCTGATCCGAAAAATATGGTTTCAGATCAATTTCAGAATGGTTTCATGAGCAATACAATATGGCGACTTACATCAAACCAATTTAATAGCGTGGATGCCTCTGGATTGAAAAACTGTTCACTCACGCTCACGGGAAGCCTTCTCTCTGAAGACCCCACCTGTAGTTTCTCTCTACTCTCGTTAACAAGTCAGTGTTGGTTCCTGCTTCGCTGATCCGAAAAATATGGATTCAGATCAATTTCAGAATGGTTTTATGCATAGAGTTATTATAATGTACGCTAGAGGTTCAACTGGCACTAGTGTGCTGCTGCAAATTGAAGCAGACAGCAACCAGTCTGAAATTGACTTCCGGTAATGCATTTCTATGGGAAAAAGCGAGTGCATTTTCTTTCTGCGCTCGATTGTAAGAGCAAAGATCGCGAATATTTCGTACGTACTGGCACATTGGAACATTTCTTAGTCACGCAGACGAAATAATTGGTCAGTTACGGCGTTTTTATTTGAAATTCGTGGCATGAAAAACGGTGCTAAAACCGCTTCGTACATGTATTTATGTGCACTGTCGGACACTCTTAGCGCGAACACGGCATCGGCGCTTTCCACCATCGGGGATATACGTGTCAAACGAACGAAGGACATGTGGAAAACCAAGAGAGACGGCAAGAACAACGCAGTAACACTGGATAAGTAACTCGTTGTGCATGCAGGCGATCAAAATAAATTGAAAGCCACGTAATATAGTCCGATTTGCAATAAATAAGTACTGCTTTATTCTTTCTGCTCATGAATATGTGCAAAGATGCATGTTTTGGGTTCAAAACCATCAACCGCACGCTCTAAATATTTGCAAATAAGGAAAAGTCGGAAAACAGGTGCCCGATAAAAACTGCCGGGCATAGGAGATAATAAAAAGACACCTTTCGCAGTCCACATACTTTATTTCTTACATTCGAATGTTTTTTAACCGTCGTAAAGATGCACGACGGAGTCATTTTCAGAATTACCGGACGGGCATATTAGCAATATGTAAGCGCCACCGCATTGCTAGCGAACCTTGAACACACTCTACATTCTTTTCGATCGTTATTTTGCTTAGAATCGTCGCTTGTCTTTACATACCTGCCATGGAACATAGGTTTGGGCCTGAAATATAGCGAAGCTTAACATCGTTCAGTGGTAATGAAAAATGCTGTAATTAAAGCAATTACACTTTTACAATATTAATAAATGTACATACTATCCGGTACAACCAAAATAATAAAAGTTATTCAGGTTATTTTCCGGCGAAGAGACAAAATGCACGCGCGTTTTCCCATAGGAATACACAGGGAGACTGGAAAAGTAGACTGCATGCTGTCTGCTTCAATTTGCCTCCCGGAAGTCGCATAGACACTAGCGCCAGTTGAACCTCTAGCGTACATTATAATAACTCTATGGTTTTATGGGCAATACAATATGCCGACTTACATCAAACCAATTTAATAGCGTGGATGCCTCTGGATTGAAAAACTGTTCACTCACGCTCACGGGAAGCCTTCTCTCTGAAGACCCCACCTGTAGTTCCTCTCTACTCTCGTTAACAAGTCAGTGTTGGTTCCTGCTTCGCTGATCCGCAAAATATGGTTTCAGATCAATTTCAGAATGGTTTCATGAGCAATACAATATGGCGACTTACATCAAACCAATTTAATAGCGTGGGTGCGTCTGGATTGAAAAACTGATCACTCACACTCACGGGAAGCCTTCTCTCTGAAGACCCCACCTGTAGTTCCTCTCTACTCTCGTTAACAAGGCAGTGTTGGTTCCTGCTTCAATAATCCGAAAAATATGGTTTTAGATCAATTTCAGAATGGTTTTATGAGCAATACAATATGGCGACTTACATCAAACCAATTTAATAGCGTGTATGCGTCTGGATTGAAAAACCGTTCACTCACGCTCTCGGGAAGCCTTCTCTCTGAAGACCCCACCTGTAGTTCCTCTCTACTCTCGTTAACAAGTCAGTGTTGGTTCCTGCTTCGCTGATCCGAAAAATATGGTTTCAGATCAATTTCAGAATGGTTTTATGGGCAATACAATATGGCGACTTACATCAAACCAATTTAATAGCGTGGATGCCTCTGGATCGAAAAACTGTTCACTCACGCCCACGGGAAGCCTCCTCTCTGAAGACCCCACCTGTAGTTTCTCTCTACTCTCGTTAAGAAGTCAGTGTTGGTTCCTCCTTCAATAATCCGAAAAATATGGTTTTAGATCAATTTCAGAATGGTTTTATGAGCAATACAATATGGCGACTTACATCAAACCAATTTAATAGCATGGATGCCTCTGGATTGAAAAACTGTTCACTCACGCTCACGGGAAGCCTTCTCTCTGAAGACCCCACCTGTAGTTCCTCTCTACTCTCGTTAACAAGGTAGTGTTGGTTCCTCCTTCAATAATCCGAAAAATATGGTTTTAGATCAATTTCAGAATGGTTTTATGAGCAATACAATATGGCGACTTACATCAAACCAATTTAATAGCATGGATGCCTCTGGATTGAAAAACTGTTCACTCACGCTCACGGGAGCCTTCTCTCTGAAGACCCCACCTGTAGTTCCTCTCTACTCTCGTTAACAAGTCAGTGTTGGTTCCTGCTTCGCTAATCCGAAAAATATGGTTTCAGATCAATTTCAGAATGGTTTTATGGGCAATACAATATGGCGACTTACATCAAACCAATTTAATAGCGTGGATGCCTCTGGATTGAAAAACTGTTCACTCACGCTCACGGGAAGCCTTCTCTCTGAAGACCCCACCTGTAGTTCCTCTCTACTCTCGTTAACAAGTCAGTGTTGGTTCCTGCTTCGCTAATCCGAAAAATATGGTTTCAGATCAATTTCAGAATGGTTTTGTGGGCAATACAATATGGCGACTTACATCAAACCAATTTAATAGCGTGAATGCCTCTGGAATGAAAAACTGTTCACTCACGCTCACGGGAAGCCTTCTCTCTGAAGACCCCACCTGTAGTTTCTCTCTACCCTCGTTAACATGTCAGTGTCGGTTCCTGCTTCGCTGATACGAAAAATATGGTTTCAGATCAATTTCAGAATGGTTTTATGGGCAATACAATATGGCGACTTATATCAAACCAATTTAATAGCGTGGATGCGTCTGGATTGAAAAACTGTTCACTCACGCTCACGGGAAGCCTTCTCTGTGAAGACCCCACCTGTAGTTCCTCTCTACTCTCGTTAACAAGTCAGTGTTAGGTCCTGCTTCAATAATCCGAAAAATATGGTTTCAGATCTATTTCAGAATGGTTTTATGGGCAATACAATATGGCGACTTACATCAAACCAATTTAATAGCGTGGATGCGTCTGGATTGAAAAACCGTTCACTCACGCTCTCGGGAAGCCTTCTCTCTGAAAACCCCACCTGTAGTTCCTCTCTACTCTCGTTAACAAGGCAGTGTTGGTTCCTGCTTCAATAATCCGAAAAATATGGTTGTAGATCAATTTCAGAATGGTTTTATGGGCAATTCAATATGGCGACTTACACCAAACCAATTTAATAGCGTGGATGCCTCTGGATTGAAAAACCGTTCACTCACGCTCACGGGAGGCCTTCTCTCTGAAGACCCCACCTGTAGTTCCTCTCTACTCTCGTTAACAAGTCAGTGTTGGTTCCTGCTTCGCTGATCCGAAAAATATGGTTTTAGATCAATTTCAGAATGGTTTTATGAGCAATACAATATGGCGACTTACATCAAACCAATTTGATAGCGTGGATGCGTCTGGATTGAAAAACTGTTCACTCACGCTCACGGGAAGCCTTCTCTCTGAAGACCCCACCTGTAGTTCCTCTCTACTCTCGTTAACAAGTCAGTGTTGGTTCCTGCTTCGCAAATCCGAAAAATATGGTTTCAGATCAATTTCAGAATGGTTTTATGGGCAATACAATATGGCGACTTACATCAAACCAATTTAATAGCGTGGATGCCTCTGGATTGAAAAACCGTTCACTCACGCTCACGGGAAGCCTTCTCTCTGAAGACCCCACCTGTAGTTCCTCTCTACTCTCGTTAACAAGTCAGTGTTGGTTCCTGCTTCGCTGATCCGAAAAATATGGTTTTAGATCAATTTCAGAATGGTTTTATGAGCAATACAATATGGCGACTTACATCAAACCAATTTGATAGCGTGGATGCGTCTGGATTGAAAAACTGTTCACTCACGCTCACGGGAAGCCTTCTCTCTGAAGACCCCACCTGTAGTTCCTCTCTACTCTCGTTAACAAGTCAGTGTTGGTTCCTGCTTCGCTGATCCGAAAAATATGGTTTCAAATCAATTTCAGAATGGTTTTATGGGCAATACAGTATGGCGACTTACATCAAACCAATTTAATCGCGTGGATGCCTCTGGATTGAAAAACTGTTCACTCGCGCTCACGGGAAGCCTTCTCTCTGAAGACCCCACCTGTAGTTCCTCTCTACTCTCGTTAACAAGTCAGTGTTGGTTCCTGCTTCGCTGATCCGAAAAATATGGTTTCAGATCAATTTCAGAATGGTTTTATGGGCAATACAATATGGCGACTTACATCAAACCAATTTAATAGCGTGGATGCCTCTGGATTGAAAAACTGTTCACTCACGCTCACGGGAAGCCTTCTCTCTGAAGACCCCACCTGTAGTTCCTCTCTACTCTCGTTAACAAGTCAGTGTTGGTTCCTGCTTCGCTGATCCGCAAAATATGGTTTCAGATCAATTTCAGAATGGTTTTATGAGCAATACAATATGGCGACTTACATCAAACCAATTTAACAGCGTGGATGCGTCTGGATTGAAAAACCGTTCACTCACGCTCACGGGAAGCCTTCTCTCTGAAGACCCCACCTGTAGTTCCCATCTACTCTCGTTAACAACTCAGTGTTGGTTCCTGCTTCGCTGATCCGAAAAATATTTTTCAGATCAATTTCAGAATGGTTTTATGAGCAATACAATATGGCGATTTACATCAAACCAATTTAATAGCGTGGATGCATCTGGATTGTAAAACTGTTCACTCACGCTCACGGGAAGCCTTCTCTCTGAAGACCCCACCTGTAGTTCCTCTCTACTCTCCTTAACAAGGCAGTGTTGGTTCCTTCTTCAATAATCCAAAAAATATGGTTTTAGATCAATTTCAGAATGGTTTTATGAGCAATACAATATGGCGACTTACATCAAACCAATTTAATAGCGTGGATGCGTCTGGATTGAAAAACTGTTCACTCACACTCACGGGAAGCCTTCTCTCTGAAGACCCCACCTGTAGTTCCTCTCTACTCTCGTTAACAAGGCAGTGTTGGTTCCTGCTTCAATAATCCGAAAAATATCGTTTTAGATCAATTTCAGAATGGTTTTATGAGCAATACAATATGGCGACTTACATCAAACCAATTTAATAGCGTGTATGCGTCTGGATTGAAAAACCGTTCACTCACGCTCTCGGGAAGCCTTCTCTCTGAAGACCCCACCTGTAGTTCCTCTCTACTCTCGTTAACAAGTCAGTGTTGGTTCCTGCTTCGCTGATCCGAAAAATATGGTTTCAGATCAATTTCAGAATGGTTTTATGGGCAATACAATATGGCGACTTACATCAAACCAATTTAATAGCGTGGATGCCTCTGGATTGAAAAACTGTTCACTCACGCCCACGGGAAGCCTCCTCTCTGAAGACCCCACCTGTAGTTTCTCTCTACTCTCGTTAAGAAGTCAGTGTTGGTTCCTCCTTCAATAATCCGAAAAATATGGTTTTAGATCAATTTCAGAATGGTTTTATGAGCAATACAATATGGCGACTTACATCAAACCAATTTAATAGCATGGATGCCTCTGGATTGAAAAACTGTTCACTCACGCTCACGGGAAGCCTTCTCTCTGAAGACCCCACCTGTAGTTCCTCTCTACTCTCGTTAACAAGGTAGTGTTGGTTCCTCCTTCAATAATCCGAAAAATATGGTTTTAGATCAATTTCAGAATGGTTTTATGAGCAATACAATATGGCGACTTACATCAAACCAATTTAATAGCATGGATGCCTCTGGATTGAAAAACTGTTCACTCACGCTCACGGGAAGCCTTCTCTCTGAAGACCCCACCTGTAGTTCCTCTCTACTCTCGTTAACAAGTCAGTGTTGGTTCCTGCTTCGCTAATCCGAAAAATATGGTTTCAGATCAATTTCAGAATGGTTTTATGGGCAATACAATATGGCGACTTACATCAAACCAATTTAATAGCGTGGATGCCTCTGGATTGAAAAACTGTTCACTCACGCTCACGGGAAGCCTTCTCTCTGAAGACCCCACCTGTAGTTCCTCTCTACTCTCGTTAACAAGTCAGTGTTGGTTCCTGCTTCGCTAATCCAAAAAATATGGTTTCAGATCAATTTCAGAATGGTTTTATGGGCAATACAATATGGCGACTTACATCAAACCAATTTAATAGCGTGGATGCCTCTGGAATGAAAAACTGTTCACTCACGCTCACGGGAAGCCTTCTCTCTGAAGACCCCACCTGTAGTTTCTCTCTACCCTCGTTAACATGTCAGTGTCGGTTCCTGCTTCGCTGATACGAAAAATATGGTTTCAGATCAATTTCAGAATGGTTTTATGGGCAATACAATATGGCGACTTATATCAAACCAATTTAATAGCGTGGATGCGTCTGGATTGAAAAACTGTTCACTCACGCTCACGGGAAGCCTTCTCTCTGAAGACCCCACCTGTAGTTCCTCTCTACTCTCGTTAACAAGTCAGTGTTAGGTCCTGCTTCAATAATCCGAAAAATATGGTTTCAGATCTATTTCAGAATGGTTTTATGGGCAATACAATATGGCGACTTACATCAAACCAATTTAATAGCGTGGATGCGTCTGGATTGAAAAACCGTTCACTCACGCTCTCGGGAAGCCTTCTCTCTGAAAACCCCACCTGTAGTTCCTCTCTACTCTCGTTAACAAGGCAGTGTTGGTTCCTGCTTCAATAATCCGAAAAATATGGTTGTAGATCAATTTCAGAATGGTTTTATGGGCAATTCAATATGGCGACTTACACCAAACCAATTTAATAGCGTGGATGCCTCTGGATTGAAAAACCGTTCACTCATGCTCACGGGAAGCCTTCTCTCTGAAGACCCCACCTGTAGTTCCTCTCTACTCTCGTTAACAAGTCAGTGTTGGTTCCTGCTTCGCTGATCCGAAAAATATGGTTTTAGATCAATTTCAGAATGGTTTTATGAGCAATACAATATGGCGACTTACATCAAACCAATTTGATAGCGTGGATGCGTCTGGATTGAAAAACTGTTCACTCACGCTCACGGGAAGCCTTCTCTCTGAAGACCCCACCTGTAGTTCCTCTCTACTCTCGTTAACAAGTCAGTGTTGGTTCCTGCTTCGCTGATCCGAAAAATATGGTTTCAAATCAATTTCAGAATGGTTTTATGGGCAATACAATATGGCGACTTACATCAAACCAATTTAATCGCGTGGATGCCTCTGGATTGAAAAACTGTTCACTCGCGCTCACGGGAAGCCTTCTCTCTGAAGACCCCACCTGTAGTTCCTCTCTACTCTCGTTAACAAGTCAGTGTTGGTTCCTGCTTCGCTGATCCGAAAAATATGGTTTCAGATCAATTTCAGAATGGTTTTATGGGCAATACAATATGGCGACTTACATCAAACCAATTTAATAGCGTGGATGCCTCTGGATTGAAAAACTGTTCACTCACGCTCACGGGAAGCCTTCTCTCTGAAGACCCCACCTGTAGTTTCTCTCTACTCTCGTTAACAAGTCAGTGTTGGTTCCTGCTTCGCTGATCCGAAAAATATGGTTTCAGATCAATTTCAGAATGGTTTTATGAGCAATACAATATGGCGACTTACATCAAACCAATTTAATAGCGTGGATGCCTCCGGATTGAAAAACTGTTCACTCACGCTCACGGGAAGCCTTCTCTCTGAAGACCCCACCTGTAGTTTCTCTCTACTCTCGTTAACAAGTCAGTGTTGGTTCCTGCTTCGCTGATCCGAAAAATATGGTTTCAGATCAATTTCAGAATGGTTTTATGGGCAATACAATATGGCGACTTACATCAAACCAATTTAATAGCGTGGATGCCTCTGGATTGAAAAACTGTTCACTCACGCTCACGGGAAGCCTTCTCTCTGAAGACCCCACCTGTAGTTCCTCTCTACTCTCGTTAACAAGTCAGTGTTGGTTCCTGCTTCGCTGATCCGCAAAATATGGTTTCAGATCAATTTCAGAATGGTTTTATGAGCAATACAATATGGCGACTTACATCAAACCAATTTAACAGCGTGGATGCGTCTGGATTGAAAAACCGTTCACTCACGCTCACGGGAAGCCTTCTCTCTGAAGACCCCACCTGTAGTTCCCATCTACTCTCGTTAACAACTCAGTGTTGGTTCCTGCTTCGCTGATCCGAAAAATATTTTTCAGATCAATTTCAGAATGGTTTTATGAGCAATACAATATGGCGACTTACATCAAACCAATTTAATAGCGTGGATGCATCTGGATTGTAAAACTGTTCACTCACGCTCACGGGAAGCCTTCTCTCTTTACACCCCACCTGTAGTTCCTCTCTACTCTCGTTAACAAGGCAGTGTTGGTTCCTGCTTCAATAATCCGAAAAATATGGTTTTAGATCAATTTCAGAATGGTTTTATGAGCAATACAATATGGCGACTTACATCAAACCAATTTAATAGCGTGGATGCGTCTGGATTGAAAAACTGTTCACTCAAACTCACGGGAAGCCTTCTCTCTGAAGACCCCACCTGTAGTTCCTCTCTACTCTCGTTAACAAGGCAGTGTTGGTTCCTGCTTCAATAATCCGAAAAATATGGTTTTAGATCAATTTCAGAATGGTTTTATGAGCAATACAATATGGCGACTTACATCAAACCAATTTAATAGCGTGGATGCGTCTGGATTGAAAAACCGTTCACTCACGCTCTCGGGAAGCCTTCTCTCTAAAGACCCCACCTGTAGTTCCTCTCTACTCTCGTTAACAAGTCAGTGTTGGTTCCTGCTTCGCTGATCCGAAAAATATGGTTTCAGATCAATTTCAGAATGGTTTTATGGGCAATACAATATGGCGACTTACATCAAACCAATTTAATAGCGTGGATGCCTCTGGATTGAAAAACTGTTCACTCACGCTCACGGGAAGCCTCCTCTCTGAAGACCCCACCTGTAGTTTCTCTCTACTCTCGTTAACAAGTCAGTGTTGGTTCCTGCTTCGCTGACCCGAAAAATATGGTTTCAGATCAATTTCAGAATGGTTTTATGGGCAAAGCAATATGGCGACTTACATCAAACCAATTTAATAGCGTGGATGCCTCTGGATTGAAAAACTGTTCACTCACGCTCACGGGAGAGAGAGAGAGAGAAAATGTTTTATTTGTGGAACCGAGTGTGGGGGATGCCTGTCGCCCTTGAAACTAGACATTGGTGACAGGAGGAAGGGGAGGAAGGTGAAGGGAGTTATATACAATGTACAAGCCCTGCCGACTTTATGTAGTCGATCAGGGAATCTAATATTGCCTTCCGGTGTTCGGGGCAGCCGACCGGCAGGATCCATTCTTGCAGGCAGCTTGGTCTCACAGGCTGGGAGAGCGACTCCAAAGCATTCTTTCTTTCTTCTGCACTACTTGGACAATCCCAGAATATATGCTGTGTATCCGCGGGCACAAGGCATTCTTCGCATAATCCGGCTTGTGGGTCTTCTTCGTTGTCTTTCCATTTAAACTTGTTTATTCTGGCTGGGGTCATGGCTGTTCCCGTGCGGAGTCTTCGCAGTCACACCCTCTCCCATCGGCTGTACGACGTCGAGGGAAGCGGGTGTTCGTCTTGTTGCAGCTGCGCGTTGAGACGTCTTCTTCTCTCTTCGCGTTCTTGTGCTTTAAGATCAGCCGGATCGGTCTCTTCGATTGTGTCATTTCTGTCGACGAGGCGAATTGAGCCTTGGCCGGGCAGGGATGCCTGTAGCTGTGCCCGTGCGGCTGCATGCGCCTCGTCGTTCCCTTGGATACTTTGGTGACCAGGGATCCATCGAATTTTAATGTTATATCCTTGGATTCAAAGTTGTTTGGCCGTTGTCTTGATTGTTCGGACGGTCTTGCTGCGACTGTCGTGTTTGCTGCATTCTTGAACAGCTTCTTTGCAGTCTGTGTAGATATAAAGTCTACGTTTTAGTTTGACGTCTTTGAATTCCATGATGGCCTTCTCAATAGCTTGAAGTTCAGCTTCCTTGACGTTTGTTTCGCTGCATAGTGTAGCGGCGAAGCGTTTGTGGGTGTTAGCACAGTAGTACGCGATGGCTGTGCCGCTTTCGTCTTTTGTTGCGTCCGTGTATATAAATGCGTTCTCTTCGTCTTCGAGAAGTGCTAGCACCTCGTCTAGGTGTTTACTTGCAGCGTGCTTTCTTCTCTTCATTTCATTCTTTCCTTGATTTTGTGGAGTTGGTCTAGTGTCAACCACTATTGCGTCTTCCCAGGGTGGGGGAGGTTCCGTAAACACCGGGTAGGTTTCTTTACAGTACCCGAGATCTTTGAGGATCTCCCGTCCCGGTTTGGTTTTCTGGAGCCTAAGCACTTGGCCTGTTTTGTTTTCTTTCGCGATCTCTTCGATGGTGTTGAGACCTGCTATTTGGTAAAGTGTTTCGATTTTGGTGCACTTGGGAAGTCCGGTGATAACTCTTCAGGCTTCCCTGTTTAGTGCCTCTAGTCCGTTCTTCTGTGCTTGGGTGAGATTAAGGTAATTGATCCCATAAGTTGCTTTAGGCACAAGGAGGGCCTTGACCATGGTCTTGAGGGTCTGATCTTGGGCTCCCCAAGCTTTTCCAGTGGTGCGTTTGATTAGGTTAAGCGCCTCTTTCCATTGGCTTCTAACTTGCTTATACCAACTTCCCGCTTTCCCGTTCTCATCGATCGGGATACCAAGAATCTTGATGGTCGGTTGTTGACGAATTTGTGTGCCGTTGACAAAAAGTTTGATTTTACTTCCCACATTTTCTTTTCGCCCCCTTCGGTCAAAAATGGCGATGTAGTTCGTTTTTTCAGGTGAGAGTTGAAGTCCTCTTCGTTCGGAAAAATCTTGTATGGCGTCGAGTGCTTTTTGCAGCGTGACACTTTGTTTGGAAACGCTGCCGCCCTTCATCCAGATGGTAATGTCGTCAGCGTAAATTGTGTATCCCAAATCTGGGAATAGCTCGAGTGAGAGTGGAAGATCCGCCATCACCATATTAAAAAGTGTCGGCGAGATCACGGCTCCTTGCGGGACTCCGATTTTATTCTCCGTCCTCGGTCCTCGGGATTGTCCATTGGCCGTCTCGAATTTCCTTTCATCCAAGAAGGACCGAATAAACTTCAAAGTTTTCCCCTTGATCCCTCTCTTTACTGCGCCACGTAAGACTGCGTCGTGTGGTACGGAATCAAAGGCTTTCTTAATGTCGATCGCGACGATGAGCCGGGGATTGTAGCAGGGTCGTTTTGAGGTGACGTCTTTGTGAATCATTGCCAAACTGTCTTGCGTTGAAAGACCCGGCCTGAAGCCGGTCTGTCTGGCACAATATGCCTGGCTGTTGATTTCGAGGAGCCACGTGATTCTCGCCAGAACCATTCTCTCCATAGTCTTATATAGATTCGAAGTGAGAGAGATGGGTCGTAGGTTCTGAATCGAGTCAGTGAGCTTGCCTGGTTTGGGAATAGGAATTACGGTGGAGAGCTTCCACGCTTCTGGTAGCTGTCCTGTTTCCCACACTTCGTTGAACCACTTTAGTAGTTCTGTCTTCTTTTCCTCCGGTAAATTCTTGAGGGCTGTAATTGTGATCCTGTCCGGCCCCGGCGCGGTGTTGTTTGCCAAAGCCAGAGCTGCCATTAGTTCCCCCATGTTAAATGGGCCGTCAGCTGGTGACGGATGATCGAGTTCAGGGATCACTTCTGTGTAGCGGTGTTGCAGCTGTTGCGGTGTTGGTTGCGGAAAGAAGTGTTCGCCTGCCCTTACGGCAAGTTCTTCCTCCGCGATTCCTAGTCTGATGGCGAGGTTTTGAGCAGTGCACTTGTTTCGTTTCTTGCCGGACATACCTTTGTATGTCCGCCACATTCTCCTCAAGCCAGTCTTTTCGTTGAACGAGTTGCAGTGCCGTCTCCAGATTTGCCGCTTGAGCTCCTTTGTGTAATATTTGGCTTTGGCCGTGGCGATGTTGAGTTTAATCTTGAAACGAATGTTATGTTTTGCCTTTCTGTATCGCTGTTGAGCCTGGAGTCTAGCAGCCCAAAGGTTGAGCAAATGTAGGTCAGGGTTAGGGGTGCCTTCTTTAACTTTGTAGGTCTTTGTTGCCGCTTTAATTGCTAATTGGATTTGTTGGTCTAGGGGGAGTGAGGAAGTGGCCGTTTGGATGGTTTCGCGAAACTTATCCCATCTGATGAAGGGTGCGTCTCGTTTGTACCGGTCTTTGGTCGGTAGCTCGATTTTGATGGACAGGTGATCGCTGCCCATTGCGTCTTGCATAGTTCTTCAGTTCGCCTTAACATTCTTGGTTGACCACGTGAGGTCTGGCGTGGTATCTGCTTGCTTCGCGTGAAGTCCGATTCTCGTGGGCGTGCCGGGTTCGTTGATTAAAACGAAACCTAGCTCCTTTGACTTGCTCTTCAGCGCCTTGCCTCGAGGGTGTGAGCGTTTGTAGCCCCATTGCTCGTGTGGAGCGTTGAAATCTCCTCCTATTATTATGGCTTCCTTTTTATGTCGAGGTTTCATTTGTGCAAGCCAGCTCATATCATCTCCTCTTTTGACGGCGGGCCTTATATAGGTCGAAGCCACCGTAAGAGTCGTTTTGTTGTGTTCGATCTGTACTACGACTACCTCTCTCGCTTCGTTGCACAGGTCTGTCGATTCCCTTTGCGCGTGTGGAACGTGCTCGTCGACTAAAATGGCCACCTGTCCTAAGATCACTGTTTCTTCTCTATCCCTGCCCTTTTTGTGCGGGATCGCTCTCGGTATGGATGGTGCACTGTATGTCTTGTAGCCACTAAGCTTAACACTTTCGGAGTTGGTCTCTTGGAGGAGAATGACCGCCGGTCTTTTCTTGCCCATTCTTTGAAGTCGTAGTTGCAGCTCCGCTGCTTTGTTTGCGAATCCTCTACAATTCCATTGAAGAATCCAGGGGCGAGGGCTTGCGTCTTTGCTTTGCGAATCGTCCGGTTTCACATTTCTTTTCTGGCTATCATTCATTGGTGGGTACCGGGTATCTGTCTATTTTTTCCCCGATGGATTTCATTCTGGTGAGGATCTCAGTTGCTAGAGACTCGAATCTTTCAATTCTTCTAGTGTTGGATTGGATAGAGGCCAGGCCTTCCTCAACCTTTTGGCACATGGCAGAAAGCTTTGCTTCCCAAGCGGAGGGGTCTCTCGGTAGGATGTCTGCAGGTTGTTCTGCTGGAATCTGTTGCCCCAGTCTCAATTGTTGCTTGTCCGCGGCTGTCGTTGAAGCCATAGGGCGGCGTGGACGTACGGGGTTGAATGCTCCTTGATTCATTCTTACTCTATCTGCCCATGAAACGTCCGGCCGAGCCGACAAAGGCAGGAAAGGCGACGGCGTCAAAACAATGATATCATCTTGGAGGTCTTCGTCAACTCGCGGTGCGGGCTTCTTTTGTCGCTTCTTGTGCGAGTCGCTTCTCGGCGGAATTTTCCTTTTAGGGCACTCGTTGCTTGTGGCGACGTGTGCTCCGTTGCAGTTGACGCACTTTGGTGCAGCCTGGCAATCCTCCACCTCTCCGTGTTCTTGTCCGCATGATCCGCACCTCCGGATGTTATTGGGGCACACATCAGCCTCGTGACCAATTTGGTGACATCCGAAACAAACCAGCGGCCTTGGTCTGTATTCTGCGACCCTGTAGACTTCAAAAACGTAGCGAACGTGCCGGGGCAACGATCGTCCCTCGAATGTAATTAGAATGGTCCTTTTCTTGATGCCCAGGGCTCTGGCCGCGATGATCTTGTGTGTGTTGCAGTTAAGTTCATTTACGAGAGTTTCGGGTTCTTCATGTGGTGAGTGAAGGTAGATGACACCTCTCACCTCGTTGGAGCCTAGTGCCTTGTAGGGCTGCACTTCTTGTGGGCCTTGTCGCTCGGTAGGAATTTCCCTGATTTGGAGAAATTTTTCCGCGAGCAAGCTGTTCCTGGTTGTAATGGCGATGGTATTCGCTTTTTCGTGTCTATGCACGGTGAAGTCACTCATGTTCTTTACGCCGGTTTTCTCGATGGCGGCGCGAATCTCCTTGGTTGAGAAGTCCTCGACGTTCATTTTACACACTGGGCGGAGTACAACCGTCTGCGTGAGCGGCTTCTGGGTCCTTTCATCAGAAGACTCACGTTGCTGCGTTGAAATCAGGTCGTATTTACGTTTCCCTCGTACCGCCTGTCGGCCATCCTCATTACTGTCCATCATGACAGGGCTGTGTTGTTCGTCAAGTTTAGGGTTTTTTTCATAGGTTGTCATCGGCAGATCTCTGGGCGAGCTACTCCCGAGCATGGGAAAGTCTTCGTACACAGTAGAAACTTGACTGCAGGGTGGTGATCTTGCGTCGATGTTTTCTCTGGAACCGTCGTCGCATTTCAGAGCTGACAGAAAGGGTTGAAGTCTCTCCCGCTGGTCTATGCATTGCTGAATAAATGCTTGATTCGCCATGCAGGTGCTTACCCATTCCTTGTTGGCGGTGCACGTCCGGAAGTAGTCAAAGTCAATTACGAGGCTGTGTTGTGGAGCTGCGGCCGGTATTGCAGCGTTGCCGCTGTTCATTTGAACTGCCTGCGCAAGAGCGGCGTTAGGCTTCGGCGTTCCGCTTCCATTCTTCATCTTCGGACCCTTGAAAATCCCCTTTCGAGGAGGTAAAAGGATTCCTTGGCTTGTCGGTTGGTTAGGCGAGGTCTCCGCGTCGGTCCTCGGTGTCCAGGGCGGCAACGAGGGGGTGCTGAGACCCCCTCGGATTGGGGCAATGGTTAAGCCTGAAGCGGGAGCTCAGGAACGTGCGTCTGGTCTCCTCGAGAGCTGAGGCCAGAATCCACGCTCACGGGAAGCCTTCTCTCTGAAGACCCCACCTGTAGTTCCTCTCTACTCTCGTTAACAAGTCAGTGTTGGTTCCTGCTTCGCTGATCCGAAAAATATGGTTTCAGATCAATTTCAGAATGGTTTTATGAGCAATACAATATGGCGACTTACATCAAACCAATTTAATAGCGTGGATGCCTCTGGATTGAAAAACTGTTCACTCACGCTCACGGGAAGCCTTCTTTCTGAAGACCCCACCTGTAGTTTCTGTCTACTCTCGTTAACAAGTCAGTGTTGGTTCCTGCTTCGCTGATCCGAAAAATATGGTTTCAGATCAATTTCAGAGTGGTTTTATGAGCAATAAAATATTGCGACTTACATCAAACCATTTTAATAGCGTGGATGCGTCTGGATTGAAAAACTGTTCACTCACGCTCACGGGAAGCCTTCTCTCTGAAGACCCCACCTGTAGTTCCTCTCTACTCTCGTTAACAAGGCAGTGTTGGTTCCTACTTCAATAATCCGAAAAATAGGGTTGTAGATCAATTTCAGAATGGTATTATGGGCAATTCAATATGGCGACTTACATCAAACCAATTTAATAGCGTGGGTGCGTCTGGATTGTAAAACTGTTCACTCACGCTCACGGGAAGCCTTCTCTCTGAAGACCCCACCTGTAGTTCCTCTCAGAGAGTTATTATAATGGACGCTAGAGGTTCAACTGGCGCTAGTGTGCTGCTGCAAATTGAAGCAGACAGCAACCAGTCCGAAATTGACTTCCGGTAATGCATTCCTATGGGAAAAAGCGAGTTCATTTTCTCGCTGCGCTCGGTTATAAGAGCAAATATCACGAATATTTGGTACGTACTGGCACATTGGAACATTTCTCAGTCACGCAGACAAAATATTTGGTCAGTTACGGCGTTTTTATTCGAAATTCGTGGCATGAAAAGCGGTGCTAAAACCGCTTCGTTCATGTATTTATGTGCACTGTCGGACACTGTTAGCGCGAACACGGGAAAAACATGTGGAAAACCAAGAGAGGCGGCAAGAACTATGCAGTAACACTGGATAAGTAACTCCTTGTGCATGCAGGTGATCAAAATAAATTTTGCAATAAATAAGTACTGCTTTATTCTTTCTGCTCATGAATATGTGCAAATGATGCATGTTCTGGGTTCCAATCATCAACCGCACGCCTGCGCACGCTCCAAATCTTTGCAAATAGGGAGAAGTCAGAGAATAGGTGCCCGATAAAAACTGCCCTGCATAGGAAAAAATAAAAAGGCACACCTTTCGTAGTCCACGTACTTTATTTCTTATATTCAAATGTTTTTTAACCGTTGTAAAGAAGCACGAAGGAGTCATTTTCATAGAGCGACAGTACGGGCATATTAGCAATATATAAGCGCCACCGCAATGCTAGCGAACCTTGAACACACTCTACATTCTTTTCGATCGTTAGTTTGCTTAGAATCGTCGCTCGTTTTTACATACCTGCCATGAAACATAGGTTTGGGCCTGAAATATAGCGAAGCTTAACATCGTTCAGTGGTAAAGAAAAATGCTGTAATTAAAGCAATTACACTTTTACAATGTTAATGAATGTACACACTATCCGGTACAACCGAAATAATAAAAGTTATTTATGTTACTTTCCGGCGAAGAGACAAATTTTACACGCGTTTTCCCATAGGAATGCACAGGAGCACCGCAAAAGTGAACTGGTTGCTGTCTGCTTCAATTTGCCTCCCGGAAGTCGCATAGACACTAGCGCCAGTTGAACCTCTAGCGTACATTATAATAACTCTATGGTTCCTCTCTACTCTCGTTAACAAGGCAGTGTTGGTTCCTGCTTCAATAATCCGAAAAATATGGTTTTAGATCAATTTCAGAATGGTTTTATGAGCAATACAATATGGCGAGTTACATCAAACCAATTTAATAGCGTGGATGCCTCTGGATTGAAAAACTGTTCACTCACGCTCACGGGAAGCCTTCTCTCTGAAGACCCGACCTGTAGTTCCTCTCTACTCTCGTTAACAAGTCAGTGTTGGTTCCTGCTTCGCTGATCCGAAAAATATGGTTTCAGATCAATTTCAGAATGGTATTATGGGCAATACAATATGGCGACTTATATCAAACCAATTTAATAGCGTGGATGCCTCTGGATTGAAAAACTGTTCACTCACGCTCACGGGAAGCCTTCTCTCTGAAGACCCCACCTGTAGTTTCTCTCTACTCTCGTTAACAAGTCAGTGTTCGTTCCTGCTTCGCTGATCCGAAAAATGTGGTTTCAGATCAATTTCAGAATGGTTTTATGGGCAATACAATATGGCGACTTACATCAAACCAATTTAATAGCGTGGATGCCTCTGGATTGAAAAAACTGTTCACTCACGCTCACGGGAAGCCTTCTCTCTGAAGACCCCACCTGTAGTTCCTCTCTACTCTCGTTAACAAGTCAGTGTTGGTTCCTGCTTCGCTGATCCGAAAAATATGGTTTCAGATCAATTTCAGAATGGTTTTATGGGCAATACGAAATGGCGACTTACATCAAACCTATTTAATAGCGTGGTGTAGTGGTCGCGTGGGGCCATTACGGGTGGGTGGTGAGAGACAGGGAAAGCTAGGATGAAGACAGCGCCCCGAAAGGCCTGTAGAGATGCTGGAAAGGCTTACATTGCCGTGGCGCGTGGGACGCGAGATGGTCGGTGGCCGGGGACCAAGCGGGCACACCGGTAAAGGAAGACACGACACGCCAGCTCGGAGTTTCGATCAAGACTGCTTGTATTTACAATATCTACATCAATCAGCGCGTGCCGCTGTCAAGCACGCGGCGCGCGGCACCATCTCAAATGCAGCTGAAAACGCCATCTAGATTATTTACAGCACACTACATCTTCTCCTCCCTTAATAGAAAAATAAATGTTGGATAATTTATTAGGGAAGAGAAGAAAACAGCTTACTCCTTAAAGAAAATACAGAGTTCACGCACACACAAAAATCCTACCAATCACGATAAGGGAAAAAAATAAACAGAAGCTAATCTAGTAACGAAAGGAAATAATGTTAATGGTGCAGTCGTTATCTAGGACACTGCTCTTTGTCGAGAAACATTAAGTTAGACTGAAGCGTGTGCAAAAAAACACTAGACTTGTAAAACAAAATTCTGCATACGGGAGTAACACTAAATGTCAAATGTTCTACTCGTAGTGGGACTGGGTGAACAAAAATCTAACACATAGTCTCTCAATCGTGCCGGCAGACGTCTCTGTCGCCTTGGGCGATGATTGTCCGATGGAGATGCCTGCGGAGTCGTAGGGGTGGATGGCTCCGATCCATCACGATCACTTGCTGTTGGTGACGATTCTAGTGTCACGTCAAAAGTATCTCCAGAGCCCTCTGTTAAAGTATGGTCCACTGGAGGCTCGGAAAGTGTGGCGACCTCTGGTCCCACGGAGTTCAGGGACTCCGCCGAGACCGTTGCGGAGCTAGATGATGGCAGCTCGCTGCAATACCCGAGTCCCAGTTGAGATGAACTTGATGCGGTGCTCAATATGGCACCACTTGAAGGAACGGAAGGTTCAGAACCCTCCTGGACAGCGACCCTGGGGGCCTCTTGGAAGACTGCAGCCGGCGGGACTGGTGGATGGCTGCTGGCTTGATTGCCTTGCACGGCGGCGCGGAAAGCCGCTTGGAAACCGGAATCAGGAATGGCACCGGGGACTGGGGTGGCGGGAAGGCCACCGAAGACCACCGCACCTTGCACGGCACAGGGTGCCGCGGGAGCAGGAACGTGAAGGGCACCGGGTACATCCGGTACATGGGCAGCGCCAGGCACCAGAGCTACATGGCCAGGACCGGGTGCCGTAGAAGCATGGGCGGCAACAGGGTCCGTCGGGACAGGACCGGCAGCGGGGGCCGAAAGAACCGGAACGGCAACTGGGGCCGCAAAAACAGAAACGGCAGCAGGAGCCGCAAAAACAGGAACGACAACAGGGGCCGCACTAGTTCAAGTGGGGAATATGTCATCGTCCATAAGCCACAACGGCTGACGTTGGCGCGGTTTCAATGTGGTACGTGTCATTTTGGCTGCGTTCCATGTGGTTCCGTCATCTAATTTATATGTGGCTGGCCCTACTTTTTCCTGTATGCGTTGCGGTGGATCATACTTGTTTCGCATCTTTCCTCTAATGTTGGGTTTGAATACCTTTACTGATTGACCAGGAGCAAAAGCAGGGTGCTTAACTGCTCGCCTGGCTTCTGAATACTTTTTCATCTTTGTTTGATACTCTTTGACTCTGTCAGGAAGTTTTTCCTGAATGACATGTGAAGGGACGGTGGACTCTGGGGTCCCTCGCCCTTGGAGGTGCAGTCGCGTTCGGTGAGTGCGACCATGTAGAAGAAATGCTGGTGTTTCTCCTGTCGCTGCATGGCGAGTACTTCGGTAAACACTGAGATATTCCGTAATGGCTTCAGAAAGCGGACGATGTTGGACGAGTGCCAACTGAATGACAGACTTAAGAACTCGATTAAATCGCTCTACCTGCCCGTTAGCTTGGGGATGGTAGAAGGATGACTTTGCATGCTTGATGCCATGCGTCTTAAGAAATCGCTGAACTACTTTTAAATAAATTGTGGACCATTGTCTGTCGTGATCTCTTGCGGCAAACCCTCGCGGGCAAAGACAGACTTCAAAAACTTTATGACTGTGGCAGTCGTGACGTTGTGGGCTGGTGCCACTTCAGGCCACTTACTGTGGTAATCTACCAGTGTAATGAAAAATCTCTCTTGAGCTGGGGCTCGTTCAAAGGGACCTACTATATCCATGCCCAGTTTTACCCATGGACGGTTGGGGAATTCAACTGGTTGAAGAGGTGCTGGAGATGCCTTTGCAGGCTTGTCTGTCGACTGACATACCGAACAGTTCTGAACTTTCGTCCTGACATGTTGACTTAAATGCGGCCACCAGTAAAGCTCCTTGATGATACTGGTGGTGCGCGAGATACCTTGATGGGTTTCGTGAGCTACATCAATCACTTGATCGCGGAGAGTGGACGGAACCACTATTTTCTCTCCTTGGAACAACAAGGCGTCGGTGACTGAGAGCTGGTCTCTTACAACAAAATACGGCTTGAATTCTGGAGGCAACTTGTCCTCTGAAGGCCATGTGTTGGAAAGATATGTCATGACAATGGGCAATACAGGATCTTTTGCAGTTTCTTCCTTGAATTCTTTTTCTGTGAGGCATGCACAGACGATTGAAACCACTTCCTCCTCAAAAGCCATGCCTTCTTCGGTATCTGAGTTTGGAAGGCGAGACAGAGCGTCGGCAACTACATTGTCCCTTCCTTTGCGATACTTCATGGTGAAATTGTAGTTGAAAAGTCTAGCCGTCCAGCGACTGATGCGCCGTGGACGGACACCTGTCCCTTGAGTGGACATTAATGGGACTAGAGCTTGATGATCGGTGTGAATTTCGAAATGTCCACCCCAAAGATAAACGTGCCATCTCTCGCAAGCCCAGAGGACTGCGAGAGCTTCTTTCTCTCCTGCTGAGTACTTCCGCTCTGCTTCGGAGAGAGAGCGGGAAGCGAAAGCAACAGTCTTTAGTTGCCTCCCATGCTGCTGCTGGAGAACAGCACCTAGTCCGTAATTGGACGCGTCTGTGGAGACGACAACTGGAAGATTTGGATCGAACATTGCAAGAATGGGAGCCTGCTGAAGCAGGACTTGACACTTTGAAAACTGGCCTCTACGTCACTCGACCAGACAAAAGATGCGCCCTTGCGCAGAAGCCTTCGGAGGGGTTCTACCAGAGTAGCACAATGGGGGACAAACTTACTGTAATATTCTACTAGACCTAGGAAGGCCTTCAACTGCGAAGGTTCCGATGGAACTGGAAAATTTAGGACCGCGTCAATCTTAGACGGAAGGGGTGCTAGACCCTCCGCAGACAGACGATGACCAAGGAATGACAGTTCAGAAACATTGAAAACGGCTTTTCTATTTAGCTTCATGCCGGCCTCTCTAATACATTTGAGGACTTGTCTGAGATTTCTATCATGTTCCTTCTGGGAGGAGCCATAGACAATGACGTCGTCCAGATAAAACTGGACTCCTGGACAATGTTTCAATATCTTAGACATGATCTGTTGGAAGGCCGCTGGTGCAGACGCCAGACCGAAACAAACTCGTTTGAAACGAAAAAGCCCTTCATGGGTAATGAATGCCGTTAAGTCACGACTCTTGGGGTCGAGACGGACCTGGTGATAAGCAGACGCAAGGTCTAACTTAGAAAAATGGGAAGCTCCACTGAGGGAGTTCAGAAGCTCATCAATGTGCGGAAGTGGAAAAGAATCAATAACGACAGCCTGGTTTGGCGCTCGCAGATCGACACACATACGGATTCCACCGTCTTTCTTCTTAACTACTACAATGGGGGATACCCATTCCGACGCGTTTACGCGCTCGATAACGCCTTGGCACTCGAGCTTCTGAATTTCCGCACTGACGGCATCACGCAACGTGATCGGCAAGCGGCGAAGTTTAGCCTGTACCGGCGGGACATGGTGCCGGACAGTGATTGTGTGTGTTTGGTTTTTAACTAACCCTAATTCAGGAGAAAAAAGATCCTCAAATTCTTCAAAACCAGAAGGTAACTTCGATGCATCGCTCACCGAGGAAGGTTGCAAAGACGGTCGCGACGTCGACGGATCCCTTGAAGTCTGGTCTCCGAAGACGCCTCTACTTGAGTAGTACTCAGACGACGTGGATGGCTGAGAGCCGTGAACAGTGGACGATGATAGAGGGTGCTTGCAGGGAGCACTTGAAGTACTCGGCGGAGGACTGGGCTCCGCCGCACCTGGGGACTGCGGAACTTCGGCCGACCTTACATGGCCTGGGATGGCTGCGCAAGAGTCCGCAGAATTGACATGGAAACATTTGAGTGGAGCACCCGACAAAATGAGACGAAGTTTATGCACGGCATCTGTCCCAAGCAGGGATCGGCCATTGCGAACAACGTAGAAAAGTAGCTCGGCGGATCGCTCTTTGAAGCCGACTTTGGTCTGGAAACATCCCACGACTGGAATGGACCCTCGGAGGTAGTGAACAAGAGTGCGCGGTGGTTTCCTTAGCCGGATTTGCTGCTGGGAGTTAATCTTGTTAAACATGCTCTCGGAAAGTATTGAAACTTCGGAGCCAGTATCAATGAGTAATGGTAATGTAGATCCATTCACCTGAACATCAGCGGTGAAATTCCGTGGGCGACTGTCGGCGCGTCCATTTGGAAGGACTTCCGGTGACCCGACGGTGCACATTTTCGGCTGCTGCTCCTCTTCGTCAGAAAATGCCACGCTTTCATGGCTGGTTGTCTGGTTACGGCCAACTCCAAGCCGCTGGTACCGGCGACCGGCGGCCCGACCACGTCTCGGCGGAAAGGCCAGCTGACAACGATCGGTGGCAGCAGGCGATGGGGGAGAACTCCGGCAAACATTTGAAAAATGACCTAGTTTGCCACAAGAAAAACAATACATTCCTGAAGCAGGACATTCCTCACGTGGATGGGGTCGGCGACCGCAGAAATGACACAACTCTGCCCCGTGCCTAAGAGCGCGCGCGCCCGGCGGAGCATCACGCGGTACTCGGCTCACGAAAGTGCGGGTGTGTGCGCGCGACTCGCGCGGCTGGTGTTGCGGCGAGAAGGAAACATTTGCGGGGGAGCAGGAAATGGCATGCCGCCGCTCTCCATTTTGATCTTGGATGTTCAAATTCGAATTCGATCGTCGGCCATCTTGTTCACGCTGAATAAAAACCCCTTGTACGACCTGAACGGCGTGCGGCGTTCCAGAACGCGATAAACTGGAGGGAAATTGGCGGTACCGATCGCAATCTCGAGACGCCTGTTCGAACTGCTGTGCTAGAAGCACAATACGCCTCGCAAGTGGGCTCATTTTCGTCTTCTGCGCATGAGAAAGGAAGTAGCGGTGACGTCAGAACGCCGAGCCCTGATTGGCTGATCGCGGCCCCCTATCTGAGCGTCGTCTGCTCCTTTGCAACGTCGTCTGCTCGCAACGTCGTCTGCGTCTGTCTTACCTTTCCTGCGGCTTTCGGAAATCGAGCGAGCTCGACTTCGCCTTTCAGAGAGGGCAGACGAAATAACTCGAGCGGTACGTTGTTTTTGTCTAACAACTAGCAGACGCGCACTAAGGAGGGAAGTCGAAGGACTCACTGGCGAGGTGTCCCGAGGCGCCGAGGTTTGTTTGCGAAGAACCGAGAGGTGAGCGTGTTGTTAGTGTCCGCAAGTTCCCTCCCAAATACTTTTTCCCTCCTTTCGTGTGCGGCGAGACTCCTCACTCTTTAACGGCGTCGGCGGGTTGGCGCAGTTAACGTCGTCTGCTTTACGTCTGCTAGTCAAAGCGATGGCTGCCTTACCTTTCCTGCGTCTGTCGGAGATTCACCGCTTTTTTACCGGCGAGAGTCACCGTTGCCTCGGAAAACAGGGAGATGACAAGAGGAAGAGATTAACCTCTTAATCTAAAATTGAGGTCAGCGATCAAAGTATAATACGGGAAGGGTTCATAAGGGTCGCGCGGGCATATTCCATTCAGCACGCCAGCCGGTCGTGGGCAGACGGTCGCCGAGTCGGAGTGCCTGCTAGGCCTATCTGCCGAGCGCGCTTGGTCGTCGTTGTCGGTGGAATCTTGGCCGTTGGAGCTTTTCCCGGGTGTTTGTGGATCCAGCGTTCTTGTTCGTCGTGGTCTGTTTCGAGTGCTTTTTAGTTTTTTCTTGCTGCTTGAAGTCGGGACGCGTGAAAAGCGCACGTAGAAAAATAAACGTCCGTTGGTCGTCGCGACCGCTACGCTGTCGGCCATGCTGATTTGATCGTAAGAAGTGCGTAAGACAGCTTCGGAGCTGTCGTAGGAATTCGTCGTAACCTGCGCAAAACAAGATCGTTTCGTGAATCTGGCCTCTGCGCTTCCGAAAGTCGCAGGAAAGGTAAGACAGACGATGTTGCGAGCAGACGACGTTGCAAAGAAGCAGACGACGCTCAGATAGGGGGTCGCGATCAGCCAATCAGGACTCGGCGTTCTGACGTCACCGCTACCCCCTGCGCAAGAAGCAGACGAACTTGCCCTCCGCATACGTTCGAGGCTGGGTAGTCCAGCTTCCGCAGACTCTCGGATTACCCGATCTTGTACCTCCGATGAATTTAAACCGGCCAAAAAGACTTCCGCGATGCGGTTTTCAAGGGACTCTCCGAAATCACAAAAATAACCAAGTTGCCTGAGTGCGCTAAGGTAGTCGAGGACGCTCTCTCCCGGTGATTGGACGCGGTTGAGAAATTGCTTGCGTTCGACGACGACGTTAGCTTTGGCAGCAAAATGCTCATAAAGTGCCGCTACGAGCTCATCAAATTCAGAAACGGCCGCGCTGCTGGCGGGGACTGTTCAAGGAAATGTCGAAACTATTCGTTGGCCTTCCAAGCCAAGCAACGCCCACAGTAGTGCGCGCTTGCGCTTAGGAGAGCTTTCATCTGCCTCTATGGCCACAAGATAATTGAAAAACGACGTTTTCCAACTTAGCCAAGGCTGCGGAGGGGCACCTGGCGTGGGAAGAAATGGTGGTAGCGTCGGTAAGGAAGCCGTCGCCATCCTCTTACCGTTGCGAGATAGTTTGAAAGATTGACAAAAATAATAGAAATTTCACCCCAAATGAGAACGGGAACAATTTTCTGAGTTACGAAAAAGAGATGGACGCTTCCGTGCTGTGCGCACAACATGCGTTAAGGAAAAGAACCATTCGAACGCGCTACGCGTAACCACTACTGATTTTTGAAATGGAACGTTGACGGACGAAATGGAACGAGTGTCGCGATACGTCGACATTATTTTATGTACTACATTTCGCACGGAAAAGATGTGGTGGATGCAAATATTCCAAAAGGACCTAACATTCTGAACGCTGCAATATTAACTAACACACAAAAAGAACACCATACATGCCGGTGTTGCCACCACTAATCTCCGGCACGGAGTCTGATCAAATGTTCACGAGAGGCGAAAATGGAAAAATGAAAGAAAAGACCTCGTCGCCAAAATGTAGTAATTAAAGCTCGACGCTAAAATGTAATGGTCGTTTGGGGCCATTACGGGTGGGTGGTGAGAGACAGGGAAAGCTAGGATGAAGACAGCGCCCCGAAAGGCTTGTAGAGATGTTGGAAAGGCTTACATTGCCGTGGCGCGTGGGACGCGAGATGGTCGGTGGCCGGGGACCAAGCGGGCACACCGGTAAAGGTGTATCCACACGACGGACCAAATTGCTCTTTTGGTCCGCGGGCCGCGCATCACGTGATCTTACGTCACCGGTTTTTGAGGTCCGCCGGCGGTCCGCGGCCCGCGCTTGTGAGAAATGCCAAGCGACTTTTCTCGCCCTGACCTTGGCGGCGGACCGCGGCGTTTTTAGTATAATTGAAGCGCTAAGTCTGGCAACAAGCTGACTTTTGTTGTTTGGGTTCGAATCCAAATCCAAAGTCGTTTTCTTTTGGCGCCAACTGTTGAAGACGAAGAAGACGAACTTTTTGTTGTGCGACGATGCAACGTTTTACTTCATCACGCTCATGGAGCAATTCCCCGCTCCGTGGGACAATAGTCGCGACGACTACACAAATAATCATCTAAAGATGTCCCCATGCCTTTTTCGGTTCGCTTAGGTCTTCCTCGTCCTCAATATTCAACGCCAGGGCCACCGCGGCCAAACGTCTCTTTCGTTCAACCTCCATTTTGGCTCTTTACAAATAGCCTCAAAGCAGCTCGCTGCATACGTTTGGCGGAGCTTTGAGGTCGAGGGTTAGACCGGCTCGTTCACTCTGTCGTCTGCTCTTTTGGTCCGCCGTGTGGATGCTCATTGCAGCCGGGCGGCCCGCGGGCCGTGCATCACGTGATCAATCGGTCCGCGGACCGGTCCGTCGTGTGGATACACCTTAAAGGTGTATCCACACGACGGACCAAATTGCTGTTTTGGTCCGCGGGCCGCGCATCACGTGATCTTACGTCACCGCTTTTCGAGGTCCGCCGCCGGTCCGCGGCCCGCGCTTGTGAGAAATGCCAAGCGCTTTTCTTGCCCGGACCTTGGCGGCGGACCGCGGCGTTTTTAGTATAATTGAGTGCTAAGTCTGGCAACAAGCTGACTTTTGTTGTTTGGATTGGAATCCAAATCCAAAGTAGTGTTCTTTTGGCGCCAACTGTTGAAGACAAAGAAGACGAACCCATTGTTGTGCGACGATGGCGGCATGGTGCGACGATGCAACTTTTTACTTCATCGCGCTCGTGGAGCAATTCCCCGCTCTGTGGGACAATAGATGCATGCCCTTTTCGGTTCACTTAAGTCCTCCTCGTCCTCAATAGTCAACGCCAGAGACACCACGGCCAAACGTCTCTTTCGTTCAACGTCAATCTTGGCTCCTTACAAATAGCCCCAAAGCAGCTCGCTGCATGCGTTTGGCGGAGCTGTGAGGTCGAGGGTTAGACCGGCCCGTTCGCTCTGTCGTCTGCTCTTTTGGTCCGCCGTGTGGATGCTCATTGCAGCCGGGCGGCCCGCGGGCCGCGCATCACGTGATCAATCGGTCCGCGGCCCGGTCCGTCGTGTGGATACACCTTAAAGGAAGACACGACACGCCAGCTCGGAGTTTCGATCAAGACTGCTTGTATTTACAATATCTACATCAATCAGCGCGTGCCGCTGTCAAGCACGCGGCGCGCGGCACCATCTCAAATGCAGTTGAAAACGCCATCTAGATTATTTACAGCACACTACACGTGGATACCTCTGGATTGAAAAACTGTTCACTCACGCTCACGGGAAGCCTTCTCTCTGAAGACCCCACCTGTAGTTTCTCTCTACTCTCGTTAACAAGTCAGTGTTGGTTCCTGCTTCGCTGATCCGAAAAATATGGTTTCAGATCAATTTCAGAATGGTTTTATGAGCAATACAATATGGCGACTTACATCAAACCAATTTAATAGCGTGGATGCCTCTGGATTGAAAAACTGTTCACTCACGCTCACGGGAAGCCTTCTCTCTGAAGACCCCACCTGTAGTTCCTCTCTACTCTCGTTAACAAGGCAGTGTTGGTTCCTGCTTCAATAATCCGAAAAATATGGTTTTAGATCAATTTCAGAATGGTTTTATGAGCAATACAATATGGCGACTTACATCAAATCAATTTAATAGCGTGGATGCGTCTGGATTGAAAAACCGTTCCCTCACGCTCACGGGAAGCCTTCTCTCTGAAGACCCCACCTGTAGTTCCTCTCTACTCTCGTTAACGAGGCAGTGTTGGTTCCTGTTTCAATAATCCGAAAAATATGATTTTAGATCAATTTCAGAATGGTTTTATGGGCAGTACAATATGGCGGCTTACATCAAACCAATTTAATATCGTGGATGCGTCTGGATTGAAAAACCGTTCACTCACGCTCACGGGAAGCCTTCTCTCTGAAGACCCCACCTGTAGTTCCTCTCTACTCTCGTTAACAAGGCAGTGTTGGTTCCTGCCTCAATAATCCGAAAAATATGGTTGTAGATCAATTTCAGAATGGTTTTATGGGCAATACAATATGGCGACTTACATCAAACCAATTCAATAGCGTGGATGCCTCTGGACTGAAAAACTGTTCACTCACGCTCACGGGAAGCCTTCTCTCTGAAGACCCCACCTGTAGTTCCTCTCTACTCTCGTTAACAAGGCAGTGTTGGTTCCTGCTTCAATAATCAGAAAAATATGGTTTTAGATCAATTTCAGAATGGTTTTATGGGCAATACAATTAGGCGACTTACATCAAACCAATTTAATAGTGTGGATGCGTCTGGATTGAAAAACTGTTCACTCACGCTCACGGGAAGCCTTCTCTCTGAAGACCCCACCTGTAGTTCCTCTCTACTCTCGTTAACAAGGCAGTGTTGGTTCCTGCTTCAATAATCCGATAAATATGGTTTTAGATCAATTTCAGAATGGTTTTATGGGCAATTCAATATGGCGACTTACATCAAACCAATTTAATAGCCTGGATGCCTCTGGATTGAAAAACCGTTCACTCACGCTCACGGGAAGCCTTCTCTCTGAAGACCCCACCTGTAGTTCCTCTCTACTCTCGTTAACAAGTCAGTGTTGGTTCCTGCTTCGCTGATCCGAAAAATATGGTTTCAGATCAATTTCAGATTGGTTTTATGAGCAATACAATATGGCGACTTACATCAAACCAATTTAATAGCGTGGATGCGTCTGAATTGTAAAACTGTTCATTCACGCTCACGGGAATCCTTCTCTCTGAAGACCCCACCTGTAGTTCCTCTCTACTCTGTTAACAAGGCAGTGTTGGTTCCTGCATCAATAATCCGAAAAATGTGGTTTTAGATCAATTTCAGACTGGTTTTATGAGCAATACAATATGGCGACTTACATCAAACCAATTTGATAGCGTGGATGCGTCTGGATTGAAAAACTGTTCACTCACGCTTACGGGAAGCCTTCTCTCTGAAGACCCCACCTGTAGTGCCTCTCTACTCTCGTTAACAAGTCAGTGATGGTTCCTGCTTCGCTAATCCGAAAAATATGGTTTCAGATCAATTTCAGAATGGTTTTATGAGCAATACAATATGGCGACTTACATCAAACCAATTTGAAAGCGTGGTTGCGTCTGGATTGAAAAACTGTTCATTCACGCTCACGGGAAGCCTTCTCTCTGAAGACCCCACCTGTAGTTCCTCTCTACTCTGTTAACAAGGCAGTGTTGGTTCCTGCATCAATAATCCGAAAAATATGGTTTTAGATCAATTTCAGAATGGTTTTATGAGCAATACAATATGGCGACTTACATCAAACTGTAGTATTTTGATTTGCACGAGATGGCGATACTTGACATCTCCTTTTTAAAGTAGCCATCTCGTGCATCCATATAAAAAATAAAAAGGACAGCACGCGACGGCATGAGCCGCGCGTGATCTGCGGCCTCATCGGCCAGTGTTCGCCCCGCTCCTGAATCCATTGGTTGTTCTTTCTTCTCGCTCCGGCGACCGTCCAGGTCCGCTCGGGGCATGTAGTTTCCCGGCTACGTCGAACGTGAGTCACCGCCGCTTGCGTCCAATGTAGCCAGGCTTTAGAGCACCGCCGCGTCGGTGCAGAATATAACATTTTGGCGACGAAGATGGGATATTTGTTTTAATATGTAGCATTTCCTCTTTTGTAACCCGGGATTCGGGAGGGGGCTTCACTCCGCGTCGCGGGTCAGTGGTTGAGGAAACCGGCGCGTAACTGTATTCATGAAATGTATTCCTTTTTGTTCCGGGTGAGCGGTAGTCATATTTTGCGGAAAGGCCGCGTTTGATGAGTTTCGGGGGGAGGCATTAGGCCTAGGTTTTCAGTACGTTCCATTTTCATCGTGAGATGACTTCGTCATCTTCGTCTTCGAGCGGCCCAACGGCGTTCCCGCCGCCGGCTGTCTTTTTGGCAGTGCCCGGTCCGCCGATAGTAGCTTGGCCGGCATGGAAGCGTGCTTTTCTGACTTTTCTTGACGCGTCGGCGTTGCATCTCGTAGAACCGTTCCGAAAAAAAGCCATCCTGTTTTCGCTGTTGGGCACTGAGGGCCAGCGCATCGTGGATGCATTTCAGCTGTACGAGACGGTTGCGGTGGAAGGGACTGACGAGTTCCAGGTTTTTCTGGAGGCAGTCGAGAAGCATTTTGAGTTTTCGGGTAGTATCGCGCTTGAACGCCAGAAGCTGCGCGGTTTGTTCCAACGTCCTGGCCAGTCGGTAACTGAGTTTCTTGCCGTGTTGCGCCATCAGGCTTCGTTTTGTGCTCTGGGGAACGCCCTCGATGAAAGACTTTGCGAGGTTTTCTTGGAAGGCCTGGAGTCCAGACGCGTCCAGGATCGCGTTCTGCAGGAGTGCGAGGGCAGCGAGCTGCCAACGCTGTCGCGGGCTATCCAGATCGCTCGCCAGTACGAGCAGAGAGCGAAGACGGCCGCAAGTTTTCGGCGGCGAGAGTCGCAAGTCCCGGTCGCGGCAGAAGTCCAGCGTGTCCAGATCGAGGAACGTCAAACGGCAGCAACACAAGATGGCGGCCAAGCGTCGTCTTCTTCGATCGAGCATGGGCAAGATGGCTACAGCGGCTACCCTCCCTGGCCTCAACCTGGCTACCCCCCGTCGCAGCTTGGACCCAGGATGCCTTTGGCTCCGGTGGCCTCCGGTCACGTGCCCCGTTTTCCGGCGAGGGTGTTCCAGCCTCAGCGTGGGCGTGAGCCCGCTCCGCCTCGGACGGGTGGGATTGGAGCAGACGACGCCTGCTACTTCTGTGGACGCCGCCGTCATGATCGGGCGGTTTGCCCGGCGTCTCAAGCGACATGCTTCTTATGTGGAAAGTGGGGACACTTTGCAGTGGCGTGTCGGAGTCGTCGCCCGCCGGCGGCTGCCTTCACCTACGATCGGCGACAGGCATCGTTCCCGGTTCAAGGCCGTGGTACTCGGCGGACCTTCGCCGACAGACAGTTCAGAGGGGACCGGCCCGGCCGGGTGAACGTGGTCGGCCAGTCGCTGTCTCCTGAGGAGCTGCCAAGCGTCAGGCTGACGGAGGAACCTGTGGTCGTCGGGACGGCCGAGCGACGAGAAGGCGGCAGCATGCGTCGTGACGCCTTCATGGCCGAGATCACGGTAAATGGGACCCCTCTTCGTCTTCTTGTTGATACCGGTTCATGTGTGTCGATCCTAAATGAACGCATGTTTAACGAAGTTAACAAGCAGCGGAGGATAAAGTTACATCCGCCGTCGACGCCTCTCGTCCACTATCTGCAACAGACCATTCCGGTACTTGGATGTTTTGTGGGACAAGTAAATTTTAAGAACCGCTGGACAACGTTGGAGTTTTACGTAACCAAGACTGGACGTTCGTTACTCGGCATCGACGCGGTCCGCGAGTTGCAACTGGTGTTGAATGGCGCTAAACATGAGTGTTTGTATGCGAATGCAGCTCACGGAGGAGGAGCATCACAGCGGGATGTGAGGCCCATGCCCAACCCGCAGCGACGACCGTTCACCGCGTCGTCCTGTCAAGCATCGCAAGTCCCTGGTTCTCGACCAGCGGCAAGTTCCAGACCTTCATTTGCGGAGAACCCGTCTCCTGCTTCATCGGTCTCTGAAGAGACCACACCTAAAGTCTTCGAGGACGAGTCAAGTCCGCAACGTCATCCTGAGAGTCAAGGGCTCCATAGTCCGCAACGTCATCCTGAGAGTCAAGAGCTCCACAGTCCTGAGAGTCACGGACTACACGGTCCACAAGATCATCCGGGGAGTCAAGCGCCCCAAGGTATGCAGCGTCATCCAGAGAAATCCAGTCCTTCAACGAGCTTTGTTGGTGGTTCCTCGAAGCGAGACGCATCCAAGTTGCCACCTGGCTTCGAAGATTTTGAACATCTTTTTAGCCCGGGGTTGGGTCTGCTGAAGAATCACTCGCACAAGGTCAAGGTGCGGCACACAGTTCCACCAGTCCAATCAAAGCTCCGTCGCCTCCCGATGACCCTAAGGGATCGGGTTTCCGAAGAAATTTTCAAGCTGGAGCGAGAGGGCGTAATTGAACGTGTCGAAGCCTCCGAGTGGGTGTCACCTATTGTTGTCGTCCGCAAGCCCGATGGCAACATCCGTATGTGTGTGGACCTACGAGCTCCGAACCAGGCCGTTGTCATTGATTCATTTCCACTTCCTTGCATCAATGAACTGTTGAACTCTCTACGGGGAGCGGCGATCTTCTCCAAGCTGGATTTGGCGTCCGCCTACCATCAAGTTCGTCTCGACCCGGTGAGTCGTGACCTCACGTCTTTCATTACCCACGAGGGGTTATTTCGCTTTAAGAGAGTTTGCTTCGGGCTGGCATCCGCACCCGCAGCTTTCCAGCAACTCATGTCCAAAATCCTAAAGGATTGTCCAGGCGTTCAGTTCTATCTGGACGATATCATCGTTTATGGATCCACTTTGAAGGAGCACGATGAGAATCTCCGTCGTGTCTTGTCTCGAATTTCCCAAGCAGGAATGAAGCTAAACCGTAAAGGTGTTTTCCAAGTACAGGAGCTCTCATTTTTGGGACACCATCTTTCCGTGAAAGGTTTAGCACCCCTGTCATCCAAGGTAGATGCGGTCCTAAATTTTGCAACTCCCTCTGATGCAGTGAAGTTAAGAGCATTTTTAGGGCTGGTAGAGTACTACAGCAAGTTCATCCCTCATTGTTCCACCATCGTCGAACCGATGCGTCGTCTCCTACGTAAAGGAGTTCGTTTCAACTGGTCTCCGGAAGTCGAGGCCAGTTTTCAGAAAGTAAAGACTTCCATCCAAGAAGCTCCAATTTTGGCCATGTTTGACCCGACGTTGCCTATCGTCGTGGCCACAGATGCTTCTCAGTACGGTCTCGGTGCTGTTTTGCAGCAGCAGTATGGTAGCCAGCTTCGTCCTGTAGCCTTCGCGTCTCGCTCGCTAACTGATGCAGAGCGAAGGTATTCCACGGGCGAGAAGGAAGCTCTCGCATGTCTTTGGGCGTGTGAAAAGTGGCACGTGTATCTGTGGGGAAGGTCTTTTGTCATTCGTACTGACCATCAGGCGTTGGTCACGTTGCTGTCCAACAAAGGTTCCGGAATCCGTCCTCTAAGGATCACTCGTTGGTCCTCCCGACTTCTGAATTACAATTTCAAAATGGAGTTTCAGAAGGGCGCCACCAACGTCGTTGCTGACGCGTTTTCACGGTTGCCAGTGTCTGACACTGAGGAGGGCATGAGATTCGACGAGGAAGTTGTTTCCGTCGTAATGGTTCCTTTGTCGAAAGGCGGTTTTCAACAGGCTACGGCCAATGACATAGTTCTTCCTTTAGTCATCCGCTATACTACCTCGGTTTGGCCTGAAGATAGTAAAACCAATCCAGATCTCCGGCCTTACTATCACGTCAGAGACCAACTGTCGCTGTACGACGGTATTTTGTACAAGGGAGAAAAACTTGTCGTCCCTGTCGAGTTTCGAGACCGGATCGTGGAAGTAGCACACGAAGTTCATCAGGGGATCACAAGAACCACAAGTGTGATCCGGGAACACTACTGGTGGCCGTTGATGAATGAACACATAAAGAACAAGATCCAGAACTGCACGGTGTGCCATGCTACCGACAAACCAGTGAAGGCTGCACCGGCTCCCTTGCAGCCCATCCAGTTTCCAAGTCAGCCCTGGGAAAAGCTAGGAATCGACATCGTGGGCCCGGTTGATCGTGCACCGGCCAGTCAAAGGTTTTTTTTGGTACTCATAGATTACCACTCCAAGTGGCCAGAAGTTCAAGCCACGTCTTCTGTGACTTCTGCGACTGTCATCAGCTTTTTGAAGAACGTTTTTTCACGCGAGGGACTGCCCTGCGAGATTGTGTCAGATAATGGAGTACAGTTTACCTCCCATGAATTTCAAGATTTCTTGCGTCAACATGGCATCAAACATAGAAGAACGTCATTATACCACCCCCAATGTAACGGGCAGGTGGAAAGATTTAACCGAGTCCTGAAGTCGTGCCTTCAGTTAGCTGTTGTACAAGGTCGTCCACTTCCAGATGCCGTCCGAGACCACCTGGAAGCGTACCGACGTACGGTACATCCTGCAACAGGATTTGCACCATCCTTTCTCCTTCATGGACGAAATCATCGGTCTAGACTGGACGTACAAGGCATGCCGACTAGGACGGTACCTGACGATCTCTTGGAACGTCGAGCTCAGCTACATGGAAGAGTACAGCGCTATCAACAAAACATGAAAGATTATTCTGACCATCGTAGAGCGGTACGACACCCTCAGTTTCATCCTGGGCAGGCTGTTCGCGTATTCAAGCCCACCCATCATAACAAGTTGCGGAGTACATATACAGAGCCACAACGGATACATGCACAGTTAGGACCTGCTACATATCAACTCGCTGACGGTAGGAAATGGAACGCAGCGAAGCTTGCCAAGTCCGTACAGCTGCCTCCAGAACAAGTTCCTGACTACGGTTGGGATGATGATGATGATGAAGATGACTTGTATATACCTCCTGCAACTCCAGTGGTTCCTGTACTCACCCCTGTCCGTGGAAGCACTTCAACGTCCCAAGTACCAATTGTCTTTTCTTGCCCGGAGGGTTCCTGTAACCCCGCAGCGTCTGGTCTCTTGGGGAGACCCGGTTCATCTGCTGCACCCATGGCAGGTGCACCTCGCCATGCAGCGCTGGGTTCTCCCAAGGAGCCAGATCTGTTTGCTGCGGCAAAGTTTACAGTTCCGGTTGCTGCGGCCGAGTCTCCTGCTCCGCGTGCTGTACCGGGGCCTGTTCCTGGACCTGTTCCTGGAACTGTTCTTGGAGCTGTCCCTGGGCCTGCCTCTGTTCCTGGGGGCCCTGCTCCTGTTTCTGAAGGGAATCTCGGGTCGGCTGTACCCGACATGATCGGGATCTCTGCACCTGAGCTCTGCCCTGCTTCCGTGGCAGACGCTGGACAGTCTGTGGAGCCTGACAGGCTTGTCAGGCCTGTTCCTGAGGCTGCGGTCAGGCCTCTCCCTAAGCCTGTACTCAGGCATGTTCCTGAGGCCGAGATCAGGCCTCTCCCTGAGCCTGGTCCCGGTCCTCTTCCGGCGGTCAGGCCTCTTCCTGGGCCAGTGGTTGTTGCTGCTCCGGACGCTGTGCCAGGGTCATCACCAGAGTCCGTGGTTGCAGAGCAACTACCTGTCTCCGATCTGGCAGTTTGCCCAGACACACGGGCAGAACTGCTCGTTTTGCCGTCGCCAGAAATGAGTACTCTGGAGTCTTCGGGAACGAGTACGCCATCTATGCCTCCACTTGAGGATTCAGTGGAAGAACTCACGACCGAGTTCCACACACCACCCACGATCTCCGAGCCATCTACAGCTCCTCTACCACCAGCGAGGCAAGGTCGGCCAATACGCCAGAGAAGACTTCCGCTGAAGTTCAAAGACTATATTCTTGCACTTGGCGATGATAGTTTTCAGTCAGATTCGGAGTACAGTGACTAAGACTTTTGTAGCTATGTTTTCGAAAAAGGTCATTTTTGGTATCAAGTTTGGGTACATATAGAACATTAAAAGCATATCACTGTTATAGCAAAACCTTGGCCAAGGTAAAAATGTCCATGACAAACACAATATTCTAAACAATAACCAAACTAACAAACTAACAGTCAACACTACAATGTGTCATGGACATTAAAATAGGTATGGTTGGATGTTTCATTTTCTTCCCAGGAGGAGGAGAGATGAGAGTGCTCTAAGTTGAAATATGACTCTTGGAATGAAATTTTCATCGTCACGTGACTAGTATGATGCAACCTGAACTTTCAGTGAAAACGCGTTTTGTTCGGATGACTTGTTTAGGATTTTGTTGAATTTTCCGTGTCGTGCACACAAAGAACGTCTATGAACAATCTTTTGCGAATTTTATATTTTTTTGTGTTTCAACGAACAATTTCAAAACCAATATTTCCAGTGAAATAACGCAATCTTCGGGTGGTGAAGTGTTTTGATTTTCGTTATTTTTTTCACATAACGAATGTATAACGTAAGTCTTCCTCCCACAGTTTTCTTATTTCTTTTAAGGGAGGGAGAATGTAGTATTTTGATTTGCACGAGATGGCGATACTTGACATCTCCTTTTTAAAGTAGCCATCTCGTGCATCCATATAAAAAATAAAAAGGACAGCACGCGACGGCATGAGCCGCGCGTGATCTGCGGCCTCATCGGCCAGTGTTCGCCCCGCTCCTGAATCCATTGGTTGTTCTTTCTTCTCGCTCCGGCGACCGTCCAGGTCCGCTCGGGGCATGTAGTTTCCCGGCTACGTCGAACGTGAGTCACCGCCGCTTGCGTCCAATGTAGCCAGGCTTTAGAGCACCGCCGCGTCGGTGCAGAATATAACACAAACCAATTTGATAGCGTGGATGCATCTGGATTGAAAAACTGTTCACTCACGCTTACGGGAAGCCTTCTCTCTGAAGACCCCACCTGTAGTTCCTCTCTACTCTCGTTAACAAGTCAGTGATGGTTCCTGCTTCGCTAATCCGAAAAATATGATTTTAGATCAATTTCAGAATGGTTTTATGAGCAATACAATATGGCGACTTACATCAAACCAATTTGAAAGCGTGGTTGCGTCTGGATTGAAAAACTGTTCACTCACGCTCACTGGAAGCCTTCTCTCTGAAGACCCCACCTGTAGTTTCTCTCTACTCTCGTTAACGAGTCAGTGATGGTTCCTGCTTCGCTGATCCGAAAAATATGGTTTCAGATCAATTTCAGAATGGTTTTATGAGCAATACAATATGGCGACTTACATCAAACCAATTTGAAAGCGTGGTTGCGTCTGGATTGAAAAACTGTTCACTCACGCTCACTGGAAGCCTTCTCTCTGGAGACCCCACCTGTAGTTTCTCTCTACTCTCGTTAACAAGTCAGTGTTGGTTCCTGCTTCGCTGATCCGAAAAATATGGTTTCAGATCAATTTCAGAATGGTTTTATGAGCAATACAATATGGCGACTTACATCAAACCAATTTAATAGCGTGGATGCCTCTGGATTGAAAAACTGCTCACTCACGCTCACGGGAAGCCTTCTCTCTGAAGACCCCACCTGTAGTTTCTCTCTACTCTCGTTAACAAGTCAGTGTTGGTTCCTGCTTCGCTGATCCGAAAAATATGGTTTCAGATCAATTTCAGAATGGTTTTATGGGCAATACAATATGGCGATTTACATCAAACCAATTTAATAGCGTGGATGCCTCTGGATTGAAAAACTGTTCACTCACGCTCACGGGAAGCCTTCTCTCTGAAGACCCCACCTGTAGTTCCTCTCTACTCTCGTTAACAAGGCAGTGTTGGTTCCTGCTTTAATAATCCGAAAAATATGGTTTTGGATCAATTTCAGAATGGTTTTATGAGCAATACAATATGGCGACTTACATCAAACCAATTTGAAAGCGTGGTTGCGTCTGGATTGAAAAACTGTTCACTCACGCTCACTGGAAGCCTTCTCTCTGGAGACCCCACCTGTAGTTCCTCTCTACTCTCGTTAACGAGTCAGTGATGGTTCCTGCTTCGCTAATCCGAAAAATATGGTTTCAGATCAATTTCAGAATGGTTTTATGAGCAATACAATATGGCGACTTACATCAAACCAATTTAATAGCGTGGATGCCTCTTGATTGAAAAACTGTTCACTCACGCTCACGGGAAGCCTTCTCTCTGAAGACCCCACCTGTAGTTCCTCCCTACTCTCGTTAACAAGGCAGTGTTGGTTCCTCCTTCAATGATCCGAAAAATATGGTTTTAGATCATTTTTAGAATGGTTTTATGAGCAATACAATATGGCGATTTACATCAAACCAATTTAATAGCGTGGATGCGTCTGGATTGAAAAACCGTTCGCTCACGCTCACGGGAAGCCTTCTCTCTGAAGACCCCACCTGTAGTTCCTCTCTACTCTCGTTAACGAGGCAGTGTTGGTTCCTGCTTCAATAATCCGAAAAATATGGTTTTAGATCAATTTCAGAATGGTTTTATGGGCAGTACAATATGGCGGCTTACATCAAACCAATTTAATATCGTGGATGCGTCTGGATTGAAAAACCGTTCACTCACGCTCACGGGAAGCCTTCTCTCTGAAGACCCCACCTGTAGTCCCTCTCTACTCTCGTTAACAAGGCAGTGTTGGTTCCTGCCTCAATAATCCGAAAAATATGGTTGTAGATCAATTTCAGAATGGTTTTATGGGCAATACAATATGGCGACTTACATCAAACCAATTTAATAGCGTAGATGCCTCTGGACTGAAAAACTGTTCACTCACGCTCACGGGAAGCCTTCTCTCTGAAGACCCCACCTGTAGTTCCTCTCTACTCTCGTTAACAAGGCAGTGTTGGTTCCTGCTTCAATAATCAGAAAAATATGGTTTTAGATCAATTTCAGAATGGTTTTATGGGCAATACAATTAGGCGACTTACATCAAACCAATTTAATAGTGTGGATGCGTCTGGATTGAAAAACTGTTCACTCACGCTCACGGGAAGCCTTCTCTCTGAAGACCCCACCTGTAGTTCCTCTCTACTCTCGTTAACAAGGCAGTGTTGGTTCCTGCTTCAATAATCCGATAAATATGGTTTTAGATCAATTTCAGAATGGTTTTATGGGCAATTCAATATGGTGACTTACATCAAACCAATTTAATAGCCTGGATGCCTCTGGATTGAAAAACCGTTCACTCACGCTCACGGGAAACCTTCTCTCTGAAGACCCCACCTGTAGTTCCTCTCTACTCTCGTTAACAAGTCAGTGTTGGTTCCTGCTTCGCTGATCCGAAAAATATGGTTTCAGATCAATTTCAGAATGGTTTTATGAGCAATACAATATGGCGACTTACATCAAACCAATTTAATAGCGTGGATGCGTCTGAATTGTAAAACTGTTCATTCACGCTCACGGGAATCCTTCTCTCTGAAGACCCCACCTGTAGTTCCTGTCTACTCTGTTAACAAGGCAGTGTTGGTTCCTGCATCAATAATCCGAAAAATATGGTTTTAGATCAATTTCAGACTGGTTTTATGAGCAATACAATATGGCGACTTACATCAAACCAATTTGATAGCGTGGATGCGTCTGGATTGAAAAACTGTTCACTCACGCTTACGGGAAGCCTTCTCTCTGAAGACCCCACCTGTAGTTCCTCTCTACTCTCGTTAACAAGTCAGTGATGGTTCCTGCTTCGCTAATCCGAAAAATATGGTTTCAGATCAATTTCAGAATGGTTTTATGGGCAATACAATATGGCGATTTACATCAAACCAATTTAATAGCGTGGATGCCTCTGGATTGAAAAACTGTTCACTCACGCTCACGGGAAGCCTTCTCTCTGAAGACCCCACCTGTAGTTCCTCTCTACTCTCGTTAACAAGGCAGTGTTGGTTCCTGCTTTAATAATCCGAAAAATATGGTTTTGGATCAATTTCAGAATGGTTTTATGAGCAATACAATATGGCGACTTACATCAAACCAATTTGAAAGCGTGGTTGCGTCTGGATTGAAAAACTGTTCACTCACGCTCACTGGAAGCCTTCTCTCTGGAGACCCCACCTGTAGTTCCTCTCTACTCTCGTTAACGAGTCAGTGATGGTTCCTGCTTCGCTAATCCGAAAAATATGGTTTCAGATCAATTTCAGAATGGTTTTATGAGCAATACAATATGGCGACTTACATCAAACCAATTTGATAGCGTGGATGCATCTGGATTGAAAAACTGTTCACTCACGCTTACGGGAAGCCTTCTCTCTGAAGACCCCACCTGTAGTCCCTCTCTACTCTCGTTAACAAGTCAGTGATGGTTCCTGCTTCGCTAATCCGAAAAATATGGTTTCAGATCAATTTCAGAATGGTTTTATGAGCAATACAATATGGCGACTTACATCAAACCAATTTGAAAGCGTGGTTGCGTCTGGATTGAAAAACTGTTCACTCACGCTCACTGGAAGCCTTCTCTCTGAAGACCCCACCTGTAGTTTCTCTCTACTCTCGTTAACGAGTCAGTGATGGTTCCTGCTTCGCTGATCCGAAAAATATGGTTTCAGATCAATTTCAGAATGGTTTTATGAGCAATACAATATGGCGACTTACATCAAACCAATTTGAAAGCGTGGTTGCGTCTGGATTGAAAAACTGTTCACTCACGCTCACTGGAAGCCTTCTCTCTGGAGACCCCACCTGTAGTTTCTCTCTACTCTCGTTAACAAGTCAGTGTTGGTTCCTGCTTCGCTGATCCGAAAAATATGGTTTCAGATCAATTTCAGAATGGTTTTATGAGCAATACAATATGGCGACTTACATCAAACCAATTTAATAGCGTGGATGCCTCTGGATTGAAAAACTGCTCACTCACGCTCACGGGAAGCCTTCTCTCTGAAGACCCCACCTGTAGTTTCTCTCTACTCTCGTTAACAAGTCAGTGTTGGTTCCTGCTTCGCTGATCCGAAAAATATGGTTTCAGATCAATTTCAGAATGGTTTTATGGGCAATACAATATGGCGATTTACATCAAACCAATTTAATAGCGTGGATGCCTCTGGATTGAAAAACTGTTCACTCACGCTCACGGGAAGCCTTCTCTCTGAAGACCCCACCTGTAGTTCCTCTCTACTCTCGTTAACAAGGCAGTGTTGGTTCCTGCTTTAATAATCCGAAAAATATGGTTTTGGATCAATTTCAGAATGGTTTTATGAGCAATACAATATGGCGACTTACATCAAACCAATTTGAAAGCGTGGTTGCGTCTGGATTGAAAAACTGTTCACTCACGCTCACTGGAAGCCTTCTCTCTGGAGACCCCACCTGTAGTTCCTCTCTACTCTCGTTAACGAGTCAGTGATGGTTCCTGCTTCGCTAATCCGAAAAATATGGTTTCAGATCAATTTCAGAATGGTTTTATGAGCAATACAATATGGCGACTTACATCAAACCAATTTAATAGCGTGGATGCCTCTTGATTGAAAAACTGTTCACTCACGCTCACGGGAAGCCTTCTCTCTGAAGACCCCACCTGTAGTTCCTCCCTACTCTCGTTAACAAGGCAGTGTTGGTTCCTCCTTCAATGATCCAAAAAATATGGTTTTAGATCATTTTTAGAATGGTTTTATGAGCAATACAATATGGCGACTTACATCAAACCAATTTAATAGCGTGGATGCGTCTGGATTGAAAAACCGTTCGCTCACGCTCACGGGAAGCCTTCTCTCTGAAGACCCCACCTGTAGTTCCTCTCTACTCTCGTTAATAAGGCAGTGTTGGTTCCTGCTTCAATAATCCGAAAAATATGGTTTTAGATCAATTTCAGAATGGTTTTATGAGCAATACAATATGGCGACTTACATCAAACCAATTTAATAGCGTGGATGCCTCTGGATTGAAAAACCGTTCGCTCACGCTCACGGGAAGCCTTCTCTCTGAAGACCCCACCTGTAGTTTCTCTCTACTCTCGTTAACAAGTCAGTGTTGGTTCCTGCTTCGAAAAATATGGTTTCAGATCAATTTCAGTATGGTTTTATGGGCAATACAATATGGCGACTTACATCAAACCAATTTAATAGCGTGGATGCCTCTGGATTGAAAAACTGTTCACTCACGCTCACGGGAAGCCTTCTCTCTGAAGACCCCACCTGTAGTTCCTCTCTACTCTCGTTAACAAGTCAGTGTTGGTTCCTGCTTCGCTGATCCGAAAATATGGTTTCAGATCAATTTCAGAATGGTTTTATGGGCAGTACAATATGGCGACTTACATCAAACCAATTTAAGGCCACGGTCCCACTGAATGTGTCAGTTTAGATACTTTTTGGCAGGTCATTACTCATCTCCTTTTAAATACTGTATTGTGGGATTGATGTCATTCGAAAGGCAATGTAATCTTCTTTTATTTGATATTATGTATGTGTAGGTTTTTACTGTTCATGCGCGTTTGTAGCGTTGCGAATATGATGGCGCGGGCCCTCACTTGCTCCGCTAGTTCATGTTTCATGAACGATCCATTAAAGATAGCACGGTTCCAACATAGCAGTTTTGTTAAGATGATGTCGGAGCAGAATGTAACGATACACTTTTTTAGTGTTTGCACTACTTTGTTTTTTTCATCCCTCCAAATATTGCCCTAAAATTGACATTTTTCAGCACAAATATGTTTTTAATGACAAGCGCTAGGGCAATGAAATTAGCTACAGATGTAGTGCTTATTATTGGTAATATTCAGAAAAAAATTCAATGTTCTGTAAAATTTTTTTGTTTAGATATTTTATATCAAACGTAGCACTTTTTGGTGCTTGGAGTCATGGTACTTCAAATGCCGCTGAGGAAATATTTAAACTAGGATAAAATCCTTTATAACATTTAGAGCTACAATGGTTGCCCAAGAGGTGGACGATGGCTTCTTTTCATTTTCAAAGTCATAACGCTCCAGGAGCCCTTCAAACTTACCTGTTTTTGACGCATATCTTTTTTGGACATAAAACAGATTAATTCGCATCTAATAACAATTATTGTTTGGAATAGATATACATTGCAATGTATTAAATTTTCACAATGATATTGCTTTGGTTTTTAATAGGTGTAGAGCTTAGATAATTTTAAGAACAATTAAAAACTGTTTGGGTGTTCTGTTGCGCTACCTGGCGGATGACAGACAAACTGCTGATTTTTATTGTTCAAAAAATTTCCGAGGGCGGCGTTGGCGTCTGTATCATCATCAGTCTCCGTGTCCTTTTACCTTCACATTAAAAAAATATATTGGAAGATTTGCTATCGATAAATGATTGGTTCAAGTACTGGGTCAGGTTAATAAATCTAAGACAAATAATTACACAAGCGTAGCGTGATATAATGTGTTCATTATTTGATATTGAAATCAATAAAAAATAAAGACGAAGAGGAAAAGAATAAACCCGAGTTCACTTCATGCCTAGAGCCACTAAATGAGCTTTAAAGTATCGGCACTTCGTTCCCCGAAATTGTTTTGGGCGCCGCCATTTTGGGTCTTGTTCAGAGCAAACGCAACGGCCGATCGTCATGATCCAAAAGTACGACTTCCTCAGCATTAGATGCGGTGCTAGGAAGCTGATGCAATATTGCAATGCTCTGTCGCGGGTTGTTTAAACATTCGTGGGGGACGGAAAAGCGTTTCCTGTGATTTTAGATAAAGCTTCAGATAACTGGCAACCATGATTTTAAGCCACAATATAGCCAAGTATTGTTACTCTGAACCGTAGCTAATTTACTGGCACAAGCGGGAACAATGAAGAGACAGGTGTCAAAAGGTAGTGGCTTGTAGAAGCCACGGGGCTTACCTCATGGCCCCTACAGGTATAACGAGCCTCTTGAACAAGAGCATGAATAGAGTCATTAAATAAGCTACGCTTTAGAGTAGCGACACTTGGCCATATTGTGGCTTAAAATCATGGTTGCCAGTTATTTGAAGCTTTATCTGAAATCACAAGAAACGCTTTTCCGTCCTCCACTTTAAACAGTTTGCGACAAAGCAAAGCAATATTACATGAGCTTCCTAACACCGAATCTAATGCTGAGGATGTAGCACTTTTGAATCATGACGATCGGCAGTTGCGACTGCTCTGCACACGCACCAAAATGGCGGCGTTCACAACACTGTCGGGGAAGAGAGTGCCGATACTCTAAGCGCCGCTCATTTATTGGCTCTAGTTCCCGCGAAACTCCTTTTCCCCGACTGAAACTGAAACTAAATACGAATAATACACCATTATTATAGTTTATTTAGTTATAACCAACTACACATATTGAGAGGAGGAAGCGGCCGGGTAGGAGGAACGCGGGTTTCATGTGCGACCGTTCTAAGCGTCTCAAAAGAGAGAACGTGCGAGCTTTCTCTGGTTTAAAAAAAGGCATCCAAACAAAAGAGGCGGCACGCTGTGTTCTTTGTTATTAGGCGTCTAATTGCAAATTGTTGTGTATATGTTTATACAGCCGGAAGTTAGTCTGCCTTAGTGGGCGTCTGGTGTCTCAGCTGTAGATGAGCAATTTAGCCAGCGCGGTACAACCGCAAACCTGGGGTCTTTAACGTGCACCACGCAGTAGGGATACACGACCGCACGCCGGTACGATGCTCATCCAGATCGAAACGGGCATGGGGCGGGGTGGGTTCTGCAGCGCGAGCTTTTGGCTCCAAGCGCTCCGAGCTGGTGTGCGCTAGACTATGCCTTTGGCCACCGACTCCCCCCCCCCCCCCCCCCCCCCCTTTTTTTTGTGCGTCGTATTTGAAGATCGACGATGGACGTCGATGGTCTCGAGGTAATGTTACGCAATAACATTATATAAATAATAAATTTGTTGAAGGACTGAACGACTCAATTTTTCAATTCATGGATTGTAATATGGCGGCAGCCTATTGTACTTACTGTTGATGAAGAGCAATATGAGGTGACGAGGTAATGATTAAATGATAACGCTGTATAAGGACGACTATTTTAGTGGGTGTCAAACCACAACGTACAGTGCCAGACTTGTTACAAGTATCGTGTACCCAAAGACTTTCTTCACCCGCAACAGAATATGGTGAAATCAATGAGGATGCTGCTTTATAACTGTACGCGGAAGAGGAAAATTGCACTGTGCAGAAGTGCAGCTTATTCGTTAATAGGAGGGACTAGGGTGCCTTCATGTGCGCTTTGCTTAGGGTGGAGACATCTGGCCATTTTGTCCCACAGTTTTATTTTGCTTTTTTGTTCTGAAGCACGTGAAAGAGCGTGCCCCTGCACGCGTTTCTGGCGCTGACTGTGCTATGGCAACATTTTGTTTTCGTCGATTTCTTTGTATTTTACCCGTGAGCGCGCGCTGTCGGCATCGGGTACTACAAAGGGTGGCATCACCCTTAACAGAAGAACATTGAGGCACCCTAGGAGGGACAGATTTCTAGCAGCGTTCCCTGATTGTCTGCTTGGAACAAATGGCCGCGTTGACGTAAAGTTTCCCCATACCAAAAGATTCTTGAAGCATACTTTAACCGCAAAGGAGTATAAGGCGAAAAATAAGAAATAGGGGCCTGGTGTGAAAGGTCCAAATCACCACCATAGCTTCTACTATCAAATACAGGGGCAGTTACACAATACACAAAGAGAGTTTTGTGATTTAGATATATTTACACTCAAGGGCATTGATATTGTCACGGGTAGTGACCAAAAATAACAAATAAACAGGAAGAAATAAACGTTTAATGTGGCTAACTTGTACCAAAAATAAAAGAGTACAAAAGATAATAATAGAGCGTCGCGGGCGTCGAAGTCAGCGTGGCAGCAGAGTCGAACGCTGGGTCGAGACTGAATCCTGCTTGCCAGGCGGAGCCGCTTTTGTACACGCATTGGCTTCTGGAGCGTTCGATGTAGAAGGTTCGACGCGGAGAACATTCTAACCTCGAATCAGCTAGACGGTTCTCGAATTCACTAGAACATCACATTACAGTGTAAACAAAAATGCGTAGCCGCGGCCAGAAATCGAACCCTGGCCCTTCGCGTGGGAGGTAAGCGCGATAACCGTTGTGCTACGGCCGCGGTGCCTACTTGGCGCGCGGCAATATCCAACGTATTCAGAGGGATGACACCTTCTGGTCAACCAACATAGAGCCTTTTCTACTCAAGTTTTACATGGAAGGCCCGACTTCCGCTGAAATTCCTCACGTAGACGAGTTCTCCGACCGAATAAACTGCCATTACTCCCTATCTGGGAATCTCTCGATCTTCGTTCGTAGGCCATAGTATCATGAGATCGAGGGGTGTGGCTCTTTGTCCACCGAATATTGCTTCGGCGGATGTTTTTACCGTGTAATATGAGACCGTCGCGTGCTGCTGGAACAAAAACCTTGCGATTCTTCACTGAACTGCTTCTTCCGTAAGCTTCAAAAGGGCATTTTTCAGTTTCGCACACCATCTGTTCTGCTTTCCCGTTAGTCGCAGGATGGTATGGTGCACTAATGTGATGCCTGATGCCGTTTTTTTTTCTTTTATTCTTCAAAAACTTGTTTATTTTATTTGAAGCAAGATTTGGCGCGTTATCAGGGAAAAGTATTTTCGGTAGGGCAAAAGTAGGTAAAAGAGACCGTAGAACGTCAATGACGTGTTTGGCCGTCGTGGCAGGCAACGCGTAAACTTCCAGCCACTTATTAGAGCACGCATCGATCATGACTCCGCAGATGCGGATACGTTTCGCCATCCACGGACTGAATAGTGGATCGTTTTAACTTTCTGTTCATGATGGCGTTGGACTCAAGGAAGACTTGGAGTATTTCCAGAAAGTTTCTGGGAACTATAAAGTAACAACCTTTACAACATCTTCCGGACCCCGTGAAACACAATATTTCGCGACGTTATTTTAGTCGCCATTAAAATGGTGAGGTAAGTACCGTAAATCGCGAAGCACTTTACTTGACGTCCGTTTCCATTGGCGTCTTGGAAGATTGAGTCTACTGAGCGTGCATTCCTGCAGAAGAAATTTTCATTGATAGAATATTAACACGTCAATCAACATTTGATTCCTTCTTGGTAAGGTTTATTGCGAAAGCCCGTTACAACCGCGGAACCGCATCTTCCTATATCAGAGAACAATTTATACCCAGCCTGACATTCTGGCATACATCCGTTTGCTGGGCCACGCTACTTGAGCCAGCTGGCAGCGGCGCGAGCAAGGCCACGAGGGGAACGTGATGGTGCTCGAGCCATCCCAATGTGAATCAATGTTTCGGCCACCCCACGGGTGCGTGTCGCCATCTATTGGTTGAACTAACGCCTTGTTCAAGATGGCTGCCGTGGGACCGCAGCCTTAATAGCGTGGATGCCTCTGGATTGAAAAACTGTTCACTCACGCTCACGGGAAGCCTTCTCTCTGAAGACCCCACCTGTAGTTCCTCTCTACTCTCGTTAACAAGTCAGTGTTGGTGCCTGCTTCGCTGATCCGAAAAATATGGTTTCAGATCAATTTCAGAATGGTTTTATGAGCAATACAATATGGCGACTTACATCAAACCAATTTAATAGCGTGGATGCCTCTGGATTGAAAAACTGTTCACTCACGCTCACGGGAAGCCTTCTCTCTGAAAACCCCACCTGTAGTTTCTCTCTACTCTCGTTAACAAGTCAGTGTTGGTTCCTGCTTCGCTGATCCGAAAAATATGGTTTCAGATCAATTTCAGAATGGTTTTATGGGCAATACAATATGGCGACTTACATCAAACCAATTTAATAGCGTGGATGCCTCTGGATTGAAAAACTGTTCACTCACGCTCACGGGAAGCCTTCTCTCTGAAGACCCCACCTGTAGTTCCTCTCTACTCTCGTTAACAAGTCAGTGTTGGTTCCTGCTTCGCTGATCCGAAAAATATGGTTTCAGATCAATTTCAGAATGGTTTATGGGCAATACAATATGGCGACTTACATCAAACCAATTTAATAGCGTGGATGCGTCTGGATTGTAAAACTGTTCACTGACGCTCAAGGGAAGCCTTCTCTCTGAAGACCCCACCTGTAGTTCCTCTCTACTCTCGTTAACAAGGCAGTGTTGGTTCCTGCTTCAATAATCCGAAAAATATGGTTTTAAATCGATTTCAGAATGGTTTTATGAGCAATACAATATGGCGACTTACATCAAACCAATTTGATAGCGTGGATGCGTCTGGATTGAAAAACTGTTCACTCACGCTCACGGGAAGCCTTCTCTCTGAAGACCTCACCTGTAGTTTCTCTCTACTCTGGTTAACAAGTCAGTGTTGGTTCCTCCTTCGCTGATCCGAAAAATATGGTTTGAGATCAATTTCAGAGTGGTTTTATGAGCAATACAATATGGCGACTTACATCAAACCAATTTAATAGCGTGGATGCCTCTGGATTGAAAAACTGTTCACTCACGCTCACGGGAAGCCTTCTCTCTGAAGACCCCACCTGTAGTTTCTCTCTACTCTCGTTAACAAGTCAGTGTTGGTTCCTGCTTCGCTGATCCGAAAAATATGGTTTGAGATCAATTTCAGAATGGTTTTATGAGCAATACAATATGGCGACTTACATCAAACCAACTTAATAGCGTGGATGCCTCTGGATTGAAAAACTGTTCACTCACGCTCACGGGAAGCCTTCTCTCTGAAGACCCCACCTGTAGTTTCTCTCTACTCTCGTTGACAAGGCAGTGTTGGTTCCTGCTTCAATAATCCGAAAAATATGGTTTTAGATCGATTTCAGAATGGTTTTATGAGCAATACAATATGGCGACTTACATCAAACCAACTTAATAGCGTGGATGCGTCTGGATTGTAAAACTGTTCACTGACGCTCAAGGGAAGCCTTCTCTCTGAAGACCCCACCTGTAGTTCCTCTCTACTCTCGTTAACAAGGCAGTGTTGGTTCCTGCTTCAATAATCCGAAAAATATGGTTTTAGATCGATTTCAGAATGGTTTTATGAGCAATACAATATGGCGACTTACATCAAACCAATTTAATAGCGTAGATGCCTCTGGATTGAAAAACTGTTCACTCACGCTCAGGGGAAGCCTTCTCTCTGAAGACACCACCTGTAGTTTCTCTCTACTCTCGTTAACAAGTCAGTGTTGGTTCCTGCTTCGCTGATCCGAAAAATATAGTTTCAGATCAATTTCAGAATGGTTTTATGTGCAATACAATATGGCGACTTACATCAAACCAACTTAATAGCGTGGATGCCTCTGGATTGAAAAACTGTTCACTCACGCTCACGGGAAGCCTTCTCTCTGAAGACTCCACCTCTAGTTTCTCTCTACTATCGTTAACAAGTCAGTGTTGGTTCCTGCTTCGCTGATCCGAAAATATGGTTTCAGATCAATTTCAGAATGGTTTTATGAGCAATACAATATGGCGACTTACATCAAACCAATTTAATAGCGTAGATGCCTCTGGATTGAAAAACTGTTCACTCACGCTCAGGGGAAGCCTTCTCTCTGAAGACACCACCTGTAGTTTCTCTCTACTCTCGTTAACAAGTCAGTGTTGGTTCCTGCTTCGCTGATCCGAAAAATATAGTTTCAGATCAATTTCAGAATGGTTTTATGTGCAATACAATATGGCGACTTACATCAAACCAACTTAATAGCGTGGATGCCTCTGGATTGAAAAACTGTTCACTCACGCTCACGGGAAGCCTTCTCTCTGAAGACTCCACCTCTAGTTTCTCTCTACTATCGTTAACAAGTCAGTGTTGGTTCCTGCTTCGCTGATCCGAAAATATGGTTTCAGATCAATTTCAGAATGGTTTTATGGGCAATACAATATGGCGACTTACATCAAACCAATTTAATAGCGTGGATGCCTCTGGATTGAAAAACTGTTCACTCACGCTCACGGGAAGCCTTCTCTCTGAAGACCCCACCTGTAGTTCCTCTCTACTCTCGTTAACAAGTCAGTGTTGGTTCCTGCTTCGCTGATCCGAAAAATATGGTTTCAGATCAATTTCAGAATGGTTTTATGAGCAATACAATATGGCGACTTACATCAAACCAATTTAATAGCGTGGATGCCTCTGGATTGAAAAACTGTTCACTCACGCTCACGGGAAGCCTTCTCTCTGAAGACTCCACCTCTAGTTTCTCTCTACTCTCGTTAACAAGTCAGTGTTGGTTCCTGCTTCGCTGATCCGAAAATATGGTTTCAGATCAATTTCAGAATGGTTTTATGAGCAATACAATATGGCGACTTACATCAAACCAATTTAATAGCGTGGATGCCTCTGGATTGAAAAACTGTTCACTCACGCTCACGGGAAGCCTTCTCTCTGAAGACCCCACCTGTAGTTCCTCTCTACTCTCGTTAATAAGGCAGTGTTGGTTCCTCCTTCAATGATCCGAAAAATATGGTTTTGGATCAATTTTCCAAAGTTGAAAATATTTGTCTTGTTTTGGCCACGGAGAGAGCCGCAAAGCGCCGGAGAGCCTTAGAGCGCCCCTCGGCCAAGCAGGAGAATATGGTCCACGCTCCTCGCCAACGTTGAGCGGAGTGGGGTGGGGGGGTGCGCTAATCTTTCTGGGAACCAGACAAAATGACAAAGGGAGGTCTAAGAAGTAGTTGCTTTTGCTGTGTTCTTCTTCTCGAAGCCACTCATGGCGAATTCAACTGGGCGTTTTGGAGCGCGCCGGGATCAGTTGACGAGATCCGGAATGGAGCACACGATCCGAACGTGGTCGCGCCGCTTACGGACCCCAGGGGAACATGACTACAGCGCGAGACACATGCGCGAAAAATCCATCCGATCCGACGCCCGATCCGGCAATACGACTGCCTGATCCGAAAAATTTGGTCGCTTCAGGCGTCGGATCGGCGATCCGACGTGCGTCCAACGCGCCATATAGTTTCGCACGGCGGACGGATTGTCGGATGCGACCAGCCAATGACAGCACAGCCAGCGCGAACGTCAGGATGACGTACTGGGTCTGGCGGGACGAATAAGAAAACGGGACGGGCGACGGGAAGCCGGACGCGTGGAGATCCCGCTGACCCATTCGAAATAGATGGCCCGGCAGAGAATGCACGCGCCAGCGAGAACGAGCTCCTAACTTCGCTCGTGCAAGCTAAACCGTCAACCTGGGACCAGAGGTCTATGGACGCGAACCTCCGCTGGAGTGCTTGGATCTCCTGGGCGGAGCCGAACGGATCGTCGTGTCGCATGCAAGGTCGGAAGTGTGTGTCTCAAACTCTCGCGTGCGGCGCTTCGGAGCGGCGTTCGGACTGTCCGATCGGACGTCGGATCGGACGAATCTGCCGTCCATGTGTCTCGCGCTTACTGCTCCGGGATCGGCGAATGCCTTCCCGTCATTCACGTGCCCGGGAATACCCCTTTCCGCGGCCGCCGCGGTCGTTTCGAAGACGTTTTCGCAATCGCGGCGCTAAAGCGCGAAACACATGTACGACGAAACCTTCCGATCTGACGTGCGGACTGCCGGAATGACCTTAGAGGTCGAGGGTTTTCATAGCATCGGAGAGCGTTGAAAACCCTCGCCTCCGACCGTCGTATTGCGTGGTAAGACGTCGGATCGGACGGTTTCGTCGTGCATCTGTTTCGCGCTTAACACGTGTTCGACGCACGAGCGGTAGGAATGGCTCAGGAGCTTCTAGCAAAGATAGCCGGAATGCCCGTAGCGCCCCGACAAAACCTTCTCTTCTCCCTGAAAAACGAACCGGCTTTCGAGCCAAGTGGTAAGCAAGGGCCATGACGAATTCTTCGGAGGCGAGGTGGGCGAGATCAGGCGAGAAGCCCCGCGAGAAAGGAAGTCACGTGTGTGCGCCCAGGCTGGCCCGGCTGGCTTCCGATTGAATCCGCTGAAACAGTCAGAGCGACCTTTCTCGGTCTTAGATCGAGATCAGGAGCGGGAGCTAATCCAAAATGACCAGTGGAACACGTCCGTCTCGATCCCCACCGCTAATTAAGTAGGCTCGCTCCAGAAAAGTTGATCCCGGCGCGCTCCAAAAACGACCAGTGGAATTCGCCATCAAAACTCCCAGATACTGTGCCTTTTTTTCCTCTCCGGACGGTCATGTGTGTTTTTCCCTTTCCCTCTCAACCTTTCCATCTCCTACGTCCCGGTGCGCTGTCCCTTCCAACTTCTCGTCATTAGACTCCAGGACGCTTCGGACAAAAACGGCAAGCGAAAGCTACAAAAAATAAAAGTTTTTTTATTTTCTCATTTTCGGGGGCTCGTTTTGCGTCTTGGTTTGGACCGACCTTCAACCGCACACGAACGACACGGACGAGGTCGGAAAGCTCCTTGGAGGGGAAGGCAGTCCACTCTCTTTGCCCTCCTAACAAACCAAGCGCACGTGGTCTTAAGTGCGAGGCCATGGCCACCTCAACAAGTGACCACCAGCCTCTTGCACCCCCCCCCCCCCCCCTCCTGTTTCTGTTGGCGGTTGGTCTTGACATCCCCCATATCTCGATTGACCGGCTGGACAACCGCCGCGACGTCTCTTAACCGCTTTCTCCAACCGCTCCGGCCGTCGCTGCTCGTTCAAACACTTCCGCACACTCCCGGGCTAAAACGGCAGCCGAAAGTTATAAATTAAAAAAAAAGAAAATAATAATAATAAACGCGGGTTATCTTGGAGTGCCGAGGAACCACTTGGCAAAAAGGGAACGGCACGTTTTGTTTGAACAAAAATGAAGATGAATTTATTACAAAACAATATAATAATAACTTAGTTTGTGACCTTGTAAGAATAGAGACTTTAAATGTTACAAGAAAGCAAAAGCAAAAAAAAAAAAATGTTTGCAGCTACTTTTATTTTGAAAGTCTTATCTTGCATAAAATGCAGCATTTGAGAAGCGGGCCTTTAAAATTATTGTAAGTACATTGAACAGTCGTTTTGGAGAGTGAAAAATAACGTATATTTAATGAATTTAGCGGGTGAACAGATTTCTGCATACGCCACGAGAGGTCAAACTCCCCTCTGAATGTAGGGTAGAAACTTAGTTTAGAGGTCACGTGACGTCTCATTACGTAACGTCAATTTTTCCCGCTAAATTTAGCGGGTATACTGTATTGGTGCATATGTCAAGTGAAATCCGGTCACGTGACAACAAATTTTTCCAGTAAGTGAGCAAACTGAATTGCTGTATAGGTTATTGTACAAACGGCTGACTCATGATTCGAATTCTCAAGGCCGTCCACAACGTTTTTGTTCGGATATTTACATTGCAAGTGTCCGGCATTGTGTCTTCATGGCCAGGACTCAAACATCCATCCTCGTTTCCTCTAAGGCGGGGTAACACTGCTTTTACATCATACGAAAGGAAGTATGCAAACACGAGTCACCGCAGTATCCGTGCTTCGAATGCCGCCTGCCAACTTTCCTCCTTGTAATCATTGGTACGCGGCATTCGAAGCACGGATCTCGCGGTGACTCGCGTTCGAATTTGCATGCAGCCAGACTTTTGCAGGATCCATAATCAGTGCGACCCTGACTTTCTAGCTCTCGTGAGACGCTGATGTATCGCGCTTATTCTTCTTGTGTGCTGTTTTTTGGTTAGTCTGCAACTGTTTTTTTTTTGTTTTTTTTTTCTTAGATTGTTTCCTTATTTGAGTGCTTCGTTAGCCAGTTCTTTTCAGGAAAATGGATTTATTAAATGCGATAGAATTTTTCTCGGCAACCCCTGCCTTTCTATAAATGAAAATTCTGCTTTGTTGCACAATCGTCTTGACGTGTTCTTTGGAGATTCTCAACTCTGCTCTCGCTGCAAGGCTGAATCTCCTTTTTTTTCGTCTTCAACAAGCCCACACAAAAATACATATTTGCGTGCTTTTTTTTTACTGAGTTGATTTTGTTGTTGTTGTTCTCTATAAATGACATGTTAGAAAATCTTTGCGAGCTTTCAAACGCATTCTTTATTGTTCCTGCCCGTTCTTTCGATACTTTCCCATCCGGTGTCAAAGCAAACCGGCCTCTAGCTATTGTTTCCTTTAAACCCCTGCGCTGCCTATCCGTACAAAAAAACATAAAAAGACATCCTTGCGTGCTGTTCAAATGCAATCTTCATTGTTTTACTTCTACGAATATTGCGCACGCCATGTTTGTTCTGTGTTGACCCCGACTGTTCTTTCGAGATTCTCACATCTGGTCTCAGAGCAAGCCTCGACTACCTATTGTTGCCTCTATCCACTTGCTTTACCTATCCGTACCAACGAACATAGAAGACACATCTTTGTTTTTCACACTCATTCTTCATTGTTTTATTGCTACAAATATTGTACTCGGAATCATCTTTTTGCTGTTTCCGTGTGTTCTTTCGAGAATCTCGAATCTGGCCTCACAGCCAAGCTGCCCCGAACTATCGTTTCCATCAACCGCTCGATTTACCTATTCGTACTAGCCGACATGAGAAGACATGCGCATGTCTTCTCATGTCGGCTAGTACGAATAGGTAAATCGAGCGGTCGAAGGAAACGATAGTTCCTTCGACCGAACGATGGTTCGGGGCAGCTTGGCGCTTGTGTCCTCTTCTAAGGCATTCATCTATGTTTGCCTCAGAATATTTTTATTAATTGTTTACACTTTAATGTATAAGCTGTTAATCCACTAATTGGTGTTTTAAATATATGTTCCAGTTGTCGCCTTGTAATGAAACATTTTTTGCTCATTGCCAAATAGGCCCTTCGCAGTCCTTGGAATTAAACAAAATAAATTGCACTTCTCGCCATTCGCCACGAAGGGATAATATTCAAAAAAACTAAGGCGCCTATGAACGTCGGTCTCGACCAGAAGTGACGTCAGACTCCATCCCGGGGTCGCGAGTAGCCAGTCATCGAAAGTCATTCTTACAAAGCACCATATATTCAGGGGGAAAAATCACCGCCTTACATGTTAAAATGGCGGTTGACATATTATATGCAAAGGATTATGTTTATGAAGTTATTTGGTGAGACTGCAAGCTAGGTTCTTTATTTATTATTTTACGCTTATACCCTGACGTACGCGGAGGCCCATAACTTTATACAAAAATAATTCTTTCTCTCAGGTATTTTTTTTAGGGGGGGGGGGGGGGGGGTTCAGCTACATTTGAAAGGCCAACTCCGGTCTATTTGGAAAATTTCGAGATAGTAAATAACGTTATTGAGAAAAGCACTCATGAACGATCATACGCCATTTGTTTCATACAAAGTAAAATATTTTTCGAGTAATCGCGATATAAACTTAGTTGCAAAAGTGTCACCGAAACTTCGGAAAAGGCGGCCAGCATTGTACACTGAACTTCAGAAGTGGGGGACAACCACGCGTGACGCTTTGTGCTTCAAGGGCTGGGTTGAAGTCGATGTCAGTCTCCAAGCCCGGGATATAAATGCAAAAACGTAAAGTAAAAAAAAAAAAAAAAAAAGAAACACTAAACAAACAGTTTTTGCTGTTTCTGTTATCTTCGTGCGGGCGTTTAGGTGCGTCACGGCGCCGTATTTTGTTCGCTTTACCACGCTTATTTTTGCGCGGGTAGCACGAGCCTGCTGGTGGCGGGCCTCGGGCAGAGCGTCACTGGAAGGACCCCGGCCTTCCGCGGGAGGGTTGGAAGGCCTCCGCGGGCCGGGGTTCGGATACTCCTCTTCAAGGAGGTTATGACATTCTGAAGATACTCCGCCTTTCTCAATAATTGAAGTTTGACAGAATCTTAAGAGACGCGGAAGGCCTCAATATCTTTACGAAAAACCGGGACTACTAAATGTGAGTTAACGCGAATAGAACAAAAGTCATTAAAGAGAAAGGGAGATAGAGAGATACCTTCCCCAGACGAAAATAAAATTTAAGAGTATCAATCAAAATTTCTCAAATTGATTCGGGCTGAATAGTAGACGTACGGGATTCCACCGAACGAAAACCACTTGTCTTGTTTTAACAGTACTTAATATAACGATTGCATGAACGTAATATTAACGAATATTTGACGGCAGAGTTCTATATAATGGCTAAATACACCTATGTACATTGTCCTTCAAAAAGGGTTGCGCATATAAATTGTACTGATAGAGAAACACTATTAACGCGAACACGTCACAGTTGGTGTCTTATTTTTCCTCTAAACTTTAGGCACTCTCATCAAAACCGTATTTAATGATGTTATCTGGCTTAAAAGCATGGGCTTTAAAAAGTTAGTGTTTCGCTATGCCTTTTTTTAAGTAGGAAATTTTTTTTATGTTGTGGTCATGGTAACTATGTTTCGTCGTGTACCACTCAGGTCGATTACCACGTGTATAAAATTTTCCTCGCAAACGGCACGGAAATTTGAGGAATATATAAGAAACGGGCATGCGGGCTCGTTTCATAAATACGTGTTTTGTGCATTGGGCTCTCACGGTAGCCAATACACAAAAGAATTGCACGGGAACGTAAAAGCGAACTAAAGCGTATATATATCGCTGAAAATGCTCAGCCCAAAGGTTGAAACAAGAAAACCAATACTATGTTGTGGCAGAACCCCTTCAAGTTTGCTATCTAAATAAACACGAAGTTTCTAAATCGTATCTTGTTAAAATGTATTCACCTTCCCACGCGTGTAAGAGTGGTTGAAAGCAGGTTTTTTAACCTTGACGAGAATCGGCTAAGGTCAAATACACGCTGAACGCAAGTACTAACATCTGGGAGACAGCGAAGGGGAAACATGGAAACCATTCGTGGAAGAAAAGCTCTTGAGAAGACAATTGACTAAAAAAAATGATGGAGCGTCATCCAGATTACCAGGAGGTGCTCGGAGTGTAGCTGAAAAAACGTTTATACAATTTAGGACTGTTTTATTACAATCTTGTCAAAGGTGCAAGTTGCTAAAGGAGCGCATAATCTCACATCTACACTAGACGCCCACAAAAAAAAAAAAATCGACGCTACGAAACTCTATCAGTTTAGTGAAGTAGTGTGGGTTTACAAGATAAATATTAGTAGTTATATTATTACCCCCGCCTGCTTGTTAATTATAATGCATTTAGAATACGACCTGAAAGTAAAAAAGGAACAGAAGATGACGTTTACTTCTGCGTGCTAACCCCATTGGGATAAACGAGAATGTTGCATATCGTACATTCCTGATCGTATAACTTTTGTCTTGAAAACGCGCGTCAAAACAATTCTAAAATTCAAGAAATAAATAAACCCACAAAAGTGGGTTTATTTCTAAAAAAACAACAACAAAAAAAGCAACAACAAAGAAACACGATGTGCAAAATTACAAATGTCCGGCATCCACGGATCCTTCTTCTAGCGAAGTGGAAAAACGCGTAAAAGGTACGTCGATTAAGCTCACCGCTGCGAACAAAATGTGTAAATGGTTTCACAACTTATTTTTCAGAATGCCAAACCGTTAAAAAAACGGGAGAATTTAATATAGAATACGTTTACTCCGGCACGACGTTTTAACAGATTTCCAAAACTTGAAGTGCTTAAAAGAGCGTTGGAAACCAACATTATCAACTTACAGGTTACAAACCCAAGTCTTTCTGAATCTGAGTATATCGCGAAACTAAAAATAAATATACAGTTAGTTTAATGCACGTACCACATACCGTTCGCGCCTCGAGCTCGTTGCTCGCCCTCCCGCGGCGGAAACGGGAAGCCCTCTAGTGGGGGTCTTTCGGTTCTCCTGCGCAACGGGCACGGCGGAACTGGTAGTGATCATGGCTCGCGAACTGTCACTTCTGAATGCGAACAACACTTTTTATTTTCCCGATGGAGCGCTGCAGGCGGCATGTGACTGTACCTTAGTAGAGAGTTTTAATATTGCGTATAGAAGGAAACGCAAGTGCTATGCGTTTGCGTTAGAGTTGCGTTCTCCACGCTGCACATGCGAGTCGTTGCCATGCGCCAATCCAAGACCGTAACTTTAGGCTCCGCCCACGCGAAATGTGAAACACGCAACGCTAAAGCCAACGCAAAGTGCTTGCGTTCGCTCGTATACGCAATACTAAAACATGCAACTGTTTCACCCGTTTTCCAGTCCCAATGAAACGTACTGCAGTGAGCAGACGTGTAAACTGGTGGGCGCTCCTTCGAACTGGAAATGCTGAGATTGGCAGTTGACCCTGGAGCTCTGGAGCTTGATGGCAGCCACGGCGACTAAGTTAGTGCCTTCTTGCAAAGCAGCATTCACGTAGATATGAATCATGGAGGGGTCCGGCTCGTTCGATGCCTGAGCACGCGTGGCCAGTTGGGGTTGATGAGCGTCCCTCGAAACTTTCGTGGGCAAGGGAGTCTTATCTACAACGCAGGTATTCTCCCTTGGAGTAATGCGACTAAGTATGGGAACACACTGGTTCGTGTGGTCGTCGTATTGAAGGAGTCGTTGGCCATGCGACGTGTGGAGGAGCCTAATGATCTTACCTTCCTTTTGGTGTGGATGACCTCTTTGAGTGATGAAAGCCCGGTGTGTTGATAGAGCTCTGTGACTGCGTGGCGTGGGATGGAAGGCCACTGACAACACTAAGTGCAGTTTAGTAGAGTGCCTCCAGCTTACCCCGTTGGACCCATGTGGGATGAATGGGGATAGTTCCGTAGCATACCCGTGTGGGGAAGACTGCTTGGAGAAGCGTGGAAGAGAGGTCTCTAGTCGCCCTGCCAAACTTGAGGGAGATTCGTTTGATAATGTGAACAAAGTTCTTCCACGTAGGGATGAGTTGTTTTACCCAACAAGAAGGCTTTGGCGCGTTCAGTCGTGTATCTGCCAAGGAGCAAGTAGTGAGCTTAGTGTGTTGACACTTTCATGCTTGTGGCGGAGAGCGAGCTCTCGATGATGAGCAGGGCGTTCTGAAGTTCCACAAAAGCGCGCTCTGTGATAGGGGAGCCATCGTTCTTAGCCCAAAGCGTAATATCATTCGCGTATAAAGTAAAACGGACCAAGGAACCCTTGTCCAAGGCCATGGCCAGATGTCGCATTACCAGGGGCAACAGAAGAGCGGAGATTATGGAACCTTGGGGAACACCTGCAGAGTTGGTGTAGATGGTCGGCTGCGCAGCCCCTTTGCGGAAGGCGTATGTACGATCATGGAGGATGGTCTTTACGAAGTTAAACATGCGTTTCCTTTGGTAATTATTGGCTAGATCATAGATGATGGCTTCATATGTCACTGCGTCAAAAGCTTTTGAAGATCAACAGCCACCATGATGAGGGGTTGGTCGCGTTGGTCCCGCTGAAGGGCGCGGCGAATTAGAAACAGGCTGCCTTGCTTTCCAAGTTCAGAGCTGAAGCCAGTTTTGGCAGGCTGAAACTATGCTATCTCCTCTTCAAGATAATGATTGAGACGATGCATCCTTTTGACGAGTTTGTACATGGCTGGAGTCAGAGACATGGGTCGTAGGTTGGAGGGTGTGTAGGGAGGATGGCCCGGTTTATGTGGCGGAGTGACGACTGCGTGCTTGAGATGGGTGGGGAGATCCCCCATGGACCATATAGATTTAATGTTCCCTAAGAAAGCTTTTTTGGCCTCGATAGGAACAGTTCGGAGGGCTCTCCCTGTAATTCCCTCTTTCTCAGAGGTACTCTGAACCCTTACTTGCTCGAGGGCTCTGGTGAAATTCACCATGGTGAAACGGGCTTCTCAGGGTAGACTGGCGTGTACAGGGACTTTTATATACATTGACGGCTCCTGGGCTATGGCTGGTTGGGGGAAGACGATAGAAGCAGCAGCTCTTTCAATACTCTTCAAGGGCATATTCTGAAGTAACACCTAAGTAGGAGTGACCGGCGGAGTCTTGTTGGTGCCATGGGGGGCTTTGTACGTAAATCAAAGTTTGCGGAGGCTGGTTCTGCAGCTAAAAAATATCAAATGATCCTGCCAGCGTTTTCGTGATAATGTCTTCGTGTGAAGCCATATTCGTGCAGTCTTGTGCCAGAGGCGCATTAGGTCTTTGTGGAGCTGGCTATTACCCAGGAAATGGGCATGCATATCCTCTCGCGCTCTTCAAAGATTAAGCATGTTTTTATCGGAGGCAGGAGTGTCCTACGGGACAGGAATGATCCGCGTAGCGTCTTTAAGGGCAATGTTGAAGACGTTTGCAAGTGTAAAAGAAGGGGTACGGAGCATGTGCCTGAACATTTTCCAATCGGTGCAGTGTGTCTGCTTGTGACATGCGCGAGTTTGCACGAGAGGCCTTGCGTTGTCCACTCGTCCCAGATGAGCTGTTTGTGGCAACTGGAAATATGCCCCCAAGCTCGTGCCGCATGACAATGCCGGATGCACAAAACATGAATGCCTGTGGGTATATGCAAAGTCACGCGATCTGACGTCACGGGGCCTACAGCCAATTCCCTTTCCCCTCTTAAATTGAGTTGACGTCACATGAACCAACCACCAATTATGTTTCCCCATGAAATAATGCTGACTTTAATTTTCTTGTTACATTCGGAGGGAAGCTTTATGTCACATTACCCGCTAAATTTAGCGGGAACTGAATTTTTTTATAGGTCACGTGACATAAGGTCACGTTAACTACACGGCTACTGCGGCGAAAAATACAATATTTGTTACCCCATACGTCTTTACTAAAACTGGAGAGAAAGCGACAAAAATCTATATAGTAGCTTCTAGTGTTTAAAAATTGACTATATAAAGTTACAGTCCTACCTCACCCCTTGACGTCACGCCTTATCGCACTTCTTTTAGTCTGAGTATATAAGTTCGTATAATTCGAAATTCCGTAAAACCGCTTCGCTTGCTGAAAATGTCAAGTGTGTTTCACATGTTTCATTTCGTAGGACGAAGTTAAGAGGTTGCAGTCACATTCTCAACTACGAATACATGAAATTTTAAAACGTAGAAGAGAGGGTGGAAACAGAACTTCTTTCATTTAGCAACAACATTCTTATTGCTAAATGAAAGACGTTCTGTGTCCGTACCCGTCCTCTATGTTTTATCCTTTCACGTATTTGTACCTATTCACCAACACTCTAATTTGAGATAGCGAAATATTAAAAATAAAACGAAGTCGGAAGCCGTGTATTTTCCATATCCTATAATAAACTGTTTGTCGTCTGCCCAGAGGTTTATGAGTTCGATCCCTGCAGGCTTGCTGAACGCGAAAACGCTAAAAGCAAAAAGCGGGGGCTGGCGACGAGCAAGATGATCGCGATAATTCTTTGTCTTAACGAAGTATATGAACAATGATCACCTGGCAGTAGGCCCAGAAACCAGTGTGCAGACGACGAAGATGAGGTATAGGGCATAAAAAATTCACTGCTGCCGTTTTTGCTCTTTTTTTAAATATTTTACCATCTTGGAATTGAGCATAAAAAAAGCGTACAACTTCTTGCAGAATTAAGTTCGCGTTCCCAGTTTCAGCTATGTACTCTGTGACCGATTCGCAAGAATCGGTTGCCGCGAAACTAAAGGGTTTTCAAGTCTCCATATCGAACAGATGCGAAAGACGCGGCGCCTCGAGGACGTGACGTGGGGACGCCAGCACCGGTCTGTATGGCTACTGCCGGGCGGTGCCCGTATTCAATCCTCGAGTGCCCCCTGCTTAAGTTCCTACGACCGCAGACTGTAATACATAAGAGCTGATGCAAGGATGTTGATATATTATGGGCTCATAATGTTCACAAGCTTGCTATAAAATATCTAGTCACTAAAGGCTGTATTAATTGATTTACGCCCCCACAAGGAGTAAGAGAATTAAAAAAAAAAACACCCGGAAAGCATTTGTTTCAGACCAGCTTGTACGAATAAAGAGAAAGGGTGGTTGACGGTACATCTTCACTGAATAATAAATTTTGAAATATGAGGAGAACACAATAGAATAACATCGAAATATTTCAGAACTCTAACGCTTTTGCCAACATAGCTGGCATGAAATTTTTGATGACGCGGGGTTCAGAATCTCGGTAGTCGTTCCGAGTTGGAAATGTACGCGTTAATGAAAACAAGGCAACCAAATACCGGCATCGCTACTTGATTGAAAAGTAACTTACACGTTATTCGTTTCCGAGAGATCAAAAGTAACGCGTTAAGGCAATAGCCGCTTTTTGATGTTTAAGTGTCGTTAAGAATGCCTTGATTTTTAATGCGCTGGTGGACATACCGAATTCTCAGACCTTGTGATATGTTACATAGAATAATCATCTACAAATTAGCGTTGTGTTGGGCGTTAGCACCTGTTATATATGTGCGTAGAAACATAAACGTAACCAAAATATACTCAATTTGAAGTACTAGCTGCTTGCTGATACGATTATTCTCTAATCATGAAATGCATTATAACGCTACCCCTTATAAAAAACGTTTGTCCGTTCCTCCGTTCATTCCCGGTTTAACTTAATGGGGAAACTGAAATTGGTGTTTAGGCCACGTCATGTCTCTTTATGCCACGTGCCTATACACCAATTACGTTTACCTGTCGAAGCAAAGGGTGGGCGACTCTTTCGTAGCCAAAATCTGCAGGTATTCCACAAGCTAGGATTCGATTTCCCCACTTGGCTCGGCTCACGAGTCACGTCACCCCACAAGGTCACGCGACCTCGGGCTGTCACGTGACCTCGGGCGGTCAGGTGACCTCGGCGCGGGTCACGTGACCCCCCAGAAAAATTTTTCCGCTAGATTTACCGGGGAATCTTTTCCGCTTGATATAGCGGCGATAATGTTCCACTAATTTTAGCGGGGAAATTTTTCGGCTAGATTTAACGGGAAAATTTTTCCGCAAGATTTAGCGGGGAAATTTTTCCGCCAGATTTAGCTGGGAATATTTTCCGCTACATTTAGCGGGGAAATGTTTCCGCCAGATTTAGCGTGGAAATTTTTCTGCTAGATTTAGCGGGGAAATTTACCCATAATGCACCGCGTGGTTACGCCGACGGCAACGGCGACGGCGCTCATGCCGGAAACGGGCGCCTAAGAGCTGCGCTCTAAAAGGCGCAGGATTACCTCCCCCCCTCCCCCCCTTCCCCCCCCCCCCCCCCCCCCTTCACTGTCTGTGAGTGATTGGCCCCGTCAATGATAGGAAACGCATAATCACACACTTGAACCGTAATGATGCACTTCTGTCATCGCTGATCGGCTCCATCTGGGTGAAGTGGTGGCTGCAGTTGGGACTTAATGTGAAACAAAATAGAGTGAGGTACTTGGTTACAGGTAATATTGCTTGGTTACATGTAGTATTGGGTGTTACAGGTAGTATTGGGTGTTTTCGAATCGGCTACAAACAAGATATACTCACGGGCTCGCGAGGTCCGAGTAACCGAGACATGTATAAATGTCGTCAGGAGTGCATTGTATAACGTGTATTCTTTAATCGGAATTTCGCCATGGGTTTGGCTTGTTCCGTAAGTGCGTGTAGCGCCTCGAATTGTTAGTGATCTAACATCACGAGTAACACTGCTGTAACTGATATAATAGTAAGAAGAGGGGGGAGGTTTATCACGCCAATACGCTAGCTATATGGCGTGCAAGTTCATCTGCTCCTTTCGCGCGTCGTGCGTCTCTTTACCCCAGACTTCGACCAATAACGACGCAAGCTCAGTTGCCCCGTCATCACGCGTTTGCAGCGCATTTTCTATGTTGGACTTTGATCGGCGGGCCCCTCCTTGCATTCCGATGCGCCAAATACGCGTTTTGGAACACTTGCTCACCCTATTTACCGTTGTCTGATGTTGTGACGTCACAGACCCGTACCCTTATTGCTTCTCAGGCCAGAAAGGCCCATTTGACCAAACATTGGCCATCTTGGCGAGTCTAACTTTCGCCTAATACGGTTTTGCACCAAGACGTCTGTTAGTGCCAGAGTATTTCTCTTTGGCTTTTCTCTGTCTCTTTTCTCGCTCACCACATAATTTACAATAAGCAAGAGTTTATCTAAAGGTGCCACATGTCAACCGATCAAATAGCAGCCAAATTCGGGCACTTATTTGACAACTTTGACCGAGAGTTACCGCGTGAAAACAAACATATATAATTGAAAACGAACTCTTTCACTTGTTTGGTGACTTAGGCACAAAGGTGTCATATGACAGTCGCACTAGAAAGCAATGTAGCCTAATTTCACATTTGGGCCAAAGAAGGCCATATTTGGCCCTATCTCTGCTTCTTCGAGCTTTTTACAGCCCTAGATTACCAGCCAAAGGCCTAATTTTTGCTCAAAGAGTTAAAATACTTGGGTGCGTACGCTATGGTCCACTCTGTGAAGCCGTAGATACATTTGGGGAGCAACGCTTCGTGAAACGGGAGCAGCCGGTGGACGCTTGCAAACTAAGTATGATGGATTAAGTATGAGTCCCCACCGACAGTCCCTTGCGGATAATTCCGCAGAGATGTGTATGACTCGCCTCTGACGGTCGGCTGCGGATGAATTAGGCTGGAATAAGTATGATTCGACCCATATGGTTGCCTGCGGACCGAGATTGCTGGATTAAGTTTGACTCACCCACGACGGTCGTCCACGGAATAAGTATGCTGGATTGAGCATGATTTGCTGCTAACCGTGTGCTGACTAATCATGCGTGACTAGGTATAACTCGCCACAACAGTCACCTGCTGGCAAGGTATGCTGAACTAATATTGCCACCACTGGTCCCTTGCGTGTTAATATGCTGGGCTAACTAAGTACGCTCGACTCAGCACCACTGACCTCGAACACTCACGAGCTACCGCAGGCGTCCGTTCAGAAGAAGCCATACTTCGTTCAGCTGCTGCACTCTCTCACATCTCCTTTTTGCGACGCCGAGTGAAGACATCGGACTGCTGATCGCATGGACCGGGGTTCGATTCCCGCTGATCACCTTGGTGAATCTCCTTGGGTTTGAAGAATGGTCCCTAGTAATGCTTATGTATGAATTATTAAAACGAATTACACATTCTATGTGCTTTAGATGTTATGCATTGCCTGATATAGGATAGGCGTGTTTTAGGTTGTCTTCGCATGCGGGGTATACGTTTTGTCGCACTGCAGCGTGACACTTTTGTGTGTGCTATCCAGCCCTTAGACATTTTCTGTGTTAAAACCAACGAGGTATAGGGCATTAGAGTGATAAACTGGCAGCTGAAAGTGACCCCCAATTGACCGCGGCCATGTTGTACAATTTTGACCACTAGACACGTGACCAGGCCAAATCTATGACGTAACCAGACCAAATCTCTGGCGTCAACGATAAGATGGCAGCGCCCAGTGCGTGTCGGAAGCGTTGTGGGCGTTGAACGGAGTGTGTGGATTTCGTGAGCGGAATTCGGTTTTTGAGGGTTTTGTGTGCTCTCCCGCGTAGGAATAACGTGAAGTACGAGGGAATGAGGCTTTTCTTTTTTATTTAATTCAGTGTAAGCCAGATTCGGTCCCGTGCTTCTCGTACGGGCTCGGATCACTACCTCGGACATCGCTCGGTCGTTCGAGTTTAATTAAAATATCCGCAATCGTTAACCACGGGAGCTCCTCCATAATCGCTGAGTCGAAGGATACGTCGAACCCATCCGGAACGCGGAGTCTAAAGGTATGTAGGACGTAACCAGAACGCGGAGTTCTAACGGTACGGCGGACGTGCCCGGGCAATTTTCTTAGCTCGACCGTCAAGATTCGCATTTGAAGCAGCGAGAGAAGTGTTGAAATCTCCGAACTGCTCGGTGCTGAGCTAACTACGGACCACTTCACTGTGTGATCTGTAGTGACGTGAAAAAGACCGACGGCGGTCACTCCGGGCGGACGGCGGCTCCCGGCCGCCTGCCTTCTGTGAAGGGGCCACAGTCGTGTAAGCAGTACTGTACCAGCTTCTCTTATAGTTATGTTGTTCTCAAGCAGCTTCCCGATCACTAAACCCCGCAAACGCGTGCCGAAATTTCAAAAGGTGTCTGCCAACCTGGAAAGCCTTGAACTCCCAGGGAATTTCGGATCATCTGGGAAAGTCAGGGAATCATTCAAAAAGTGGGCTAAATAAGGGAAGACGACTAGTGAAAGCGGCATGGCGGTTTCTCGTCGGCACGGCCATGCTGAATGACATTGCCGAAATGTCATCCTTCGTCTCAAAAACTCAAGGAATTTGATCAAAATAGTCAGGGAAAAACTTGAAAAAGTCGGGGAATTTGAAATCAGTAGTTTGTTAGACACAATGTTTGATTTTCTTGGCACTCCACGCGTTTTTACACACGACAGGCACACGCCCGTGTATCACACGGCAGCCAGGCTAAGCGGCTGCCAGCCACTTGTGCAAGGTCGATAAGACGCAAGCGTGGAACGCTTTCGGACTGCTGTAAATACACCAGCGGGAGCGTCCGGCCGCAGTCCGACTGCCCACGCTAGGACACCCGACACAGACTCCGCGTCCTGGGTACGTCTGACGTATCTTTAGATTTTGCATCCTAGGTACGTCAGACCTATCTTTAGACACAGCGCCTAATAATAGTAGTGAATAGGGTCACGTTCAGTGCGCAAGTCACTTTATTACACTCGGAGAGCGGAATTCCATTCCCGTTGCGCAGGTAGTTCCCGAGCTAGGCATGCACTTGAAGACTATGTTTCACTCTTTCATAAAGCAAGCTTTGCGGGACCCCTCCGCCCTTGTGCACCCATTCGCAGGTCGTGTCGCCTTTCCTCACGTAACTCCCGCAGGTTCAGTGAGTTGCCGAGCCACTGCAGCCCTGGCGTCGCTCGGTACATACAAGAGGCGGCTCACGTCGGCCGTCCAGCAGCGTACTGGAGGGACGCAAAGCTAGCAGCTCCTTGGTGCACGCAAGACGAGGCTGAGCAGAGCTCCAAGCTCTTCTGACGCACATGTGCACTCCAATGAGACCGGTGTCGCACCCCGATTCCTAGAGATGTGGTCGCACTGGCAGTCTTGTCGGTCCCTGGGGGCCGTCGAGGAGTGCCAGAAAGCAAAATTCCATCCTTCTTGCGCAGGTAGTTCCCCAGCTAGTCACTTCCTTGACGACGTCGCACCCTCTCTGGAAGCAAGCTTCGGGATCCTCTTGTGCACCCATTTGCAGGTCGTGTCGCCTTTGCTCACGTAACTCCCGCAGGTCCAGCGAGTTGCCGAGCCGCTGTAGCCCCGGCGTCGCTGGTCGTGCATCCTGGTCCTGGTCGTGCATTAACCACCGCTGCCCATTTCCGTTCAGTGCTTGGGTGTGGTAGCTTGACGTGCTTTCGCAGAAAGCTGTATGCCTTTGCCGAGTAAAAATGGAGCGTGAGGGCAACCTTGCGCACATCCTCTGTACATGCGTTTTTGTTGCGCCTGACTCTTTTTAAGACGAGGTTGCGCATTGTGTTGGTGAATGCATTGTCAATTATGTCAACTGCTGGCTTAGGAAGTCGTGTCCTCAGTTCACGGAGCAGCGTGTTCAGCTTCCTAATCCTGGCCGTCTTCCGATTGATCTTCTTCTTTGGATGTTTCAACAGTTTCCTCGCCTTCTCCAGCTTTTGCCTACTCGTGGCCAGGACCCTGTGCAGTCGTGGTGATACAGCTGCGTACGAGTGGTCACCGAAGGAAGTGTTGCGTCGCTTGAACACAGCTTCAGGGGGAGTCTCTGACGTCGTAGCCTGAGAGGGGGAAGTAACCAGCTTTACATTGCTTCCAGAACCAGCAGCAGCTTGGGCCTCTCCTGGGGTTGGCTGATCAGTCGTCGATCCAGGCTGCCTCTCTGGAGAGTGAGACCTGTCAGCAGAACAACGAGCGGTGACATTCAAGACTGCCTGTATTCCACAAGACTGTGTGCCAGGGCATGCATTCTTGGCAGGTTATACTGTGCAGTGTGATATGTGACCACACCTTTTATGCGTTGGCCAGAACTGGCACTGACCTACAAAAAGGGGGTGCTGGGAGTTCTGGCTTATGAATAGGGTTCCATGTTTTGGGTGTTTTTTAATTTGTGAGTATTACCTGGCTCAGTGAGCAAAAGAAGAGCTGTGATCAAAGGGTGCAGCCAAAAGCTGTAACCAAAAGTTGTGTCCAAATGCCGTGACCAATGCGACGCAATCTAAGGAAAAAGAAAATAAGAGAAAAACAAACAGCTGTGCTCACGTTATCATTTTCGTCATGTGACTTAATTATTAATCACGTGATCGAACAAAAAATAAACCTAGAAATAAATTATCCCCTGCCCGGTTTCGAACCTAGGCTCTCATGATCGCAAAACTAGTGTGCTATTCATTGGGTCAACCTTGCTCATTGACGTCAATATAACTCGGCCAAAGGTAATGCTCACGCATTCTCACATCATGAAAGAAAGCTGAGGTGCTCTCGTAGTTTTATTTTTTTAAAAATGGGGGTGATTTTTTGGTGCTTATTTGTTCTCTCGAATTTTGAGCTTATCAGTGTCTTTTCTTGATATCGACTAAAACTCGGAGTGTCACGGTACTTATGTGGTAAAAGCAAATGCATATCTGTGGCGTTTCTAGGAGACACAACATGATATGCACTACTCATTGCTAAATGGAGCACATAAAAACAATTTCCAAAGAAAAAGAGCAGCCTCGCAGACAGTTCAGTGCGGTCGGTGTTGTGGTTCAACAAAAGTACAGACGTTTATCAAGGTTCCCTGCCGTGGAAAGTGCAATTTCTCTTCAAAGCAAGCTCAATTCGGGTTCTTTCGGTTTTTGCAGATTTCAAGAAAAATCGTTTGGAGGTCATATTTTTATGTATATCAGTATATACTGAAAACACGTAACCCACTTATGATTGAATGATTGTAAAAAGCATACAGCATGCCATGGAATTATTATAATGGTGGTGGTTGAAAGTGTTGCAAAGAACCTGAATGTTTTACTCGAACCTATCAACTTGATCCCTAAGATGCCACTTTTCTAGTGATTCGTTGACCACCACTTCCAGATACAAGAGACACACCTTTGCAAGTTGTGCAACTAGTCGCCCGAAGTACCTGAAAACTGGAGCTTGTTACTTCCCCCTCTCAGGCTACGACGTCAGAGACTCCCCCTGAAGCTGTGTTCAAGCGACGCAACACTTCCTCCGGTGACCACTCGTACGCAGCTGTGTCACCACGACTGCACAGGGTCCTGGCCACGAGTAGGCAAAAGCTGCAGAAGGCGAGGAAACTGTCGAAACAGGCAAAGAAGAAGATCAATCGGAAGACGGCCAGGATTAGGAAGCTGAACACGCTGCTCCGTGAACTGAGGAAACGACTTCCTAAGCCAGCAGTTGACATACTTGACAATGCATTCACCAACACAACGCGCAACCTCGTCTTAAAAAGAGTCAGGCGCAACAAAAACGCATGTACAAAGGATGTGCGCAAGTTTGCCCTCACGCTCCATTTTTACTCGGCAAAGGCATACAGCTTTCTGCGAAAGCACGTCAAGCTACCACACCCAAGCACTCAGCGGAAATGGGCAGCGGTGGTTGATGCACGACCAGGACCAGGATGCACGACCAGCGACGCCGGGGCTACAGCGGCTCGGCAACTCGCTGGACCTGCGGGATTTACGTGAGCAAAGGCGACACGACCTGCAAATGGGTGCACAAGAGCATCCCGAAGCTTGCTTCCAGAGAGGGTGCGACGTCGTCAAGGAAGTGATTAGCTGGGGAACTACCTGCGCAAGAAGGATGGAATTTTGCTTTCTGGCACTCCTCGACGGCCCCCAGGGACCAACAAGAATGCCAGTGCGACCACATCTCTAGGAATCGGGGTGCGACACCGGTCTCATTGGAGTGCACATGTGCGTCAGAAGAGCTTGGAGCTCTGCTCAGCCTCGTCTTGCGTGCACCAAGGAGGCTGCTAGCTTTGCGTCCCTCCAGTACGCTGCTGGACGACCGACGTGAGCCGCCTCTTGTATGTACCGAGCGACGCCAGGGCTGCAGTGGCTCGGCAACTCACTGAACCTGCGGGAGTTACGTGAGGAAAGGCGACACGACCTGCGAATGGGTGCACAAGGGCGGAGGGGTCCCGCAAAGCTTGCTTTATGAAAGAGTGAAACATAGTCTTCAAGTGCATGCCTAGCTCGGGAACTACCTGCGCAACGGGAATGGAATTCCGCTCTCCGAGTGTAATAAAGTGACTTGCGCACTGAACGTGACCCCATTCACTACTATTATCAGGCGCTGTGTCTAAAGATAGGTCTGACGTACCTAGGATGCAAAATCTAAAGATACGTCAGACGTACCCAGGACGCGGAGTCTGTGTCGGGTGTCCTAGTGTGGGCAGTCGGACTGCGGCCGGACGCTCCCGCTGGTGTATTTACAGCAGTCCGAAAGCGTTCCACGTTTGCGTCTTATCGACCTTGCACAAGTGACTGGCATCCGCTTGGCCTGGCTGCCGTGTGATACACGGGCGTGTGCCTGTCGTGTGTAAAACGCGTGAAGTGCCAAGAAAATCAAACATTGTGTCTAACAAACTACTGATTTCAAATTCCCCGACTTTTTCAAGTTTTTCCCTGACTATTTTGATCAAATTCCTTGAGTTTTTGAGTCGAAGGATGACATTTCGGCAATGTCATTCAGCATGGCCGTGCCGACGAGCAACCGCCATGCCGCTTTCACTAGTCGTCTTCCCTTATTTAGCCCACTTTTTGAATGATTCCCTGACTTTCCCAGATGATCCGAAATTCCCTGGGAGTTCAAGGCTTTCCAGGTTGGCAGACACCTTTTGAAATTTCGGCACGCGTTTGCGGGGTTTAGTGATCGGGAAGCTGCTCGAGAACAACATAACTATAAGAGAAGCTGGTACAGTACTGCTTACACGACTGTGGCCCCTTCACAGAAGGCAGGCGGCCGGGAGCCGCTGTCCGCCCGGAGTGACCGCCGTCGGTCTTTTTCACGTCACTACGGATCACATAGTGAAGTGGTCCGTAGTTAGCTCAGCACCGAGCAGTTCGGAGATTTCAACACTTCTCTCGCTGCTTCAAATGCGAATCTTGACGGTCGAGCTAAGAAAATTGCCCGGGCACGTCCGCCGTACCGTTAGAACTCCGCGTTCTGGTTACGTCCTACATACCTTTAGACTCCGCGTTCCGGATGGGTTCGACGTATCCTTCGACTCAGCGATTATGGAGGAGCTCCCGTGGTTAACGATTGCGGATATTTTAATTAAACTCGAACAACCGAGCGATGTCCGAGGTAGTGATCCGAGCCCATGCGAGAAGCACGGGACCGAATCTGGCTTACTCTGAATTAAATAAAAAAGAAAAGCCTCATTCCCTCGTACTTCACGTTATTCCTACGCGGGAGAGCACACAAAACCCTCAAAAACCGAATTCCGCTCACGAAATCCACACACTCCGATCAACGCCCACAACGCTTCCGACTCGCACTGGGCGCTGCCATCTTTTCGTTGACGCCAGAGATTTGGTCTGGTTACGTCATAGATTTGGCCTGGTCACGTGTCTAGTGGTCAAAATTGTACAACATGGCGGCGGCCAATCGGGGGTCACTTTTGCCTGATGAACGGTATACTAGTTTATCACTCTAAGGCCCTCTACCTCGTTGGTTAAAACAAGGGCGGGAGTGAAGATGAGTAGAACAGCGCTGGAGAGATTTTTTTTTTATTCTGAATTTTCCAGAGCCAGAACAGAAAATATTAACTCTTAAAGTGTTCAGAATTGCAACGCTGTTGACAGTAGACGGACAAAATATTTCAGAGAGCAGGATCTACAATTCGACGAGCGGGTCACATCACAAAAATAAACAAAACCGTAATTTCTAAAATAAAGATATTAACACTGAGCTTTCCAGATTAAGGAAGAACTTAAAAAAAACGAAGTCCCGCGTTCAGAGATAATTTTTTACCCGCAAAACCGCTATCTAGAAATATCACGAGTCGTACCAGGTGCACATTCCAAACTCTAAGCGGGATTGTTAGAAATTGTTTGCAGAGGTTCGTTCTGTGAACACGCAGCATCTAAACAACAATGCTTTCTTCCACGTCAGCTTCCGAACAGGAATTTGCCTTAGGATATAACAAAAAAGAAAATAATCATATAGCAACAGGTGTTTCACTGTTGGTTATGAAGCACTATTGGCACTCAGTGAACTTGCGATGGATTATCGTTGTTAAAGCTGCACCTTTATAACTTTTTGTTGCAAAATAATGCGCTCCGAAATACACAATAACACAACCATGACGACAATTTCTTGTCCGTAGTTAGCTCAGCACCGAGCAGTTCGGAGATTTCAACACTTCTCTCGCTGCTTCAAATGCGAATCTTGACGGTCGAGCTAAGAAAATTGCCCGGGCACGTCCGCCGTACCGTTAGAACTCCGCGTTCTGGTTACGTCCTACATACCTTTAGACTCCGCGTTCCGGATGGGTTCGACGTATCCTTCGACTCAGCGATTATGGAGGAGCTCCCGTGGTTAACGATTGCGGATATTTTAATTAAACTCGAACAACCGAGCGATGTCCGAGGTAGTGATCCGAGCCCATGCGAGAAGCACGGGACCGAATCTGGCTTACTCTGAATTAAATAAAAAAGAAAAGCCTCATTCCCTCGTACTTCACGTTATTCCTACGCGGGAGAGCACACAAAACCCTCAAAAACCGAATTCCGCTCACGAAATCCACACACTCCGATCAACGCCCACAACGCTTCCGACTCGCACTGGGCGCTGCCATCTTTTCGTTGACGCCAGAGATTTGGTCTGGTTACGTCATAGATTTGGCCTGGTCACGTGTCTAGTGGTCAAAATTGTACAACATGGCGGCGGCCAATCGGGGGTCACTTTTGCCTGATGAACGGTATACTAGTTTATCACTCTAAGGCCCTCTACCTCGTTGGTTAAAACAAGGGCGGGAGTGAAGATGAGTAGAACAGCGCTGGAGAGATTTTTTTTTTTATTCTGAATTTTCCAGAGCCAGAACAGAAAATATTAACTCTTAAAGTGTTCAGAATTGCAACGCTGTTGACAGTAGACGGACAAAATATTTCAGAGAGCAGGATCTACAATTCGACGAGCGGGTCACATCACAAAAATAAACAAAACCGTAATTTCTAAAATAAAGATATTAACACTGAGCTTTCCAGATTAAGGAAGAACTTAAAAAAAACGAAGTCCCGCGTTCAGAGATAATTTTTTACCCGCAAAACCGCTATCTAGAAATATCACGAGTCGTACCAGGTGCACATTCCAAACTCTAAGCGGGATTGTTAGAAATTGTTTGCAGAGGTTCGTTCTGTGAACACGCAGCATCTAAACAACAATGCTTTCTTCCACGTCAGCTTCCGAACAGGAATTTGCCTTAGGATATAACAAAAAAGAAAATAATCATATAGCAACAGGTGTTTCACTGTTGGTTATGAAGCACTATTGGCACTCAGTGAACTTGCGATGGATTATCGTTGTTAAAGCTGCACCTTTATAACTTTTTGTTGCAAAATAATGCGCTCCGAAATACACAATAACACAACCATGACGACAATTTCTTACAGGCCGGAATTCACACCCTTTATAGAAACCTCTGTGCAGTCAGAACATTTCCCGGTCCGGTACAATTTAAACTAATGGTTGTGCGAAAAACAGAAACAAGCTGGCAATGTCGAACCCCAACATATTAAAGGATTTATTTTATTGGAGCCAAGTATCCCAAGAGCTCAAGATACTGAATATAAGAAACAAGTTTTGTAATGTAAACGTGTGTAAACGCGGAGATTATTTTCCGGTGCAAAATGCTTCAAAAATAGTGACACCTAGTCAGTAATTATTGACATGTGACTGTTATTAAAATAATACGATGTTCGAAAGATCAATAGTATACGAAACAAATTTGTATAATATCACCAACGAAAATAACGCTCGGACCCGCTGTCCTCAAGCCGGAACACCACAACACTAAGAATAAATAATAAGAATAAATCAAGTTTGCGCTATTTTAAATAACAAAAATGGACACCAAAGTACATCACTATGCATTAGGTATTGGTCAGTCCGCAGAATTCAAGAACTTGAATGTAACGATAAAACACAGGTGAAGTGGTGAAAATGTAAACAGTAAAAGGGTGCGCTGCATTTAAGGTAAAATAAGTAACCTCAAAGCTTTGTACACAACATGCCTCGCAAAGTAATTGGGAAGCGTTCCAGGTTTTATCAATCTCGTTACTTATATACTCTGTCTCACGATAGCTTGGCGAACTGCCAAGCTATCGTGTTCTTGGCAGTTCGCCAAGAACAACATACGAGCAAATCACCTGCTGTTGCTAGACCAGCAAGTGATGTTCATAATGCGCGGTCAAAACACCCGCTGTATTGATGCCCTTGAACTCAGCATTCTCAATTTAGTTGTTTTGTTTCCAAAATAGGCACTTTAAATGTCAAAATTATTGCTAAAATACTTGTGTTCAGTTTTTGTTCACCTGTGCTGAGACCGAATTGCACGATAATCTCGACCCCATATACTCTCATCCCTTCCTTACTCAACGAAGGAGCACTTCGTCGGTTCCGTAGCTAAGGAAAGGATGAGGTGGGTTTTCTGAAACTAAATGGCGCCTTTCCTTAAGTAATGCCATATTCTTTCCTTACGTAAGATAGCAATACACAGACAGGAAAGGCACCTTCTTGAATTCGGAGGTAAATGTATCATGCTTACATCCCAATGTTGCTTCAACAGACGTTTTATGTCTATTTTGCAGACTAGTTTTGAGATAGCGAAATATTAAAAATAATAGAATGTAGGAGCCGTTTATTTTCCATTGTCCTATAGCAGCCTGTTTGTCGTCTCCAGGCTGGTTCATGAGCCCGCTCCCAAGTTGCTTGGTCAACGCAAAAACGCTAAAAACGAATAGCGGAGGCTGGCGATGAGCAAGATAATCGCGTTAATTATTCGTCTTAACGAAATTCATGCACAGGGATCCCCTGGCAGGAAGCTCACAAACCAGTGAGCAGACGACGAACACCTGGCACAGGGCGTAGGAAAATGCCGGCCGCCATTTTTGCTCTTTTTTTTTAATATTTTGCCATCTCCGTCGTGAGCATTGAAAAATATACATAAAACCTCTTGCGAAACGAAGTTCGGGTGCACACTTTCAGATATGTAGGTTGATAATTCGAATTTGGCAAGGCGCACCAAATATCTTAAGCATGGAACGAATGAGCGGTGAAACTAGGCACAGCGCGGCACTTGCCTCTCGCCGCTTGCACCACAGGCGCACTTTGCAGCATTACCTGAATCGAGTAGATCTGAGTGACGCGGCACCGCGAGGAAGAAACGTGTTGACGCCAGCACCGGTTGCCATGGATACTGCCGCGCGGTGCCCGTTTTTATCCCACATGTGTTCCCTGCGTTGTTTCTTACGACCGCACCCTGTGTTATTTACGAGTTGATACAAGGAGAGGAATGCAATAGGGCGCCACAACCTCAACAAGCTTGCTGTAAAATATTTATTCTCTAAAGGCAGTTTTAATTGATTTACCCCCTCCCCCCCCCCCCCCCCCCCTCGCCGTAAGAGAACTTAAGAGTGAACATGAAAAACTTGTTTACTGAAATTGCTTGTACGATTAAACAGAATGACTGGTTGAGAGTACGTCTTTCCAAAATAAGAAATTTGAAAAACATGGAAAAAACAGATTAGACTAACTTTAAATTATTACAGAACACCAACGCTTTCGCCAACGGAGCTGACATGGAATATTTGATGACGCGGGGATCAGAATCCCGGGAACGGTTCAAGGGGAGAAATGTACGCGTTGATCAAAACAAAGGAAGCAAAAAACGTCATTGTAACTTGCTCAAAATGTAAATACCACGTTACTCGTTACAGAGATTCAACGCGAACGCATAACTAGCTCTAAAGTAACGCGTTAAAGCAGAAACCGCTTTTTAATGTTTTGGCGTCGTAGAATGCCTTCCTTTTTAATGCATTCATGTATATACTGAATTCCCAGACCTCGTGATATGTTACACGGAACAATCACGTGGAGATTAGTGTTGTGGTCGGCGTAAGCACCTGTTATGTATGTGCATAGAAACAGAGACGTAACTAAGATATACACTCAGTTTAACGTACAAGCTGGTTGCTGATACGATTATTTTCTAAACATGAAGTGCTTTTTAAGGCCACCCCTAATCCTCCAATTGTCCCGTCCTTCCGTTTGTCTCAGCATTCCCGGCCAAACTTAAAGAGGAAACTGAATTGGTGTTTAGGTCACGTGATGTCAATGAATGCCAAGTGAGCTCACGTTACGTGGCTTATACACCAATTCAGTTTCCATGCCAAAGGAAGGGGTGAAAGTGTGGGAGGGGTAGAGAATTGATGTCACAACAAAAATAAAACAATAAAATCCCGCATCCTAAAGGCGCGTTTACACTTCCAGATTGGCGGGTGGATTCGTGCAGGCAGAACGAGGATTTTCGAGGCGAGTGGCGAAATCGGCTCGTCGCTGGCTGAAAATCTGGATCAGTCCGTAGCCCATATCCAGAGTTTCCACGAGGCCCAGTCCGCCCACAAATCCGAAGGTGTAAACACGCCATAAGACTGTCTTTTTTCTGTCAAAAACGCTACATAGGTATATTACCACTCTTGCGATGTATACCTCCTGAGCCGTATTGCCACAAATATTGACCGTTTGTGTAGGTTTGTTTTGTGAACGCGCAACAGGATACTTATGCTTTGTTCCGAATCATCTTTCGAAGATGCATTTGCTTGATGATATCGCAGAGAAGAAAATAATGATAGCATCAGTTATTTAATTTCTGGTTAGTAAGCACTATTTGCTCTCATTGAACATGCGACATGCGACAACTTATAGTTGTAAAAGCTACGTCTTTATATCAGCGTTTCGTAAAATTATACGCTCCGAAATTCAAGATAAGGACAATGACGACACTTCTTCACAGGCGGGCATTCGCACTATTTACGAAAATATGTGTGCATTCGGAACATTGCCTTTTTAGGACACCTTATTTAAACCAATGAAACTGCGTAGAATGCAGCATAAGATCACAATATCGAAGAAGAAATTCGAGAGGATATATTTTGTTGGTGTCAATTATCCCATGGCTTCCAATAGAAAAATGTGCGGGTCACTTTTTTTTTATAATACTACCACAAAAAAGAAGAAAGAAAAACACGACAAGGTATGGGAATGCAGTATGCCCATGAGTGCATTAATAAACCAAGGCGTTCATCGCGACGCCAAAACATTAAAAAGCAGCTACTCTTTTAAACCGTTACTTTTGAACTCTCAGTAACGAGTACGGTGTTAATTAATTTTTGAGGAAGTAGCAATGACGGTGTTTGGTTGCTTTGTTTTCATTAACGTGTACATTTCTTATCCTCAGAAATGTACACCCCCGGCTGTGTTGGCGAAAGCTTTGGAGTTCTGCAACATTTTAAAGTTAATTGATTGTGTTCATCCTATCGTTCCAAATTTATTATTAATTAAACACGTGCTGTCAACTAATCTGTCTGTATAATCGTACAAGACAGTCCAAAACCCATGCTTCCCACGTGTGCTCGTAATTCCCTTACTCCATCTAGGGATGTAAATCAACTACAGCTGCCTTTAGAGACAAGATATTTTAGAGCAAGCTTGTGGAGGTTAAGACCACGATTGGATCCATCGGATCGTACGGACCCGTCATCGGAGATCGTCAATGTCCGTAAAGTAAGAATAAACGCGCAGTTCACGAAGCGTACAAAGTACAACGTTTGTATCACTGAGAGTCGGTCAATCTTTTCCTGCACAAACTACGGATGGGATCAACCAATCTTAGCTGCATAATGACTAACTCCCAGTGCACAGTCTATACTTTCTTTCACGTTAAGCCCGACAGCAGGCAACGCAACAATCTGATGAACCCAATCAGGCAGAGTCAAAAGTTCGTTGTCATGGCGGTCGTCGTCTTTACCGGTTTGATGTCACAGCTAAGCCAATCACGCACACACAAAAAGCGCGGGATTACGTCGCCTTTCGAACTTAAAGAGATGGTGAACCGAAATTTGGATTTCAAAAAAACAATGCAGGAGATGTAGGCGGGACGCTACAATCCCTACAACACTATTCGTAAGGCGATATCTCAAATGGACGGCCGCATTTTTGGAAAAAGAGGTCGAGTTTGAACCAAGCCGACGAGGCGCGTGACGTAGAGATATCTCGCTTCCCCCTCTTTTCGCTTCGCTCCCTCAAGGCGGCGAGCCGGAGAAGACGCGAGGCCGTTCCCTCTCCTTCTCGGAGAAACATGACGTCAACATTTCTGCCAAATGCGCCTCCTTCTTTGAAAAATACGGTCATCCGTTCGAGATATCGCTGTATGAGTGATGTTTTGTTGTTTATAGCGTCCCGTTGCACGCTTTTGCCGCGTGTCTTGGGGAATCCAGATTTCGGTTCAGCATCCCTTTAAAGGCCGATGACCAGTTCGCACTTTCAACTTTTCCCCGCTTCTTCCTCTCCCCCTTCTACCCTTTCCACCATTGCCTGTTCCCTCATCCCGCATGGTGAAGAGGACCTTGAGCCTTGCAGAATCTCGAGTCTGGTCGTCGACCTCTAACGTGAAGCAAAATGCAGTGAGGTACTTCGAGCATTGGACATATGATTCCTTATTTATTTAAGTCCCTAAATGGGGATTGTAAATTTGTTCAAGGGGCTTTTGAAAAGCGTCCATTACGAACCTACTAAAAATAGTCGAAAAGCACAAAATAAAAAAAAGATTATGACTTGTTTCGAGTGGAAATGTCGATGGCAAGCAAACAATCGCTTCGGCTCCGCCATCTGCTGGCAGAGCCAAAATGCGCATGACATAAGAAATAGAAAGAAAGGGCGCGGGCGAATGGAAGTTTCATGCATTTTCTAGACGAAAAACAAGTACACGTTCTTATTTTTTTTTTAAGTAAGTGTTACAAGTTGATTTGCCATTGACGTCCGATCTAACGAAAACTGGACCAGTCCATTTAATTTGACGAACAAAATTTTTTGTTTTTTTTTTGTTTGACCTGCGAAATAGATTTTTTTTTCGAAAATGTGCTATAACTTAGGTCCTGGGAATAACGATGCTGTGCTTGCAAAATTCTGAATTGTCACTTAGTAAATTTCGCGAAAAAACTTCTTTAAATTGTTCAAAATGTGGCCATTATTCAGAAAGTCTTGACTTTACCCTCACTGCGCTAACATATTTTCATCGAGTGGAGACTGTTGCGGGTCATGTTTATAAGAATTATTTAGAAAATCATGATGATTTAGATAAATCCTGGGAAACCAAAATGCGTGAGGAGTGAAAAATGCATACCTCGGCAAACCTCACTCATGAGGGCCCTCACTCACCCTCGCTCCTCCTCATCTTCACAGGTGAGGTGAGGGTGAGTGAGTTTCTGAACCAGGAAAATTCATGAGCGTGAGGGTGAGTGAGGGCCGTGAGGGCTGTGAGGGCGGTGAGGACCGCGAGGGCTGTGAGGGCGGTGAGCGCCGTGAGGGCTGTGAGGGCGGTGAGGGCCGTGAGGGCGGTGAGGGCCGTGAGGGCCGTGAGGGCTGCGAGGACGGTGAGGGCCGTGAGGGCGGAGAGGGCGGTAAGGGGTATGAGAGCCATGAGTGCGTGAGGGCGGTGAGTGGCGCGAGGGCCATGAGTGCGTGAGTGGTGTGAGGGCAATGAGTGCGTGAGGGGTGTGAGGGCCATGAGTGCGTGAGGCCCCCTTCAGATCGAGCATCTTTCTCAGCAATTTTGGTGTTAATTGCGGGTTGTTCTCTCGCTTTCTCTAGATCAACACGAATTGCTGAGATCGGGTCCGGCTCGAAATAAGGAAGCAACTCGGAGCAATTCGAATACGTTTGAAGCGGCTGCATCCAATCAGGGACGCAAAATTTTCACGTGATACCGCCTGCCGGTGATGATGACACCGAAAAACTTGGTTCTGGTTTGAAATCGATCGTTTTTTGGAAATAAACTGTTTCAGAAAGGTGCATTAGTATTCTTAACGAGATTTAAATGCATAAACACACGTTATAACGCGTAATTGTGTCTAAATAGTGCAAGAAAAATAAAATTTTATGATGACGATGGCAAATTGCAGCAATTGGTTGCTGCGTGTGATCGCGGGCGGCCCGTGTTGCTGGTGTTGCGACGTAAAGTTTCTGGGCGAAATTGCCCCATCTGAAGCTGGCCTGAGTGGCGTGAGGGCCATCAGTGCGTGAGGGGCGTGAGGGGCGTGAGGGCGGTGAGTGGCGTGAGGGCGGTGAGTAGGGTCAGGGCGGTGAGTGGCTTGAGGGTCGTGAGGGCGGTGAGGGCCGTGAGGGTGGTGAGTGGTGTGAGGGCTATGAGTGCGTGAGGGCCGTGAGGGCGGTGAGAGCCGTGATGGCGGTGAGGGCCGTGAGGGCGATGAGGGCGGTGAGGGCCGTGAGGGCCGTGAGGGCCGTGAGGGCGGTGAGTGGCGTGAGGGCCATGAGTGAGTGAGGGGCGTGAGGGCCGTGAGGGCGGTGTGGGTGGTGAGGGCCGTGAGGGCCGTGAGGGCGGTGAGTGCGTGAGGGCCGTGAGGGCGGTGAGTGCGTGAGGGCCGTGAGGTTCAGTGAGGGTGAGTGAAGGGGTGAAGGTGAGTGTGACTGTGAGGGTGAGGGTGAGTGAGGGGCTGAAGGTGAGTGTAGCTGTGAGGGTGAGTGAGGGGCTTAGGTGACTGTGGCTGTCAGGGTGGGGGTGAGTGAAGGCGACCTAAAATGCCGACCTCTGGAAAAATGTGCGCGCTGCGACTTCCAGTGCTTGTTACTGGTAGTGTTGGGTGGTTTCTGACGCGTTGCACACAAGAAATACTCATAGGCTCGCAAGGTCCGAGTGACCGAGACATGTATAATGTAGTCAGGAGTGCATTGTATCACGTGAAATCTTTATTTAGAATTTCGCCATGGGTTTTGCTTGTTTCGTGGGTGTGTGTAAATCCTTAAATTCTTAGTGATCTTAGATCACGTGTGACACCTCGGTAACTGGTGTAATCATAAGGGAAAGAAATTTACCGCGCCCAATACGCTAGCTATACGGCGTGCACGGTCGTCTGCGCTGTGAGCACGTCGTGCGTCTATTTACCCCAGACCTCGACCAATAACGACGCGAACTTAGCAGCTTCGTCATCACGCGTTTGCTCCGCGATTTCTATGTTTGTCTTTGATTGGCGTGCCGCTCCCTGTATTCCGATCCGCCAAAGGCGCGTTTTGGAACACTGGCTCGCCGTATTGGCCGCTGTCTGATGTTGTGACTTCACACGCCCCGCTGCACTATCGCTTTTCAGGCCAGAAACGCCCATTTGACCCCAAAATTCGCAATCTTGGCGGGTCTAACTTTCGCCTTAAAGGGTTTTGCTCCAAGACGTTTGTTATTGCCAGAGTACTTCTCTTTGGTTTTTCTATGTCTCATCTCTCGTTGGTCACATAATTTACAATGTGCAAGACTTTATCCGAAGGAGCCATGCATCAAACGAACAACTAGTAGCAAATTGTGGCACTTGTTTGGCAATTTTGACCAAGAGTTAGCGCGTATTTAACAAGCATGAGTGAAAACAAGCTCTTTCACTTGTTTGGTGACTTAGGCACAAAGGTGCCTTATGACAGTCACACTACAAAGCAATGAAGCCTAATTTGACATTTGGGCCAAGGAAGGTCATATTTGGCCCTATCTCTGCTTCTTCGAGCTTTTTATGGCCCTAGATTCCCAATCAAAAACCTAATTATGGTTCAAAGAATTGAGGTACTTGGGTGGGTACGATATGGTTCACTCCGTAAAGTCGTGAGTCCATTTGGGGAGCAACGCTTCGTGACTCGGGAGCCAGCTGCGCCCACCGACGGGCGCTTGGAAACTAAGTATGATGGATTAAGTATGAGTCGCCACTGACAGTCGCCTGTGGACAATTCTTCAGGGGCTCTAGTCCGGACACTTGGCGAAAAAATCAGCGATAAATCTGGCGGCCGTGATTCGCGGACACCACACTTGACCTTGGCGCCGGCCAATCATAGCCGCCTGATTTCTTGCCGTCTTTCTCGCCAAGTGTCCAGATTAGAGTCCCAGAACTATGTATGACTTGCCTCCGACGATCGGCTCCGGATGAATTTTGCTGGAATAGGTATGATTCGCCCCAGATGGGTTGCCTGCGGACCGAGTTTGCTGAATTAAGTTTGACTCATCGACGACGGTCGTCCACGAAACAGTATGCTGGACTGAGGATGACTTGCTGCTAATTGTCTGCTGTCTAATCATGCGTGACTAGGTATAATGGCCACAACAGTCGCCTGCTGGCAAAGTATATTGAACTAATATCGCCGCCACTGGTCGCTTGCGTGTTAATTTGCTGGACTAAGTACGCTCGACTTAGTACCACCCGCCGCGAACAGTCACTTGCTAACGCAGGCGTCCGTCCACAAAGACTATCTCTGATCTCCTTCTTGCGGCGCCGAGTGAAAACGTCAGACTGCTGATCGAATGGTCCGGGGTTCGATTCCCACTCAGCACCTCACTCAGCACCTTGGGTGCGATAAATGGTGCCCAGTTATAAATATGTATAAATTATTAGGACTTATTATACATTCTATGCGCCTTAGTTGTTATGCATTGTCTGATATTGGCTGCGCATGCTTTAGGTTGACTTCGAGTGCATGCATGGAACACTTTTTGTCACACTGGAGCGTGACAGTTTTTGTGTGCCATCCAGCGCTTAGACATATTATGCGTTAAACCAAGATCGCGGGAGTGTAGATGAGTAAAACACCACTGGAGAGATTGCTTTTTTTATTCTGAATTTTACAAAATCAAGACGCAATATACTAACTCCTAAAATGTTCTGAATTGCAACGCTTTTGACAGTAGACGGACGAAATATTTTATGGAGCAGGATCTAAAATTCGGCGATCGGTTCACATCACAACAATAAACCAAAACGTAATTCCTAAAATAAAGATTTTAACTGAACTTTCACTATTAAAAAAGACCTTTAAAAAAACAGTCCCGCGTCTTGACATAATTTTTTTTTTTTTTTTGCGCAAAAACACCATTTAGAAATATCAACAGTCGTACGAGGTGCACATTCAAAACTCTGAGCGGGATTGTTAGAAATTGTTTGTAGAGGTTATTCCTGTAAACACGCAACATCTAAACAACAATGCTTTCTTCCACGTCAGCTTCTAACATAAACTTGCCTTAAGATATAACAAAGAAGTAAATAATCAAATAACAATAGCTGTTTTGCCCCTAGTTATGACGCATTATTTGCGCTCAATGAACATGCGACAGATCATTGTTCATAAAGCTGCATCTTTATACTTCTTGATGCAAAGTAATCCGCTCCGAAATACGCAAAACAACGACAATTTTGACACTTTCTTACAGGTAGACATTCACGCCCTTTATAGAAATCCCTGTGCAGTCAGTACATATCCCGTTCTGATACAATTTAAACAAATGACTGTGCGAAAAACAGAAGCAAGCTCACAGTGTCGAAGCCCGATACATTAAAGGATCCATTTTATTGGTGGCAAGTTTTCTAAAAGATGAAGATACTGATTACAAGAAAAAAGGTTTGTAATGTAAACGCTTGTAAATGCCGAGATAATATTCCGGTGAAAGAGGCTTCGAGAAAAATGACACCTCATCAGTAATTATTGACAGATGACTAACATTAAGATATTAGGATGTTCTGAAGATCAATAAATATACAAAACAAATTTGTATAATATCGAAAACAAAAATGACGTACAAACCCGCTGTCCTCAAGCGGGAACACCACAACTCTAAGAATAAATAATAAGAATAAATCAAGTTCGCGCTGTTTTAAATAACAAAAATAGACACAAAAGTACATCACATGCATTAGGTATTGGTCAGTCCGAAAAATTCAAGAACTTGAATGCAACGATAACGCACAGGTGAACTGGAGAAATTGTAAACAGTAAACAAATGCGCTGCATTTAAGGTGATATAAGAAATCTAAACGCTCTGAACACAACGCGACTCACAAAGTAATTGGGAAGCGTTCAAGTGTTTGCTGAGTCTCGTTACTTATATACTCCGTTTTATAATAACATGGCAAACTGTGGCGGTTCGGCCCCCGTGACCCAGCTAGAACGTCGGAGCGAGGCACGTGACATGACGGCACGGAAGCATTTGTGTAACTGCGCCAAGGAACCGACTGTCGTCTGCTGGCTAAGAGTCGTCTGCTGCGGAACAAACCAACTTCGGGCGAACGTTCACAGCCTCGACATTGCTTTCCGCTAAAGTAGCAAGCTCTTGGGGAACCAGCTTATGAGACAACAATATACTCAATTCACCCGCGAATCTGTGGTGGGTGCTAATGTCTGCGCGATGTTTTGTGCGGAAGCGGTCGATTACACGCAACGTTGATTACACAGCTGAGAATCGGCAACGGCCACGGCGCTACAAGGAGAAAAAAAACTCGGGAGCGGATACGGATGTGGTGTCACTTTTTTGGTTTAAGTATAATTGAAACTTATTAATACGCAGATGTTTATTACTTTATTTCTATATAATCTGGATAGAGATTAAATGACGCGAGTCTAATTGCTGTTAAAACAAAAAGATACCTACAACTACATTTTTTTTTCTGCGGGCGGCGCTCTTGCTGTGGCTGTAACGGGGCTTCTTTGGTCTCAGCCATAGAAAGTTATCACGTGACTTTCTCCGACGCTCTTATTGGGTCGCGGGGGGACGCTCCTATGCTCGTGAAACGGAGTATAGGAGCGTGGGTAAACAGAAAATATTAGTGACTTTTAGTATTCCAGGTATGAGCAAACGCAAGGGATATATACGTTTGCGTTACCGTTGCATGCTTCATTGCTGCGCATGCGCGAAGTCGCCATGCGTCAATCCAAGGCCGCAGTTAGGGCTCCGCGCACGCGCAGTATGGAACACGCAACGCTAACGCAAACACACAGTGTTTGCGTTCACTCGTACACGCGATACTAAAACTCACTATTAATTCGATAGTTCCTGACATAATCCAGAAGCACCGGGCGTGGTGCGTCCGAGCTTCGTATAATTGTTTCTCAGCCAATGAGTCTGCAGCTATAACCGATAAGATTGCAGCACAAACGACAAAAATAAATTTGTGAGCATCAGAAGTCATGCTCTGCGTTTCTTGAGCTATCAGAAACTATAAACGCAAATGAAAACGGGCATGTAACTTACGTTTTTTTTGCAATATATAGTCACGGAAATTTCGTTAACGACCATTTGCTTTCTGACTTTGTTGTTATACTGCCCGCATGGTCAAACACTTACGTGCCGAAAAAAAATGTTTGCGTTCGTGAGTGCTGTGAAGTATTCACGAGCAGATATGGTTACCGAAATATGGGACTCAACGCGCACCAGATGTATATTTTAATCTGATTTCACAATACGTTTAAAAGCCCAATATCACAAGAAGAAAGAACGCGGCCAGAAAACTCAGTACGTTAAAAGATAAAATGGAATAGATAGCCGCTCATTACTTTGAATTGTTAATAGCACCAGTTAACACTCAAACGCACTCGTGTACCCTTGCACTAACACGTGCGAAGTTTTTTTGTTTTTTTTATCAAAATGGTTTTGCAGCTTGCACCTGTAAGCCATGTCAGGGGTGGTTACCTATGTAAATGAATGTTAAGAATGACAACTCATCAGCACTTATTCGTGTCAGAAAGGACTTTAAAGAGATGCGACAAAGTTCCAATTTCATTTGTTAAAAAATTCAATTTACTAGTCGGCCGAGTGGAAAGGAGATATTAAAACGCGGAATACTTACAAATATTAGTTTTATGGCTTTTTTTATCTTGTCCAGGCAACCCCTTCAAAAAAACATCGTGGCAACTTTCACTTTGGGCATTAAATGTTTCCTTTGGAAGTCCATATGAATTCTATGATATATATTTCTTGCTGTAATCTTTAATGGTTGGACATTTGCCTGTGTAACTAAACCTGCCCCAAAAAGAAGAGATATATAGGGAATAATAAATATACATCTTCCGCCAAAAGTTTTTGCGCATTCAAGTTTTTTCACTTTCTCTTCGTGCAGGGATAAGAAATAGATAAACCTACAAGTTCGAAATACACAGTTGCTTTTGATTTCTTTAATAACACATTAGGGGGGGGGGGGGGGGGCGGTCTAAATGTTTCGGGGCGCGCGGGGGTTAGGGGTCATTGAAAATAGAGAAGTCGTTGCGAATTTAGGGTGTGTAAGGAAATCACTTCTGAACAGGCCAAACGTCATGCTCAATATATCCATGCAGATCGCGTCACTTGGTAGCAGGTATTAGGGGCTTTTCGCTCTCGTCACTGATATTGCGACTTAAAGTTCCATCATTTGTTACGTGGTATATATTCCTTTTTTTTTTCATTGTTATTGTTCTGCCATTCATTGCTTTTTTTCCTCAATTTTCCTTGGACGCCATTTTGTCATGGCTTTGATACCGTTAGGACTCAGGGCTTCGTCGGCTCCCGCTCTTTCGCAGCAATGGAATTTCCTGCGACAAGCTCTCCCGCTGCTTACTTACAGTGTACTGCTGTACACTGTAAGCTACTCTAACACAACCTAAACCAAAAGGCCTGGACCGTTTCCCTTACACCCTCGTCACGAATGGATCCACGCAGTGCCGAATAGTTTGTGTCAGCACAGCCGCTTGCGCGTAGTGCGCGACGCTAACAGGTTGCTCTTAATTTGCATCTTGCAATCAGGCACCTCTCTCAAAACCCAGTTGTCTCCAGCACTATCCTCTTCCACGAATCAACGATTTGGAGTGGGGCTTGCCGAAAGGGTCCTCAGAGGGGTACGGTTAAGAAACATAGGGTGCGTACCCCCCACCTCCACCAGATGTCACGGGTGGTGACAAAAAAAAAAACAACAAATGAACAGGAAGAAATAAACGTTTAATGTGGCGAACTTGCGCCAAAAGTAAAAGGGCACAAAAGACAATAACAGAGCGTCGCGGGCGTCGAAGTCGGCGTAGCAGCAGAGTCGAACGCTGGGGCGAAACTGACTCCGGCTTGGCACACGGAGCAGCTTTTGTACACGCGTGGGCTTCTGGAGCATTCGGCTTAGAAGGTTCGGCGCGTAGAACATTCTAACCTCGAATCAACAAGATGGTTCTCGAATTTACCAGAACATCACATTCTAGTGTCAACAAAAATATGTAGCCGCGGGCAGGACTCGAACCCTGGCCTTCTGCGTGAAAGCAAGCGCGATAACCGTTAGGCCACGGGCGCGCTGCCTATTGCGTCAGCTACGCTCGCGGCAATATGCAGAAATTCTTACTTAATGGAAACTGAACTATGAAATGTATCCCAGCACGCTCTACAAATTTTGTAGGGAAGGTAATGCTTCAAGGTTTTGGACATTATAAACTGAGCCGGTTATTATTTATAAAAAAGCATTTTCAAGAGTAACTGCTTTAAAGAGTATTTTGCACAATGCTAAACCAATACACTTTTTTTTTCTCATTCCGCAAAAAGAATTGTAGGAGTTCAAGCGAACCAACCAGTCTCCCTCGTAAAGCCCCTACGGGCCTTGAGGGTACGTGTAAATAAATAAATATATTTTAAATAGGAATGTTAACAAAATTCAAAGAAATAATAAATAAATTGTATTCATACAATAGGTATTGTTAAAGAACGGAGTGCTGCAATTGGTTCGTGTACCTGACGTCACGATCGAATTTAATATAAATACGAGAGCCGATTCTAAACTATACTATGTGTCTTACGCCTTGCATCATTTAGAAATGGCCGTTCGACTTTCGACTCTTTTGTGCTTTATGGCAGCAGCCATAGTTCAACTTCCTGAAGCGCAGTCAAGAACAACTCAACGGACAAGATACGATGCTGCGAAAGTAAGTACTCAGGTTTATTTCCTGGAAACGAAATTATATTCATCTCGAGATATTAATAGCCATAAAATAAATCTGAGGTCATATATTTTGTGTAAAACAGTTCAATCTCTCAGAGAGTGTAGAATTTAATGAATCTACCAGACTTACGCAATATTGCTACAAAAAGTGCGCACAATATTTCTCGTGCTTTAGAATACTGCACTAAAGAGTACCACACTAAAAAGAATTCGGCAGTTCTACGGAGTGTTCAAAATATTTATTTAGAAGTGAAAAAGAAAGTCAATGTATCACTATAATACTTTTCTTGTAGATCCTTCAGTAGACAAAATTAAAAGAAACTCCCGTGTGACAAACCATTATGTTGGCGCAGCTTCAGCTAAACTACGCACCGGCCGATGCCACATTTGGCTTCCCTTTTGAGATTATCACGACCTTCTTTCTGTTCTCAAAACGCGGAGCCCTTTGTTATTCCTCTTTGTTCTGCTTAACATACCCCCCACCCCTTTTTCTTTTTTTGTTATCGAAGTGCGAGCACGGTTTTTCTTAAAAAGGGAGGGTTGAACGGGCGAAGGGAGTTTGGATAGTTGACATTTTTTTTAATTCGATTGATTTTACAACCTCGTAGACAAACAAAGGTTTTTCTCTGCATGTTCTCGGGCAGACGGAATATTTTCAAACTCGTGCTATCTCGGCCTTACATCTCATGACTGTCGACTCCCATTTGTGAAGCAAAACGTTGTAACAAATCGGAAGTTGGTAAACGCTGCTCATACAGTGGTGGTATTAGGTTCCTGACAAGTTCCTGTCTAAAACCATCACGACGGAAATACGCTTAGCTGCTTGCTTATACAAAAAAAAAAAAAAAAGAACTGAAAATACTAGGACAGCTATTTCGAAAATCCTCCGGGTGGAAGTGTGCGCCGTACTCTTTATAATACATATTATTTTTTTTATTTGTCTTGCCTTTCAGCGAAATTTTACGGCCGTCGTGTTATCATTCATAGTACCTGAGTCCTTCAATACTTTGCTGGGCCCTGATCTACACAGTGTAACCAAGAGACCGGGCGATCGCCGCCTGCTCCGATTGGTCGGCGGTGTGCCGCTGACCAGTCGGTGATGCCCGGCCCCTTGGTTCTGCCGTATATATTAGGGCCCCTGGCCGCGATACTTCTCCGTAACACTACGGAGAGCTTGGTACTCTACAACGCGCGACTCTGGCGTCGGCAATGGGGCTAAGAACCGCCAATTACAACCTCTGGAAGTCTTTGCAACCATGTGTTTCGGAATTTCTAACCCCCTCTGAGTGAGCTATCCGTAGAACGCCGTGATGCGTCGTCGCACCAGAGGCAGTTCTTGTTAATGCAAGCCTCTTCGGCGTTGTAATCTCAATGAACTGTTGAAACTTCTGTATATACAACAATCTCGAAAATAATATTAGTTTCATACCTGTTCCTTTTCTTGAAATGATCGATATTTCAATACAGTCATCGGACCCAAAATTCAGCGCAGCGAGCAGCACCACCAAGTTGATGTACTGAGCCCCCTTACACTCCATTCCCTGACTATTTTCTCATGCAAAAGCATCGTTTTGTTTGAAAACAAACGAAAAAATGCCTATTTTATCAGTTCTGTTCTTAGACATCAGTAACTATGGTGAACAGTGCTTGCATACAGTGATCAATTACAGACGTTCATAAAGAACAAGGTACCGGAAATTAAAAAAAAGAAATCGCAAATTTTGAATGTCTTAATCCCAGTTGAGTTGCCTAAACGAAATGGCCCGTCAGAAAGAGTGGCGCCCTTGGCGACAGCTTTGGTCGTAAATCAAACTTGGATCGAAGTTTCGTGACGAATAGCGGTAGTGAAGAACTTTGGTGGTATTGAATATTTGTGGTTTATTTTTCTTCCGTGGCATCCGGTATAATCAGTTCAGCAAATGCACTACAGTTTTAAAAATGGAAATTAAGTCGCATAAAATAATTATGACATGGCAACGCGCTACAAGACTTTAGCTATCACAGTGCTCTCACAGGCCTCTAACCTCTACAAAACATTCATTATTTTAGGCAAAAGGATTCACCCTGAGTTAGCTTTCCTGCAGAAAAAAAAGGCAGCCAATCACGGCGAACAACAGAAGTGTTCAAGTGACTGACGAACCTCAAAGTACAATGATTCTAAAACGATGCGCTGATATCGAAGACAATTTTCTGTGGGGCCATCTGCCCGAATTCTACCCGAAACGCGTGCCTTTACTAATTGTATTTGCTCTGTTCTAGGAGCTAAGAGACCAATTCGATCAGAAATATTATCTGATGCAGCGCTCACAGGTCACTGACAGAAAAATGGGAAATAATGCCAAATGTGTCTCCGTGATGGGATTGGCTCCAGTTGCGTTCGAATCTAGTATAATTGCCCAAATCACAATCAAGCAAAATCGCGCCAGCGATCCCAGGTAAGTACAGCCATCACACACATCGTAAACTCGAGTGGTGTATATTCTTTGCTTAAAGAGTCAAGGTCCAACGTGCAATAAAAATATGTCATGTGGCCCCAACCGATCAATTGACGCTCACTTCAAACGTATTAGTGTCTTACGTCGGTGGCAGGTTAAGAACCCAGCAACTGCTTCGCGTCTAGCACGCACTTTTCTTCAGCCGGGCTTTGGCTGCGCGTTTGACAAAGTGTTATCCATGGCAGGAATCTCGCGTTCGAGGCGCAGTATCTACGGCGTTCGTAACCTGTCACCGACTGTGCACGTTCCATTGTTTACAATTCACAGTCCACACGTTTTAAACCACTAACACAGCAATGAACGCGAGTCCTTATACGCTTTTATCGAAATGTGTATTTGCGGTGAGAAGCTTGCGAGGTGCGCTCCTGTTTTCCTCACTCTGGGGTAGTTAGTGCACGTGTAATGCACGCGGTTATTTTTTTTAATTTTCATAAAGCATAGAAGCTTGCATTGCACGTCTTGCAACGCAGAACTTGAACTATACTCACTGTGGGATTTGAACAAAAACCGCTAGGCGGCGATACCCTAACTTATCGCCGCAAATAGGGAGTATCCAAAGGACGCCATATTCGCAGGCGCTGTTCAGGGCGCAGGAGTGAGTGAGAAGACGTATTTATTAAAGGAATGAGATACATCACGATTTCTTGATAAAGTCATCCAATGCCGGAGAGCGTTTACATCAGATTGTGCATGTACGTCGACACTGCTTGAAGCGGTGATGTAGTGAATTCAGCAATGTGGCCTAGGGGAGTACCGGACTTGTGGACCCTGGGAAGGCCGTAAAGGGTTAGGGTAAACCCATTTTGGCATATCAGCCTCAGGTAAACACCACGAGAGTCTAAGCGTTTCTTGAAGATGATGGTATCTTATTGACGGTCTTTTATTTATTTATTTTTTGAATTGAAATACTATCGGTCCTACAGAGGACCAAGATAGGAGTGGATTTGCACGACACAGAAACACGTTCTCAAAATACAGAGATCAATACCACGTATACAACACAACGATGAATTGACTACTCTAGGTACTGCTGGCAGAAATCTCTGAAGCAAGAGAACTAAACTCTTTCGAGTTCCAGCGGTCACGATATGCGCTGGGAGCTTGTTCCATTATCGAGCTGGTTGCGAAAAGAACGAGTAGCTAAGACTGTCCTTGGAAAACTTCCGGTCTTTTGCATACCAAATATGCTTGTCGCGGGATATACACGACGTGCTCCCATTGATATACTGTTAATTATTTACAAGACCTAGTTGATTTATTATGTTATAAAAGAGATTAAGCCACCTCTGCTTCCTCCGCATCAGAAGGAGGGGTAGATTCGCCCCAGTATAAAGAGGTAACGCAGAGTCTATAGCAAGATAAAACAAAACGTAACCCAAGCCGTTTTACTTGCTCCAGATTTGAAATCATACATAACATGCGGGTCCCACACCTTACTTGCGTATTTCAGTAGAGGCCCTTTTAACATCCTGTATGCTTTAAATTTTTCTTCTGCGATAGTTTTCTGTGAGTTTTGTTTCTCAGGTTTGTTTCTGGAAAGATGTTCTGGATATTTGCAGTCCGGTCTTTTCGCACGGACGTATACAACAAAGTGTAAAGGAGTTTCGAATGTCAATCAGTTTATTATTTTCCTAACCAGAGAGATTTCTGTCAAAGATATTTACTTACCATAATCGGAACATGCAAATCATGGTTTGCGGCCAATAAATGTGAAAACTTACTTTTGGAATATCATTGTAGTGACTCCTTTTTTATATGCCATCTAAACCAGCTCGCCCGCATACCGTCGCTTCTTGCATACGTTTTTTTATTACTTTTTTATACGTGCCTTTTCGACAATTTGCAAAATATAACGCCAAATCTGAAAATATTTTTAAGGACTAACATAGATGTGAAAATGACTGCCTACACGCCTGATCGAAATCCGACAAAAAATATGATAAGAAACACTAAACAGACGACGCTTGAATGTAAGTATATATACGCTTCTTAGCACAGTCAATTATTATACAAAACGCAGTTTGCTAATTCCATTGTCAATAAGTTATTTATTTATTTGAAGTGTTCACTAGGAGGTAAAGAATAGAACTAAAAATCCTCCTTTCAAATTGCTAATGATGCTATCAGAAAGCCGCAGGAGTGGCGATTCTCAAAGTTGTATATTTGTCTCAGCGCTCATGGCGCTTATCCAATGCATTGTATTGGCATTAATTTCCTAATGCTATATATTATAAGTATGCTTTCAGCACTCATGAACTTGACTGTTGTGAGCGGGAAAATATAAAGTTTAAACTGCACAAAAAAAAAAGAATGAAACAAATGCCCTAAAATTTATTTGTAAGGATGTGAATATAAGGCCTTAAAATATGGTTTCTTACTGACTCATTTAAGAAATTACTGCTCTATATCAGGATGGCACGAGGAAGGTAAAGTCCAAATGTTTCATGCCCTTTTACCTTTTTAAATCATCGAGACCAATCGCAATATATATTATTAAAAGTGATGTGACGCGAGTGTAGCTAGTGCACAAACAGGAAATTGTTTAAAAGGGCATTCACTTGAAATAAGTAAACGCATAATGAAACATTGGCACATTTTAAGCATTTCTAACTTTTTTACGAAGCACAACATTGGTTTGTTTATTTCACCTCCTGAAGTGTTTTAAAACATGCATACGTTTTAGGTCGCGTTCACACACTTGCAACCGAGTACGACCAAGAGAGAAAAAACCTGTCGAAACCTCTTAAAATGTATTAGGACGAGATAACACACTGGCACGCTGGCGCCATCTATGCGGTGACCCTGGAACTGCATTTCACAAAAGCGAAGCTTTTGCGGATTTTCGAGGTCAAATGCGCGTAATACCTATGAGAAAGTTTTGTTTATGAAGTAGACAAAAGTTTTTCGAACCAAGAAAGAAAGGATAATGCGCGAGAGAAATAGCAAATATGCGGGACCGACAAGTTTACACTGCTAGCCAATAGATAGTGCCAGTGTGTCCTCTCGTCGTAAGAGATATTAAGAGGTTTGAAGGCACTCGGTCTTGAATATAAGTCGCAAGTGTCTGAACGGGCCATTTGAGTAAATCTAGAAGTACGCGGGAATACTCTACTTTGTGTACTACTCTTCCTATTTTCAGTACTCTACAATCAAAAGCTAGTGTTTTCTGACTATAGAAGTTGCCGTGTTCTCACTTATGAGTATCAAGGGGAAACATGTAAGTTAAGCATAACCTCCATGTGTTACTGTTTTTGCCAATTTCTAAGTGATACAATGGATAACTATTTTATAAATGTAATTTGCCTTATCATCCGTAAATATGAAACTAGAAGAGCATTAAAGCATGCTTTATTAACAAATTTGATTTTACGTTTAGTGCCCTATGAATTACTGCCGCTTAATTTTAAGATATAACAAAAAAGATCTCATACCTCTTTATGCATTTAAAGAGACACTGACAGGCTGTTTATGGTCGCCAAGGTTTTTATTTGCACATGACATATGAGAGCCCAACTACCCAGAACACAATTTACGGCTCGAAATTTGTTTTCTTTCCGCCCGAAAAACCGCCCATCGAGAAATGGCAGGTTTGATTCGCGCTCACACTCTTCTGCGTGGTCACGTACCATTTTCTATGGTTTAGACACAGCCACCCAATATAATCGAATTGGCCAGTCATGGAAGGCACCCACTTAATAATACAAAGAGAAAAGAGATGTGACACCCATTTCTTGTGGCTTCTAGAAAGTCGGAAATACGTTGATTGAATAAAAGTTGCACATTCATGTGACTTCCGCCAGTTCTCTCCTCCTCTATATTTCTTATTTCTCCCCAGTCCAGTTTCGTTTTCGGTTTTGATTTCAGGCAGTTCCGTTTTTTTTTTTACTTCATTAAAAATATACGTGACGCTGTAGCAAAATGTTCATCGGGTAGTCTTCGGACACCATAATAGATCGCCTGGCAAAAAATAAAACAAAAATTTTTGGGGCTCTCAGTGTCCCTTTAAAACGTTTGTGTCGCAGTACAATACTCTGCACAGTAGCAGATTATGATGTTGGTAACGTACGTGTCTTAATTCGCAGCCGATTTTTAACGGGCATTGAAGGGGGGCGTGTATTGCCACAATACAAGCACCTCTTTCAGAACGCTTAGGCTCAAAGGATTGCAGAGGTTGCATTTAAAGGCACGGGCCAGCAAAGTTTCGATGTCGGTCTGATATCTTGGGTAGACCACAGCAAGAGCCACCCGAAAAATGTAACACTTTTATTTGAGATAAAATAATATGATAAATTGCATTTAGCCGGAAACAGACAAGAACTCAAATTTAAAATACTCATTTCGACTAGCCGCACTTTCGCACGAACATATTGAAATCAATTTTACTATTTATTTATCTAAATTAAAGATGCCGAGGGTCATCCTTAAAGGCCAAGGTACGAGACAACGACTTCTAGGGTCCATTTCTCTTAAAAATACATATTTTTGTTTTTTGACTTATTTAATAGAAATTTATTCATGTTTGTAATAAAGGTTTATATTCCGTACATCGTAAAAAGTAATGGACAGGTTTTTTTTCTTTAGTTTCACATATAAGATACATGTTGACACATGTTCCTACATACTCGTAAACGCTGAGCTGAGGAAAAAAATTAAAACAAAAAAAAAAAAGAGGCGAAGACAGCTAGACTTTAAACTCTGCTAAAATTTATTGATTTGAGCACACCAATAAATAGAGTTCAAGACACAGGAAAAGGAGGGACAGAAGGAACCCAAGTGCATAAACAGGGAGCTTGCCGCATTCTACCGGAGAGACTAAGCCACTGCCCAGGGTCAACATCTAGAAAAGAAGCCGACTTCGATCTCCGAACAACCACACGCTCCACAAGGTCACGGCACACAGGGAGCACTCGAGAGCTCCAAAGCCTGAAGGGCGATCCACACACTTGCGTTAAAGCGCGAAACACATGTACGACGAAACCGTCCGATCCGACGTGCAGACTGCCGGAATGACCTTGAGGGGAGAGGGTTTTCTTAGCATCGGAGAGCGTTGAAAACCCTCGCCTCCGACCGTCGTATTGCGCGGCCGGACGTCGGATCGGACGGTTTCGTCGTACATGTGTTTCGCGCTTAAGTACGACGGAGTGCAAGGGTTGCTATGGCAGCAGATGCGCCGGCTCCAACGCAACTGTTGCCGTAGAAACACTTGCACCAGGTCGGACTCAACGCAAGTGCGTGAACCGCCCTTAAAGGCTTGTACACACACTTCCATGACTCCGACGGAATGCGACTGCAATGTTAATCCTTTCACGGATTGCTATGGCAAAAGTGTTTTAAGCTACTTACACCCGTCATTGCTGCTGCGCGTCGCGGTCTTGAGAGACTTAAAAACCGGTGTCAGTTGCACTCGGCCTGGCTCGACGCAAGTGTGTGAATTGCCCTTAGAGGGCTATTCACAGTTGATTCGGAGCACAAATCAAAATTTCATCAACAAATCTCGGAACCAATAAGTTATCAGCCCCCAAAGAAACCAACAAATTCTGTCATTTTTCTATATTGAGTGTTGAGATGAAACTCCGACAATACTGGAGCCACCACCAAACCAATACATTACGTCGGTGTTTTTTGTCTTTATTTTGATAATAGAGTTTACATGTAGGCCGTTTCCAAATCAGCTCTCCTGCACCCTCTCACTTCTTACATATACCTTTCAGATTGTCAATTGTGGCTGATTCATTCTTCAGTAAGAGGAAGTATCCCACGAGGTTGTAGTGATGCCTACGACCAGTACTGCCAGACAAAACACAATATCTTCCATGCCCAATGTCTATAACATTGAGTCTTGCTGAACGCGCATTCAATTAAGAATGGATTTTTATGTGTGTGTGAAGAATAAAGTTATAATTTCATGGATGTTGGTTTTATTTGTGTTAATTACATTTGATATATATAGCGAAATACGTTTTATATTTATGTTTAAATGTTGCTGTGCATATATGCAGTGTAAGCTTAAATTTTATCATCTAAAGAAACTGTCCGCAAACAATCATGCGTTCCATATCACCATACAATAAAAACGTTAGTGCTACAGTACTATTCTGACACAAAAAGCGATAAAATACGTGAGATATGCTTAAAAGACTGGGGGTAAATTTTATTTTTCGGTGCATGCACTCGTAACAATTGGAGACGTAAAGGAGTAGGAAGAGCCACCACAGCTTGTCTACGATTGGCAAGATTCAGTCACCCGGTGGCTGAGTAGGTGGTCCCTGGCATTTATGTGTGCATTGTCTTCACGACACTTCAGAAAAGGGTGTTGTGGGCAAGTAAGTTTACCGTGTACGATTAAAAGCTCGGAAAGGAACAGAAGGACGAAGAGAGATCAGAACAGGAAAAGGCAGAACCGCACACTTACAAACAAGTTTTTAGAAAAGAACGGTTCCAAACATCCACACAAGGCGTGCTACGACGAGAGCTGTAGAAGTTACTCATGAAATGTAATTAAGTTACAGTTATAGTTAAAGTTGCAGTTACTAAATATGTAGCTACGTTACATCGCACTTACTTTAACTGAAACGCGCAGCCGAGCGAAGTTGCTCGACACTGATGCTCGGACTACCTTCTTGGGTCCGAAAAGCTTACATTTGAGCTGCAGTTTGCGAAAACTCGAATCACTCCTGATAAGCAGGCCATGGAAGTGTGCTGCAGAATGCTCCGAGAACACTGCCCCTTGGAAACTCACTGATGGCACCGACGACATAACCGCATCCGAGCTCGAACCGCACGCAAGACAAAAGACACGACTCACGCCTGTAGGCGTGAGTCGGCCCTCGATGTATACGTCGAGGCCCAAACGGCTACACTAAACTCGGAAACGTGGTAAATGGCAAAAAGGTTTTTGAAAAAAATAATCAAAAATATGTTTAGAAAGCGCAACAGCACAACGGGCATAAAGGAAGACATAGACACAGCGCTGAGTTACCGAGGAGTTAGCATGGGAGAGCGCTGTGTCTGTCTTCCTTTCTGTCCGTTGTCCTGTTGCGCTTTTTAACCATTATGAATCACCAACTCACCTGACACTTCATTCTCGTCAAAAATATGTTTCGAGCCTCCCCCCCCCCCCCTTTTCTAATTCGGTACCAGCTGATTAAGGCCTCATACCTGTTATTTGTCTCGGCTACTCTGTGAACTGTTGTCACACTAGCTAAAGTTGGAGCTTTAGCGAGGTGATTTATACTGGAGAATTAGAACAGCGCGAAGAACGAGAGACCGGATGAGGAGACAAATATTTATTGATCGTGACAGCGCTATATATGCTTGCGCAGTCGATGACAAACAAAAAGAGGATCTGCCTAAAATCACATCTCTAAAAATGCGCCATAGAGAGCCAGGTAGAGCATGCACGTAAAACAAGCACGCCAAGAAACAAGAAAATCAATCTCTTTGCTTGACAGGGAAAGTGAAAGTTTTAACAGGCGTTGATGTGGTGTCCATGACAGGCCGGGGTAGAGTTTGGTCCCGGAGATCCAGGTGGGCGCGACCAGAAGGTTGCGGTGGATGGCGTCTCAGCTGGAGGCGCTGAAGGCAGAGGAGTCACTTCCGCACCTCGACCAAACTGGCGTGTGTGTGTGTGTGTGTGTGTGGGCGTGTAGGGGGGGGGGAGGGTTAGCTATCGGATGCCTAGTTACAAACCTAGTTCTGATTACTAGGCTAAGCGTGTTCAGTTTACCGAGAAGAGAAAGGTGTTTGAGTACGCGATAACTTAATTTATTTTTACGGACTGCGCAACGCTCTCCGCTGTTTTTTACGAAAGAAAGCAAGAATAACACTACATACATCACGAAACTCCTCCGTCATTTCTTCTGTCCCCTAAGATATAAAACAGGGCTGGGTTTTCACGATGAATGCGCCACATATTAGTAAGCAACCATACAGCTGTTGGCAGATTTTTATTCTAATAGACGCATAATAGCTAACATAATTTAACCTTTTGTGTCCTAATGCTCACTAAAGACCTGGTGAACTGCGATAATTAAGCAGTAATGCATTTATCGAGGCGTGCTACCAAGCTTCATTTTACAACCGCAGTCTGCACAAAGAAGACACACAGGTGCTAAATATCGAAATAAGAAAAAATTATCTTATTTGGGTATCCAAAACGTTGACTTTTTGTGAGACTTTCAGGATATTAATTTTGAGAAGAACCACAAAGATGTGCAGTTGCAATAAATGTTCCTCGTTTAGAAAACATCTCACCTCAAGTAACCGGACGAGCTCTTCAAGGCCTTCCCCAAAGTTGGATGCAAGCAACGGAAGGAGACAGATGGTTGCCGTATTTTGTTCTTTGACCTTGGTCTCAGCCTGGTTCATCTCTAGGCTCCACTCCAACACAGCCTCCTTCTTTGGGCTCGACCGGAGAAATGTTACCAGCAGGAGCACATCTTTTGGCGTGCTCAGTTTTCACAAAGACCACGTAGGGGAAATGGGGAAATATTTCAACTGCCGTTGTTATATTTTGCATCCGCTTTAGGAATTCTTCGGTTCTGGTTCTCCTACGGGCTGCGAGTAGATCCTCTAAGCAGGATTTTTTATTTTTTTTTTTTATTTTTGCTTGTGTGTGCGTGAGGGGGCTAGTTTGAACGAAGGACTCACAAAGCTACGTTCTGCTTCCTCAAACTTCGACCCGAATGGTCTTTGTCACGCACTGTAGCTTCCCTGGGGCTTCCCACTCCCAGTCCCAGCTCGAAAAAGAAAAAAAAAATGGACATTCCACAGAAACTGTACATAGAAATAGATTGACATCGTTTCCTACAGCTCCGCAAAAATCTTTCTTTTTTCCGTTCGAAAAAAAAAATGCAAATTTTATTTTTGTCATTTTATAAAAAAAAGGCGCGTACCGGGGGGGGGGGGGGGGGGGGGGAAGGGTGGTCCCGTGGAGAAATTGTAACGGTTACAAGTAATTTTATTACTTCAAAAAGTAATCAGATTACTCTTGTGAGTACTGCCTAATAAAAGTAATCAACTGATTACAAAATTACTCTTAAAAGTAATCCATTACAAGTGATTTGATTACTTGTAATGCGTACGGTACAAGTCTGTTTCGAACGCATTCTTTATTGTTCCTGCCCCTTCCTTCGATACTTTCCCATCCGGTGTCAAAGCAAACCGGCCTCTAGCTATTGTTTCCTTTAAACCCCTGCGCTGCCTATTCGATTAAACAAAATTGAAAAGACACCCTACGTGTTTTCCAGAAGCATTCTTCATTGTTTTACATCTACGAATACTGCGCACGCCATGTTCGTCCTGTATTGACCCCGACTGTTCTTTCGAGATTCTCACATCTGGTCTCAGAGCAAGCCTGGACTACCTATTGTTGTCTCTATCCACTTGCTTTACCTATCCGTACCAACGAACATGAGAAGACACATCTTTGTTCGTTTTTCAAACACATTCTTCATTGTTTTATTGCTAACAATATTATACTGGAAATTATGTTTTTGCTGTTTCCGCGGGTTCTTTCGAAATCCTCGAATCTGGCCTGACAGCAAGCCTGCCCCGAACTATCGTTTCCTTCAACCGCTCGATTTACCTATTCGTACTAGCCGATACGAGAAGACATCCTTGTGTTCTCTTCTGAGGCATTCATTTATGTTTGCCTAAGAATATTTTTATTAATTATTTACACTTTAATGTATAAGCTGTTAATCCACTAATTGTTGTTTTAGATATATGCTCTAGTTGTCGCCATGTAATGAAACATTTTTTCGCTCATTGCCAGACTGGCGCGTTGCAGTCCTTGAAATTAAAACAAATAAATTTCACTTCTCGCTATTCGCCACGAAGAGATGATATTCAAAGACTGAGGCGCCGATGAACGTCGGTCTCGACCAGAAGTGATGCATACTCCATCCCGGGTCGCGAGTAGCCAGTCATCGAAAGTCATTCTGACAAAGCGCAATATATTCAGGGGGAAAAATCACCGCCTTACATGTTAAAATTGCTGTTGACATATTATATGCAAAGGATTATGTTTGTGAAGTCATTTGATGAGAGTGCAAACTAGGTCCTTTATTTATTATTTTACGCTGATACTCCGACGCACCCAGCGGCCCATAACTTTATGCAAAAATAGTATCTTCTCTCTAGTATATTTTTTAGGGAGGGGGGGGGGGGGGGTTCAGCTACATTTGAAAGGCCAACTCCGGTCTATTTGGAAAATTTCGAGATAGTGAATAGTGTTTTTGAGAAAAGCACTCATGAACGACCATACACCCATTTGTTTCGTAAAAAGTAAAATATTTTTCGAGTAATCGCGATATACCCTTAGTTGCAAAAGTGTCACCGAAACTTCGGCAAAGGCGGCTAACATTGTACACTGAACTTCAGAAGTGGAAGACACCCATGCGTGACGCTTCGTGCCTGAAGGGCTGGGTTGAAGTCGATGTCAGTCTCCAAGCCCGGGATATAAATGCAAAAACGTAAAGTAAAAAAAAAAAAAAAACACTAAAACAGTTTTTGCTGTTTATATTATCTTCGTGTGGGCGTTTAGGTGCGTCACGGCGCCGTGTTTTGTTCTTTTTACCAGGCTTAATTTTGCGCGGGTAGCAGCGAGCCTGCTGGTCGCTGGCCGTGAGCAGGGCGTCACTGGAAGGACTGCGGCCAGCCGCGAAAGGGTAGGAAGGCCTCCGCGGGCCTTCCTACCGTCAGATTGTCATAACCTTGAAGGAGGTTATGAAAATCTGAAAATACTCCGCCTTTCTCGAAAATTTAAGTTCGAAAAAATCTTAAGAGACGCGGAAGGCCTCAATATCGTTACGAAAAACCTAGACTACTAAATGTGGTTTAACGCGAATACAACAGAAGTCATTAGAGAGAAAGAGAGATAGAGAGATACCTTCCCCAGACGAAAATAACACTAAGAGTATCAATCGAACTTTCTCAAATTTATTCGGACTTAATAGTAGACGCACTGAATTCCACGGAACGAAAACCACTAGACTTGTTTTAACAGTGCTTAATATAACGATTGCTTGAACGTAATATTAACGAATACTTGGAGGAAGAGCTCTATATAATGGCTAAATACACCTATGTATGCTGTCCTTCAAAAAGTGTTGGGCATATAAATTGTACCAATAGGGAAACACAATTAACGCGAACACGTCACTGTTGGTGTCTTATTTTTCCCCTAAACTTTAGGCGCTCTCATCAAAACCGTATTTAATGATAGAATACCGTTATCTGGCTTAAAAACATGGACTTTAAAAAGTTTGTGTTTCGCTATTCCTTTTTTTGAAGTAGGACAAATTTTTAATGTTGTGGTCGTGGTAACTATGTTTCGTCGTGTACCACTCAGGTCGATTACCACGTGTAGAATATCATCTCGCAAACGGTACGGAAATTGGAGGAATATTTATGAAACGAGCATGCGTTTCATAAATATGTGTTTTGTGTATTCGCTCTCACGGTAGCCAATGCCCAAAACAATTGCACGGGAACGTAAAAGAAACACGAAACTTACATATATCGCTGAAAATGCTCAGCCCAAAGGGTCAAACAAGAAAACCAATACTATGTGGTGGCAGAACCTCGTCAAGTTCGCTATCTAAATAAACCTAAAGTTTCTAAATCTTATCTTGTTAAAATGTGTTTACCTTCCCAGGAATGTAAGAGTGGTTGAAAGCAGGTTTTTTGGCCTTGACAAGGGTCGGCTAAGGTCAAATAAACGCTGAACGCAAGTACTAAAATCTGAGAGACAGCGAAGGGAGAACATGAAAATCATTCGTGGAAGATATGCGCTGGACAAGACAATTGACTAAAAAATTTATAAAACGTGATTCAGACTACCAGGAGGTGCTCGGAGTGTAGCTGAAAAAAACGTTTATGCAACTCAGGACGGTTTTACCACAATCTTGTCAAAGGTGAAAGTCGCTAAAGGAGCGTACAATCTCAAATCTAAGAAACAATGTCAGTTTGTTGAAGTAGTGTGTACTTACACGAATAAATATCGGTGATTATATTATTACCCCCGTCTGCTTGTTAATTATAATGCATTTAGAATCCGACATGAAACTAAGAAAGAAACAGAAGTGGACGTTTACTTCTGCGTGCTATTTAGTTTGCCATCAACGAGAATGTTCCATATCGTACATTCTTCACGTCATTTTTATATATATATATCTCCTGATCATATACCCTTTCTCTTGGAAACGCGCGTGAACACAATTATAAGAATCAACAAACAAATAAACCCACAAAAGTGGGTTGATTTCTAAAAACAAAACAAAAAAACAACAACAAAGAAACACGATGTCCAATGTTACAAATGTCCGGCATCCACGGACCCTTCATCTAGTGAAGTGGAAAAACGCGTAAAGGGTACGTCGGTTAAGCTCACCACAGAGAACAAAATGTGTAAATCGTTTGACAGCTTAATTTCCAGAATGCAAAAATATTAAATGAACAGGAAAAATTCAATATAGAATACGTTTACTCCGGCACGACATAACAATCTGTTATGTTAAGCTGCAGTCAATGTTTTAATTAACAGATTTCCAAAACTTGAAGTGGTTAAAAGGGCGTTGGCAATCAACATTATCAACTTACAGGTTACAAACCCAAGTCTTTCTGAATCTGAGTACATTGCGAAACTAAAAATAAATACACACTTAGTTTAATGCACGTACCACATACTGTTCGCGCCTCGAGCTCGTTGCTCGCCCTCCCGCGGCGGAAACGGGAAGCCCTCTAGTGAGGGTCCTCCGGTTCTCCTGCGCAAAGGGCACGGCGGAACTGGTAGTGAATCATGGCTCGCAAACTGTCAATTCTGAATGCGAACAACACTTTTTACTGACCGGATGGAGTGCTGCAGCCGCCATGTGATTGCACCTTACTAGAGAGTTTTAATGCTGCGTATAGAAGGAAACGCAAGTGCTGTGCGTTTGCGTTAGAGTTGCGTGCTCCACGCTGCACATGCGCGTCGTTGCCATGCGCCAACCCAAGACCGTAATTTTAGGCTCCGCCCACGCGAAATGTGGAACGCGCAACGCTAAAGCCAACGCAAAGTGCTTGCGTTCGCTCGGATACGCAATACTAAAACATGCTACTGTTTCACCCGTTTTCCAGTGCCAATGAAACGTACTGCAGTGAGCAGACGTGTAAACTGGTTGTCGCTCCTTCGAACTGGAAATGCTGAGATTAGCAGAACGCTGGCACGTAGAAGTAAAAAAAAAAAAGGTTCCAAGTAGTTTTTTAATGAAAACAACAACACAATTCTTTTTTTTTATTTCACGGTTTTCAGTTTGGAAGGATTGGCGGCGAGTTTGGAGGAAGTTTTTTTGATTACCAAAAGCCGCGCAAATCATGTAATCTTACGTGAATTTCTCAGACTAGCTAGAATGTTTAGACTATTTATATATTATAACTTGTAAAATTTGTCATTTTACGATGATTTGTAAGACTAGCTAGAATGCTTAGACTATTTTTATTTAATAGCTTGTTAATTAAGAACGCTGCGATTGGCAACAGTGATGATAACTTGACAACTCTGGATTGCCATGGGTGTTCTCGGTTTGAAATTGGATCATAAGCCACAACTTATATTAGGCTTTGAAAAATTATTTATTAAATATATTATTTGATTGTCATTAATCCAAATTGCTGGAATATAAGCCCCAAAAAACGTCAAAATAAAAAAACACGCCATTTAACCATAAATGTCTCTAAAGAGAGATATCCTTTTTATTTACTTTTAGCACATGAAAAACTGACATCTTTAGTGAGATATATATAAATAATTGATGTAATATTCAGTTCCATATGTTGCTTTAAAAAAACGAGAAAAAAAAAACTTCTGTTGTTTTCTGGAAATAAGGCTTAAGAAATTAATCATCTAAATGCTTAAAAACCGACTGAATGGCCCGCAGGTCATTATTTTACATGATCTTTATCCAAGTAAAAAAAGGCTTCAAGAACACAGAAATACCACCACTATTTTTTTCAACAAATGCAATATTCTATTACACTAAGGTGTAAGGAAGACCCTTTTTTTAAAGGGACACTTAACTCCTCAAAATATTTTTAAGTTCCTGGATCGGGCATGCATGTCACAAAATAGAGTTTACGCGAACAATTTCTTTAGCATAATAATTATGTTGTCAGGCACATCTTGAGGTAGGAGAGAAGCCGAAATGAACACCCATATCGAAAAATTAAATCCAAAATAGAAGTTAGTTTCGGTTTCGTTTCTGAATCGAAACGTGCATACCGGCGTGAATATTGCGCAAAACACCCTTTTTGTTTTCAGAACAAAGAGGTAACCTGAGCCCATAACACACTACCTTCCTCGTATAAGCGGGAGCGAATTGTGTCGCTCAATGAAGCCAGCACGCTAGACAGAGCTCTTTAACTGGTATACGATCACGCATCTTCGACCCTCATTACAACCGCCATTTTTAGAAACGACTGGCCCACTTATAGAAATTTGGATTCGGGAATATTCACTCATTTTTTTTCCGCTCTTCGCCGCTTCTCCTGTATCCCGGTAAGTAGGACAGGCGATGGAAATCGTCGAAAAATTCTGGCCGTTTTTTTTACAGTCGCTCTGTTTGTGAGTTTCCTCCTGTGTCAAGAGACCAGCACGTTGGAGTGCGGCTCAGTATCTACAACACTTGTTTGCAAACGTGAGACCAGTCAGGTTGAAAAATCAAAAGCAAAGATTTGATAATTCATTGTTACTGCCGATTTCTGCCAGAATTCAAGGAGGTCTCCAGAATTTCCGTCTTCGTTGTGGTACGCGATAGAGCCATAGGAATAAGAGGTTCGGTATCAGGGATCTCCAATGCCTACTTCAAATTTTTGTCAGGCCAAAATGCGTCTTTTATCCTGGCAGCATAATAAAGTGACATTTGTAGCAAATGAGTGTAGTCTAAAAGTGCACGTCATATCCAAGTAACATATGCATGAGAGGTCTAAATTACTTTGCGTGTCTCTTTATAGTAAAAATCGGTATAAATGCACCAGGTGGCTGCAAGGCGATTTAATTGTGTATTTAATTTAAAATAAAGTGTTTCAAATAAGAATATAAGCCGTATCGAAACGAAGTCTACAAGCCCAAGCGCGTTACTCAAGGTAGCACCATAACTGTTTGAACTAACTGCCATGCAGCAGGAGCTACGGCTATATTTATGAGCTCAGGTTTATAAGTTACAGCACTCCCAGCGGTCCGTCTTAGCATGACACAACGTATAGTTGCAAGCAGCTCCGGAGAATTTTAATTAAACATCTGTAATGGCCCCAATTTTTTAATTTTAAGGAGCGTGATTTATATTAGCTTGATGATGATAATGAAACAAAATGTTTAGAGAGGAAGGGCTTTTTGACATAAAGGGGAAGTGGAGGTGGAGGGAGGGGGGTTAGGTTCTTGTCACGATATTCGCGTCCATCTCTATGCTGTTTTATAGGCCGAGTCCACTCGTTGTGTGATCGAATGTGCGCGAGTCGGTGCTTCTCCCGGTGGGGCTGCAGTGCAGGGCAGTCCCATGTTGCATGATGGGTCGGGTTGACTGGTGGCAGGAAGAACAGGTTCCGTCGTGAGAGCTGCTCTTGGTCCGGTAGCATCGCCATTTGAATCTAGATTTATCGGTTATGGCAAATCCTCTGATCACCCTGGAAACCAGTACCTCCTCTCCACTCGGGAGATTGCGGGGTATGGGTGTCTCGAGGGTGGGTACCGTAGCACGAAGGGCCGCCTTGGAGTCAGTGATCTGAGCAAGCGTTCAGTTTTCAGGAATGCGGGGGTTAGAAAATGCAGGGTGAGTAAGAAGGGTTTCCCTCGCAAGTCCGCGGGTGCCTCATTCCCGTTGCCCCCAGAATGTCCGGGGTCCCATTGAATTCGCACTTGGATTACCAGGTCACTCTACAATCCTGCATATAGACGCTTGATGGCATATGCGGAGGGTCTGGCGTTCGGGGGGGGGGGGGGGGGGGGGTGCGTAGGCGGAGTTTTTAATAACCTCGAAGCTGTTAGTAAAAAAAAGTAGATTTTTTGTCGTGGTGAGAGTCTTGTACCACAGCACTCTGTAGGGTAACCAAAGCTCAACATCTTTATGTAGAGGTGTGATGGCACCTGATAGAGTTGAGAGACGAGTTGACCCTATTGCTCTGGAGCTTGATGGCGGCCACGGCGACTAAGTTAGTGCCCTCTTGCAACGCAGCATCCACGTAGATATGAATCATAGAGGGGTCCGGCTCGTTCGATGCCTGAGCACGCGTGCCCGTTGGGGTTGATGACCGTCCCTCGCAACTTTCGTGGGCAAGGGAGTCTTATCTACAACGGAGGTATTCTCCGTTGGAGTAACGCGACTAAGTATAGGAACACAATGATTCGTGTGGTCGTCGTATTGAAGGAGTCGTTGGCCATGCGGTCTGTGGAGGCGCCTAATGATCTTACCTTCCTTTTGGTGTGGATGACCTCTTTGAGTGATGAAAGCCCGGTGTGTTGATAGAGCTCTGTGACTGCGTGGCGTGGGATGGGAGGCCACTGACAACACTAAGTGCAGTTCAGTAGAGTGCCTCCAGTTTACCCCGTTGGACGCATGTGGGAAGAATAGGTATAGTTCCGTAGCATACTCATGTGGGGACGACTGCTTGGAGAAGCGTGGAAGAGAGGTCTCTGGTCGCCCTGCAAAACTTGAGGAAGATTCGTTTCATAATGTGAACAAATTTCTTCCACGTAGGGATGAGTTGTTTAACCCAACAGGAAGGCCTTGCCGCGTTCAGTGGTGTATCTGCCAATGAGCAAGTAGTGAGCTTAGTGTGGTGACACTTTCATGCTTGTGGCGGAGAGCAATCTCTCGATGATGAGCAGGGCGTTCTGAAGTTCCACACAAGCGTGCTCTGTGATGGGAGAGCCATCGTTCTTAGTCCAAAGCGTAATATCATTCGCGTATCAATTAAAACAGATCAAGGAACCCTTGTCCAAGGCCATGGCCAGATGTCGCATTAAAAGGGGCAACAGAAGAGCGGAGATTACAGAACCTTGGGGAACACCTGCAGAGTTGGTGTAGATGGTCGGCTGCGCAGCCCCTTTGCGGAAGGCGTATGTACGATCATGGAGGAAGGTCTTTACGAAGTTAAACATGCGTTTTCTTTGGTAATTATTGGCTAGATCATGGATGATGGCTTCATATGTCACTGTGTCAAAAGCTTTTGAAGATCAACAGCCACCATGATGAGGGGTTGGTCGCGTTGGTCCCGCTGAAGAATGCGGCGAATTAGAAACAAGCTGCATTGCGCTACAAGTCCAGAGCGGAAGCCAGTTTGGGCAGGCTGAAAGTATGCTATCTCCTTTTCAAGGTAATGATTGAGACGGAGGACACACATCCTTTTGACGAGTTTGTACATGGTTGGAGTAAGAGACATGGGTCGTAGTTTGGAGGGTGTCTGGGGAGGATGGCCCGGTTTTGGTGGCGGAGTGACGACTGTGTGCTTGAGATGGGTAGGGAGATCTCCGTGAACCATATAGATTTGATGTTCCCTAGGATAGCTTTTTTGGCCTCGATAGGAACAGTTCGGCGGGCTCTCCCTGTAATGCCCTCTTTCTCAGAGGTACTCTGAACCCTTACTTGCTCGAGGGTTCTGGTGAATTTCGCCATGGTGAAACGAGCTTCACATGGTAGACTGGCGTGTACAGGGACTTTTATATATATTGACGGCTCCTGGGCTATGGCTGGTTGGGGGAAGACGATAGAAGCAGCAGCTCTTTCAATACTCTTCAAGGGCATATTCTGAAGTAACACCATAGTAGGAGTGGCCGGCGGAGTATTGCTGGTGCCATTAGGGCTTTGTACGTAAATCAAATTTTGCGCAGGCTGGCTTTGCGGCTAAAATAAATCAAGTGATCCTGCCAGCGTTTTCGTGACAATGTCTTCGTGTGAAGCCTTATTCGTGCAGCCTTGTGCCAGAGGCGCATTAGGTCTTTGTGGAGCTGGCTATTACCCAGGAAATGGGCATGCATGTCCTCACGCGCTCTTCAAAGATTGAGCAGGTATTTATCGGAGGCAGGAGGGTCCTCCGGGACAGGAATGATCCCCGTAGCGTCTTTAAGGGCAATATTGAAGGCGTTTGCAAGTGTAAAAGAAGAAGGGGCACAGAGCATGCGGCTGAACATGTTCCAATCGGTGTAGTGTGTCTGCTTGTGACATGCGCGAGTTTGCACGAGAGGCCTTGCCTTGTCCAGTCGTCCCAGATGTGCCTGCTGTTTGTGGCAACTGGAAATATGTCCCCAAGGTCGTGCCGCATGACAATGCCGCATGCACAAAACATGAATGCCTGTGGGTATGTGCAAAGTCACGCGATCTTACGTCACGGGGCCTACAGTCCAATTTTGTTTCTCCTCTTAAATTAGCGGGAAAATTGACGTCACATGAACCAACCACCCATTATGTTTCCCGTGAAAAAATGCTGACTTAAATTTTCTTGCTAGATTCGGAGGGAAGCTTTATGTCACGTTACCCGCTAAATTTAGCGCGAACTAAATTTGTTTATAGTTCACGTGACATAACGTCACGTTAACTACACGGCTACTGCGGCGAAAAATACATTTGTTATCCCATGCGTCTTTGCTAAAACTTGAGAGAAAGCGACAAAAATTTATATATTAGCTTCTAAGGTTTAAAAATTGACTATATAAGGTTACAGCCCTACCTCACCCCTTGACGTCACGCCTTGTATATCGCACTTCTTTTAGTCTGAGTATATAAGTTCGTATAATTTGAAATTCCGTAAAACCGCTTCGCTTGCTGAAAATGTCAAGTGTGTTTCACATGTTTCATTTCGTAGGACGAAGTTAAGAGCTTGTAGTCACATTCTGAACTACGAATACCAGAAATTTTAAAATGTAGAGGAGAGGGTGGAAACAAAACTTTTTTCATTTAGCAAAAACAGTCTTGTTGCTAAATGAAAGACGTTCTGTGTCCGTACCCGTTCTCTATGTTTATCGTTTCACGTATTTGTACCTATTTGTACCTATTCACGAACACTCTAGTATGAGATAGCGAAATATTAAAAATAAAACGAAGTCGGAAGCCGTGTATTTTTCATATCCAATAATAGCCTGTTTGTCGTCTGCCCACAGGTTTATGAGTTCGATCCCTGGTGGCTTTCTGAACGCGAAAACGCTAAAACCAAAAAGCGGAGGCTGGCAGTGAGCAAGATGATCGCGATAATTTTTTGTCTTAACGAAGTATCTGAACAATGATCACCTGGCAGTAGGCTCAGAAACCAGTGTACAGACGACAAAGATGAGGTATAGGGCATAGAAAATTCATGGCCGCCGTTTTCGCTCTTTTTTAAATATTTTGCCACCTTGGAATTCAGCAAAAAAAAGCATACAACAGAATTAAGTTCGCGTTCCCAGTTTCAGCTATGTACTCTGCGACCGATTCGCGAGAATCGGTGGCCGCGAAACTAGAGGGTTTTCCAGTCTCCGTATCGACCAGATCCGAAAGACGCGGTGCCTCGAGGACGTGACGTAGGGACGCCAGCACCGGTGTGTATGGCTACTGCCGGGCGGTGCCCGTTTTCATCCCTCGAGTGTCCCCTGCTTAAGTTCTTGCGACCGCAGACGGTAATATATAAGAGCTGATGCAAGGATGGTATTATATTATGGGCTCATAATGTCCACAAGCTTGCTATAATATATCTAGTCACTAAAGGCAGTATTAATTGATTTACGCCCCCACATGGAGTAAGAGAATTAAAAAAATAAAAAAAACATGGAATGCATTTGTTTGAGACCAGCTTGTACGAATAAAGAGAAAGGGTGGTTGACGGTACATCTTCACTGAATAATAAATTTGGAAATATGAGGAGAACACAATAGAATAACATCGAAATATTTCAAACTTCTTAGTGAGCGCGTTGGTAATGATGTAGGTTTAGAAAGAGTTATATACGTAAAAACAAGGGACGGGACAACATATGTTGTCCCGTCCCCTGTTTTTAGGTATATAACCCTTTCTAAACCTACAGAAATATTTCAGAACTCCAACGCTTCTGCCAACGCAGCTGGCATGAAATATTTGATGACGCAGGGGCTCAGAATCTCGGTAGTCGTTCCGAGTTGGAAATGTACGCGTTAAGGAAAACAAAGCAACCAAATACCGGCATCGCTAGTTGATTGAAAAGTAACTAACACGTTAGTCGTTCCCGAGAGATCAAAAGTAACGCGTTAAGGCAATAGGGGCTTTTCGATGTTGAGGCGTCGTTAAGAATGCCTTCATTTTTAATGCTTTGATGGACATACTGAATTCTCAGACCTTGTGATGTGTTACATTGAATAATCATCTACAAATTAGAGTTGTGTTGCGCGTAAGCACCTGTTGTGTATGTGCGTAAAAACATAAACGTAACCAAAATATACTCAGTTAGAAGTGCTAGCGGCTTGCTGATACGATTATTTTCTAATTATGAAATGCATTATAACGCTACCCCTTATAACAAACTTTTGTCCGTTCCTCCGTTCATTCCCGGTTTAACTTAATGGGGAAACTGAAATTGGTGTTTAGGTCACGTCATGTCTCTTTATGCCACGTGCCTATACACCGATTAAGTTTACCTGTCGAGGCAAAGGGGCAGCGACTCCTTCGTAGCCAAAATCCAGATATTCCACAAGCTAGGATTCGACTTCCCCACTCGGCTCGGCTCACGAGTCACGTCACCCCCCAAGGTCACGTGACCTCGGGCTGTCACGTGACCTCGGGGGGTCAGGCGACCTGACCCCCCGCAAAAATTTTTCCGCTCGATTTACCGGGGAAATTTTTCCGCTAGATTCGGCGGGGAAAGTTTTCCACTAATTTTAGCGGGGAAATGTTTCGGCTAGATTTAGCGGGGAAATTTTTCCGCAAGATTTAGCGGGGAAATTCTTTCGCTAGATTTAGCGAGGAAAATTTTTCGCTAGATTTAGCGGGGAAATTTTTCCGCCAGATTTAGCGGGGAAATTTACCCATAATGCACCGCGCGGTTACGCCGACGGCAACGGCGACGGCGCTCATGCCGGAAACGGGCGCCTAAGAGCTGCGCTCTAAAAAGCGCAGAATTCCCCCCCCCCCCGCCCCCCCCCCTCTCCCCCCCCCCCCCCCCCACACACTTCACTGTCTTTGAGTGATTGGCTTGGTCAATGATAGGAAACGCATAATCAAACACTTGAACCGTAATGATGCACTTCTGAAGTGGCTGATCGGCTCCATCTGAGTGAAGCGCTGGCTGCAGTTGGGACTTAATGTGAAACAAAATAGAGTGAGGTACTTGGTTACAGGTAGTATTGCTTGATTATATGCAGTATTGGGTGCTACAGGTAGTATTGGGTGTTTTCGAATCGGCTACACACAAGATATACTCACGGGCTCGCGAGGTCCGAGTAACCGAGACATGTATAAATGTGGTCAGGAGTGCATTGTGTAACGTGTATTCTTTAATCAGAATTTTGCCATGGGTTTGGCTTGTTCTGTGAGTGCTTGTAGAGCCTCGAATTCTTAGTGATCTAAGATCACGAGTAACACTGCTGTAACTGATATAATAGTAAGAAGAGGGGGGAGGTTTATCGCGCCCAATACGCTGGCTATATGGCGTGCAAGTTCATCTGCTCCTTTCGCACGTCGTGCGTCTCTTTACCCCAGACCTCGACCAATAACGACGCGAGCTTAGTTGCCCCGTCATCACGCGTTTGCAGCACATTTTCTATGTTGGACTTTGATTGGCGTGCCCCTCCTTGAATTCCGATGCGCCAAATACGCGTTTTGGAACATTTGCTCACCCTATTTACCATAGTCTGATGTTGTGTCGTCACAGACCCGTACCGTTTTCGTTTCTGAGGCCAGAAACGCCCATTTGACCCAAAATTTGCAATCTTGGCGGGTCTAACTTTCGCCTAATAGGTTTTACACCAAGAGGCTTGTTAGTGCCAGAATACTTCTCTTTGGCTTTTCTATGTCTCTTTTCTCGTTCACCACATAATTTACAATAAGCAAGAGTTTATATAAAGGTGCCATATGTCAACCGATCAAATAGCAGCCAAATTCGGGCACTTGTTTGACAACTTTGATCGAGTGTTACGGCGTGAAAACAAACATATATAATTGAAAACAAACTATTTCACTTGTTTGTTGACTTAGGCACGAAGGTGTCATATGACAGTCGCACTTCAAAGTAATGAAGCCTAATTTGACATTTGGGCCAAAGAAGGTCATATTTGACCTCCGAGCCAAAGGCCTAATTTTGGCTCAAAGAATTAAAATACTTGGGTGCGTTCGTCATGTTCTACTCTGTGAAGCCGTCAATACATTTAAGCAGCAACGCTTCGTGAAACGGGAGCCAGCTGCGCCCATCGATGGATGCTTGCAAACTAAGTATCATGGATTAAGAATGAGTCGCCACCGACAGTCCCTTGCGGATAATTCTACAGAGCTGTGTATGACTCGCCTCTGACGGTCGGCTGCGGATGAATTAAGCTGGAATAAGTTTGATTCGCCCCAGATGGTTGCCTGCGGACCGAGATTTCTGGTTTAAGTTTGACTCACCCACGACGGACGTCCACGGGCTAAGTATGCTGGACTGAGCATGATTTTCTGCTAACCGTCTGCTGAATAATCATGCGTGACTAGGTATAACTCGTCACAACAGTCACCTGCTGGCAAGGTATGCTGAACTAAAATCGTCACCACTGGTCCCTTTCGTGTTACTATGCTGAGCTAAGTACGCTACACTCAGCACCACTCGCCTCGAACACTCATGTGCTACCACAGGCGTCCGTTCAGAAGTCATACTTCGTTCAGCTGCTGCACTCTCTCCCATCTCCTTTCAGCGACGCCGAGTGAAGACATCGGACTGCTGATCGCATGGACCGGGGATCGATTCCGGCTGATCACCTTGATGAATCTTCTTGGGTTCCAAAAATGGTGCCTAGTTATGCTTATGTATGAATTATGAAAACGAATTATACATTCTATGTGCTTTAGATGTTATGCATTGTCTGATATAGGATAGGCGTGCCTAAGGTTGTCTTCGAATGCGGGGTATACGTTTTGTCGCACCACAGCGTGAAACTTTTTTGTGTACTATCCAGCCCTTGACATGTTCTGTGTTAAAACAGGAGCGGGAGTGTAGATGAGTAGAACAGCGGTGGAGAGATTGTTTGTTTTTATTCTGAATTTTACAGAGCTAGTAAGCAAAATACTGACTCTTAAAGTGTTCAGAATTGCAAGGCTTTTGAGAGAAGACGGACAAAACATTTCAGGGGCAGGATCAACAATTCGACGAACGGGTCACATCACAACAATAAACAAAAACGTAATTTTTAAAATAAAGATATTAGCACTGAGCTTTCAAGATTAAGGAAGAACTTAAAAAAACGCAGTCCCGCGTTCAGAGATTATTTTTTACCCGCAAAAACGCTATCTAGAAATATCACCAGTCGTACGAAGTCCACATTCAAAACTCTAAGCGAGATTGTTAGAAATTGTTTGCAGAGGTTCGTTCTGTGAACACGCAACATCTAAACAATGCTTTCTTCCACGTCAGCTTCCCAACATGAATTTGCCCTAGGATATAACAAAAAAGAAAACAATGAGATAGCAACAGGTGTTTCACCGTTGGTTATGACGCATTATTGGCGCTCAGTGAACATGCGATTGATTATCGTTGTTAAAGCTGCATCTTTATAACTTCTTGTTGCAAAACAATGCGCTCCGAAATACGCAAGAACACAACCATGACGACAATTTCTTACAGGCCCGCATTCACACCCTTTATAGAAATCTCTGTGCAGTCTGAACATTTCCCGTTCCGGTGCAATTTAAACCAATGGTTGTTCGAAAAAGAGAAACAAGCTGACAATGTCGAAACCCATCATATTAAAGGATTTATTTTGTTGGAGCCAAGCATCCCAAGAGCTCAGAGATACTGAATATAAGAAACAAGTTTTATAATGTAAACATTTGTAAACGCGGAGATCATTTTCCGGTGCGAAATGCTTCACGCATAGTGATAACTAGTCAATAATTATTGACATGTGACTGTTATTAGAATATTACGATGTTCTAAAGATGAATAGTATACGAAACAAGTTTGTATAATATCACCAACGAAAATGACGTACGAACCCGCTGTCCTCAAGCCGGAACACCACAACACTAAGAATAAATAATAAGAATAAATCAAGTTTGCGCTCTTTTAAATAACAAAAATGGACACCAAAGTACATCACTATGCATTAGGTATTGGTCAGTCCGCAGAATTCAAGAACTTGAATGTAACGATAAAACACAGGTGAAGTGGTGAAAATGTAAACAGTAAACAAGTGCCCTGCATTTAAGGTGAAATAAGTAACCTTAACGCTCAGTACACGACATGCCTCGCAAAGTAATTGGGAAGCGTTCCAGGGTTTATCAATCTCGTTGCTTATATCCTCTGTCTCACAATACCTTGGCGAACTGTGGTGGCTACGGTCAGCACATTTCGCCAAGAAGAACAGACGAGCAAATCGCCTGCTGTTGCTAGACCAGCAAGCGATGTACGTAATGCGCGGTCGAAACACCCGCTGTATTGATGCCCTTGACCTCAGCATTCTCAATTTTAGTTGTTTTATTTCCTAAATAAGCACTTTAGATGTCAAAATTATTGCTAAAATACTTGTGTTCAGTATTTTTTCACCTGTGCTGAGACCGAAATGCACGATAATCTCGACCCCATATACTTTCATCCCTTCCTTACTCAACGAAGGAGCACTTCGTCGGTTCCGTACCTAAGGAAAGGATGAGGTGGGTTTTCTGAAACGAAATGGCGCCTTTCCTTAAGTGATGCCATATTTTTTCCTTACGTAAGATAACGATACCCAGAAAGGAAAGGCACCTTCTTGAATTCGGAGGTAAATGTATCATGCTTACCTCCCAATGTTGCTTCACCAGACGTTTTATGTCTATTTTGCAGACTAGTTTTGAAATAGCGAAATATTAAAAATACTAGAATGTAGGAGCCGTTTCTTTTCCATAGTCCTATAGCAGCCGGTTTGTCGTCTCCACGCTGGTTCATGAGCTCGCTCCCAGGTTGCTTGGTGAACGCAAGAACGCTAAAAACGAATAGCGGAGGCTGGCGATGAGCAAGATAATCGCGTTAGTTATTCCTCTTAACGAAATACATGAACAATGATGCCCCGGCAGGAAGCTCACAAACCAGTGAGCAGACGACGAACACATAGCACAGGGCATAGGAAATTGCCGACCGCCATTTTTGCTCTTTTTTTTAATATTTTTCCATCTCCGTCGTGAGCATTGAAAAAATATACATAAAACCCCTTGCGAAACTAAGTTCGGGTGCACACTTTCAGATATGTAGGTTGGGAATTCGAATTTGGCAAGGCGCGCCAAATATGTTAAGCATGGAACAAATGAGCGGGGAAACTAGGCACAGCGCGGCACTTGTGCGCGCTGTGCCTAGTTTCACCGCCTAGAAGTGCGCCGCTTGCACCACAGGCGCACTTCGCAGCATTATCTGAATTGAGTAGATCCGAGTGACGCGGCACCGCCAGGAAGAAACGTGTTGACGCCAAGCACCGGTTGTCATGGATACTGCCGCGCGGTGCCCGTTTTCATCCCACATGTGTTCCCTGCGTTGTTTCTTACGACCGCACCCTGTTGATACAAGGAGAGGAATGCAACATGGCGCCACAACCTCAACAAGCTTGCTGTAAAATATTTATTCTCTAAAGGCAGTTTTAATTGATTTATCCCCTCCCCCCCCCCCCCTCGCCGTAAGAGAATTTAAGAGTGAACATGAAAAACTTGTGTACTGAAATTGCTTGTACGATTAAACGGAATGACTGGTTGAGAGTACGTCTTTCCAAAATAAGAAATTTGAAAAATATAAAAAAAAACAGAGCAGACTAACATTAAAATATTACAGCACACCAAAGCTTTCGCCAACGCAGCTGGCATGAAATGCTTGATGACGCTGGGATCAGAAACCCGGGAGCGGTTCAAGGGGAGAAATGAAAGCGTTAATCAAAACAAAGGAACCAAAAAACGTCATTGTAACTTGCTCAAAATGTAAATACCACGTTACTCGTTACAGAGATTCAACGCGAACGCATTACTAGCTCTAAAGTAACGCGTTAAAGCAAAAACCGCTTTTAATGTTTTGGCGTCGTAGAATGCCTTCCTTTTTTATGCATTCATGTATATAGTGATTCCCAGACCTGGTGATATGTTACACGCAACAATCACGTGGAGATTAGTGTTGTGGTCGGCGTAAGCACCTGTAATGTATGTGCATAGAAACAGAGACGTAACCAAAATATACATTCAGTTTAAGGTTCAAGCTGGTTGCTGATACGATTATTTTCTAAACATGAAATGCTTCTTAAGGCCCACTCCTAATCCTCCAATTCTCCCGTCCGTCCGTTTGTCTCAGCATTCCCGGCCAAACTTAACAGGGAAATGAATTGGTGTTTAGGTCACGTGATGTCAATGGATGCCACGTGAGCTGAAGCTACGTGGACTATACACCAATTCAGGTTCCATGCCGAAGGAAGGGGTGAAAGTGGGGGGAGGGGGGAAGAATTGATGTCACAAAAAATAAAAAAATAAAATCCCGCATCCTAAAGGCGTGTTTACAATTGCGGATCGGCGGGAGGATTCGTGCAGGCAGAACGAGGATTTTCGAGCCGAGTGGTGAAATCGGCTCGTCGCTGGCTGAAAATCTCGATCAGTCCGTAGCCCATATCCAGAGTTTCCACGAGGGCCAGTCCGCCCACAAATCCGGAGGTGTAAACACGCCATAAGACTGCCTTCTTTCTGTCAAAAACGCTACATAGGTATATTACCACTCTTCCGATGTATACCTCCTGAGCCGGATTGTCACAAATATTGACCGTTTGTGTAGGTTTGTTTTGTGAACGGGCATCAGGATACTTATGCTTTGTTCCGCATCATCTTTCGAAGATCCATTTGCTTGATGATATCGCAGAGAAGAAAATAATGATAGCATCAGTTATTTGATTTCTGGTTAGTGAGCATTATCTGCACTCATTCAGCATGGGACAACTTATAGTTGTAAAAGCTAAGTCTTTATATCAGCGTTTGGTAAAATTATACGCTCCGAAATTCAAGATAACGACGTACCATTTACGAAAATATGTGTGCATTCAGAACATCGCTTTTTTTAGAACAATTTATTTAAACCGATGAAACAGCGTAGAGAGCAGCATAGGATCAAAATAACGAAGCAGACATTCGAAAGGATAAATCTTATTGGTATCAATTATCCCGTGGCTTCAAATATAAAAAGATGCGGGACACTTTTTTGTAATACTACCACAAAAAAAGAAAAAAAAAAACGACAAGGTCTGGGAATGCAGCATGTCCATGAATGCATTAAAACATCAAGGCGTTCTTAGCGACGCCAAAACATTGAAAAGCAGCTACTCCTTTAACACGTTACCTTTGAGCTCTGAGTAACGAGCACCGTGGTAATTAATTTTTGAGCAATTGACGGTATTTGGTTGCTTCGTTTTCATTAACGTGTACATTTTTCATCCTGAACCGCTACCAAGATTCTGAACCCCTCGTCATCAATTATTTTATGCCAGCTGTGTTGGCGAAAGCTTTGGAGTTCTGCAATATTTTAAAGTTAATTGATTGTGTTCTTTCCATCTTTCCAACTTTCTTATTAATTAAAGACGTGCTGTCAACCAATCTTTCTGTATAATCGTAGAAGCTAGTCTAAAACACATGCTTTCCACGTGTGTTCGTAATTGCCTTACTCCATCTGGGGATGTAAATCAATTAAAACTGCCTTTAGAGACAAGATATTTTATAGCAAGCTCGTGGAGGTTAAGACCAGGATTGGATCCATCGGATCGTACGTTCCCGTCATCGGAGATCGTCAATGTCCGTAAACTAAAAATAAACACGCAGTTCACGAAATGTACGAATGCAACGTTTGTATCACTGAGAGTCGGTCAATCTTTTCCTGCACAAACTACGGATGGAATCAACCAATCTTAGCTGCATAATGACTAACTCCCAGTGCACAGTCCATATTTTCTTTCACGTTAAGCCCGACAGCAGGCAACGCAACAATCCGATGAACCCAATCAGGCAGAGTCAAAAGTTCATTGTCATGGCGGTCGTCGTCTTTACCGGTTTGATGTAACAGCTAAGCCAATCACGCACACACAAAAAAAAAAGGCGCAGGGTGACGCCGCCTTCTCCTTATGTGAGTGATTGGCTTTGTCAATGGATAGCTAAGGCATGAACGCAAACTTGAGCCCTGATTATGCACTCCTGTCACAGCTTGATCAGCTCTATCTGAGTGTATTGCTGACTGCAGTCGAACTTAACGAGAAGCAAAATGCAGTGGGATACTTGGAGTATTGAATATTTGAGTCCCTATTTAATTCAGTCCCTAAATGGCGACCGCGAATTTCTTCTAAGCGGTTTTGAAAAGTGTCCATTACGAACTTACCAAAAATAGTCGAAAAGCTCCAAATAAATAAAAAAATTATGCTTATTTTCGCGTGGAAATGTTGGTGGCAAGCAAACATAAGAAATAGGAAGAAAGGGCGCGGGCAGATGGAAGTTTCATGCATTTTCAAGACGAAAAACAAGTACACATTCTTATTTCTTTTTTTAAAGTAAGTGTTGGGTTGCCATTGATGTCCGATCTAATTAAACTAGACCGGTCTTTTTAATTTGACGAACACATTTTTTTTTTTAACTTGGGAAATAGACTTTTTTTTTCGAAAACGTTCGATAACTTAGTTCCGGGATGAACGATGCAGTGCTTGCAAAATTCGCAGGGTCCGGGGTTCGATTCCCACTCAGCACCTTAGCGAATCTCCTTGGGTGCGATAAATGGTGCCTAGTTATAAATATGTACAAATTATTAGGACTTATTATACATTATATGTGTCTTAGCTGTTATGCATTGTCTAATATTGGCTGTGCATGCTTTAGGTTGACTTCGAGTTCATGCATGGAACACGTTTTTCACACTGGGGCGTGACAGTTTTTGTGTGCCATCCAGCGCTTAGACAAATTCTGTGTTAAACCAACAGCGCGGGAGTGTAGATGAGTGAAACACCACTGGAAAGATTTTTTTTTTATTATGAATCTAACAAAACTAAAACGCAATATACTAACTCTTAAACTGTTTTAAATTGCAACGCTTTTGACAGTAGACGGACAAAATATTTCATTGGGCAGGATCTATAATTCGACGATCGGTTCACATCACAACAATAAACCAAAACGTAATTTCTAAAATAAAGACATTAACTGAACTTTCACTATTAAGAAAGACCTTTAAAAAACAGTCCCACGTCTTGACATAATTTTTTTTGTGTGCAAAAACGCTATCTAGAAAAATCACGACTCGTACGAGGTGCATATGTTCAAAGCTCTAAGTGGGATTGTTAGAAATTGTTTGCAGAGGTTATTTCTGTAAACACGCAACATCTAAGCAACAATGCTTTCTTCTACGTCAGTTTCCCAATATGACTTTGCCTTAGGATATAAGAAAGAAGTAAATAATCAGATAGCAACATGTGTTTCGCCCCTAGTTATGACGCATTATGTGCGCTCAATGAACATGCGACAGATCATCGTTGGTAAAGCTGCATCTTTATACTTCTTGTTGCGAAGCAATCCGCTCCGAAATACGCAATACAATGGCAATTTTGATACTTTCTTACAGGCAGACATTCACACCCTTTATAGAAATGCCTGTGCAGTCACTACATTTCCCATTTTGGTACAATTTAAACGAATAACTGTGCGAAAAACAGAAGCAAGCTCACAGTTTCGAAGCCTGATATATTAAAGGATTCATTTTATAGAAGGCAAGTATTCCAAAAGATGAAGATACTGATTATAAGAAACAAGGTTTGTAATGCAAACGCTTGTAAACGCCAAGATACTTTTACGGTGAAAGATGCTTCGATAATAATGACACCCCATCAGTAATTATTGACAGATGACTATTATTAGGATATTACGATGTTCTGAAGATCAATAAATATACGAAACAAATTTGTATAATATCGCCAACAAAAATGACGTACGAACCCGCTGTCGTCAAGCGGGAACACCAAAACACAAAGAATGAATAATAATAATAAATCAAGTTTGCGCTCTTTTAAATAACAGAAATAGACACAAAAGTACATCACATGCATTAGATATTGGTCAGTCTGAAAAATTCAAGAACTTGAATGCAACGATAACGCACAGGTCAACTGAAGAAAATGTAAACAGTAAACAAGGGCGCTGCATTTAAGTTGATATAAGAAATCTAAACGCTCTGAACACAACGCGACTCACAAAGTAATTGGGAAGCGTTCCACGGTTTACACAGTCTCGTTACTTATATACTCCCTTTCACGATAACATGGCAAACTGTGGAGGTTCGGCCCCCGTGACCCAGTTAGAACGTCGGAGCGAGGCACGTGACATCACGTCACGGGAGCATTTGTGTCAATGCGCCAAGGAGCGGACTGTCGTCTGCTGGCCAAAGTCGTCTGCTGCGAAACAAACCAACTTCGAACGAACCTTCACCGCCTCGACATTGCTTTCCGCTAAAGTAGCAAGCTCTTGGGGAACAGAGTATGAGACAACAATATGCTCAATTCACCCGCGAATCTGTGGTGGGTGCTAATGTCTGCGCGATGTTTTGAGCGGAAGCGGTCGATTACACGCAACGTTGATTACACAGCCGAGGATCGGCAACGGCCACGGCGCTACAGGGAGAAAAAAAAAAAATCGGGAGCGGATACTGATGTGGTGTCACTTTTTTGGTTTCAGTATAATTGAAACTTATCAATACGCCGATGTTTATTACTTTGTTTCTATATAATCTCGACAGAGATTAAATGACGCGAGTCTAATTGCTGTTAAAAGAAAAAGGTACCCAGAACAACATTTTTTCGCGGGCGGCGCTCTTGCTGTGGCTGTAACGGGGCCTCCCTGGTCTCAGCCATATATAGTGTTATCACGTGACTTTCTCCGACGCTCTTATTGGGTCGCGGGGGGACGCTCCTATGCTCGTGAAACGGTGCATTAGCGGCGAGATGTTTCGGTGGCGCCCTCGTTCGGTTACCTTTCGTAACATCATTACCTTGTGAACAACAAGCTCGATGGTGTTTGTAATGTGCATGGTAGAAGCCTGAAATCATAGCGCTCTCAAAGCAACACTGCCAACACCGTCAAAATTGAAGTTCTTACTTTCCTCTTATTTCCGTCGATGAGACAAGCTTTGCTGACGTCATAGTCAGCATTCGAGCAATTGTGGTAGGCCGCCCACAGCGACGCTTTCGATCGCTCACGTCGCCAATAGGAGCGTATGTAAACAGGGAATATTATACTTCGTTTCAGCTTCGGTCCGAGCACGGCCGATGTTATGAGCCGAAGGGCCGATCAAACAGCGAAAGAGGCACAACGTCATGGCGTGCTCTTTGCAGTTGATAGGACCAGCGTGCTCTCTGTGCGTGCTCCTTCGCCGGCTAGTCCTATCATGCGCAGAGCGCACGCCATGACGTTGCGCTCTTTACGCTGTTTGATTGGCCCTTTTGCTCAAAACATCTGCCGCGCTCGGACCGAAGCTGAAACGAAGTACAGCGACTTTTAGTGTTCCATGTGAGAGCAAATGCAAGGGATAAACGTTTGCGTTAGCGTTGCGTGCTTCATGGGTGCGCATGCGCAAAGTCGCCATGCGTCAGTCCAAGGCCTCAGTTAGGGCTCCTCGCACGCGCAGTGTGGAACACGCTACGCTAAAGCAAACACACAAGGCTTGCGTTCGCTCGTACACGCGATACTAAAACTCACACTTAATTCGATAGTTACTGACATAATTCAGAAGCACCGGGCGTAGGACGTCCGAGCTTCCTATAATTGTTTCTCAGCCAACAGGCGAAACGTCATGCTCAATATATCCATGCAGATCGCGTCACTTGGTAGCAGGTATTAGGGGCTTTTCGCTCTCGTCGCTGATATTGCGACTTAAAGTTCCATCATTTGTTACGTCGTATATATTCCTGTTTTTTTTTTGTTTTTTTTTCCATTGTTATTGTTCTGTCAATCATTGCTTTTTTTCCTCAATTTTCCTTGAACGCCATTTTGTCATGGCTTTGATACCATCAGGGCTTCGTCGGCTCTCGCCCTTTCGCCGCAATGGAAGTTCCTGCGACAATCTATCCCGCTGTTTACTTACAGTGTACTGCTGCAAAACGGCTGACTTCCAGACGAGCTACACTAACACAACCTAAACCAAAAGGCCTGGACCTTTTCCCTTACACCCTCGTCACCAATGGATCCACGCCGTGCCAAACAGTTTTCGTCAGCACCGCCGCTTGCGCGTAGTGCGCGACGCTAACACGTTGCTCTTAATTTGCATCTTGCAATCAGGCACCTCTGTCAAAACCCAGACGTCTCCAGCATTATCTGTGACCCACGCTTTTATTAACAGCAATTAATTTGTCGCCATTGCATAGGTAAAAGTCACAGTTCAAGCAGGATATGTGCTTTCCCTACTTGAGTACAAAAATAGATAAGGTTCGGCATTTAGGGACAATGGCAGTAAAGTAGGCTCTTGACAGTCTCCGAATCTTTCCAGTTAGGCAGCTTTGCTGATGGCGTATCTCAGACTGCTACGCTACATGCGATTTATTCATAAAACTAGGGCTTTGATAACGAAACGACTGCACTGTTAGTGTCCCTAGTCACGTGGGATTTTTTTTTTTTTTTAATTTCGGGTGCATTTTTTGAAGATCATAGAGATTCATAGAGATGCAGAAATTCTTACTTAATGGAAACCGAACTATGGAATGTTTCCCAGCACGCTCTACAAATTTTGTAAGGAAGGTAATGCTTCAAGGATTTGGACATTATAAATTGAGCCGTTTTTTATTTATACAAAAGTACTTTCAAGAGTAACTGCTTTGAAGAGTAATTTGCGAAAGGCTACACCAATACAATTTTTTTTCTCATTTCAAAAAAAATCTGTAGGAGTTCAAGCGAACCAAACAGTCTCACTCGTAAAGCCCCTACGGGTCTTGAGGGTACGTGTCAATAAATAAATATATTTCAAATAAGAATCTTAACAAAATTCAAAGAAATAATAAATAAAATGTATTCATACAATAGGTATTGTTAAAGAACGGACCGCGGCAATTGATTCGTGCACTTGACGTCACGATCGAATTTAATATAAATACGAGCGATTATTCGAAAATATAGCATGCGTATTACGCCTTGCATTATCTAGAAATGGCCGTTCGACTTTCGACTCTTTTTTGCTTCATGGCTGCATCCATAATTCAACTTCCTGAAGCGCAGTCAAGAACAACACGGACAAGATACGATGCTGCGAAAGTAAGCACTCAGGTCCTTTTCCTGAAAACGAAATTATATTCATCTCGAGCTATTAATAGCCATAAAATAAACCTGAGGTCATATATTTTGTATAAAATAGTTGAATCTCTCAAAGAGTGTAGAATTTAATGAATCTACCAGACTTACGCAATATTGTTAGAAAAATTGTGTGCAATATTTGTCGTGCTTTAGAATACTGCACTTAAAAGTACCATACTAAAAAAGAATTCGGCAGTTCTACCGAGTGTTCGGAATATTTATTTAGAAGTGAAAAAGACAGTCAATGTATCACTATAGTGCATTACTTGTAGGCCCTTCAGTAGACAAAATTAAACGAAACTCCCGTGTGTCAAACCATTATGGGGGCGCAGCTTCAGCTGAACTACACACCGGCCGATGCCACATTAGGCTTCCTTCTTGAGATTATCACGACCTTGGTTCTGTTCTTTGTTCTGCTTGACATATTTTTTCTTTATTTGTTATCGCAGTACGAGCACTGTTTTTCTCAGAAAGCGAGAATTGAATGAGCAAGTAGAGTTTGGGCAGTATGGCATTTTTTTTAATTCGATTTGTTTTACAAAGTCGTAGAAAAACAAAGGTTTTTCTCTGCATGCTTTAGGGCAAACAAAGGATTGGAATATTTTCAGACTTTCCATCTCACCCTTGCGTCGCATGACTGTCGACTCCCATTTGTGAAGCAGAACGTCGTAACAAATCGGAAGTTGGTAAACGCCGGTCACCCAGTGGTGGTATTAGGCGCGCCTCACAATTTCCTGTCTAAAACCCTGACGGCAGAAATACGCTGAGCTCCTTGCTTATACAAAAACAAATCTGAAAATACTAGGACAGCTACTGCAAAAATCCTTCAGGTGGAAGTGTACGCCGTACTCTTCATAATACATATTAAATTGTTTTATTGATCGTGCCTTTCAACGAAATTTTACGGCCGTCGTGTTATCATTCATAGTAATTGAGTCCTTCAATACTTTGCTGGGCCCTGATCTACACAGTGCAACCAAGAGACCGGGCAATCGCCGCCTGCTCCGATTAGTCGGCGGTGTGGCGCTGACCAATCGGTGATGCCCGGCCCCTCGGTTCCGCCGTATAGATTAGGGCCCCTGGCCGGCGATACTTCTCCGTAACACTACGGAGAGCTTGGTACTGTACAATACGCGACTCTGGCGTCGGCGAGGGGGCTAAGAACCGCCAATTAGCACCTCTGGAAGTCTTTGCAACCATGTGTTTCGGAATTTCTAACACCCTCTGAATGAGCTATCCATAGAACACCGTGATGCGTCGTCGCACCAAAGGCAGTTCTTGTTAATGCAAGCCTCTTTGGCGTTGTAATCTGAATCAACTGCTGAGACTTCTAAATATACAACACTCTCCAAACTAATATTAGTTCCACTCCTTTTTCTTTTCTCGAAATGGTCGATATTTGAATGCCCCCATCGTACTCAATATTCAGCGCAGCGAGCAGCACCACCAAGTTGATGTACAGAGCCCCCTTACCCTCCATTCCCTGACTTTTTTGCCATGCAAAAGCATCGTTTTATTTGAAAACAAACGAAACAAAGTCTATTTTATCAGTTCTGTTCTTAGACATCAGTAACTATAGTAAACATTGCTTGCATACAGCGATCAATTACAGGTATACCAAAATGACGATGTACGAGAATTAAAAAAAAAAAAAAAGTAGTAATCGCCAATTCTGAATGTCTTACTCTGAGTTGAGTTGCCTAAACGAAATGGCCCCTCAGGAGGGGTGGCGCTCCTGGCGACAGCTTTGGTCGTAAATCAAACTTGGGCAGATGTTTCGTGACGAATAGTGCTATTGAAGGACTTTGTTGGTATTGAATCTTTGTGGTTTATTTTTCTCACGTGGCATCCGGTATAATTAATGCAGAAAATGCACTACACTTTTAAAAATGGAAATTAAGTCACATAAAATAATTATCACATGGCAACACACTACGAGACTTCAGCTATCACAGTGCTCTGACAGGCCTCTAACCTCAAGAAGCATTCATTATTTTAGGCAAAAGGCATCACCCTGAGTCAGCGTTACTGCAGAATACAAAGGCAGCTAATCACGGCGAACAACAGAAGTGTTCAAGTGACTGGCGAAACTCAAAGTTCAATGATACTAAAATGATTAGCTGATATCGAAGACAATTCTTTGTCGGGACATCTACCCGAAGTCTACCGAAAACGCGAGCCTTTCCTCATTGTATTTGTTCTGTTTTAGGAGCTAAGAGAGCGATTCGATCAGAAATATTATCTGATGCAGCGCTCACAGCTCACTGACAGAAAAATGGGAAATAGTGCCAAATGTGTCTCCGTGTTGAAATTGGCTCCAGTTTTTGGCGAAACTAGTATAACTGCCCAAATATCAATCAAGCACAATCGCGCTAGCGATCCCACGTGAGTAGAGCCATCCCACACATCGTAAACTCGAGTGGTGTATATGTTTTGCTTAAAGAGTCAAGATCCAACGTGCAATAAAAATATGTCATGTGACCCCAACCGATCAAGTGGAGCTCACTTCAAATATATTAGCGTCTTACATCGGTAGCAGGTTAAGAACCCAGCAACTGCTTTGCGTCTAGCGCGCACTTTTCTTCAGCCGGGCTTTGGCTGCGCGTTTGACAAAGTGTTATGCATGGCAGGAATCTCGCGCTCAAGACGCAGTGCCTACAGCGTTCTTAACCTGTCACCGACTGTGCACGTTTCCACTGTTTATAAATCACAGTACACACGTTTTTAATCACAAACACAGCAATGAACGCGAGTCGTCATGCGCTTTTATGGAAATGTGTATTTGTGGTGAGAAGCTCGCGAGGTGCGCTTCTGTTTTCCTCACTCTGGGGTAGTTAGTGCACGTGCTATACACGCAGTTATTTTTTTTTATTTTCATAGAGCATAGAAGCTTGCATTGTACGTCTTTCGCCACGTCCACACTAGCGAGAAAACGCGCGTGGCACGCCGATCGCGGCAAGTAACAAAATGTCGCCGAAGCACAGTCAGCGCCACGTGCGCGTGCAGAGACACGCCCTTTATCTTCCCGCTTAACCGATTTATCGGCGCGCCGGGCGCGTTTTCTCGCTAGTGTGGGTGGCCCTTTACACTGCAGAACATGAACTATACTCACTCTGGGTTGTGAAAGAAAAAGATCCACCAGGCGACGATACCCTAACTTCTCGCCGCAAATAGGGAGTATTCAATGGATGCCATATTCTCAGGCGCTGTTCAGAGCGGAGGTTAAAGCCTAGTTTACATACAGCGATTTTGGCCCTTAAGGGCCGCCCACACTAGCGAGAAAACGCGCGTGGCACGCCGATCGCGGCAAGTAACAAAATGTCGCCGAAGCACAGTCAGCGCCACCAGCGCGTGCAGAGACACGCCCTTTATCTTGCCGCTTAACCGATTTATCGGCGCGCCGGGCGCGTTTTCTCGCTAGTGTGGGTGGCCCTTAAAGCGGCGCGATTTTTGCCGTCGCGGCGCTCGTGCCGCAGAATTGCTGGTGCTGGCCAGAGCGCCGCGACGGCAGAAATCGCGCCGCTCTAGAGCAAAAACCGCTGCATGTGAACTAAGCTTAAGAACGAGACCACATAATGAGTTGCTAAGACTGGCGATCTTGATGGTGTGGAATGCACGTTGTAAAAGAACTGCGGGAGCTCGCCATCAGCACGCGCTCAGCATTCGCGCACACAGCTATGGCCGCCAGTGAATACTCCCTGTAAGATGGCAGCTGCGAGATGCTTTCGGTAAAGCCCCTCGATGTGTTTGCGCTTGTCTTGCAAGTAGCGTCAAATGCGCGAGTGCACGAGGCCCATGTCTCGAGCGGCCCTTGGAAGCAAATGGCGGCGCAGCACTGAAATGAGCGGGCCTTGGAAGCGAATGGCGGCGGAGCACCCGCTCATGGCACGTGTCTCGCGCGCTTCCACAACAATGGTTGGCGGTATTGTAAAAAACGCTTTTATCAAGGGGCTTTAGCTTTTTGTGGGTCGGTTTATACCTCGATACCATGATGCCTTGAATGTGGCTCGAACTGCCTAAAGCCTAGTTCACATGCAGCGGTTTTGGCCCTAGAGCGGCGCGATTTCTGCCGTCGCGGCGATTTGGCCAGCACCAGCAATTCTGCGGCACGAGCGCCGCGACGGCAGAAATCGCGCCGCTTTAGGGCAAAAATCGTTGCATGTGAAACCCGCTTAATAATGGTACGACTCCATAAACCAGGAGTCACTTCAATAGTGTAATACCCTTAATGGTCGCGAGTCCTTAATTTTCACAAATATCGCGAAATCAAAATTTCGCGAAATGAAGGGGCACCGGAAAATTTCGATCTCTAAGACTTTCAATGCAAGTGTCTGGGATTGGCGAAATTTGGTGGCCGCGATTGTGTCCCCTCTAACCGATTCACGAAAACTGGGGGGCACGAAAATGAAGGGATTTACAGTGTCTAGAACTGACCTTCTGGTTTCCTTCATCATATGCCTTGTTAGTATAGCTGACGTTTACGACATCAGAATTAGACATTTCCCATCCGGATGTTTAAATAAAAACTGCTGGAAGCGTCACAAAACCAATCTAATATTTAAAAAGATAATATCACCCTGGCACACTTTCTATAAAAGTAATGTTAACACTCCCGCGAATCGCACCAATATATTTTTTTATTATTATTATCCCAGGGGTACGCGAATTCCCGAACCAAACCGAGCCTCCGCACGGTCTTCCTCCTCTGCACGCATAAAGACGGGAACCTGACCTTCCTATTCCAGCTTGAGCAGTCATGATGCCTCGTCCGGGCAACGGGTGCGACGTGTTTTATCGTTGCTGAAGCAATCACAAATAGATGGCTACAGTGAGTTGCGCTTTTTACGCAACTTGATTGGTCACATTGACTCGTAGCGTTGGCTGCTTCTGGACGTAAGTTGAAGCGAAGTATAGGTCTTCCAACGTGCAGGAAGGCTACTGTTACCTCGATTCATTGCGGCAGCGGCGACGTAGCCATAATGATTGATCAGATTAGCGTATTGAAGGGTTAGCGCCCAGGTTCGCGGCTCCTGCCCAGGCTTCGTCCGGACGTTTGCTGTCCAGCGTCAATACTCATCGCATAACATTATGGCATCCCGCTAAAAAAAAAAAAAAAAAATAGATACTTGCACAATGTTTTCGGGCGTTTCAAACATTAAGCAATTTACTCCCCATTGAACTCTCAGGTTAAATGAAATGCGAACGGTGGAACGCGTGGCTGTCGGTACATGCTGCGCCTCCTGGAGGCCTCTTGAAACTGATAAAACTGCGGGTTGGAGAGTAGGGTGCTGCGAGGGTGTGCGTCCTACTCCGATGTGTCTGACCCTCGCGCAGCACAACCCAGGCTTCAACGCTGCGCCGGTGATGTGCTCGAAGTTCCGTCGCAGCCACTTATAGTGGCTCAGCATGAACCATGCGAGAAAGCTCGCCGCTCGCAGCAGGAAAGCTCCGCTCGCAGCGCGTGACTGTGGAGCATTACCGCAGCGTCATGCTCCATCCTAACTTCCGCAGTTTTGTTCTTTTCCTAATATGCGTTGTCATTTTCTCGTGAACAATATAGCAGAAACTTCGCAAAATTCGCCAGTCGGGATAACAAGAGTGGACCCTGGACGGCTGCTGATGCCTCAGTGAAGTCCATCACTCGGCAGACTTTTATATATCAGCTTCCAGCGCCCGCCCTGTGTCTTCTCTAATTCTTGTGTCTTTTGTATGGCGCTGGGGTTGCCAAAATGCAGGTCCACCAGCTCCCGCATTTGCCAAAGATTTGAAAAAAATGCTGTAACTCTATCACTGGCATTTTGCAGGCAGCCAGAATATCGTTCAGCGCGATCATCAAATGATCACTTTGTGTTTGAGAAGTGCGATAAAATAGTTCAAGCAGTTTTTGAGCCTACGGAAGACGTGTGGAGCTTGATTGACGACAGTTATCAGAACCACACAGACGTCCTCGTGAAGGACCTAGAATGCATGGCTTCAACAAAATAGGCAAACAGCGTGGACGGGAAACGAGGCGTTAGTTTCCAGGTGGTATGTGTGCAAGAAGAGATAATGGAACAACCACAAATTCTGCAACAGGGTGTGGGCCAAAACTGTAAATTCAATAACATCGCAAAAAAAATAATTACTTTGGCCCAATATTTTGGTTGGTATTTCAGCCATGTTACTTGGCGTGGTTTGCGAATTTTCAGGAAATTCGGGGTCTATAAACAGAACGCCGGAGTACCCCTTTAACAGTGATATATCACAGGGACAGTGATATATCTTCAAATACAGCCGAGATCGCAAGTTTAGCTAAACAAAGAGAAACCTCTTTAATATGGTGTTCTTAGTTCATTAAACATATTTACAGAGCATCTATATAGGCACCTCTAGGATAGGTCCTTTTGGAATGGGCGAATGAGCCCGCTCTCTTGGGTGGCGAGCATATGCCACGCACGGTGGTTCGCGAACTTATTCGCCGCCGACCACAGAGATTTTTCTTATCGTGTGACTGAAGTATATGATGGAATTATGTTAATGTGTCATCTCCTAGCAGATCACCACTTGTTCATGCCAGAATTTATGCTTGTTAAAGCACCTAACGTCTCGACTGATTAATAAAATGTGTTGCTTTACACGTGTCTTATTGATACCTAGTTTAAGATCCGCAGGAGAATAGATTGGGAGACAGTTAACTTCATAATTTAGAGTTGCAAACTGTTAAGCAATTGGCAAACTTTGTGTCCCTGATTTAAAAAAAAATTAATTGATAGTTTGCCCCTGATTAGATCAATTAATGGACAGGAACAGCATAAATACTTATTTTTTCATTAAACTTCTTGACTTTTGTAAGACAACGACGTGAATTGTCTTTTTTAATGCAGTTACACTGGGTGAGACTACCTAGCCTATTTACTTTCCTTCTTAGCCGCAACATGCAACATATGTCGGGGACTTATAAAAGGTTACTAAAGCTGTTCACGCAATCTCGACGGATAAAACTGCGCACTATTGATGCCACTGGCACGAGTAAAGGCCCATTCACATGTATGCGTTGGAGCGCGGTGCGTTCCGCATCGGCAAGTGGCTGTAGAACGTTGCGGAGAGCGTTTGCGCAAAGCTTGTAAACACATTCGCATTTTGCATGCAGTCCACCGCAGTTCACAGCCAATAAGAATCCACTATCTCACGATCATCTGGTGGGCTAGTTGGTTGATCATATTGTTGAATTAACAGCGCAAATACGACAGGAAGGAGAGATAAGGGAGACAGGATAGAGTCCTGGGACGACGTGATTGAGTCCTGGGACGACGTGAATAGAAATTCCGGTAGAAAAAAGAAAGAGGAAGTTCCTCTTTCTTTTTTCTACCGGAATTTCTATTCACATCGTCCCAGGACTCAATCGATTTCAACAAGTCATTTAAGCGACCAGCTTAAAGCTTGGTATTCTTAGCAATTCATTTTCAGGCAACTCAAGCTATAGCATATGTTTTTGCGGGTTTTTATTATGCATGTTTTAAAAGCATTCTTCGATTCTTCTTCCTCTTTCTCTTCTTATTAAACGTCAGTTGTTAGTTCAGCGCTCTATCCTGTCTCCCTTATCTCTCCTTCCTGTCGTATTTGCGCTGTTAATTCAACAATAAGAATCCACTATCTTTGCCTGCGTCTTACGGGAAGTGAAATCCCCATCAAGACGACGGTTCCCGGCGACAGCGTTGACGCGGCTGTTCATTTGGGACAATCCCGCTGGCATCAGCAACTTCTGTCCAGCTTGCACCCTCGCAGCCTCGGAATTACCACCCCTCGCAGAATTCCCCCCCACATACCCCAACAGGCAAAAGCGGGATCAATCTCCAAAAGGGGGAACCGAATGTACGTCAGATATGAGTGCGGGCGAGCAAGTGACCCACACTTTCTGATCTCGGCCTCTGATAAGTGACGCGATACTCCGCAAGGGCAGCCGCACTGGAAGATGAGAACGGCTCTACTCTAATACGTCGCGCTGCGGGCGTTGCACGACGGCGCGCATCGTACCACTAGGACGCCGCCTCCGCTCGTAAGGACGCTGTTCCGCACTAAAACGTGTTCAAACGCTAATGTTTGTCCGTTTGGCTTAGTTGGCTCCACACCACGTTGCATTTTCGTTGATCCAAATAGCATTCTACCCTCCATTAACATCCAATTACGGCGATCCCCCCACTTATGGAAATTTCTTTACCAGCCCGCAAATGACCTACGAGGAAGAAACCCAACAGCCGCTGCGTTCTACAGAATCCGAGGATCTTTCAGCCAGCCTTGAGTTTTTTACTCGACACCCCCTCGAATTTCACACTGTCCTTTGTCTGTAAAGCGCAGGTTTCGCACCATTTAGTCATTTCTATGATGCACGGTAAATAGGCCTACTCATCGTTCGTGACAATATGGTTACTTACCGTATAAACTGACTGAAATGCGAAACTCTAACAAAAGTTCAATAAAAACAAAATTCCCCGACGTGTCGAGATCAGCTCTATCCCTTGACCACGGGTGACTATGGGTTGGACGGAGGGGGATGCCGGTCATGTAGGCCGGTTGCGATCGCTGCGCCCCGATTGTTTCGCGAAGTGACGAAGCCCTGATACAGACGCTTGGGAGAGTGCCCGATGGCCTTTTAATGTCACCGTTTGTTGTCTCCCTGTTCTAGGATTCTAGGTGCAAACGTTTACGCCAGTGTTGTTCCATGCCCAGGGTCACGCTTTTGTCGAATGTTACGCTGTGACTCAGTTTCGCTGCGTCCTCGCTGACGTTCAAGTCAGCGAGGGCGCTGACTTGAACGTCGTTCTTCTTTACGTCGAATTTTCGGCGGCGGCAGCGATCCGGCAAGTTCTTGGTTTCCCCCACGTCGGTGGCAGGGCAGTCCGCGCACGGGATACGATACATGAGAGCTTGGGTCTTCTCCTTTCCCGGTCTGTCCTTGGGGAGAAGAAGTCGGTGACGGATGGTGGACACTGGTTTGCGAGTGACCGCAATCCCATGTTTTCGAACGACGCGTCCGATGGACTCGCTGACGTTCCTCACGAATGGCAGGCACAGACGGCTCGAAGGAGCCGGGACTATAGAGAGACGGGGGACGGCGCAGCTTCTTGTAGACTCGGTTAATGAAACCTTAGGTGTAGCCGTTGTTTTGAAGGGCGGCCTTGAGCTTGTTGGCCCCTTCCGCGAAAGATTTCTCCGTCGAGCGTACGGACATGGCACGTCTTAACACCGCAGTGACCACCGACTTTTTGTGGGCAGTGAGTCAAAGTTCAAGTGCCTTCCGGTGTGCGTCGGCCTCCTGTACACCGAGAAGGACAGCTTGTTTTGAAGTCTTCTTCACATTGATGTCCAAAAGCGGAAGCGCGTCATCTTTCTGGCGTTCCACCATGAACTGAGTAGCGGGTTCGACCACATTTAATTGTTAACAAAGACGGTCGATTTCAGTCTATTAAACTATGCAAAAGCAGTCGTGTACATAACAAAGAAAGATATTCGGGTTCGGCACGAACATAGCAAGGGCTCGATTCTCAATACGTTCCATGGCAAGGTTGGCCGTGGTGACCGAGATAGCTGCTCCCCTAGCGGTGCCGCTTGTCTGGTTGAAGAGGAGCCTATCGAACGAGAAGTAGGTGTTTGTGAGGGACAGCTCCAATAGACGGCAGATCTCGTCAACGGACAAGCAGCTTCGGTCCGCTAGACTCGTGTGATTTATAAGCGCCGTCCTAGCCACGGACAACGCAAGTGGCACCGAACACTGGTAAAAAGCGACACAATGTCGAACAAGATAAGAGCCTCGTCGGCGTGTACTTGAAGCCCATTAACGGGTCGATGAAATGAGTAGAGTTCATTACGTACGTGGGTGTGTAACCGGTGAGCGGGTACATCAGCTGGTGCAGTTACGTCGACACTGCGCGAAGCGGGGATGGGGTTAAGTCAACAGTGGGACGGAGTGGCGCACCGGACTCGTGGATCTTGGGGAGGCCGCCAGGTGGCTTGGGCAGACCCATTTCGGCTTATCAGCCTAAGGTAGAGACCACGAACGTCCGGGTGTTTCTTGAAGATGATGGAGAATGTCCTGTTGACAGTCTCCTGGATATTTGCAGTTAAGTCCTTTCGCAGTGGCGTCTACGCAGAAATGAAAAGGAGTTTCGAATTTCATTAAGTCCATTATTTTCCTAACCAGACAGATTTCTGCCAAAGGTGTTCACTTACCGTAATTTAAGCATACAAATCATGGTTTGCGGCGACTAAATGCGAAAAGCTATTTCGGTCTGAAGTTTTAATGACTCCTTGTTTCATATAAAATCTGAACCAGCTCACCTGCATGCTTTTGCTTCTTGCAAACGTTTACATTTTTTAAATTTTTATCCGTGTTTTTTGGTCGATTTATAAAATTGTATATCACCAAATCTCCGAAATACTTTTCAAGGGAAAACATAAAAGTAAAAATGACTGCCCACACGCCCGATGGAAATGCGATAAAAAATATGATAAGAACAACTAAGGTTCCGACGGCAGAATGTAAGTACGCAGATGCTTCTTAGCACACTCAATTAATATATAAAACGGTTTACCAATTTCCTTGTCAAAAAGTTTTCTTTAATTAATTTGAAGTGTTCACCGGGAGGTAAAGAATCGATCTAGAATTTTTTTCTTTGAAATACCTAATAATGGTATCAGTAATCCGCAGGTGTAGCGACTCCCAATAGTTGTGTCTCAGCGCTCATGACGCTTGTTAAATGCATTGTACCGGCAATACTTCCTGAGGTGATAAATTATTAACTGGCTTTGAACACTCGTGATCTTGACTATTTTGTGTGGAAAAATATAGTTTAGGACGCACACACAAAAAAAAATAATACAATTACGACACAATTTATTCCCTAAGGCCGTGAATATAAGGCCTTTAAATCTGCTTTCATAATGACTCATTTATACTATTACTGCTCTCAATTAGGACGGCCCAAGGAAGGTAAAGTCTGAATATTTAAGCCCTAGGGCAAAATGAAAGTATATTAACGAACATAACGACAACAAAACTCTACGTTCTCTATCCTAAACTATGATGCTTTCTTCCCTTTTTAAAAGCATCGAGACCATTCTCAATATATATTACTAAAAAGGGGTGTGACGCGAGTGTAGCTAGTGCACAAACAGGAACTTGTTTAAAAGGGCATTCACTTGAGGTAATTAAACGCATAATGAAACATTGGCAAATTTTAAGCATAATGAACTTTATTACGCAGCATAAAATTATATGTTTATTGTATCTTCAATGCTTCGCTGCTCGTGTGTTTTGAAATATTCACACGTTTTAAGGCCCGTTGACACACTTGCAACCGAGTACGACTGAGAGAGGCAAGACCTGATGAAACCTCTTAAAACTTCTTAGGGCTAGAAAACACACTGGCACACTGGCGCCATCTATGCGGTGACCCTGGAACTGCATATCACAAAACTGAAGGTTTTGCGGGATATCCGAGGTTAAATGTGCGCAATACGTATAAGAAAGGCTAGTTTATAACGTTGACAGAAGTTTTTTCGAGTCAAGAAAGAAAGGATCGTGCGCAAGAAAAATAGATAATATGTGGGACCGCCAAGTTCACAGTGCTACACAGAAGATGTGCCAGTGTGTCCTCTCGTCGTAAGAGATATTAAAAGGTTCCAAGGCACTCGGTCTTAAGAAGTCAAAAGTGTCTGAACGGGTCTTTGGGGTTAATCTAGAATTATGCGGGAATGTTTAATTTTGTACACTGCTCTTCTTATTTTCAGTACTCTACAATCAAAAGCTAGTGTTTTCTGACGATAGAAGTTGCCGTGTTCTCACTTATGACTACCAAGGGGACACATGTAAGTTAAACATAACCTCCATGGGTTAACTTACTTTTTTTGCGAATTTCTAAGGGATACAATTGATAATTATTTTGTAAATGTAATTTGCCTTATCATCCCTAAATATGAAACTAGAAGAGCATTAAAGCATGCTTTATAAACAATTTTGTTTTTACGTTTACTGCCCTATAAATCACTGTCGTTTAATTTTAAGATTTAACGAAAACAAATTCCATACTTGTTGATGCATTTAAAGGGACACTCACAGGGTATTTATGCTCACCAAGGTTTTTATTTGTACATAACGAATGAGAGCCCAACTACCCAGAACACAATTTGTGGCTCAAATTTTGTTTTCTTTCCGCCCGAAAACCGCCGATCGAGAACTGGCCGGATTGAGTCGTAGTCACATGCCGTGTCCTATGGTTTAGACACAGCCAACAAATATAATCAAATTCGTGGGTCATCAAACGCACCCACTTAATACTACAAATAGAAAAGAAATATTTCTTTTGGCTTCTAAAAAGCCGCAACTACGTTAATTGAAGAAAAGTTGCACAGTCATGTGACCTCCGCCAACACTCTCCTCCTCTATATTTCTTATCCCTCCCCAGTCCAGTTTCGTTTCCAGTTCCGGCTTCGAGCAGTTGCGTTTTTTTACTTTATTAAAAATATACGTGACGCTGTAGCAAAATGTTGATCGGGTAGTCTTCGGCCACCATAATAGATCACCTGGCAAAAAATAAAACAAAACTTTTTAGGGCTGTCAGCGTCACTTTAAAATATTTGTGTCGCAGTATAATACTCCGCACAGTAGCAGATTAGAATGTTGTTAACGCACGTGTCTTAATGCGTTGCCGATTTTTAACGGGCATTGCAGGAGGCGTGTATCGGGCACAACACAAGCACCTCTTTCAGAACGCTTAGGCTCAAAGCATTGCAGAGGTTGCATTTAAAGGCACGGGCCAGCAAAGTTTCGATGTCGGTCTGATATCTTGGGCAGACCACAGCAAGAGCCACCCGAAAAATGTAACACTTTTATTTGAGATGAAATAATATGATGAATTGCATTTAGCCGCAAACACACGAGAACACAAATTTAGAATACTCATTTCGACAAGTCACACTTTCGCACCAACATATTGCAACCAATTTACCTATTTATTTATTTAGATTAAATCTACCGGCGGCCTTCCTTAAGGGCCAAGGCATGAGTCAACGACTTCTAGGGTCTATTTCTCTTAAAAATACATATCTTTGCTTTTGACCCATTAAATAGAAATTAATTTATGTTTGTAATACAGGTTTATTTTCTGTACATCGTAAAAAGTAATGGACAGGTTTTTTCTTAGTTTTACAGATAAGACACATGTTTACACATGTTCCTACATACTCGTAAACGCTGAGCTGAGGAAAATTAAAACAAAACAAAAAAGACGAAGAGAGCTAGACTCTAAACTCTGCTGAAATTTATTGATTTGAGCTCACCAATAAATAGACTTCAAGACACAGGAAAAGGAGGGAAAGAAGGAACCCAAGTGAAAAAACGGGGAGCATGCCACATTCTATCAGAGAGACTATGCCACTCGCCAGGGTCAACATCTGGAAAAGAAGCCGACTTCGACCACCGAACAACCCCACACTCCCCAAGGTCGCGCCACGCAGGGAGCATTCGAGAGCTCCAAAGCCTGAAGGGCAATCCACACACTTGCGTTAAGTACGACGGAATGCGAGGGTTGCTATGGCAAAAGCTGCGTCGGCTCCAACGCAATTGTTGCCATAGCAACCCTCGCACTCTGTCGTACTTAACGCAAGTGCGTGAATCGCACTTAAAAGCTGGTTCACACACTTCAATGAGTCCGACGAAATTCGACTGCAACGTTAATCCTTTTTTGGATTGTTATGGCAAAGGGGTTTAAGCCGCTTACACTCGTTATTGCTGCTACGCGGCGCGGACTTAAGAGGCTTCCGAACCGGTTGCAGTTGCACTCGGTCTGGCTCGACGCAAGTGTGTGAATTGCCCTTAGAGGGCTATTCAATCTGTTGATTCGGAGCACAAATCCAAATGTCATCAACAAATTTCGGAACCAATAGGTTATCAGTCCCCAAAGGAACCAACAAATTCTGCCATTTTCCTATCCAGAGTGTCGAGATGAAACTCCGACAATACTGGAGCCACCACCAAACCAATACTTTACGTCAGTGTTTCTTTTTTCCATAATAGACTTACAAGTATGCCGTTTCCAAATCAGCTCTCCTGCACCCTTTCACTTCTTACATATACCTTTCAGATTGTCAATTGTGGCTGATTCATTCTGCAGTAAGAGGAGCTATCCCACGAGCTTGTAGCCATGCCTACGACCAGCACTGCCAGACAAAGCACAGTATCTTCCATGCCCAATGTCTATAACATTGCATCTCGCTCCGCACACATTCAATTAAGAGTGAATATTTGTTTGTGAGTGTGTGAAGAATAAAGTTATAATTTCATGAATTTTGGTCTTATTTGTGGTCATTATATTTGATATAAATAGCAAAAGTCTGATCGTGAATAATCAACGTTTTATATTTATATTTAGATGTCGATGCGCATATATGCAATATAAGTTTAAGATTTATCATCTAAAGAAACTGTCCGGAAACAATTATGTGTGCCATATCACCATGCAATAAAAATATTAGTGCTAACAGTACTATTCTGACACAAAAAGCGATAAAATAAGTGAGATCTGCCTAAAAGACTGGGTGTAAATTCGGTTTTTTGCTACATGTACTCATAAGAATTGAGACGTAAAGGAGGAAAGAGAGCCATCACAGCCTGTCTACGTTTGGCAAGATTAAATCACTCGGTGACTGAGTAGCTGGTCTCTGGCATTTATGTGTGCAACGCTTTCACGACACTTCAGAAGAGTGGTGTTGTGCGCCAGTTAGTTTACCATGTATGATTAAAAGTTTCAAAAGGAACAGAAGGACGACGAGAACCAGAACAGGAAAGGCGCAACCGTACACTCACAGACAAGTTTTTAGAAAAGAAAGGTTCCAAACATCCACACAAAGTGTGCTACGACGAGAGCTGTAAAAGTTACTCATGAAATGTAATTAAGTTACAGTTATAGTTACTTGAGCAAATCTAATTAAGATACAGCTACAGCTACACAGTTAAAATTATAACTCGTTAAAGTTAGTTACTAAGTATGCAACAAAGTTACATAGCACGTACTACGACCGAAACGCACAGGCGTACGAGGTTGCTCGACAATGATGCTCGGGGTACTTTCATGCAGGGATTCAAACCGTAACCGAAACCGAAAACCGTTTAGGAACGAAATATTTTCAGTAGCCATAACCGGAACGAAACCGTTATATGAAATTTATAAAAAGATAACCGTAACCGTAACCACAAATTATTTACCGGTAACCGGTTTTAACTTTTAACCGATAGTAACCGATAGTAACCGAAAACGTGGAGGAGGGATCTTGGTGTGTCGTGGCTTTTTCACAGAGTTTCTGTCAGCGACTGGTGCATCTGGTAATATATTTCGGTTCAATCTAACATTAGGGTTAAGAATGCTTGGTCGTAATCAGTGGTCTATCGTATAATAAAAAAGTATATTTCTAAATATGTAAAACTCCTACATCGCTACGCGTATTACGTACGTACATGTCGCCTTCAGGGCATTAACTAATAAGTGAGAATTCTTAGATGTTCGACAGAACCAACTCGGTTCTGTCGAAACCACCGATGACGACACGAGATAAGTTGACCATCATGCAGAGCTGGCGGAAAAGAAAACCTGGTATTCATTTAGTCCAAAACATTGCGCGCCTGAGAATTTTGAAACAACACAGAAAGAAAAAAAATGTTAGAGGTTTGACATTGGCGTTTTGATATATATATATATATATATATATATATATATATATATATATATATAGTGAGGTCACGTGACCCTCGTGAGGCGACGGCGACGCCGCTTGGAAAGAGGAGTATCAGACAGGATGGGGACGTGAGGAGGAGGGAGGAGGGGTATGTATATATACAGGGTGTTGTTTTTTAGTCTTACACATTTGTTTAGAAAACACCGTGAAAGATACACTAATGTGGTTTGTGCAGTTGGGTTATACGGCCAGGCGGACATTATGTAAAGGCTAATCTTTGCGATAGGTCAGCTAATTAATGAAGATTCGTTGAATAACTCTTTTAATTATTGAAAATAGACAAATAGTTCCAATCAGAAACTTGCTGAGCATCATCGATAACTACCAAATCAAGTATTTTTAGAAGGATATAACGCCGGGGCAGCATTTTGTGGCGTTCTGTAAAAACGCTTCATTTGAACGCGTTTCTAGATTTCGGTTTCCTATCGGAGCGCAGCTTTGCACCCACGGTCTTGCTCCCCAGTGGCTGAGACCCGCAACACACGTGCGCCCTACTTCCCTTTCCTTCTAAATGGAAGGCGAGGGCGTGGCTTCGCGCCGCGACCACCGGGGTGTCCCCTATATTATTATATATCGTGGCGCATGTTCCAAGAAGAACAATCCTTTTTTATTTCAATATCCTGACATGTTTAGTTTCTAAAAAAAAAAAAAATCTCAAAGAAGCGGGAAAGAACGACGACGTTTTGACGATTGTCGTGTGTGGCGTTTTTGAGTCACTCTCAATCAAAGTATTCAAACTAGAGCGTCTATATTTCTTTAGTGTGATTTATATGTAAGTAGGTAAGGCGACATTATAACTACTATTTATTATTCGTCGCTCCAATTTTGTAAAAATCCGCAAACATGTCTCCGCGAACAACTGTGATCTAAATTGCAGATTTGTTTTTCTTTTTTTTTTTTGAGTCGGCTCTGTTTAGTATGACTTTTAAAATAATACCACGTATAGAACCTTTCATTGCCTTCCAAATTAAGCAAAGTATGTGTTTTTATCTGTATGAGTACTCAGAAATACATTATGAAACAGACAGGGTTTTCACTTGTCATTCAATTTCAACACGTTGTATAAAAAAAAAAATAATTTTTTCGCGTCCCGTTTTTTTTTTTTTTCGCACCCTTGTTTAGCCAAGAATACATTCCGTTAGAGGCATTTGCTTTGGTTTTGAGTATTAAGCCTCTAAATATGCTAAAAAAGAGCAAATGCCGATTAACTTCGGTTGGTTTTCTAACTGGCACGGTCTGTCGAGTCTACCACGTACCGCCATCCAGGCGTCTTTTGGAGTGACAGAGGCGAGGCGAATCAAAAGAATTGGAACTGAATCCGGCTTTTTGGTCAGACGGTGAGTTGCCAGGATATCCGAGGACCGAGGTTTTGGAAGGTTAAGTGGCTTAGCAAGATTGCTCATGACCTTCATTAAATCCTCACCATGAGAGAGCGGAAGACCATGCAGTTCCATGTCGGAACGGCGATTGTATTGTTGCATATCATTAAGCTCGTCTTTCAGTCGCTCAATGGTCTCCGACGGCTCTGTCATTGTTGCCTTAACCATGTTATCCTCGTTTTGCATATATTTAACTGCTTCCTTATTCGTCATAGCCAGAGCGAGCACGGAATTGTACTTCAAGCTAAAAGAGTCAAGGGTCGTTTGTAATCCTTCGACCGTGTCATGGAGCTCTTCGACGGCTGGTTTTAATGCCAACAACTGATCAACCTTAGATGGTAGAGGCAACAGCGTCTCCATACCTGTACTCATTAAAAAGAGTTGGATAAGAATGCCATTTATTGATGCTAGCTGACTGGCGAAAGGTGCGTCATCGACAATCTCCTCCCTGCTGCCGCCGGTACTTGAGGAGTCCTCTACTGAAACGTTGCCGCTAACATCTGGTGCCCTGAGGGCGGCGACGGTACGGCAAGTGGAACAATTCCAAGTGTCTAAGTGTCTCTTCTGACAGTGCCCTGGGCACTTGAGGTCCTTCACCCACCCAGTCGATCCGGGACTCACTTTGGGTAGCCGTCGGACTGCACATCGGCGGTCGAAGCTTGCCCGTTGGCGCTCTTTGACCTGAGGGTCGCGTCTAGTCGCGACGGTGTTGTTTTTGACTTAGCCACGAGTCAGAAGATCAGGGTACACCGGGACCCGTGTCCGCAGACGTCGCCCCATGAGGAGTTCGGCTGGACTCCACCCTTTCGGACCCGGGGTATCCCAGTACGCGAGTAGAGCCAAGTAGGGGTCCTCTGCTTTCTCAAGCAGACTCTTCATAGTCTGCACCGTGCGTTCGGCCTTTTCGTTCGCCTGAGGATGATGATAGCTGCTGGTAGTGTGTTAAAAACTGTAGTTCCGCGCGAACTCTGCGAAAGCATCACAAAAGAACTGTGGTTTAATGTCGCTTGCTACCGTTGCACGTATCCCATGGCGGGCGAATATGCTCTTCAGACGTTCAATGACTGCCTCAACTTTCGTCAACGATAGAGAGGAGATCTCGGGAAAGCGAGACTGTAGTCAACGCAGAGCAAATACCCCTTGCCTCGTAGATGGAACAAGTCCCGCCCAACCATTTGCCATGGCAGAGATGGCGTCACCGTTGGCATGAGAGGTTCGGCGTTTTGCTGACGTATTTTCGTGCACACAACGCAACTACTGACAACTCTTCTCAGCTCGGATGACAGGCCTGGCCGCAAGACAGCTTCATTCGTGCGCAGCCTGCACCTTCTAATTCCCTGATGTCCCTCGCGAAATCGGTTCAATACCTCCTTCCTTCAGAAACCAGAAATAAGGACGCGTGTTCCATAGAATAGAAAGCCTTCGCAGTGGGACAGGCTTCCTCTGTACTGCAAAAAGGGCGACACGTCGAGAGGAAGTCTTGACTTTGATGGCCATCCGTTTATGCAACACTCCCGGATCCTCTGATAAACTTTGTCTTTCTTTTGGGCTTCTTTGACTGGATGCAGGGTGCTGCTTACGAGCCCCAATCGCTGCTCCAACCGAGAAAGGCTGAACCTTTCTGCAAGTTAGTGTCTCCGCTGGCTCTTCCTCACTCACCGGAGCTCTTGACAGAGTATCAGCCGTCGAGATGATCTTGCTAGGAACACACTGCATCCTGTAGCTGAGCCGCATCAGACGCATGCGAAAGCGCCGGATACGAGCAAGCAACGCCAGGTTGAAAGTAAGAGAACAGGGACTTATATGGTAAGAGCAAGGAGACGACAAAATTAGGTGAAAACCGGTGCCGATGCTTCCAATATCGCCCAATTTTATTTCGGTCAGTCTGATATTCACAGCCATAAAGACAGTCCAGTACTTTTGAGCAGAGATGGTAAAATTACTTTAAAAAAGTAATTAAATTACATTACTAATTACTTTTCTGAAAAATGCAAAAGTGTAATTAAATTACATTACAACTTACCGCGGACTAAGGGTAATGACACTACATTACAATTACTTTCCAAAAATAATGACACTATGTAACAGTAAGAAAGCACAAAACAAACAGAGGGACAAAAACAGACATGTACAAGGTTGTTTTGGTTCTGTTTGTTTTGTGCTTTCTTACTGTTACATCTGTCCCAACACGCTCGTCAAAGTCTCCTAATGACACTACTTTGACATTACTTTTCACTACCTTGAAGCAGAAATTTTTTCATCTTTTAATTACACTATAAGGCCCAAAATTAAGCTCTTCCTGTTTAAACCGCAACAACCTTATGCGCCTCAAAATGAACAATACTGAACAGTCGTTTTGCTGGCGCACACAACATAAGTGTTAAACATGATGAATAGCTTCTTCAGATGTGACTCAAAGACCGTCGACTCACCGGCTTCGCTGTTTATTCAAAGGTGCAGGTCCTTAGTTAAAGGTGACATGTTTCCGTTTTCCTGATTTAGAAGAAGTTATAGCTCGTGTCATCATGTTAAGTCGGGCCATGGAAGCCGGTTCTTACAAGGAACCGCCACTTCAAACATTTCCCTTCCGCCTCGGACTCAATCTAACCCTATTCTCCCAAGCGCACCTGTTGACGTATTCCTGGCCATTTCTCTCAAGGAGTAGCGTTCCCAAACACTCCAAGAGCCGAAGATATTTCGCCTTGTCACATAATAAGGGCTGGATATTTGCCATGCAAAAGCGTCGCCACTTGAAGAAAGAGATGGCGCGAGCTTTCTAAAATGTGCATTTTCCCGATAAACGGGTGGTAATATCTGCTCGTATAAGCTTATTCCCGAATGAAGTTGGTAAACCAAAACAAGGAAAGGCAGTGAGGCATAGCGCAAACGGCACCTGCTTTTCTCTATTCCCATTTCTCCAACTACAAAAAGCACCTTTACCTAAGAAGGCCAAGGATACGCACAAACGTTCTGGGGCCTTGACAAGGAATTTGGGGTTAACTATTTATTTCGGTCGTTTGTGGTTCACAATGGTCAAAGCTTACGGCTTGGCCTTGCTTGACGAAATAGCAAGGCTGGGGATCGGTTTGTCCTGTCCTCTCGGGGTTTTAAAGTGTATTGACCTCACTGGTGATATGCCCTCCACCTTTTAGCCTATAAGCCATTCATCCTTAAGCTGACAGTGCGGTGGGAGCTACGTGCTCGTTGGAACAGTCACACGTCTATCTTTCGCTACGTAACCATGCTCTCGTTCATACACACGTGCTCAAGGATAGGTCAGGTGATCAAAGGAAGGTGGTTGATTGGTTTTGGTGAGCTCGTACCTCCCATCGCACTGTCAGCTTAGCGAATAAACGAATCATAGCATCGTCCTGATGACGTAACGTCGTGAACCTGCCTCGCTTGGAGCAGTGTTGTACACGTTTTTCCAACAAAAGAAATAACAAAAAAACGAAAGAATGTATTGCACGAAATTGACGAGAGGTGGAGGAGGTGAGATTTCGCCAACAGTCACGATCTTTCTCGAACGTGGACGAAGGGGGCCGAAGCACCCGCCGAGGAGAGACGACACGCAGCCTGGTTGTGAGGGTGGACGATGTCTGGCCGCAGCATGTGCGCTCAACGGCGTTTATTAGCGCGGTGAACAATGTTGCCCGCAGAGCCAGGCGGCCGCAGACGGGCGGACTGGAGGGGGGCGCTACATACTTGTTACATCCCTCCCCCCAGTTTGTTTTCCTACAAACAAAATAAATGAAATAACACACACAACCGACATCACATGGCGTCTGGTCGTGCCAAGTCCTGGCCGGTCGATGTTGAAGGTCACCCCGGCGAGTAGCGGTCAGGTGGCCTTCGCTGCCGCGTACTCCGCCGGACCACTGGTGTCGACGGGCCAGGTGTGGCAACGCCGGGCGCTGCCTGAACCGGTCGCGCTCCACCCAGTGGAACCGCAAGGACTGGATTTGGAAGTGGCACTGGTGCCACAGGAGTGGCGACGCTTGTCGCCTCTGGGGTGGGTGGCGCTCCGCTGGCCGCGACTGGTGCTGTTGTTGGGCCCCCTGCAGGCTGGTCCTCTGAAGCGACGGCCGAGGGTGCAAGCCAGGTCCCGAGGCGAGGCCTGACATGGTCGGCGTGCCGGTGCCAGGTAGTCCCGTCGGGCATGCGGACGAGCAGCGACGAGGCACTCGCTGGTGAAACCACACGCCCGGCAGACCAGGGTGGGCCAGGACTTAAGTTCCTGGCGTACACCGACGCTCCTGGCTCCGGCAAAGGCCCGGGACGGCACCCTCGGTCAGCAGCCAGCTTCTGCTTCAGCTGCTTCAGGAGCGCCGTGGACCGGAGGTCTGGATGCAAGACGTCCAGGGGGGTCTTGACCATCCGGCCCAGCAGAAGCTCGCAGGGGGCACGGCCAGTGACCTCGTGAGGTGTGGTCCGGTACTGGAATAGTACCCGGGCCACCTGAGTACGGAAATCCCCGGGCTGGCTCTTCTTGAGCTTGTCTTTGATGGTCTGTACCACCCGCTCCGCTGCACCATTGGAAGCGTGGTGGTACGGCGGAACCAGCATCCGGCGGATTCCATTCCTCTGCAGCCAGTCCAGGTACTCGGCGCTGGCGAAAGCGGGACCATTGTCGGACACAATAATGTCCGGCAATCCCTGCGCCGCGAAGACTTGCCGCAGCGCCGCAATGGTCGCGCTTGCCGAGGGACTGGTGACTGGCAGTGCCTCCACCCACTTGGAGAAGGCGTCCACTACCGCCAGGAAGTAGTGGCCCTTGAAGGGTCCCGCATAGTCCACGTGCAAGCGGGACCACGGCCTCCGTGGGAACGGCCAGGGGGTGATCTCCACGTTGCGCGAGGCTCGCTGGTTCTCCTGGCAGACCTGGCAGCCTTGCACCTGATGCACGATGTCCTGGTCCAGGCCAGGCCACCAAACGTGCGACCGTGCCACCATTTTGGTCTTTTCAATGCCAGGATGCCCCGCGTGCAGCAACTGCAGCACCTTGGCCTGCAGACTTTGTGGAATCACCACCCTGAAACCCCACAGGAGGCAGCCTTGCTCCAAGCTCACCTCGGTGGTCTTGTGGCTGTATGCCTGGTGACGCAGCTCCTCCCCTCGGGCAACCGCCTTGACCACCTGAGACAGGACCGGGTCCCGGCTGGTCGCCTGCGCCACCGCAGTCCCGGTAAGCACCCCCGGGTAGGCCCGCTCCAGCAGGAACACATCAGCTGGCTCCGGAACGGCAGCAGGCACCTCCGGCAGGGGCAGGCGGCTCAGGGCGTCGGCAGGTCCCAGGTCCTTCCCAGGGCGGTAGACCAGCTTGTACCTGTAAGCTGCCAGCGTCAAGGCCCAGCGTACCACACGAGGCGAGGCTTGCACTAGGACCGCCTTGTCAGGTCCCAGCAGACCCAGCAGCGGCTTGTGGTCCGTGACTGCCTCGAACTGCCGGCCCCACAGGTACTGATGGAAGCGCTGGACCCCGAAGATGAGGGCCAAGCCTTCCTTGTCGAGCTGGCTGTAGCGTTGCTCCGCCGCATGAAGCCGACGAGAAGCAAACGCCACAGGGCGTTCCTGACCATCCTGACCCCGGTGCGACAGGACGGCTCCTACCCCGTACGGCGACGCATCCACGGTGAGGACTACAGGCTTGGCCGGGTCGAAGTGCACCAGCACTGGAGCCTTAACGACCAGCTCCTTGCTGTGCTGAAAGGCCAAGTCCTGCTCCTTCTTCCAGGCCCACTGCTGACCGTCACGCAGTCGATGCAGCGGCTCCAGATGCGTCGAAAGGTTGGGCAGGGACCTCCTGTAGAAGTTGATGAGGCCGAGGTAGCTCTGAAGCTCCTTCTTGCTCTTGAGCTTCGGCGCCTTGAGCACGGCCTCAATCTTGCGGGGTGCCGGGGCCAGGCCAGCCTGGGAGATGATGCGTCCCAGGTACTCCACGCTGGGGGTCAGGAACACGCACTTGTCCAGACTCAGCTTGAGACCGGCGTCCTGTAGTCGTGTCAGGACTTTGCGCAGGTTCTGCAGGTGGTCCCCGTCGTCGGTACCGGTAACCAGGATGTCGTCCAAGTACACCGCCACGTGCCTCATGCCCCTGAAGAGGTTGTCCATGTCTCTCTGGAAGATGGCTGGGGCTGAGGCCACGCCGAATGGTAGGCGCGTGTACTGGAAGAGTCCCATGGTAGTCGAAATGGTGACATACTTCCGGGCGGCATCCTGGAGCACCAGCTGCTGGTAGGCATCTCGAAGGTCGAGCTTGGTGAACTTCTGTCCCCCGGACAGAGCCGACCAGAGATCTTCTACCCGAGGCAGCGGGTACTTTTCGACGGTAGCGACGGGGTTTATGGTGACCTTGAAGTCCCCGCAGATCCTGACGCGGCCGTCTCGCTTGAGGACTGGGACAATTGGTGCAGCCCACTCGGAAGTCTTGACGGGCACCAGGACACCCTCTCGCTGCAGCCGTTGCAGCTCCTGGGTGACCCCGTCCTTCAGGGCAAACGGCAGCGGGCGCGGCTTGAAGAACCGAGGCCGGGCTCCCTCGGGTACGTGGATGCCGACCGTCGTGCCGGCGAAGGTGCCCACCCCCGGCTGGAACAGGGACTGGAAGTCGGTCAGGAGGCTCGGGACGTCCTTCACCACGTGCAGCGCAGCTTTTTGGTACTCCGGCAGCTGAACACCCAGCGAGTGAATCCAGTTCCGGCCCAGCAGCGTCGGCGACGACCCCTTGGTTAAGTAAAGGGGAAGGATTGCCTCCCTGTCGCCAAGGCGAACGCTGACTTGGGCCCGACCCTGGACCTGGGAAAGCTGCCCGGAGTAGCTGCGCAGTATGACGTCAGACGCCTCGGTGGACACGCCGGGAAAGGTCCGCTTGAACAGCTTCCCGGGCATGACCGACACGCTGGCCCCTGTGTCCAGCTCCATGGTGATGGGGTGGCCGCAGATTTCGACAGACACCATGTATGGTGGCACAGACGATGAAATTCTGTTGGTGTGCCACACGTCGAAAATCTGCGGGTCCTCGGCCACGACGTGGACCCTGGCTGAAGACGAACCCGGGCCTGGTGCCGCTCGTCCCCGCCGCGTTCGCTTGCGGCGACCACCCTGGCCGCGGGCTTGGCTGGAACCCGGGCTTGCACCAGGATGCTGCTGCTGGCCGCGGCTCGTCCTCCCCCCTCGGCAGACACGTGCGAGGTGCCCAGTTCTCCCGCACGTGAAACATTGTGCGTGGACGAACTGGCACTGTGAGGGGGAGTGGGCAGCACCGCAGCGGCTGCAGGCACCGCTCCTTGCCGCCATCTTGTTCACCGCCGCTTCCGTCGACGGTGAGCCGGCCGCACGCGCTATCTCGCTGGCGTGCTTTGCTGCTGCTTCCATCGCCAGCGCTGCCTTCACCGCGTCGTCCAGCGAGGGGTCGGGGAGCTCCAGGAGTCGCGTCTGCATGGCAGGGTTGTTGATGCCGCAGACGAACCGGTCCCGAAGTAGCGAGTCCAACTGGTCGCCGAAGGCGCAGGTGCTCGCTAACCCTCGTAGCGCAGCGATGAACTGCCCGAGGGTCTCCCCGTCCCGGCGGCTACGGTTGTTGAAGCGGAACCGCTCCATAAGCGTGGACGGCGCCGGGCTGAAGTGCGAGCGCAGCGTGGCGAGCAGCTCACCCAGCGTTTTGACGTGCGGCGTGGCCGGCTTGAGGAGGTCGAGCAGGAGGCTGTAGCCTCGGGTCCCGCAGCTGGCCAAGAAGATGTCCCGTTGTTTCGCCTCGGGCGTGTCGTTCGCCCGGAAGAACACGTGGACCTGTTCTTCGTAGACTGGCCAGGCGGACCCATCTCCCTCGAACGGCTCGAGCCTCCCGTACAGCGGCATGGCGACAGGAGCGGGGGGCGGTGTTGCGACTCTCTCGGCGGCGTGGGTCGAACCCTGCACGTTGGTGGCCTCCAGTGCCACGGTTCCTCGTCGCCAGTGTCACGATCTTTCTCGAATGTGGACGAAGGGGGCCGAAGCACCCGCCGAGGAGAGACGACACGCAGCCTGGTTGTGAGGGTGGACGATGTCTGGCCGCAGCATGTGCGCTCAACGGCGTTTATTAGCGCGGTGAACAATGTTGCCCGCCGAGCCAGGCGCCCGCAGACGGGCGGACTGGAGGGGGGCGCTACATACTTGTTACATCTACAGATCATAAAATATTTGCAGGACGGTCTCCATCCACAAAACCACGTGCTAAAAACGCTCGCCGAAATGTCTGTATCGCAATGAAATCTCGGCGGCATTTTGTGAACTTCATAAATGAAACGATATATTCAGTTACTTAAAAGAGTACAAAATCCTCAAATGGTGCAAGCTGTGGCTAGATGATCAGCTTAGGAAGTAGAAAAGCTTCAATTGGGGTGAAAACTTTCAAACTCACTGTCGTCAGTTGGAATCCGAACAAACGGGTGCTTCTTGTCCCCGACGCTGCTTGGGCACCACTTTAAGTAATCGCACGAATGAGGAGCCGACGCTTGAGGCACGGAAGGCAAGCGAAAGCGCGAAAGCACAGAGCAGACTCACAGACGTATCGACAACGGTACACCCGGTCCACCCACAGTGAATAAGCATACAGCGGTCCCACTCAAGGCGACTTCCGGTAATTGGGCGTTAGGCAGCGCCCCTCACCACATATCGCGAACTAATCACTTAACTAAACTAAACTAAATACAGAACGCCGTGTAAAAATAATCGTTATAAAACAAAGTAATTATACCAGTAATACTAATTCTTAAAATATAAGAGACCCGATTATTTTCCGGAAGGAATAAGAGAATGCTTGACTTAAAACCGTTACACGGTTACCCAGAGTTACGACTAGTGAGATGAGTCGAGGCGCCGGGCTACGGGCTGCTGCGGAAATTGTGGAGTACAAATGCGTTTTTGACGTTTCAATTTGAAGCATTCGAAGCTGATAATAAAGCACCCGCTGAGAAGCTGGTAAGTTGTCTATTGTAAGTTTTTTGTTGTAAAATATCAGAGTGTTATATATTATACTTCGCTTCTCTGAAAGTCGTCGTTTCCGTGGCAAATATCGCTGAGGAACTCGCCGTTACACGGGCTCATATGCATTAAATGGAAACAATGTAGCGGTGAATTATAAACTTGTGTATATTAAGTTTTGTGAGGTGCTGATCTCCCTCCTCGCATCGATGAAGCTAGTGCTGAATTGTCTTTCTTTTCGGAATCGTGAACAACAAACAAACCGCGGCTTTGCACATCTAGAGAGAGGCTTGAAACTGATGCAGCTCGAACGAAAATGATGAAATCGCGGAGCGCAATCTCGCGTGGCAAGTTTCATTTTAGAATTTACTGACCGCGTTCATTTTCTCAAGTGGTGCTCTTGAAGTAAGGGCACACAAACTAGTGCAAACATATTTGATCGTTTTGGTAGGTACAAACACGGATCTAGTTCGTGTTAAAGAAGAAAAAAATAATCCTCGATGAACTACTGCTGCGTTGAAAACGGCACTTCGCGTCTCCTTGTCAATCGGTGTTCGGGAAGTCAGATGCAGTCAGATGCTTTCAATTCTGTAAATTGTTTTAATTGCTGTAGATAATGCTGTGGGCATGCAGTTTTGAGTTTGTATTGTTTACTTGTGCAGTACACATATGATTTGATGTGCTCTATTTTTCAAGCATCTTGATGTCCTTGTGACCTGTCAAAATGTGCTGCACTAAGCTGTGTGTTCGATCATCGCGTTTCACACGTGCCCTAAAAGCTGCCATTCACAATATTTTTGTTATAACATGCCACTACTCCGCAAAAAAAAAAGGGTCGTCGGCCTTGCTTTTTACTTTTTCAGCGACCGACGTCCATGCAAGCTTTGTTGTATGAGTCTATTATGGGCTATGTTTGTGACTCTTTTTGATTGATTTATACCATGCAGTGTTACGATAAAAAGTCCCCTACGTGAAATAAAAACGTTCAGCCTTTCCACTTTCGTGAAGAAGGTAGACCAGCGGGGCTGGGCTCGATACACTCAACGCGCACGCGTCCGTTTCCCGCTTCTTCTCGTCCGACACGCAGTCGATCGTGGATACGTCTCCGGCGAACCAGAGCCGGTCGCACACGGCGCAAGTGATGACAAACGGGTTCTCCACGAACTCCCTCGGGAACCTCGCCGTCGCACCAGGGAACTGTTCAGTCCGCGTGGTGTGCTGTCGTCGCCGGGCCCCGCGCTAGCGCTTTGCCTCCGTGGCACGACCGTCGTTCGTGGCGTTGGCCCGCCGGCGCCCTTTACATCACTGGTACTGTTCTCTGCGGCGGCTTCCCAAGCGAGCGATGTGCTCTTCTTTGGCAAAGGAATCTGAAGCGCTGGACGCAGTGGAAGTCCAGGCGACAGCGGCTTTCCGGCGGTTGCGGACCCATTCGCGCTGCTGCGCACGTCACCGCTCCTTCCGCAGCCAGTCTCCTCTCCCCGAAAGGGCGCGCGGCCGACCCATCCTGAGTCCAAACCGAAATTGATAAGAGTGTAGGAAACAGCGCAAAAAACAGACGAAGACGAAGAAACACACGTGACGAGCGCTGCGCTCGTTACGTGTGCTTCTTCTTTGTCATTGTCTGTTTTTCGCGCTGTTTCCTACGATGAATTTTCGCCAACGCGCCCAACTATTCATTCTTTCATGATAGCTGGGAATGAACTGTAAAAGATCTGTAAAAGAAAGCGCCCGTGTTTGTATTCTATCTTGTGTACGTCTTTGTAGCGCTTTTAACCATGGTTAAATATAGCCGGAAAGATTGCCGCCATCTATGAGTGACGGCGGTAACCAGACTGGTTTTGTGGTTGCTGCCGTCGCTTACAGATGGCGGTAGCTGTCCAGGTAGGTTTGTGTCAACATACCGGACACGATCCTGGGGAACCTAGCCCTTAACAGCTCCGCTGTAAAAATGCTTTCTTGTCTGAATGTGATCGCCTAGAAGTGGTGTCCTGTGACGGGCGCTTCAAATTAAAGCAATATGCAACGCGAGAACGCGAGGAACAAGGGAACCAAAATACCATGGGGGCCGCCATCTTTGAAAGCACAACAACAAAACCGAAGCATAAAAAATGGTTCAGTTCGCGATATGTGGCAAGGGACGCTGCCTGCAATAATACTCTCAACACCACGTTTTCCGATTACCACAGGCTTATTCTACAGCGGACATACTGTATACGATAAACTGTGGGTCCACCGGTTTCGGAGAGAGCAGAGCGCATGCGCACAGGCAGCGGTTTGGTTTTAGAAGCGCAAGAAACAGAGAAAGACAAAATTTAAAAAAAATGTGACGTTGACACGAACTTTAAAAAAGTTATATTTCTAGGATTACGTAATTTGTATCTTGTAAAATAATATGCAGTTTGAACCAAAGCTAAATGAAGTTTGATTCATTATTGCTTTGTTTTGCTTTTAGTAACGAGCGCCTCCGACCACGGGGGCGCTGCTGTACACCTCGATGGCGGCGCCATCTGTGTTCTGGCCGCGCAACTAGCTTCTACAGCGGAGCTGTTAAGGGCTAGCTTCCCCAGGATCGTGTCCGGGACCAAAGACCCGTCGACACAAACCTACACAAACCTAATGAGGCTCAGGTGAGGGTGGGTGCAACTGCTAGACCGGCGATCACGGGACATGGACGCCATTTAATTGCTAAATTTTACTGGGAGTCTAGGGGGCAAAGGGTCGTTTTCTTTCTTAACTCGGGTCATAAAAGCCCATTAAGGTGCTGGAATAATTTACACCAGGTATAAATGATTACTTCTCCATAGCCACTAGTTTTGTTGCGATAGGTTAAGTATTTTTTTAACGTGAAAAATGGTAAATTCCGTCATCTTGGACGTTGCTGCATTTCTGGCAAGTTTGCTTTCTCCTCTCGACGTTAGCAATGCCCACAGCAAGAACGAAGCAAGAGAGTCTGTGCCAAGGCGTTCGTTGCTTGCAATGGGAGGCGAAAGGAGGAAAGGCGCATGGAGCAACAGAGTTGCAACAGAGCGGGCGTCTGCTCTCGTGTAGGCAACATTGGCGCATATCCTTTCCCGAATCCTCTCCCTCAGGCGCCGCCATTAAATTGCAAACGCTCTCCAGGTTTTGAGTTGCACCCACCCTCACAAGAGCCTCCCTACACAAACTTCTGGACAGCTACCGCCATCTGTAAGCGACGGCGGCAAGCACACAACCAGTCTGGTTGCCGCCGTCGCTCGTAGGTGGCGGCAATCTTTCCAGCTAACATAGAAGAATGGATAGTTGGGCGCGTTGGTGGGTATTCATCGTAAAAAACAGCGCAAAAATCAGACGAGGACGAAGAAACACACGGGACGAGCGCAGCGCTCGTGACGTGTGTTTCTTCGTCCTCGTCTGTTTTGCGCACTGTTTCCTACGCTCTTATCAGTTTCGGTTTGACTCAGGATGGGTCGGCCGCGTGCCCTTACGGGGAAAGAAGACTGGGTGCGAAAGGAGCGGCGACGTTCGCAGCAGCGCGAATGGGTCCGCAACCGACGCGAAGCAGCTGTCGCCTCGACTTCCACTGCGTCCACCGCCTCGGACTTCCTTGCGAAAGAAGAGCACATCGCCGACATCGCCGCCGAGAACAGAACCAGCGATGTAAACGGCGCCGGCGGGCTAACGCCATGGACGACGATCGTGCCACGGAGGCCAAGCGCAATCGCGAGGCCCGGCAACGACAGCACTCCACGCCGGCTGAACAGTTCCCGGGTGCGACGGCGAGGTTTCAGAGAGAGTGGTGTTGGGAGAACCCGTTTGGCGTCAAGCGCGCCGTGTGCGACCCACTCTAGTTCGCCGGAGACGTATCTATTAACGGCGGCGTATCGGGCGAGGAGCAGCGGGTAACGGACGCGTGCGCGTTGCGGCAGTGTATCGAGTCGGCGGACGTCTTCAAAGATCCGGCGTGCAGAACGTGCCTAGATTCCCTGCTCAAAAGCGCGGTCGGCGCGGTGCCCCGGTTCGCGACCGTGAACGGCTAGAAGTACCCACCCATATCGGAGCACCTACCGAGCTTGAACGTGGTGGAGGAAAGGCTAGTGGCTCCTCGACTCCCATTCATGAGCGTTCGGCGGGTGACGTGGTTGAACAAAGACAACCGGGGACAGTACGGTTGTCATATAACCAATACCCAATCACACCTTAACCCTTTCATTTATAAATACTTCACTTCCACCCTTCGCTGGTCTTCCTTCTCCACGATCAAGGAGGATAGAAGGCTAGGAGAAGGCATGACGTCAGCCGCGTGGCCTTCACAAGCCATGCTCCCTTGACGCCTCGCCTCTTTGTCATTTTCCCCCTTACTCTCCTCACTTATCAGGCCAACGTGACCACATCACGTCACCGTAGCTAGCATTCGTCTAGCCTTCGATCTTGTAAAACCTACCGGACGGAGCGCGCGCAAGCCTGCAAGGAAATCCTTCGACATTCAACCATCGATCCATCTCACACGTGACACCAATTGCCAGAGAGATCTATAGTCACGTTGGCCACAACATCGTTTAAACTTTTTTAGGGGCGAAGCTCGTTGGGGGCTAGCCACGTCCGTATGTCCGTTCTCCGTCCGGCGTGCCCCTGCTCGTGAGTTCAGCAGCGAGAGCAAAAAAAAAAAAAAAAAAAAGACAAAAAATAGGGGGCTCTGAGATGCCATCCCATCGGTCTTCTTAAAAAAAGAAAGAGAAGAAAACCACACATTTTTCTACTGACATGAATGAAAACGGCACCATCAGCACTACCTATGACCAAAATCAGTATCATCAGCACCACCCGAGCTTCGCCCCAATCAACACCATTCACCACGTGGAGATGCGGTAATTTTTTTACTAGGCTTCACCACTATGGCAACGTGTGCCCTCCTAGTAATTATAACCTCCTTGTTCACGATAGTAAAAAAAGGCTGAAATTGATTTTTTTTTTCTGTTCGGAGGTTGCGTAGCGCTGCTGGCACTGCTCCGGAACTTCGCTGTTTCTAGCGGCTTCGTATGCCCCTTTGATAAAATTAGTGGCAAAAACGTCAATGCAACCGAAATGTTCTGCACCTTGGGACTAGAAGACGGAATTACAGGTGGCCTTCGCTGCCGCTGAAGCTCAATCAACTCATCAACATTTATTAAACAACGCCGCGACGTGCTCGAAAAGCGTAACTGAAAGAAAATGAAGTGGGAGGTCGGAACCTTTCGCCCGCCTACCTGGAGAAGGAGATAACGTCTCTTTCCTCACTTCTTCATTTGTCCGCTTTTGAACGCGTCAGTAGAAGGGAGGAAAACGCGCTGTTGCTATCTTTTTCCTCCATTTTTTCTTAGAGTATACGCCAGGAAGGCGAGAGGCCGAAACAACCGACCCAACATACGTATTTTGTCCCTAAATATTTATGGAATGATGATTCCCCAACCGTAGCGGAAGATCACGGTAATGAACGGTGCACATAGGTGCAAACGTTTGCACTTACCGTCTTTAAAAGAGCGGAGCGACAAGAAGTGCATCCTCTCGCCTCGACACGCCATCTACCCTCAGATTAGTTTTTTTTTTTTAACTTATATGGCTAAACAAAACTGAAATATTTTGATAGTGCAATGTTCACCTTCCTACTTCATTCGCATAGCTCTTTAAGCAAAAGCACTAAAATAGTAGGGAATAGCCCTCTCCCTTTTCCTACGTGCAGACGTTGTTTATCGCCGCTTATGATTCTTTTATATATTACCCTTCCCCTCCCCACATTCTTTTAAGCCAAAGCGGTTTCGAGTTTTTAGTATTTACCAAAAGCTAAGGAACAGATGTTGAGGGGCCTGGAAATCACAAAATAAAAGTATAATCTAAGTTTCACGGCATCGGCGTAGCAGTCATGTGTATTCAACACACGACATAAAAAGCAGCGATCCTCTGGGGCCATTGCGAATGTTGCAAGAACTGCCGTGAAACAATACCTACATGTTTGTAGGTATTGTTCCACGACAAGTGAACTTTAGATTGTCATAAAGGCCGGTGCATGCAAGAAGCCATATATGTTCTTATAAGCTACCTGTGAATAGAGTCAGTAAATGCCTATACTGGCGCCTCTTCAGATTTCACCAAACAAAAGTATTGCTTCAACAGTATCCGTCAAACTTTCTCACACTAATTCGGGCGGTGCAGTAGAGGTCCTGATCAACTTCCTCCTAAAAATAAGTATGAAGCGCACTTCATTTACGGCGCGAAAATGACTGACCTTAATCTCTCAATATCTGAATAAATTTCTCAACCTGAAATAAATACATTTTTCACAGCGGAACTCAGTTTCGGTTAGATCGCCAGAAATATAGGCACGTATATTGTTCTTTAGATACGCGTTACACACAATGTGTCCCTCTAGAAAAATTAATTTATATTTAATAAAAAATAGACTTTAAACGTTTGCGTTTTTTTCATGCCTTGTATTTTAAAACCGCGAATAATCGCTGATGTCGTCTTTGTAGTAACTGTGTTCATTAGTGTGCAAATTAGGTTGATTTTTGCGTCTATGAAATCAACCTCAAAGACGGGATGGCCCTTTCAGCGACTATATGAACATAGAACAAGCGGGCATAATATACTGTTACGGTTGCTAATATACATGACAATGGCACGGACACACAAACGTAAACCCGAAATTAAGCCCCAAATATAGCTGAGAATGTTCAGACTAAAGGCCGAAGCAAGAAAATTAATACAATGTGGCGGCAAAACCTCTTTATGCTTTTTTAAATAATAAGCCCAGAGTCTTTAAAACTCCGTTTGTTAAAGTATGTTTTCTTTTCCATGGGTGTATAAATGGTTAAAGGCATGTTTCTGGGCACGAATGGGGCAGGAGAGGTCAGACACATGCTGAACTTGTGTATTTGAACCTTGGAGTCACAAAAGGAAAACCATAAAGATAATTTAGTGTAGAAATGCTCTTGACAAGACAATTGACAGAAGTATAGAGGGGGGGGGGGGGAGTTCCACACTACAAGGAAGGGCTCAAGGCACGGGGAGGGCGGGGAGAGGGGGAGGGGGAGGTTGTTGATGAAAAAAAAAAGAAAACACAAATGTGGCTTATGACTCTTCGTATGTACTAGTTCAAATAGGGAAAGCAGAAAGTCAAATGGAAGGAGTGGTGGGGTCAGGCGTATTGTGAAAATCATCTCGAAATAACACGTCAAAAAATAGGAAAGGAACATAACATTCGCAGAAAAAGTAAAGCATAAAAGTATACACAATAATGACCTATCATGTGAACTTGTTCAAGTGGGGTGCGAGTGGGGTGTGCAGTTGAAATCAAATCTTGGAATCTGGGAGGAGCACGCGTGCAAAGACACGAAATAAATTCTGGAATGTAGCATTTTTTTCCAAAACGAACTGGCATGAAATATTTACTGAGGTCAGATTCACAATACCCCTTGTGATTCGGATTGTTGATCGAGAAAAAATCTTAGTAGCTCTATTATCAACTCAATCTCACATATTAGGATTTAAGACAGGTAAAATAATTGTTTGTTAAATTATAATATATTTTTAGTATAAAACCATATATTTGAATTTCACCATGCAAATGAGGGCATAAACATATTTGAGGTTTTCTAGCACCACACGTTTACGGAGGTGCATGTTGAAATCTTAAAACATACAAAATATAGACATGGATATCTTCCGCGCCTTTTTTGCGAATATGGTTTTTCGCTTGTTATCCAAACAATAAAAATATAAGATGAACGTTTGCTGATGCGTATTAAACACCCTTCGCGTTCGTTGCGGGGACGCCTGATTATTGTCGTTTTAAAGCCGTGTTGTTTTAAGTGCTAATTGATAAGTATTACGGCCGGATGTGTGCAGTCCGGACAATTATATACACGGAAACTACATTAAAGTGACGATGGGCGATGCTACACTTTCCGCATGAGCAACTGCGACGACTGCTTAACACATAACACTTCACAAAAAACCGTGGCAAAGACAGCGGTAACATAAAATGTGATGTGTTAGTGTGGTGGAGCTGTGTACATATGGGGAGACTGGATCGCGCGAAGCAGCCTTCTGTCGTACAAGATGCGCGTGAACACTTTGTGGATGTCAAACTTATGAATGTCGTCTTTCACGGTTGCCGTGTAAACGCAACTTCCTGCGGTAGTAGCGTAGATCCCTCTGACTGTGAGTGGCAGTAGAGGGAGTGTGTAGGAAACGGGACATTTGGAACGCGACAACGCCGAGCAGGGACCTTGCACCTGCTTACAACTAAGAAGAACCAAACACTCAAACTATACGTCCTCAGCTCGTTGCGGCAAAGTGAGCGTCCGCTTTCTTTTCTCTGAAATAAGCCTGGCAGAACTTGCAATCCTTTACGAGAATCTCAAGTTCCGGCGGGCGTTTTTTCAAGGATAAAAAGCGGACATTTATTGCAAGAGAGTTTCACTGCAGAAAGGGAAGATCGCCTCCACTTTAATTGGAATTTTATTTACTACATAATGGCGCACTGCACCAGTATGTTATTTTTTTATGAATAGAAATTCGTTTATCGTTTGCAGTCTTTTATTGAATGTCTACGTTACTAAAGACTGCAACGCACTACCTGACCAGTTGGTTTCTATAGATAACACTAATTTATTTGCAGTAGTAATTGCCCTCTTCCTCTCTAATGGCCGATATAGATCCCCCTGTTTTAGTATTGGGTTCATTATGTGTTCATGGGTCTTTGCTTGCTCAAGATTTATTTGTTTACATTATACATAATTCCTACAAATATTTATATAACTGTATATTTTGTGGGTCGGAAAAAGCTCGTCAACCAGATTTTTAAGTTTTCTTTCTTCTCACTTCTTCATTGATTTAATGGGAACTAAGGAGATGAGTTGGTATTAATTCGTAATGTATATTTTATGAACACTCTCTTTTGGATTTTAGAAAAAGAACGATGACAGTGATCATAAGGAACATACTTGTAGTCTCTGTGTCGTCGCAGCCAATATGTTTCTGAAGAACGTACCTTCTTCAAGGCACCATATCACTGTTTTTCAGAAGAATATGCGTAATAGTAGAGTATACGTTACACTGTGATTAAAGAGAGTAAAATATTTGGCCCATGAAAGAGTACTTAAATAAAGCATAATGGGACACGTGGTTCTGCCTGCCTTTTTCTTTGCAATGTCATACAATTCCAAACCGTCAGGGCCTTACCAACCAGAACCTTCCTCGAAGAGCCCATCGAAGGTTTCCTTGGCTCACTGACTGATTCGCCTGAACTATCACCAATCCTCTAAGACTTGGGCCGTGGTTTTCACGATGATCAGAAGGGCATGTTGTCTCAGGACATTCAAAAATAGCTAAAAATAGGCTGTGTGATAAAAAAAAAAGAAGCTCTTTCCGGAAACAAACTGCCACTCACGGCGCAAGTCAGGTATCGCAAAAATATAATAAATATTTCATTAATTAACTCAACTTCACTATATTTCGGAGCAAGTTTTTTTGGTATTCACACACACGCTCGTACCTTTGACTGCATTGTAACGAACATTTTCCCACAAGTATAAATTACTTTTTATGTTATAAAAATACAAACATAGCGTCAACTACAAACTTGCCGAGCGTCATGTAAAAACCCCAAGCTAGTCAATTTTGGGATTACTGGAAGCACGTGGGAAGTGCGGCGGTGCTCTCAAGGTATCACCCGTTCAACAGGCGCAAGGCCGGCAATGTGACAACACGAAAGTTCTAACAAGAAGCAGTATGTGTTCTCATGGGCCCTATGGGCATGCATTTAGTAAATGTCTATAACAGCGACATTTTAAAACCTCCCCGGAGGAAAATTGATTCGGGCAGAGTAGTAGACGTACTGAATTTCACGCCGCAAAAACCACTGGTCTTGTTTTAGCATTGCCTATTATAGCGATTGTGTGAACTAAATAATAACGAATACTTGACGGCAGAGTTCTATTCAATGGCTAAATATACCCTTGTATATTGTTCTTCAAAGAATCGATGGATATTTAGATTGTACAGAGAGAGGCACATTTAACAGGAACATATCCCCGCTGGTGTCAAGCGCTCTCATCAATAGCGTTTTTAGTGATAGTATATGATCATCTAGGCCAAAAACGTATACTTTAAAAGTTAGTGTTTCTCTATGCCCTGTTTTTGAATAATGCGACAAATCGGTATTGTTGCGGTCGTGGTAACTTTCTTTCGTAGTGTACCACTCAGGTCGATTTCTACGTTAATAATATCATCTTCAAAAAATCGGTATAGAAACTTCAAAGACTAGTTTATTATCAAACGAGCAGGCGTGATATACTTTCATGGTAGCCAATATACAAACCAAAAGCTCGGCAACGGAAGCGGAAAAAACAGAAACTCGGAAACGGAAAAGAGAAACAAAGCTTATATAAAAACTGCTGAGAATGTTCAGCCCAGAGGTTGAAACAAGAAAACCGATACTATGTGGCTGCTGAACATCTTAAAGCTTGCTACCGAAATAAACCTAGAGCTTCTAAATCTTATTTTGTTAAAATATACTCCACGTGTTGAAAGCGGTTGAAAGCATGCTTTTGGTCTTGACGAGGACTGGCTGGGGTCAAATACACGCTGAACTCAGGCACTAAAATCTGGGAGACTGCAAAGGGAAAATATGAAAAGCATTCGTGGAAGAAATGCTCTTGACAAGACAATTGATTAGGGTATTGATGGAATCTGTTCCAAAATACCAGGAGGTGCTCGGGGCGTAGCTGAAAAAGAGGTATATACAGTTTAGGACGATTTTAATATGACATTTTCAAAGGTGCAAGTTGCTAAGAGGACGTATATTTCAAAATCTAAACTAGACAGTAAAAAACAAAATCGAGTCTCTGAAGAATTGCCCGTTTGATGAGGTCATCTGGACGTACAGCATATAGGAACAACATTAACATTATTGTGCACGTCTGCTTGTTATTATAAATTTTATTTAGGATACTAGCTGGAAATTAAAAAAAAGGAACAGTAGATAACTCTTCTGAGTGGTAATCACGCTGTGGTAAACGAGAATGCGCCATATGATATTTCTCAAGACGTTATTTTTTTATAGATTTTCTGATTGTATACTTTTTTTTCTCGAAAACGCGCTGAAAAAAAAAATTCATTGATTCAACCCGCGAATAAAACGATGATAGTGATGGCATTTTTTTAGACCGTGATATTTTACGGCCTTGGGGAAAAAAAAATCTTTGGGTACAGTCAGAAATGTCTCCCATTCTAAGACTCTTCATCAAGTGGAGTGGAAAACCGCGTAGAAAGTACGGCGATTAAGCCCACTTCAACAAATAATATTTTTACAGCAAATGTTATATAGTTTTTCTTTTCCAGAATGCAAAACAATTCTAAAAATCTGAAGAATATAATAGAATGCGTTCACTCCGGCTTAACATAACAATATGTTATGCTAAGCTGGAGGCAACGCTTTTAATATATTTTTAAAAGTTGAATTGTGCGAAAAAGCGTTGTCAATCAACGTTACCAGCTTACAACTTATGAGTTCGAGTCGTTCTGAACCTGAGTATCTCACGAAACTAAAAAGAAATGTAGAGCAATTTAATGTACAGAGCGCGACACTGTTAGCGCGAACAAGCGATCGGCGGTTTTTCCAGTTTTTCTCTTTGAAACCAAGGGATGTCATCCAAGTTATTGTTGCTACGGAAAGAGCTTATTTAGTTCTATAATGTAAGCGGTAAATTTTCGTGCTTGCTAATACTATTTAAAAGCAAAATGCGAAAATGCGTCGATGTCATGTTCGCGCTAAGAGTGCCGCGATGTGTACGTTCATACTACATACTACACGCTTCTATTCTTTTGAGTTCTCCTTCGTGGAAAGAGGTACAGTTAGTAAACGCCGACATAGTTATGCGGTGCAAAATTTATAGGGAACGATGACACGTAATGTTTGACATGTGACTGTCAGTCTGATATTACAATGTTCTGGAGATAGCGCATTTTGAAATTAAAAAACACCATCGCAAGATTGCATGTCTCTGTATTATGTAGTGGTGAGTCCGCAGGATTTAGGTTAACGTGAATGCAACGCAAAAACACAGGCGGATCGATGAAAATAAAAACATAGCAAAAATGTGCGCTACATTTGAGAGGAAATAAGAAAGCAAACGCTCTGAACACATGACTCACAGAGTCACTAGGCAATGTTCCAGGGTTTGTCGGTCTCATAACTTTTAGGAGAGAATTTAAAGAAGAGAATAGTAATTCAACAGCCACTGACATAATTTAGCAGCACAGGGTGTGACGTGTGCGAGCTCCTTATTATGTTTGCTCAGCCAATGAGTCCGCGGCATTAGCCGTTGGCACCGAAGAAGAACGGATCACAATGCTATATCCATGAACATCATTAGCCATGCTCTGCGTTCCTTAAGGTATAGCTGATTATAAACGCAATTGAAAATGGGCAGGTTATAATGGAAATGTAATGGGTCTCGTTTCAGCAGTATATTGTCATGAAAGTTTAACTCCGTGCCCTCTGACTATATGCTGTTGCATTGCTTGCAGAGTAAAACCCTTGTGCACCAAAAAGTGTATACCTTTGATAGTAGTGTGATACATTCGCGAGCAGGGCGGATATTGTTACCCACGATATGACACTCAAGGTCAACCAGACAAATATTTTAAGAATAATTTTAAAAGCCCAATTCGGAGGAAGAGATAACACAATGAGAAAACCCACTACGTTAAAACGTAAAATGAAGTAGACAATCGCACCCTTTATTTGAATTGTTTATTTCACCAGGTAACATTTATTAGAATTTGTGAACCGCTGCACCTGCCCCCCCCCCCCCCCCCTCTCTCTTCCGAATTTTTTTTTTAGTTAAAATGGTTCTGCGGCTCACATGTGTGAGCAATGACAAGAGTGGTTATAGATATAATTGAAAGTTAAAAATGACAGGTATAATGTTTAAAAGCGCAAACAGACAGGGACAAAGAAAATACTAAGATAAAATCTGATTGATACATAAAACTAGTATGTTTATTTCGAAATAAATGTACTTTTTTAATACAAAAGCAGAACAGTTAAGTTTAACTGTAGTATTAGACATTATTAATATGTAATGGAGTCTGATGGTATTATTATGGGAGATAATGTTTGTTTGTGTTGTATATAGCACGCTGAATTAGAAAAAGGAGAGGAAATACTTTAAACGTAAACATTTTCGACAGAGGTCTGTCTGGTTAGGGAGAAATTGACATAGTTTTTGCTACGCAGGACTCACGAACATCAGAAGAAGCTTGCGGCTATCCGGCAGTAATCGTCACCTAGCGTCTGCCGGAGCAACAACAACTTCGTAAGGAACTTGTCTTCAAGGGTGCTCTCACCGACAGAAACATCCGTGCTGGCAAAAGGACACGGGTTCAACGTCCCAAGTAAGCCTCCAATTCTCGCTATGGCGGCCGCCATTGAAGACGGCATTGGTAAACTGGACCCGTCTCTACAAGAAGAGGTTCTGCTCAAGGCTATCGAGGCTATCGCACAGGTGCGCCGTCACCAGCATAATATTTCGTCCGCCGAACACCGCGCCCTTCGTAGCCTGAAGGAAGACGACGCCATCGTGGTTCTGCCCCCAGACAAATGCAACGCAACGGTGGTCCTGGAAAAGAGCTCCTACAACCGAAAGGTGACGGATATGCTTTCCACTTCGGCGTATGCGCCCTTAAAGAAAGACCCCACCGGCAAGGTCCAGAATACCATAAACAGGGCCCTGTCTATCATTTTCAAGGAGCACCCGGATTCACGCAGCCTTTATCTTAGGTTAATTTGTCGCAACGGGTCCGCTCCCGCTTTGTACGGTCTACCAAAAATCCACAAGCCGGAGGTCCCCCTCCGCCCCATTGTGGATTTCACTACATCCCCACTACGTGCAGTTTCGGCGTACCTGCACCGGCTCATCTCCCCCTAACTGGCACCACGGACACATACTTGCGAGATTCGTGTCACTTCATCGATCTCGTCAAAGGACGAAAGGTGAAAGCCGACAAATCTCTGGTTTCCTTTGACGTCGTGTCACTCTTCACGAGTGTGCCGGTGCCCCTAGCACTTTCTGTGGCCAGGACGGCCCTTTCCGCCAATTCCGGGTTAGCAGAACGAACCTGTCTGTCCGTGGCCGAAATCTGCCGCCTTCTGGAGCTGTGTCTTTCGAGCACATACATCTCGTTCAATGGGCGCTTCTACAAGCAAACGAGTGGAACTGCCATGGGAGCTGCGAACTCCGTTACCATGGCTAACCTCACGATGGAGTACATCGAACAAAAAGCTCTTTCTTGCTTTAATCCAAAGCCCAAGACCTTCCTCCGGTATGTGGATGATTGTTTCTGCATCGCGGAAGCCAGTGAGGTTGAGCGCCTGTGCCAGTGTTTGAACTCCATTAAACCGTCGATTCAGTTCACGGTGGAGCGAGAGATGGACGGCGTGCTCCCGTTTCTGGATGTGAGCGTCAAGAGAGCTTCTGACGCGCTCAACTTCGCGGTATACCGAAAACCTACGCACACCGGTAGGTACCTGGGCTTTGAGTCTATCACCCCACATCGCACAAGGCGTCAGTGGTCAGCGCCCTTTTCCGACGGGCGCTGTCCATGTGTTCTACGGAGGAGGCCCTACGAGAAGAAGTTAAGAAGATCAAAGCTTATCTAGTTAACAATGGTTACCCAAAGCGGTTCATTAACGACATCTACAAACGCCTACGCCGCCCCCCTGTAACTCCGAGCTCGAGACCGCCTAATCGGATCTGTCTCCCTTATGTGAAGAATGTGAGTGAGACCGTCGGACGCGTCCTTCGGAAACACGGCATTGCCGTCTCCCACAAGCCCGTGTCTACCATCCGTCGGCGGCTTCCTCTCCCCAAAGACAGACCAGGAAGGGAAAGGGCTCAAGGTCTCGTGTACCGCGTGCCTTGCGCGGATTGCCCGGTCGCTTATGTGGGGGAAACGAAAACTTCCCGGATCGTATTCGACGACACAAATACGACCTGAGAAAGAAAGACACTGAGGACATCGCCCTGGCAGAGCGCGAGCAAAAAACGGGGCACTCTTTCTCCCTCGACGAGACACAGATCGTGGCCACCGAGGGAAATTGGAGAAAATGCCTTCATCTAGAGCCTTGGTTTATCCAGACAACGAGCAAAAACGTAAACCGGTCCAAGGGCACTCTCCCGAGCGCGTACGTGTCTGGACTTCGCGCCCCCTGGGGTAAGACTTAGCAAGGCCAAACGCCCGGTCAACCTTCCACACCGCGCCCCCCTCCCCCGCGCCCTCTGGGTTAAGCCTTAACAAGGCCGACCGCCTGGGCAACCTTCCCCACCGCGCCCCCAGCTACAGTCACCCGTGACCAAGGGACCGAGCGGGTCCCGAAACGTCGGGTTTTATGTGTTTTTAATAAAACTTTGGTTAAAGTCCGCTAAAACTATGTCAGGCAATACTTTGGGACAACTTTGTTTTATTCTAAATAACGCTTATGACATCACTGAATATAGAACGCAAAGTAGAATACGCTGTGTGTCTATTAAACAATCAAAGTTAGCGTATCTTATGCTACGTCCTTGCCGTATCGCTTAGATTAGCACTACTAAGCTACAATCTTAATTTATCTGTCCATCCTTCTTGCCTTTAGGCTATAGGCAACCGAGGCTGGCCGCCTTGATTAATCTCTCGGGTATTCTCTTCGTTCACTTGCCTCCATGCCATAGGCATTGTGTGCAACTTGGATAACATTGGTAGTGTAAATTGTAATAATAGCACAATTAATCTTCAGGCATACTGCTTGCTGATATCATTTTGAGTAGAGAGGGCAGGCCGTCGACATGATGCAACGCTCATCGTTTTTCCTGTTCCAGCTATGGGTGCCCTTTCTTGGCTTTCTATTCTACGACATCATTCCGGACCATAGGAACACACCTCTATTTAGGCCCTTTTCTTCACCAACAGAATGACTGCCCAACAACCTTTGTTCTTTATTGAAAAATGAAAAAAAAAAATAAAAAAGGTAATTTAAAGTAATGTTATTTCTTTTTAAAGTAATTTTCAATTGTAATTACTTACTTTTACTTTGTGGTAATTTGTAATGATTTTAATCACATTTAGCCGTTTCAGGCACAAGTAATTGTAATTTAATTATAAAATGAAATCAATTTCCCCAGCACAACGAACTACTTTTTTCTTACATGTAAAAAAAAAAAGCCACAAATATGAAATCTGGTGTAAGAGATATGAAAAGCCGTTCTATGGCGAAAGAAGCTACCTGATTGTAAGCCACATTCGTTGTTCAAGAGCACAATGATCTATTGTAGGTGACCGGTTAAGGGTTCAAGGGGAGCTGCTCCCACCTCTTTATGGAGCTTCCTCTGAACTCTTAACATGTCATCGACTATAAGTCTTTATCCTGGTGACGTCAAAATTTTGTTCCCCATAAATATGATACGGCGCGCAACACCCTACCAGCGGTACGCTTCAAGTCGCTTAGACATGGCACGTCAACTTTCGACTGTTTGCTGCGTTATGATTGGAGCCATCATTCTCCTTCCTGAGGCGCACTCAAAGGTCTATCAGACCACCTACGATGCTCAAAGGGTAAGCGCTAACGTTCTTTTTCCGGTAGCATTTCCCACTTCATTGTAAGCCTCCTTAACCCGTCTATAAGGCTTACAAAATGTAAACTAAATATTTCACCTACCTGAAGTCCTTGCAGTGAGTCGATAGACCGGTATCGATTAATTCTGCATGTCACTTTTAGTATGAGCAAGTTGTTCAATATTTGTCTATTTGTTACGAGAGTGTATGTATGCTGGTATTTAATGATAATAATACAATATTATTAATATTAATATTTATTGGCAAACAATATTATCCTGTACGTCGACCGTGCCAGTCGCCAGTCGCGGTTCTTTGGAACCAGCGACGTCGTCGAGCTCCAGACCTTGGAGCTCTTTTTCCAGGTCTGGGACTCTGACCCCCCCCCCCCCCCCCCCCCCTCCGTGCTTCAGCGAAGCTTAAAGTGTTTGACCGTGTCAGACTTCTCTACCACGTCGCCCTTACGGGGTGGCAGGCCGCACTCCAAGGATACGCCGACCCGACGGCCTCCTACCTTCTGGGAGCCCCGCTCCCCGCACCACAGCCCCCCCCCCCCCCTCCTTCATCCGACCGGCCCTCCAGACCGACCAACCGTGGCCGAGGAGCCGCCAACCGTGGCGGCCGTGGACGACAGGCAGCACCCCGCCCTCGAGACGTTCCCGACACCGTCGAGTGAACTCTTCCCCCCTCTACGACGGACTGCTACCACCCTACCAGACTCTCATCTCCAGCGCCTCCCACTGTGGGACTCCCTTGAGTACGCGCCCCTTCCCGACACCCCGCCACCAACAGTGGTGAGTCCTGACGTACCTTCCCATCTTGTACAAGAACTCATAGAACCTTTGCACCTTGTCCTGCATGAGCCGCAGCCAGTGTTAGTTTCGGTTGCCGGCCAACAGATAGTGGCCGTTGTTCAGGACGTTGTTGACCCACCAGATATACTCCTCCAGGCCCTTAATTGCGCCAACATTCCTTTAGACGTCCCAGTCTCGCCACCATCCTCTGCGGCCCCTTCCTTGTCCTCCTCCCCCCTCTCCTCCTCGGAGACGGAGGAGGAGGACACTTGGGTCTTGGCGGCCGACCGTATCCTACGTTGGCTCCATGACCAGCACTCCGATGAGCCCTCAGACGGGGACGACGAGTCGGCCGAGGAAGACTCCCGCCTTCCCATCTTTCCTAGCACCACGTGGCAACCTGTTCGAGCTAATGCTCCCCCCCCCCCCCCCCCCCCCCCCCCATAGTCGACTGGGACCTTACTTCTAAAACATTTGGGTTCTTCCCTCCAGCCGACTATGGTAATCTGAGGATACGTTGCGCAGCAACCTCAGTGGTGAACAACCGCCCCCCTCCCCTTCAGATCAGTTGCCGGTGCTCCGTGCTGCAGTCGCTTCCATGACCGCTTCCGGCATTTTGAGAAGAACTTGTCGCGGCCCATATCTTAGCCCGATACAGTTGGCCCCCAAGTCCGCCACTGAGTCACGTTTCATTCTGGATGCTAGCCATCTAACACCGCATCTCACTGCCCCACCCTTCCGCCTCGACCCACTACCTAAAGTCCTCCTCCAGGTCCCCCTTCCCCCTAATGCATACTTTACTAAGGTGGACCTGGCGGAGGCCTTTTATCATGTTTCCCTCCACCCTTCTGCACAGAAGCTCACTACCTTTCGCCTTGACGGCGCCTATTTTTCTTTTACACGGTTGCCGTTTGGCCTCCGTCCAGCCCCGTTTTTAATGCAGCCCTTAGCGACCGCACTCGCACGTATTCTTCGTTCACGCGGGATCTGGGCGTGGGCGTATATAGATAACTTCCTACTCGCACACCCAGATCCCTCGTTCCTCCAAGCACAAACAAATCTTTTTGTGCACCAGCTCACAACTTGCGGTTTTCGGATTAACCCCAAAAACACTGCCCTCATACCATCCCAGTCCATTAAGTTTTTGGGTTTACGCCTAGACACCGTTGCCTCCACCATAGGGCATACTCCCCAACGTATCCAGTCCCTCGCGGACACCTTGCCTCTTTTGCAGTCCCCATGCTCCCAGACCCAGTACCGCCGCCTCGCCGGCCTCTGGGCATTTTATTTTTCATTATACCGCTCAGGCTACAGTGCCCTTCGGCCTCTCTTTGAGTCCGCCCTCACATCTAAACCTCCCCCCCTCCAGTGGCTCCTTGTGTTCAAGGAACTTTGGCATTCGTTGCCACACACCCTACCGCTCGTCCCCCAACCCCCTGTGAACGTGCTTTACGCCGATGCGTCCAACTACGGACTTGGTGTCGTCACGCCCACGTCTGCGCTCGCCATCCTGACCTCCCCTGACCGCCACATCTACCGGAGAGAAGCTGTGGCCTGGACTCTTGCTGCTCTCCTTGCGCCCACTGCTTCCTTGATCTTCACGGACAACAAAGCCCTCCGTTGTGCCATCACAAATGGACACCTGCGTGCCCTGCCCTGGACCCTCACTGTAGCAATGACCTGTCTGTCAATAAAGAAGGACCTCTGGGCCAAGTGGCTGCCGACTGCACAGAACCCCGCCGACATGCCCTCACGCCTTCCGCACTACTTTTCCGCCCATTCCCTCTCGGGATTGGCTGGGGGAATGTCGGAGGGGGGAGAGGGGGCGATCGCTTTATAAGCAAACGCACCCCTCTCTCTGTCAGTTGGTTGCTTCGGAGGGGCACACTCCCGTGTCGCTCCCAGACCCAAGCAACTGACAGAGAGAGGGGTGCCTTTGCTTATATAGCAATCGCCCCCTCTCCCCCCTCCGACATGCCCCCAGCCAATCCCGGGAGGGAATGGGCGGAAAAGTAGTGCGGAAGGCGTGAGGGCATGTCGGCGGGGTTCTGTGCAGTCAGCAGCCACTTGGCCCTGAGGTCCTTCTTTATTGACAGACAGGTCATTGCTACAGTGAGGATCCAGGGCAGGGCACGCAGGTGTCCATTTGCACAACGGAGGGCTTTGTTGTCCGTGAAGATCAAGGAAGCAGTGGGCGCAAGGAGAGCAGCAAGAGTCCAGGCCACAGCTTCTCTCAGGTAGATGTGGCGGTCAGGGGAGGTCAGGATGGCGAGCGCAGACGTGGGCGTGACGACACCAAGTCCGTAGTTGGACGCATCGGCGTAAAGCACGTTCACAGGGGGTTGGGGGACGAGCGGTAGGGTGTGTGGCAACGAATGCCAAAGTTCCTTGAACACATGGAGCCACTGGAGGGGGGGCGGTCTAGATGTGAGGGCGGAGTCAAAGAGAGGCCGAAGGGCACTGTAGCCTGAGCGGTATAATGAAAAATAAAATGCCCAGAGGCCGGCGAGGCGGCGGTACTGGGTCTGGGAGCATGGGGACTGCAAAAGAGGCAAGGTGTCCGCGAGGGACTGGATACGTTGGGGAGTATGCCCTATGGTGGAGGCAACGGTGTCTAGGCGGAAACCCAAAAACTTAATGGACTGGGAAGGTATGAGGGCAGTGTCTTTGGGGTTAATCCAAAAACCGCAAGTGGTGAGCTGGTGCACAAAAAGATTTGTTTGTGCTTGGAGGAACGAGGGATCTGGGTGTGCGAGTAGGAAGTTATCTATATACGCCCACGCCCAGATCCCGCGTGAACGAAGAGTACGTGCGAGTGCGGTCGCTAAGGACTGCATTAAAAACGGGGCTGGACGGAGGCCAAACGGCAACCGTGCAAAAAAAAAAAAAAAATAGGCGCCGTCAAGGCGAAAGGTAGTGAGCTTCTGTGCAGAAGGGTGGAGGGAAACATGATAAAAGGCCTCCGCCAGGTCCACCTTAGTAAAGTATGCATTAGGGGGAAGGGGGACCTGGAGGACTTTAGGTAGTGGGTCGAGGCGGAAGGGTGGGGCAGTGAGATGCGGTGTTAGATGGCTAGCATCCAGAATGAAACGTGACTCAGTGGCGGACTTGGGGGCCAACGGTATCGTGCTAAGATATGGACCGCGACAAGTTCTTCTCAAAATGCCGGAAGCGGTCATGGAAGCGACTGCAGCACGGAGCACCGGCAACTGATCTGAAAGGGGGGGGGGGGGGCGGTTGTTCACCACTGAGGTTGCTGCGCAACGTATCCTCAGATTACCATAGTCGGCTGGAGGGAAGAACCCAAATGTTTTAGAAGTAAGGTCCCAGTCGACTATGGGGGGGTGGGGGGGGGGGTGGGGGGGGGGGGTGGGGGGGGGGGGGAGCATTAGCTCGAACAGGTTGCCACGTGGGGCTAGGAAAGATGGGAAGGCGGGAGTCTTCCTCGGGCGACTCGTCGTCCCCGTCTGAGGGCTCATCGGAGTGCTGGTCATGGAGCCAACGTAGGATACGGTCGGCCGCCAAGACCCAAGTGTCCTCCTCCTCCGTCTCCGAGGAGGAGAAGGGGGAGGAGGACAAGGAAGGGGCTGCAGAGGATGGTGGCGAGACTGGGACGTCTAAAGGAATGTTGGGGCAATTAAGGGCCTGGATTAGTATATCTGGTGGGTCAACAACGTCCTGAACAACGGCCACTATCTGTTGGCCGGCAACCGAAACTAACACTGGCTGCGGCTCATGCAGGACAAGGTGCAAAGGTTCTATGAGTTCTTGTACAAGATGGGAAGGTACGTCAGGACTCACCACTGTTGGTGGCGGGGTGTCGGGCAGGGGCGCGTACTCAAGGGAGTCCCACATGTCCAACTATTATCGTAGTTGGCGCGCAAGGCTGTTCAGCAAGGTGAAAACCCGTACGCTAATGGCGCTTGCCAGCCCGCCACCCAAATTATAGAGTAAAACAATAACATATACACGCACGTATATATATATACACACACCACATACGAAAAAAAAAGACAGAAACGTGCGGCAATTCAACAGACACTAGCAATTGTTACTTGGAACCCAACATTGATATGAGCCCGTGCGGGAAAATTATATTTTGTGTGGAGTATATGAAATGGTGGACGAACTTAAATAAACTTTGCGATCACCTAAACCCCGAACCAACCTTGCCGCAGAAGAAGAAAAAAAAAAGAACGGAAACGTAAGAGCCTGTTTTTACTGGAGAATTTTATCGTCTCGGTTTGTGTATTCTTGAGTCACTAGATTATTTTGCTTTCTACATTGTAATTTTTTCGCCATCGTGGTAGTGGGCACAAGATGTTTCAGCGGGCGCGCTATAAGATAGTCGTATTAACTAGCCTCTCCACTAGCCCGGACGCTTGCTCAGCATGATAGAAAGCTGATCTCAGAGAAGCAAGGCATACTATTGGAGCCCTGGTGTGCATTTTCGGGGTTATTCGCCTGTTAAACAAAAATACAAAATGTTCATCTTTTTTTTTTTTTTTTTTTTGTGAAGGTCCTTACAATTTTCGTTAAGTAGTTGTGTTTCTAATGGGTTTATATATTTGTCGCGGCAGCTTGCGGAAAAAATAACTGCGGGGATTATGTTTTGCAAACAGAAGTGCAGAAAAAGGCACGGTATTGAGCACGTGACTTTTAGAAATGCGTTTTCTGCTAGAGTTCTGGTAACGCACTTTTTTTAACTATGCTAACGCGCCTGTGCCTTTGTCTTCTGGTGGATTCAGATAAGGTCAGACCAGCAGCGTAACCAGGGGGTGCGGTAGGGGAGAGGGGGCTTATGTCTTCCTTAAAGTTTAGCCGCCTCCTATAATACAAACATGCACTTTAACCCCACCCACCCTCTCGAAAATAGTCCTTGCTACACCATTGGATCAGACTGTGGCCGATACTTAAATAACTAGGTAGGAATATGTGTCAAGATATGTTTATATGTCATTGCCTAATTTATTTAATAAATAAACCTATAAATAGTTTCCCTAGAAAAATATTTTTGGACAGAAAACGTCGTTGATCATAAAAAAAAGTGGGAACTCGCATGTACACGCTCCTCCGGTGTTGTCATGTTCGGTAGTAAATAACTGGGTACTTGATATTAGAAAACCACCATTCTTTACAAACAATATATGAGCATAAATAAGCGGGCGTAAATATTATTATACGTTAATTCTTTTACTTGTGGTTTATAAAAAATAGCTCTAATACATGGGACCTTTAATGATTTTGTGCAAAATTTGAAGGCTCATATCTAATGAGATATTTTGTCATAGCGCGCTACTTTGAAGGATTATTTTTCTTGCACACAGCTATAGACAGTCATGAGGGCTTGACGTCACGGAGCTGCGGCGGCGCTGCGATCGCGACGGAGCCGGATGGTGTGGGCAGAAGGGCACACGTTTCGCATGGGCGTCATTATATTTCAGCATGCCGCAATGCTGTGTAGCTGTTAATCGTACTGGAAGGTACAAAACAAGTAGCGGAGTGAGTTTCCGCAAGTTCCCGGAGGACTTTTAAAGGCACAGCAGGTGGATAATATCCGTGGATCAAAAATAATGGTCGCCTCGAGCGGATGACCGTTTGTGCGGCAGCACTCTCTTGATGCAGGTGTGGCTTCCATTCCAATCTCCGTCTTGAGGCTTGCTCATGTGCAGGGAAACCTTCGTCTGATTGAGACCACCCAAAATTTTGTCCCCACGGTGTTCGCGCACGAAGCACCGGCCAAGGGCTCGTCGGGGGCTCGCTACGCCCGTGCTACCAAGCGAAAGGATACCGGCGGCCAAACTGTCAAAACGTTACCCCTTGTCGTGCCCTGTGGTCATGATGGTAGAAAAAAGGTTGATATGTGTATTTAATCAATTAATAAATACACTTCAGCAGACCCACAGTCTGCTGATCCCGCCGGCAGTGCGGAAACCGGCTCGAAGTAATCGTAGGACTTGAAAGACTTGCACGCCTGCACCGTGTCGGCCGTGAACTGGCTTGGTGAAAAACCTAAATAGACAACGACGTGAGTCGTCGACGTCGGTGGCAGCAACTTCAGGTCGGAACTCCAGCAGGTCTTGTTCACGGCGTACTGACCGTCCAAGGCAACGCGGTTCACGCACAGTTTGTCTCGATACCGCTGCCGTTCAGGCTCGGGTAGCGAGCTGAAACAGTCGGGCATAACGTACGGAGTACGTTGGCAGAAAATACGATGCAGAAATAAAGCTAGAAGCGTCTCCACAAAGTCAACAACGAGCGTACGCCACAGAACGCAATGGCAAAAACACGGAGAGCCGGGCCGCTTCTGCCCACATGGCTTCTGCACATGCGCAGCCTTCCGGCCATGTTGGTAAGCGGAGCCGCTCCGCGTGTCGGTCTATAGAATGATTTCAAGATCAAATGATTGTATATAATGGTTACCACGTGATATTATCATGCAAACACATGATTAACATTGAAACACAAATATCTACATAAAAATCGTTTTTTCTTCTTTATTTGCAGTTCTTTTTTTTTATGTGGGATTTCATACTCCTGAAAATTATGTTCCAATATGCCTGATGAAGAAGTTACTGACCTACAGATCCTCTACGGAGCCCCTTTTTTTAGGCATGGTAACCCTGGAGCGAGGGGTCAAAAAGGGGACGGACAGACCCGAAACTCCGAACGAGGCTTAGCATGTCTATCCTAAACCAGCTCCCCTGTCTATTTCCTTTAACTTTCCTTCTTTAGTCTGCGTAGGGTTCTGGCCTGAACGAAACGCGGTCTCGAGTTACAGTTTTATCAAGTTAATAGTGCTTTAAACTCAGACTGTGTTATATGGTTGTCACTGAACCGCTTTGGGTTTCGCAGTCATGAATCGGAAAACAAAGCACCGACTGAAAGCCGAACCCTGACGCACTGCTTGTTTCCTCACTGATTAGACACGAGCGCTAGCTGAACGTCTTGGTCGAGTGTATGGGAGTTACTCCCGCGGGTCTCCTAACGTAGTCCGTTTTACCTTTCCAGGAGCTTGCGTTACCAAAGCGGTACTACTTGCAATATCGTTCCTACCGAGACGACCATGCGGTACCAGAGGCGGCTAAGTGTGTGTCGCTGGTTGTAATGAACAATGCATTTGGTGTAAGAAACGCCATTCTCTTCTACAAGCCGACTCTTCAAAGTCAAACGTAAGGGCTTAATGTGCATTACCAACTGCATGTTTGCGAACGTTTTCGTCCTTGGTTCTCTGCAGGCGTGTATTAAGTGTCGTCCTTAATTTGGAAAACCGGCCTAAATATTCACTACAGTGATGTTTCGCTAGAATGGACACGTATTACCCCCAAAGGGCGTTCATAGAGTAAGGTGTTCCTAGTAACGAGATAAAAATGCATTTATTTACTCAGTTCTTGCCCCAAAAATGTTGTCTATAGCGGCGGGTTCACATAACGGGTTCCAGATTAACGATGCATTACTGTATTACAAGAGTAAACTAATCTTAACATACTCTTTAAAAGAAAGACTTCATCAACCACTTGAGAGCAGCCACGGTACATGACCATTATTTGTTTCATTATCATATCGCACAAAGGTAATATATATATATATATATATCACCTTCGTCAGGAAGCGTCCTGAAGAAGGCCGAACTCTGGTCGAAACGTCGAAGAATAAATCGTCCGCTGTTGCTGTCTTCACGAAAGGTTTTCTTTCCTTCTAAGTTATATATATATATATATATAAGAGTAAACGTGTTTCGAAGCTGTTACTTTAGTTTTAGGACATTATGATCGACGTTTCGGCCTAGGTCAGTCCTTCATCTTCTTACACTATATATATATTTTGTTTCAATCTGTTACTAAGGAACACCGATTTGAATACAATAGTTTAATATACGTTTTATTTTCTATTTTAATACATTTAACAAATATTTAGTCACTGCGGAGTGCACTTGTTTGTTTTTGTGTGATTCTACTGGGGACGCCCACAGAAACGCGGGCCGCCTTCTTTGAACTTCAACTGCATATATGCAGAGCGCAGTTCCAGTTGAGAAGTGCAATTATGCAGTTGGAATTCAAAGAGCAATTCCAGCGTTTCTCAACAGCAGATGAGTGCATTTCTTATATTTAAGTGTCAATGATTAGAAGCAGCGTTAATATACCGGCATCTTTGTTAATTTCTCCTTAGAATATGTTGATTTAACGAAATAGAAACGGTCTCTTCTGAGCCGAAAAACAAACATCTCTACCTGATCTTTGTGATTATTGAACCTTAAGTGGATTGGAGTTTGTATTCGGTCCCCGTACTGCATTTGGCATTACTCACATTCTAGTAACATACTACTGATGGTAGTGCAGTCACATTACCCCGAATTTTGAAGGTAAAGTTGTATCCCGTGCCTTCAAAGGACTGTGTGCGGATGACGTTCCCACTCACGAGGCATCATGATAGGTAGACTTCCTGTATTCCCCGCCTAGGGCGTCCCAATTCCTGGTCCTCACCTTCTAAATTAAACAATGGCGCAAACAGTCATTGATGTCGTTAAGCAGATCCAAATGTAAACTAATCTATTTCACTAGAAAAAACATCTGTCCTACCATATTAATATGCCATCGGCCCTGACCTCATTGAGACCGTTTTAACATATAAATATCTTGGTGTAAAAATAACATCAGACCTCTCATGCAATAACCACATTGAAGTCAGTCGAGCTGAATCATCAAGAGCTCCAGGATTCATTCGACGTAACCTTCGCAGTGATATTCCACTCGTCCACGCACTGAAACGTGTTCGTCAAACCTAAATTAGAATATGCAGCTTCCATCTGGCAGCATTCCCATCGAGCCTACCTCATCAATCATCTGAAGACAGTACAAAGCCGGGCAGCTTGTTTTCTCCTGACAAACACGATTTTTAGCCAGTGTATCCGCCTTAAAAAGTCAACTGACCCTGTCTTCTGTGCAGCTCCGCAGGAAGCTCTCTCGCCGGTGTCTTCTCCCTAAAGTTTACTATCACTGCCCCGCTCTTTGTTATCACCTCTTGACAGAACATCGTCCCGCCTTTACAACTGCAGCAAGATTAAACGTATATTCGGTTCTACAAACGCATTTAGTCAGTCTTTCATCTCTTAAGCAATCTGCGACTGGAACAGCCTACCATCTTCCATAGTCACCATTGTAGACCCAAAAGGTTTCTCTCAAGTTTACGGGCTCGTCTTTCTTGTTATTAGTATTTGTTTCTACTTTATTTCTAACAGAGTTTATCCTGAATTCATTAAATTAACCTGTGTTTTTATGTCTTGATTTGTGTAAAAGTGTATCCCCCTATCCCCTTTTATGTAAGGCTCTAACCGGGCCCTGAAGACAAATAAATGAAAAAATTATATATATCTTTAAGATTCTTAGGGCGCCTGAGTACGAAAAATATTGAAAAGAGATTATATTTTTAAAAAAAATTTCAGTTTGTTGGGTAATTTCAAAAGGTATTTAAAGGATGCCGGTAATGTTAGGCAGGCTCTTTAAGGATGCTAAGAAGTCTGTTATTCTGACGAATATCACATCGGCTGGGTAATGTGGTCGTCAATAGTTGATCGCGGTCGAGTGTCCTCGCTCTTTCAATTGCGCCGTCAGTTACCGTTGGCGGACATTTTCCTCTCACTGTTCGTTGAAGTAACCCTCGTGAGAGCATATTTTGTCAAACTTTTGAGCCTGTCCGTGCGGTATACTTGTTTCACAATCGCGGGAGTGGTAGCGGTTACAATGCAAATATTTCAACGACCTGTATATTTCCTATACATTTTTTTACGTTTTTTGTTTACGTGACCCAAAGAAAGTTAACTCTTGCTAGAGAATACGTATGAGTAAATATAGTGGTTCGGTGAGCAGAATACACTTAAATAAGCTGGCCATCCGTTTGTTCCCGTATCAGAAATATGTCGTCAATGTATCGTCTGTAAAATAAGGGTCGCAGAGGCCTGCTCAATGGAAATTTTTTTTAATTCGAAAGCAATAACTGCCTTATTGAGCGAAGTCGATGAAGCCGGGCAAAACTGCAACTAAATTCTCTTGGCTGGGCGTCGTCTGTAGAAGCGGAACGGCAACTAAATTGCCACTGGCTGCGAAATATTTCTCGGGAAGCTAGGTTCCTGTAAACAAAGTAAATTAATGGCTTTGAAAAATAATTTCGCACATTTCCGTCTGGGTGGGAAAATAACCCTGGCCTCCGGGGTGCGAGACGGGCACGCTTCCCCGACGACACGGTGGCTCTACACTTCCGGCTGACTAAAGATGTGCCTAGTGCGTGCGTCATGCCCCCCTTTCGTATTCTGACGGGTTAACAAACCTAAATGTTTCTGACGAATCTTTTTTTTTTTTGTTCTTTGTTTATAAAAATGTTGGTATAGTTAGAAACCGTTTTAGCGCCAATCGCTATTTCACTGAGCCGCAGGGCCAAGGTTTTTGTTATAACCAAGGCTATTGACGCTCTCGTACGTATCATTTCGTAAGGCGCTTCTGTTGTCGTGGGGTATATTTGTGTAAAGAGATGAAACGTAGGGACGTATGTTCTCTTTAAAGGCCCAATCCGGAATACAGTCCTCGAAATTTGTGAACGTGCTTAAAATGTTTTACGAAATAATCACATGTGGGTAAAACTGCGATAGTAAGGCGGTCTATGGAGCTGGAGATAGGTTCTGTCAGGGCTCTGTCAGATATATTGGGGCGGCCAGGGTTTCTCGCTTTGTTCATTTTTGAAGTCGCATAAAAACGTCCTACCTTAGCATATTTTGGTTTAAAGGAAATGAAAATGGAGGTTAATATACTACCTATCTCCATAAAATCAGTTACAGTGTTCAAAAAATGTAATGGCTTCGGTCGGATCATTTTCGGGTAACTTATAAAATAATGTTTCCCACAATTGGGAAAGGCCTTCTAGGTTTTCGTTGTAATTCACTATTACAACGGTTCCTTTATTGTCGGCTGGCTTAATAGTTGTGTCTCGTCAACTGCTAAGATATTTAGATCCCGCTCGCAAAAGGTGAAGTTATAGGTGTGTGGCCTGCGCTTCTTGTATTTCGCTATATATATTTTTGGGCAGATTTTACGGAGAAATTCAAATGTTCACAGCAATGGGCACTAAAAGTTTTTCTGTCGTTTTTTTAATTTTTTTTTTTTCAAATGAATAATCTGTTGCATGCTTAGGGTTTTGTAAAAGCATTCCCATAGCCGTAGGTTTCGGCAAAGTTGATTAAAAAAGTTCGGCTATAAAGGCAACGGAAGAATATTTAAAAATACAGTAAACCAATACCTAGCTGAGCACGACGACCTTGCTAAGACGAAGAATAGATTTATAAAAATTTATATTAGTGCTGCCAAATTGTGTACGTCTATGTAACAGTTTAAGCTGTACGACTCTTTGATCCAAAATACTACTACCGGCTTGTTTCTTTCCAGTGGACGTTTAGTGACGACTGCATTTTTCAGTTTTTTTCTTGCATTGTTTTTAACTATACAGTAAATAATGTGTTTTCGCAGGAAAAACAAGCAAGTCAGGATAACGACTCACAAACCACCTGGCAGCCGCAGCGTCGTAGACACTATGATGAGAATCACCGATACTGATACAGGACGTCGTGAGTAAAATTGTATTTACTTGGGATCATAATGAAAGTATTTATATGTCGCCATCCGAAGGTTGTTTTCTTTTGCCGAGATTTAATGCTTACAAAAGCATTGAATCCCTGTGATATAAGCTTAATTTTCAAAATTATTACTTTGATTTTAATCAATAAACTTCAAACTAAGTTTAATTTATTATTCTTATCATTAAATTATCATTATTATTATTATTACAATTATGTGATGTTATTCCGTGATGTTATTCCGTGCGAACTTCCTTTTTTTTGTATTTTCCAGTGAAGTGTCTGGTCCCACAAGTCCCTGATGGCTTTGATCGGACCCGACACTCAACTGGCTATACCTGAACTACTGAATAAATTTATTATTATTATTTTTATTATTACTATTATTATTATTGTTTTATTATTAATAGTATTCTTATAGTTAACCTGTTCAATATGCTAGGTCCGTAAATTCCTTATGTCTTTATTTTTATTGCGACCTCTCATGGAATAGTCACATATGTCCTCTATGTGTCAACGACAAAGAACTATCTTTTGTTTACTCTGCAATATTAGAAGTGTTGTACAATTGCCAATTACAAATAACATTATGGCAGAATCAGACTACACCATACTTAGGTGTGCCATTACTCCTTTTTAACTGTCTACTTTCTGGCATTCACGAGTTGATCGCATTTTAAAAGATATCCTGATAAGTGTCACATACAATAGAGATTTATTGGATGATAACGTCTTTGCTTCTTTTAGACTGCCGGCTTTTTATTTATTTTATTTTTTTCAAACAGTTTTTTGGAGGCAGTTCAGGAATATTAAGTTCAAAGTCGTGTCAAGCCAATCTCGTAAATTTATAGCTGCTGCCCGTTTACAAACTCCGTGAGTTGGAACACAAGACGGCAAAAGTGTGCTTTCCTTTTACGTGCCAAATATTTTTAGCAACTTCATAAACCCAGTGTTTTTCCTAAGCTCAAACAAGCAATTGAATAAATCTGTGAGAAGCATATTTTCTGGCATGTTGAGGCAGTGATGGCATATATTTCTCTCTTTCTTATTTTGGCAATCTTACAATTCCTTTTTTTTTGTGTGTGTGTGTGTGTGTGTTTTCGTAAGTTTCTCTTCTTCAAGTAAACAAAAATTATTATTATTTTTTTTTTTTTTTTTTACGGGTGAGTATTCAAAAACGGAGTGGGCGAATTTCCTTTCATGAACGTCTTTACCTCCGAAACCAATGCGTTTTTTTTTTATCTTTTAGTTACTATCTTGCTTTCCGTGCTTGCATTGAGTATTCTGTATTTCTTTTTGTAAATATTCATATACTACGAATATACTAAGACTACGAATTTTGACCTGTGGGAAGTCTCTTCACACAGGTCAAACGTGAGACGCTGTAAATGTCGACCTGTATGAATCCTTCTTTGTTTATTTTCTTGCAAATTTTCCCTGATTTTTTTTTTACACGTGACACTACCGAACTTGACCCGTTTTATTTTTAATGCAGAGTATGGTCTTATATGGTCTTATTAGCCCTTGCTGGCTTTGATTGAACCCGGAAATCAACTTCAAGATACCGGTATTTGTAATGAAAGATTATTACTTCAATTATACTATAATTTCAAGGTTATTATAAAGATATAAAGTATTATACCAGGAAAGTTCATTCACCTCCTCTCGAACGCGATTTTTTCTCACGAGAACAAGAAAGTATCTTGCGAAAGCAATGTCTGTTCCGCAGTGCGGAAATGTCTTGCTATCATATAAAAACTGAATTAAAAAAATAGACATGACACGCGCCATGATTGTCCTTATATGAACATGCCCTTATTCAGCTTGGGGCTACACTGATGAGCTCCAAAATATACTTACGTTCAAACTAGGGAACACTTATTACATATTCGCAACTAGAATATTTAAACTTGATGATTATTTTTGACCATAGTTAAAGGTGTAATATTGTTTCCTTAAATGCAGAGCTCTACGACCAAACGCTTCAATTCACCGACTACCGCACTTGTCGTGTGCTTGTTCAGCAGTTTGCTCAAACCAGACGTAAGTAGTGCTTGATATTTTCCCCCTATGATTATGACTTTTTCCTAGCAAATGAATATGATTTAGTGGACCCTATTTTCGCAAGGTAATCGCATACATGCCTGTCATTACTGAACCAACGGCTTATTTGTCTTATTATGTTTTTGATCTATACTTTACAGGGTGATTCAAGGAGAGGCGAAGCTCTTTAAATCGACCGCAAAATTCGGTTTCTTAACCTATCGCGCTACGACTTTATGCAGCGTTGCCCACAGATGGTGCATTTCTTTTGTAAAAGTATCAAAGAGCGAACTTACCTGAGGAAAACATAAAGAAAGAAAAAGGCTTAGCTACTTTGTAAAAGCAGCGAAGCCGCCGGTCTTCAAACAACACAGCGACGTTTCGCACGGGAGACAAGAGATGGCGCAAGCGGTCGCGAAGCCAACTGCCGCCAACGAATGAGCATACGACGCCGAGAGCCGGCGTCTCTAGCAGACAAGAAACCAGGAGCGGATTCAGAGGGGGGGTCCGGATGTCCTAACCCCCCTCTTGATTTCTGCTTGTGTAAATTTTAGGGTGTAAAACAAAGGAGAGGGGGAGGGGGTTCTAAACATATGGTACGCTGACCAACACCAGACCCCCCCCCCCCCCCCCCCCCTAAGGAAATGCCTGCATCCGCCCCTGCAAGCAACTGCAGTTCCTTGTTGCTACCGCGCCTGTTTTTGTTTCTACGACTGCCGCCGGCCTGCGGAACGCGCGCCGCTTTTGAGTCGAAAACATCGTCCGCTATATAAAAAAAAAAAAAAGACGCCGGCTCTCGGCACCGTATGCTCGTTCGTTGGCGGCGTTCGTTGCGCCATCTCTTATCTCCCGTGCGAAACGGCGCCTTTTTGTTTGAAGACCGTCAGCTTCGCTGCGTTTTCAAAGTAGCTAAGCCTGTTTTTTTTCTTTACTTTTTCCTCAGGTAAGTTCGCTCTTTGAAACTTTTACAAAAGAAATGCACCATCTCTGGGCAACGCTGCACAAAGTCGTAGCGTGATAGGTTAAGAAACCGAATTTTGCGGTCGATTTAAAGAGCCTGGCCTCTCCTTGAATCACCCTGTAGCATGCAGTCTCCCACTGACACAAAGCATTTTTGAAGTAACAAACTGCGAATTCAATAACATACTTCCTCGTAAATTGGCGTTCTGAAAAAAGAAAGCTTGCCTTTCAGAGAACACTTAGAAAGGTAAGATTCGTTGACTCGTATATACATTTTGTTATGAAGCGTAAGCCACCGAGAAAGTGCCATTATACAGGCTTGATCGTGCTGACCAAGGCCATGGAGCACAGAATTTGCCCAGCACTTACACTCCGTGTGTTGTTCGTGCTATATTTTTCATCCTTTAATTATCTATTTTTTACGTTATGTTTATTTATTTGTACTTTATTGCCATGTTTTTATTGTTTCATTTTTTCATTTTTTATTTGTGTTTTATTCATATTTATTTATTTTATTTTAATTTTACTATTTATTTATTATAATTAATTTTCTGCCGACGTTGCCGGCTTTTTTGCATTCTAATAAATGAAAATGCATATCCATACCCCCTGGCGTGTACGTTCCTAGGTGCGTACATTTCCTGTTTTTCCGACAACCGGAAACAATTCTTTCATTGTTGGGATGTAATTTTGTTTGTCTTTGAAGATACACTCAAGAGGTGTGTGCATAGATCACTGCACCTTCCGTTTATTTTGTCGTTTTTTTTTTCTTGTAGAGAAGGAAAGAATGTGCCATGCGACTTGTTTATATAGTCCTATAGATTGTGCAGCCTATGGAAATTATGCATGGCGGCACGACATCCTTAAGTCTGCACTCAGTCGTTAGACCTATGTTTTGTAGAACTGGTACTCCAGCTCTAGAGCGCATAATGAGGCCCCGCCCGAATGGGTTGGCCTGTTAGATGGGCTTGCAGGCATGATTTTTAAACGATACTATAGCGGCTCTATAACTAGGGCATGTGAGGTTTTCAGTCCCACTGTTTGTTTTGTGCACAAAAGAAAAAAAAAACGCTTCTACATCTGTAGTTATAACATCCGACTGCCACTGCACCGACCCAGGTTTGACCCAAGCTGCTGGCTTTAAATTTATAAACTATATATATGTAATCTTAACGCCCGTAACGCTCCTAACCTGTAACTCGTTTATGATGCACGCTTTCAAGCTCGTTCATGACAATTTTCTGATAGAAAACATCGCATAATTCCGATTCTTTATTAATACAAACATTACAGCTATATACTATTTTTGCGTTGGTACTAGGCCAAGCCCTCAATTAATCGGTTTCGCTGATTTTTATTCATAATAGACCCCTCTCAGAAAGCCCGACACCGGTGGAAAAGTTAGATCTGCCCGGGTACACCTCGCAGCAGGCGCCACCTTGAAGAGTGCTCCAAGTTTGTTCACGCTTCCCCAGTACGAGTTGTATAGTGTAGGGGGAGGCCGTGACCGATATGCAACTACCGTTTTTTTTTATCATGCGCTAGGAAAAAAATATGCTTGGAGTAAGGACAAATTACTAAATGGTGCCATGAAAAGTGAGAGTCGAGTAGTTCCTTGAACGTTTTTTATGTTTTTCGATAATGTGCTCGAAGCCATCTTGTTGTGAAACATTTGTGAGTGTTCGTGGCTCCGCGAGTTGAAAGGCTTACAGTTGCATCATCTTGTTATTCTGGAGTCTATTCCCGATCAGCCCCAAACGTATGTAAGACGCAGTGAACAGTTGTCGGCGATCCGGTGACTACCAACCCACCGATTGCTAGTCCCTGCGCTCGCAAGTCCTCTGACTGACAAACTCGTTAGCAGATTGCAGACGTCAAGGGACAGGTAGGCCTCATGTCTAGAAGAAGTTTGCGAAAGCTGTGTCTCTTTCAGTTTGCTCGGGTGGCGCTAGCAGATCATCTCTTCAGACGGGTTGCGTAAAAGCCAAGTGTGATTATATCGCAATCCTCACTCAGCTGTTTTTAAGTCCTGCACCAGATTATTTTAAGTCGTGCCATACATAAAATAAAGTATCTACCTTAAAATCGGTTGCGCGATTGCATTTACTCGTATTGTTCAATAAGTCGTGCTCACGGCCGAATAATTTTCCCACGCCTTCTCGAGCGTAGTTGCTAAAACGATAATCCTTGGAAATCAGTTGTTACACGTATTAACTACAACAATATTGTAATAACCTCACTTTTAATTGTACTAGGCAGTCTTTAAGCTGTCATTCATCAGGTGTTTAAATCTGCCAGACAAGCACGTCAGGCCGTGGTTTTACATATCGTCCGCATCTACTAGTAAAGCCTCCACACGAATAAATTTTCTATACGAAAAACAAAAATGCATTAAAACCCGACAGCCGCACACATTCCATATATAAAAAAGTAACTCTATGTGCAATGTGTAAGACTCACTTGCAAATCTACTCGTCAAAAGCGCATCGCCACGTTGAACGGGAAGTCGTCACCCCGATCGTGGCTGACTCTTAGTCCGGACCTCCCGCTGGTTTCTTCACTAGTTCGGGCAACCAAACTGCTCTCCATCTGACTTTTCACGAGAAAACGCGAGCGGACTCATGTATAACATGTGGCATTTCCTAGTAGAATGGACAATTGGGCGAGTTGGCAAGAGTTCATTATAACTTACAGCGCGACTGGGACAACGACGGACAGAGGAGAAAACACGGAACAACCGCTGGAATTTCCTGGCTAGATGGCTGACATTGTCATAATAAAAGCAGAGCTTTCTAAACTTGAGACAGTGGCGCGTCGTCTCAGTCGGTACTATTATTAGACAACTCTACAGATTATGCTCTACTGTGCCGCAAAATAAATATAAGTGTGAAGGTGTCCGAGATCTTCTCGTTAAGTACATTTATTCATCTGGAAATCTTTTCCGCTCTCTTGACTTCCCGAAGCATTTTGCTTCTTATCACAGTTGTCTGGGACGCGGGAAATTATTTTCGACTATCTCTCGTAACACGTAGACAGTTGATTACGGTTTTACCTTGCTCTAGTATTGTAGTTATTGAAAATTGAATCTGAGTATTTACAAAGCCAACAGAGTTTACCAGTTATTTTCTTTATTTCTACATAAAATGGCGAGGTCGCTTTGAAGAAACCGCATAAGTACTCCACTCAGTACTACACGCGACAGGTGGGTGGAACGCTCAGAATCGTTTGGGCTTTTACTCGAAATTGTACGATGTCGTGTACTTTTTTCGGGCATCTCAGAGATCCCTTCTAAAGCCTTGGTTGTTTGTAAGATCAGATGATGGTCAAAACAGTTTCATTTTTTATTTGTTCATTGTATTTAGTTTAAGTGACACATACACAGCTTGACACCTTCTTAGTGGTGCATTTATTGTTGTTAGTGTTGCGTGGTAGGTTTTATCTGAGATATGAATCCGTTCAACTGCAGTCTTTGCTTGGTCGATAAGCTACGACAAAAAATGCTTGAATTGCAGGTCTGGATTCATGATTTGTATAGCAAAAAGGTGATTCCAGAAACCTGGCCAATATTTGAGGTTCCCGTGAAAGCTCGTCAAGTGAAGTTTTGCTAAGGTCATAGATTGGAGATGGTACCCCGAAAAAAAAGTTGTGTCACTTGAAGGGTTCTGAGTTTGGTCATAGGTGACGGTCGCGGTTGATGTTTGGATTGCAAGTTTTAAAATACCATTCAGAAAAGTGCTAACATTTTGTAGAATGTTGTAGCGTTTTTTTATTGTATTCCAGCTCACTGGAAGTTTTATTCCAGTGTTTAATTATACATTAATGCCAACATTTCGCTACAAAGACTTTAAATACGTCTGTTTTTAGTGTTGTTGAAAATGTACAATGGTAGTCACACTTGTCTATGACGCGCGAGCGTGCAGCTTTCTCCGTGGAGAGCTAGATACGTGGGATTCGCGGAAACTAAGCTAGTCACGTGGCGCAACATGAAACGGCCCGCTCGAGGGGTGTCCTGCGCTCCCTATTAGCTGGCAGCGAACGCGGAAGGCTGCTCGCACGCTTTTTACAACCATCATTGCTCGAACAATAAACAAACTAAAGCATGAGGTCGTATCAACAATGTCGTCATCAAAAAAAAAAAAAAATATCATAAAGCGCTTTACTTTTATTGCTTATCAAGCTGGTATAAGGCTTGCTGCTATGCAAAAAACAAAAGTATATCAATTGACCGAATTCAACAGGATTGCGCATAGTATCGAGAGAATCCTACAGGACAAAAGCGCTGATCGTCGACAATGACACCACGAGTGCCGAAAGACGTCCGAACAAGAATAGTCGAGATAGGCAACCGGCAATGCTGTTTGGTTTGGCGCCATCTAGCGACTGAAACAAGAAATATTGGGTACCCCTGGGAGTGGCGGCTGCATTGTTCAAACGTGAGCTATTACTTTGGTGTCGCCGCTGAGCCTAGTGTCTGAAGCAAGAAATACTGGGTATCCCAGGAAGCCGTGATCGCGTAAAGTGCCAGTAGAGCGAAAGCTACGGCCCTGGTGGGCCAATCGGAACGTGACTGCCTATCACCGGAGGGCGCCTCAACTCCGGAGAAGTATCAGGCTTTTCGCTGCGTCATGCTCCAATATGTGTGTGTTCCGCTCGTATACGTCCCGCATTTCGAAGCCTTCGGCACGCAATGTGGGGCTTATCGTTCACCCTTTGCCAAGTTACAACGAGACACGCTATAACCGTGCTCTCTCTCTGCTGGCGCCGCCTGGCCGTTGCCGGTTGGCTATGAGCGAAGCGGGGTTGTCCCGGCTGATAGAGTGGGTAGGACACCCCTCGAGCGGGCCGTTCCATGTTGCGCCATGTGACTAGCTTAGGTTCAGCGAATGCCACCAGTCTAGCTCTTTCCGGAGAAACCGCACGCTCGAGCGTTATAGAGTAGTGTGATTAGCACTGCACGTGATTCGGAAATTTATCTTCTGTTGGATCGCGGATTCTCAGAATCTTTCCCATATGCGAAGATGTCCAGTTGGCTGCTGGGCGAATGACGGTGCAGGTTTTCGTTGCTTGTTCCATTACAGTAGGTTATGAGGTGAGGTCTTCACCTAGATGGCTGAAGTTAGAGACCAAAACTATAGCTCTGTTACGTTGTTTAAGTACATCTGAATGTCGCTGCACCCGATATAGTAACGTGTTCGGGATATATTTTGTGTTTCGCCGACACCTAACATGGTGATTTAACCGTTCATGCTAACACTAAACCTGCTAAATTTAAATTCAAGATAGAAAAAAAAAGGTAATCGAATTTTGTTGCATAGCAAATTCAAGAAGCAATAATCAACGCAATCTGTGTCTAATTTGAAAGGTACAGTCCTGATCGACTCAACTTAAGCGCACCACCACGCGTTTCGGTTTTCGCGGGCGGTGCCTTAGCGGCTGTCGGTACTGGAAGTTGGTGACGTGGCTTCGGGCAAATTCAAGTGTCTGGGGGGAGTGTGGTAGCCCCAGAGCTGGGGCACCGCTCCTCATTTCTACACTCGCTGACAGCTCTAGGAACGCAGGCGTATCGATGCCCGAGCATCTTATTATCGCTCCTCGACCAACGAGATGGCGATATTAGGCAATAAGAACGCCGAAGAGAAAATCTCGAAGTTCATTGACCAAAATAATCAAACAGTTCCAGTTTCGACATAAATGCGCGCATCGAAATATATCTCTACATATTTTTTTGTGTTTATATCACCAGATTTCGAAACCGGACGCAGGAAGAGCGCAGGGCGGTTCGTTCACTATAACGCATAAATCATAAAAATGTGACGTCGTAGTTTCACACACCTCGTGCTTATCTCAGCAGCGTGTCCTCGGTGGGTGCGCCAATGTCGCGTTTACCGCGATAACAACGAAGCACCCGAAATTAGTGCGTCCCTCTTCTAAACATCATTATGGATAGATGTTCCAGCGTTGTTTCTGCATCCAGTTTTAAAATAACTTTTCAGGATGTACAACAAAAAAACTTATTGTTGTGTATTCAATGCTACTTCAAAAACTATTTAAATGCATTTAACCTCTAAACTGTCGCCAATGCTGTACTTTCAACATCATCATAAAAGCAATGACGCAGAGTTTTACGTGTTATGTTTTATTAATTTGAGCTAAATGTAATATATATTACCCGTCCGTAGTGAACCGACCGTTAAAAAACGCCAGAAAAGGTGGAACTCATAGAAAGCCTTCATTTAGAGTTGGAAAGTAATTGCTCGTTGGCTAAAAGTAGTGTCAAAGACACGATGTTAGAATGTAGTATTGATGCAAGTTTGATGCAGAAAAATTACTGTAATATTGATGCAGTGAACTTATTCTAGTTCATATTTCATTCCTCTCATAATTGGTGCGACCTTGCAAAGCACTTTTATTTGCTTAACGCCACTCTAAGATCATATGACCTGATGGATTATTGACCCATTTGCCCTATTTGATGCTGAGGTAAATAGTTCATTAGGTCGTTTTAGTATGTAATCAATATTATCAGCATGAATTTATTTAATTACATGTATTAAACACAATTTACGAGTATATAAATATATTTGTGAATTTTTAATCTTTTACAGAATGTAGCCTGTGGGTGATCCCCGAGAGAAGAGGGGGACCTATTCCAGCTGTATGCTCGCAGGCCTACACTGATATCTGTGGAGATCGAAGGCATCAGATTGATGATCCTCAACGTTGCCGATAATTTTCTTTTGAGACAGTACACAATAAAAATAAAACGCGAAAAATTGTCATTCATTATTTTTTGAGAAATACATAGTCAGTGTCTTCAACAATTTAATGCGTATTGTATAATTGTTCCTCAGATATTTTATTGCATCGACAACAAAAACGTTGTCTTATTAGAATTACTGTCTGTATAACAGTTGCTGCAATTATTTGACTTGCTCGTTGAATGATTTTGTACTTAAATTTATAATCAAAGACGTCGGCACTATTCTAAGTGCATAATGGAGAAACTACTCGCCGTATCTGTTTTGCTTTTTAGTTCCAATAATCGGTATGAACGTCAAATAAAAATTGATAAATATGTAAAATAACAGTGACTCGCTCGATGGTGTCGTCCTGAAGCTTCCATCAAACTGGTGTCACTTTAGTAGTACCGCTGGTATGTCAAGTCTTATACACATGTGGAAGCCCACAACGTTTGGAAAAAATTCGAAGAAAAGATTAAAACATGCATTATGGAAATGCTTTAAAGATGTAGAGAAATTTAACATAAAAAATATTTGGACGTAAGTCTTTTCACGCCGGGAGATCAGTGAATAAAAAACCTTCCAAAATGTTTCTGTTATTTTATTAAAAACCTTTGGAACACCTCATTAGAATATATAAAATGTCAAAACATTTTACCATTTCTTTTGTCTCTTCACGTACGTTATAAGAAGTGTTGGCTTTGTGTTCAATTAAAACTCAAATTTGTTTTTGTTTTTTTGTTTCGTCTATGCTGTTTTATTAGATTTTCACACTTTGCAGCCTTTCATATATCTTTTCAGAAAAAAATTGCTTTATTTCCAGCTTTTCAGCCGAAAATGTTTAGAAACCTTAAAGCCGTTTACCGCTTGGCGCCAAATGGCGGGCTGCAGCAAGACGTAAAAAGATTTCAGGCATATTGTTGTATCTTTTCCGCTGTGCTTGTTAACTGACATGCACTTTATATGTAACTGAACTAACTACCATTCTTACACACAAAGAAGCTACAATCACAAACTCCGTAAATCAACCATAGCCCCGCGATATCTTTTTTGTAGCGTGAGCTACACTGGCTGATGTTGAGCAGTTTCGCGTGGCTCTTATAATGAGCCGTGCTCATTATGCGAGACGTGCTCATTATGCGGAGCGCGCGGCGGCGTGGCGGAACTCCGCATAATGAGGACGCATAATGAGCACGGCTCGCATAATGAGCACGGCTCATTACGAGAGCCACGCGAAGCCACCGCCGCGCGCTCCGCCGCCGCCTCGCCCGCCTCACCGGTCTGCGCCTTCCAGAGGAGGGACGTAATGGCCATGTCAGACGCACTGGCGCCGCCGCGTGTCCAGCTGTGCGCCTCCGTTGCGCAGTAGCGAAGTCTGACGCTGCACCGGAGCCGCTTGATAGCGCCTCTCATTTTGTGCGCATAAGCTCACGCTACATATATCCTGGCATATAGCCCAGCTAAGCCACAGCGATTTTTTTATTGGACACGAGAATCAGAGCATACAATACTATGTCAGTTTAAAACAAAGCAGACACCTCAAGCTCTTCTGGACCAGCTTAAAACATTTTTTTTTCTCTCCGTATTTTGGATCGCGTCAAACAAATGAGCCAGTCGAGCGTAGTGTCCGCAGTCCCACTGTACACAGACTGACAATGAGTGACAATATCAATAAGTGTAAATGTACTACCTTGATTTGGCGGTGAACGTGTGGAAATTCAATTTGTGTTTTTACTATGATATATAAGTCTAGCGCAATTGAGATTTGAAGCGGTATGTACAGTGGACGTCCAAATGTATCTACATATTATTTACGGCTTCTCTTCATTATGGTGGTTTAACTACACAATGCAAGTCAAGCAAAATAATTCCCATACACAAATCTCATGATCGCAATAGCCCAGCCAATTACAGACCAGTTTTGTTGACTAGTACTTGTTGTAAACTTATTGAACACATAATCTTCAAACATATAATAAGTTATTTTCAAATGAATAATATTCTAATCGCATTTCAACGTTGTTTTAGGAAATCCCTATCAACATTCACATAGCTAACAGAGGTAGTGCATTCTTTAGCCAGCTCGATAAATAATAAGCGACAAACCTATGTAATTTTCCTGGATTTTTCAGGCTTTTGGTCGCATCCCACATCCCGAACTATGTGGGAGCCGAGGGTGACCGACGAGTAACAGGGCACGTGACAGGCGGTCGTCGGAGAAGTCACGAGCTGGCGCGAGACAGTGCGAGCTGAGCGAGGCTGGAGCTGGTCAGGAATGTCGGAGCCGGGCTGCCTGCTCTGGTCTATGGCGAACCCCAGAGCGGTTCACCAGCGAGGTCTGGAGCAAGACCGGTGGAAACGGCGAGCCCTGGCCATATGGCCTTGGCTATGACGATCCCGGGGTGGTTCCGCGGCGAGACTCGGGCATTCATAGCCCGAGACAGCCAGCCTACGCAGCGCTGGCGTGGGAAAAGCGACCCGCAGGCCTGGACACGGACTCCAACTATGAGCTCTGATCGACGGGCGACAACAAGGGTCGGCGTGCCTGGACTTCCGGCTCTCAACGACGGGCAACCGGGAGGTCCAGTAAACCCATTCGCTGTCTTTTCGTTGTGTTATGTCACTCCCTGGGTGATGGGCGGAACGCATACCGATAGGGCGGCGATTATTAGTAGAGGGATCTCCGTAAACAACCCCACAACTACTGCTCAAGCTCTCTTCAATTTTCAAAAACAAACAAATATAAGTGGTTTGATGCATATATATACTTATCTAAGCGGTCCCAATGTCAACATCCTCGAAAGTGTTCAGAGGAAAGCGAAAAGATTTGTTCACCACAAGTATGGTCGCCTTGACTCCCCTACAGAATTGCTGAAAATATCCAGCCTAGTGACTATTGCTGATCGCGCAAAATTAAGAAGACTCAAATTTGTGTGTCTCCTTTTAAACGATGCCTTTAAATAGGCAAGAACAAGTACGTGAATTTTTCCCAGGCCAGAACAACAAGGCATACCCTACTGAAAAAAAAAAAAAAAAACATTTGAAATTTGAACTAATCGACCCGTTTGAATCAAACCTGTCGATCCGTTCGAATCAAACGTGATTATGGGATACGGGTACCCGTTTGAAACGCTATCCGTTCGAAACGGTACCCATTTGATACGTATGCCCGTTTGATACAGGTGCCCGCTTGATACGGGTGCCCGTTTGATACGGGTGCCCGTTCGACCTGGCACGTGACCACACGTTTGAACGTGCATCCGGATTCGCTAGACCTAAATGGGTATGGTCTGGGAGGTTGATTATTTTAAACTTATTTAAGACGTCCCGAAACTCATAAACGTATTTATAACATGGAGAAAACACGTAGAACAAATGCGCTCGCGTAGGTGCTTGCAAATGGACAGAAAAACAGACACAAAAAATTGTTTTCAATTCTCCTCGAAGTTTATTACCTCTCCTGACGACAAGTACAAACGTGCAAGCGATCTGTGAAATGTGCGAGGCACTTTAAGCTTTTGCACAACTGAGAAAATTGCAAAGCAAACAAGAACCGAGGTAATTCTAGACTATACAGCTAGACTTTCGGGGAAATTATTCTCCCGGCTGCCGCGTCAATAGGCGCTGCATAACTCTACGGATAACCTGGAAGAGTACGCGTACAAAAGCGGTCAATCGTTGCCAACACGTATTTTGCAGTGCACTTACCATAATAATAGCGGACTTGAAACATGTAATCCGTGATATTTGTCGTCACGGTCAAAGCAGGACAACCACACAAACACTAGAACGTGAAGGAAGGCTCCTTGAAGTTTCAACACGATGCGGCGCACAAGCTGTCATTTGCCGAACCCAGCCAAACCGCAAGAATTCCTGACTTCTTTGAAGAATCGCTTGTTGCCGATATACGCGTAGGACTTTTCGAACGTTTGGTGCACATCCCATACGTTGTCCTGAGACACTCTTATAAGACCGCAGGGAAAGGCGGCAGATCGAAGCCGGCAGGACAAACGAAGTTGCAACGGAAAACAAGCAGACAAAGAAACAAGCGACTGTCATCGCGCGCGCAGCCGGATCCTGGCTATGCTTATCAGCGTGGAGCGTGCCCTACCATCTCTCTGGTCACGTGACAGAGCCGACCAGAGGGGAGGAAGGGGGCGACGGCGAGGTCAAGGAGCAAGACACCGGGACACACCACTCCCCTCCCTCGCCAACCCTCTTTTCATGCATTCTATAAACAAAAACAAAAAAAAAACAAAAAAAACAACAACAACAACAACCTGCGGTTTGCTTTTCGTGGCAATGCAGTCAATGCTAGGGGAGAGGGTGCACGGACCGCTGTACACGCGCTTTCCTTCTCTCTTGGAGTTGCCACTGCACGTCGCATTTGCAGCCTTGGAAAGCAGACGAAACGCGCGCATTTCAGCACGCACGCTGGAAATGGCGTCGGCCATGAGCTCGGTTGGCGCCCGAGCCAAAAAAGCACCCAGCACGAGCTCGTGATTTGACTGCTGCAACGGCGGGCGTGCTCTCGCAATGCCCGATGTTCTTGCAGGCACGTGTTCGCGCTACCTTCGCTGCGTCTTGAAATGAAGTGAAACGGACTCTGGAAGTACATTCTTTCATGCGGTCGCGTCTTTTGCGAGAGAGATTCGAGCTGAATAAGAAAATTCAAGCCAAAAAGATGGACAAAGTTTTAAAGTTCTGAAAAAAATATCGGCTCACCAACGTCGCGCGTTTACGTAAAGAAAGAAAAAGAAATGTGTTAGTTTTAGTTGCAGTATAAACGCACATCAGCGCACTTGAAATATAAATACACGCGCACGATCTGAAATCAATGAACCGGCGCTCCCAGCCTTCCGGAAACATTGGCTGCCACGGCTCAAACAGCTAGGCGTGCCCAGGCCGCCAATCTGAACGTTCAATATCAAACGGGCTCCCGAGAGCCGTTTGATTCAACCGGTACAGTTTCACGGTCACCGGTCACCCGCTTGTGGAACATGTTCACCGGTTTGAGCAAACGTGCGACAACTTTGCCCGAACGAGTCGCCTATTTGCCCCGACGAGTGACCCGTTTGCCAAAGAGTGACCTGTTTGCCCAAATAGGTGACCGTTATGGCTCATACGGCGGACCCCTTTGAGCCATACGGGCGACCGCTTTGGCAAACTGGTGACCGGTATGGATAAACTGTTACCGGTATAGACCCGTTTATTTTCATACAGGCTCCAAATGGTTTTTTTTTTTTTCAGTAGGGTAAACACTGCAATACATTAACCAAACTCTTTCAATAATAATACTTTTAGATACTCTTTTTTTCCTACAGCTGTTACAGACTGGAACAGCCTCGATCCCCTATTTTTAACTACACAAATGTGGATGCGTTCATTCAAGCTCTTGAACAAGACCTTATTAGTAAATTTATAAGTTATTTATTTCTGTTATGTGCAGTTTTGTTGTTTCAATATGAAAGAAAGTGACGATTTCTAAAAATTACTCTTTCTCGCACGCCTCAAAACTCCTGTGTTTTTTATTTGCACCATACCTGCTATAATCCCCTATTGTGGATTCACAGTATGTTGAAAATAAATAAATAAATATGTACAAATCAATAGTGAGAGGTCCGCTCATTTTCCGGTCACTTCAGGCATACGCCAGGGATCGGTGCATCGGCCACTTATATTTCTTTTTTTTTTTACGATATTTTCAGAGAATTCCTGGTTCCAATTAAACTTTTTTTAGATGATTTCGTCATTCACTCGGAGATAGCAACCCAAATAGATCAATTAAATCTTAACAGTGTACTGCAGGAGATATAGGGATGGACAAGCAGATGGCAGACGGAAATAAATTAGGAACAAAATGTGGCGATGTCAATAACCTAGAAAACATATCTTATAAAATTTAACTACCATGTGAATGTAAAAATATATATTTAAAAAGCGCAACAAGACACGGACAAAAAAAAATTGAAAGACACACCGCTAACTTACAAATGAACTAAATTTCCGTGGTCACATCTTATATATTACCGGTGTCAACAAAAATAGCAAAAAAAAAAAAAAAAAGAAACTCAGATACACGCCGTTAAAATGCTAAAATATTGTTACGTCCCTCATCGGCACCAACAGAAACTGCGCTTTTTCGTCGAGTAACCGTAGTTCCTCATCTGACAATGACCAAACGGGAGTGCTGACACACTGCAGTGCCAATCTACCAATTTCTCTGGCCTCAAGTATCTCCCGTGTATTCTTATCTGTGTTTTTTTTTTTTTTTTTTTAAGGCGAAGCTGTATTTGGCTAGGGTTCCATGCATTCTGGTATCCGTGTGCAAAAACAAAATTGCATCTAAAAGCCCTTTATTGCATGGAAATGCATATACGTCCCGACAGCTCGATATGCATTTTGATGAGGAAAGACGTCGAAAGGTGTGATAACGGGGCACCATGACAGAACAGCACACGACAAAACAGCACGCGACAAAACAGCACGGTCAAAACAGCACGCGTCAAAACAGCACAGCGTCAAAACAGCACGGCGACAAAACAGCACGCGTCAAAATAGCACGCGACAAAACAGCACAGCGTCAAAACAGCACAGCGACAGAAGAGCACGTGCCAAAACAGCGCGGCGTCAAAACAGCACAGCGTCAAAACAGCACAGCGACAAAACAGCACAACGTCAAATGGGCACAGCGACAGAAGAAAACGGCGTCAAAACAGCAACGCGACAAAACAACACTGTGTCAAAACAGGAGATTGACAATATAGCTAGGGTTTGGCATTTTCGGTTTTTATTATTTCTATATTCGGCGTACCTTTTTCTGTTTGGAATAAAAACCGTTCTTATTCCAAACAGAATTTTTCGGTTTATTGCGGTGAATATTTGTAGACTCATAAACTTCTCGATTCTTTTCTGTGTATTGACGAAAACCGGTATACTGACGAAAATGCAGTATTTAAAAGCGTTTGTTTAAAATGTATAGTGAGTAAACCAGGAATGTGGCTGTCTGTGGCAACCGAAGTGACCTGTTCTGCCAGGCGCACTGGGACCCTATCGTGATCTGACATTATCGTCGTGAGCTCGTATTTGTACGTACACTGGACGTACATGAGCATCACTACCACTTCGGTCGGAGAGGCAAATATCAAAATCCAGAAATTTGAAAGCATTGTACTTAGTGCGTTTTTTCGCCATTTTCACGACTGCGAGGGGTGGTAAATTCGCGCCGACCGCAGAAACGACAATAAAACAATCGTATGTATGCCCTCCTATAGTAGACGGAAGCTAGGGGTGTTAAAAATGTGCGGCATTTACGGACGTCCTTGATTTGCATGGTTCAGTTCACGACTAAACTCTCTTATTTGAAGAAAGAATTCGGCACACAACTTCATATCAGGTGAAACACCCAGATATCGTCCTGAAGACCCTTGGGCCCCGGAGCTTTTGTTGAACGTTGAACCGATCTCGGAGACACACTGAAAACAAGCTGAAAGCTGAAAAAAAAGGAAGTGGCATGCGGTCAGTAATGAGTCGTAGCATACCCCCCCCCTCCCGGCCTCTCCGAACTCCCTCGAAAATACTGACCTTTTTTAGTTAAAACCGAATGTGAAAAAAATAATTCGGCGTAATTTTCCCGGTTTTATTCTCTTTAAGCCGAAAACGCTGAACCCTATATATAGCGTATATGTAGTTAAAAAAATAAAAGCCGTTTGTAACGCCGGTTAGAGTGCAGCTCTTGAGGAGGAAAATGGAAGCGTACTGAGGGAAAGGTGACTACTTGAGGTCACGTGACCTAAGGGGGCTCGCGTGAAGTCAGGGGGTCACGAGACCTCGGGGGTCGCGTGACTTCAGGGGGGTCACATGAACTCGGGGGGTCACGTGTCCCCAAGGGGGTCACGTGACCTCAGGGGGTCACATGGCCTTAGTGGGGTCACGTGGCCTCAGGGGGGTAACGTGATCTGAGGCGGGTCACGTGACCTGAGGGGGTCACGTGACCTCAAGGGGGTCACGTGACTACAGGGGGTCACGTGACCTCAAGGGGGTCACGTGACTGCAGGGGGTCACGTGACCTCGGGGGTCACGTGACCTGGGGGTCACGTGACCTCGCAGTTACACCGACGGCGACGCCGATGCCGACGCCGATGCCGACGCCGACGGCGACGGCGACGCCGACACCGCTCAAGCCGGAAACGGGCCCCTAAGAGCTCCGCTCTAAAATTTATGTCTCATTGTAGGCACTGTAAAGGAACTGAGGGTCTAAGCCAATTCGTTGAAAGCCAACTCGTCGAGGGCCGATTTGTCAAATCCGTGTTCTTGGGAGCAAGGTCGGAGGGGGGGGGGGGGGTATATTCGATGGGCATATGAAGGTGCCCTGGGCAGTACCGAAGCCTTTGCTTTTGCGTATTCTGGCTATTTCTCGAGCAGTTGTGCTAATTTTGACGCGCAAATTTGCTAACAATGTCGTCTACAAAAAAAAAAAAAAAAAACTAATTAATCGGATGGCTTGTTTCTGCTTCACCGGTTTCCCCTCGATCAAGGCCTTCGTCGGAAATAATCTGTGTATTTAATTCAAAACGACTTCTCGCCTGCAAGCTGCAGCCGCGAGTTTTCTGCACATTTTATTCACGGCGAATGAACCGCGCAGAATCGGTGCCCATGGTACACCTTGAATACGCTCAACATTAAAGTCACCTTATCTTACCGGTACTATCAATGCATTTGTAATCGGCGCAAATACCGCTTTTTTCTTTTTTTTTTTTTTAGGGGGGGGGGGGGGGCGTTCTACGCTTTGGTGGTATTACGAAACAACGAGTACTATGGAACCTTACCGGACCGCCGCAAACCAGACGGTTCATAACTTGACCTTATAGATTTCTTTTTTCCAATAACTTTTCCGCTTTCTCTGGTCCTACAGAAAAGACCAGACAACGCGGCCAACATCGACGTGAAGATATCACCTTTAACTACCCAATCTCTTCAAGTATGCCCCCATCCTTTACAACCTAGCACCAAACTATGAAAGGGTCAGGGAGGTTCAAAATTATTTGAGCAGAGAGAGGTGAAGACCGCGCTCGAAGTTGCTACATGCGTGCTGTTTTGTCACTGTGCTGTTTTGACGCCGTGCTGTTTTGGCACGTGCTCTTTTGTCGTGCCGTTTTGACGCTGTGCTGTTTTGTCGCGTGCTATTTTGACGCGTGCTGTTTTGTCGCCGTGCTGTTTTGACGCTGTGCTGTTTTGACGCGTGCTGTTTTGACCGTGCTGTTTTGTCGCGTGCTGTTTTGTCGTGTGCTGTTCTGTCGCGTTCCCGTGATAACGGAGATACTTCCGAGAACAATGTGCCTTTTCCCGCTCGGGTCGGGTGACGTCACTGCTTTACATATATAAAAGCCGCAGCTTTTTTATGTGTAAAGCATTATATGTATAGATTTAACTTTAGCAAATAATCTCACCAGAGTTGCAATGCAACCCATTAGTGTATATCACAATGATCACAAAGCAGCCATCCCTACCCTTTCAAAATAATGTATATCTACTGTAAATAAACATTTGGAGAAGTGATTTCCCTATTGGAAAACCCCAATATAAACAGCGTATTATGGATATTGGTAAACAATATCTTTTTATTGTATTGCAATACAATATAGACAGTGTATTGGAAAACATTACATTTATTGTATTGTATTACAATAATGATTTGTTATGGGATTCCAATATCCATAATACGCTGAAAATATTGGAATCCAATATCGTATAACCCTTATTGGATCCCCATGTGTCGTATGGGGATCCAATAAGGGTTTACGATTCCAATATACTCAGCGTATCATGGATATTGGAATCCAATATATTATATCGGCTACCAATAAAACTATATACGAGTTGGAACATCACGTTCAGCGCAACATTTCTCTGCAACGCAGTCTCTTGTGTGTATTTCTGAGTGATAAATTAAAAAAAATGTTGCTGTTGTCAAATTGTGAATAAAGAAGTAAAACACTGGACTTATCCATATCAAATATATTTAACATATTCATGAACTGGAGGATCTGGCATTTACTGCAAAAGAAAGTTCATTGTTTAGGACCCTCATTCAAAAACTTGATGTTTGAAAACAGAATGCGAAATCCTCACCTTAATGAAAACAGCACCTGCTAGCTGTAGCCATATAGAAACTGCAAAATAAAAATTTGTGATTAGTTTGCGACAAGTAGCAATCCTTCACCAAGCCGGATAGATTCAAAATTATGTCTGCGTTTGATTGTGGAAAATAAGCTTCAATGCCATTGCCACAGGTCATTCTGAGCTCGGTCAATTAAATGTACGTATCCGCTCGTCTGGCTTCACTATTCCTGCTTTGCACCAAACTAGAGTACTATCTGGAATGCTCACCTTTGAGGAAAAACGAACTGGTGCTTGCTTGCTTGTAGGCCGTGGAAACTGGAAGAGAAATTTGCGGTTAGTTGCGTCCAAGTAGCAGTTACTTTGAGTAGCCACGTAAAGTACACTAAGTCTGAAAGATTCAAAATTACATGCGCGGGACATAGATATCCTCTTGCGACGTAACTGGGCACGTGTCAATGTCGCCCGCTTGTATTACAAAAAAATAAGCTTCAATGCAGGAGCTCCCAGTCGTTCTGAGCTCCGTCAATTAAAAATGCTGTACCAGTCGTATGGCTTCAGTATTCCTGCTTCGGGAATCTCGAATTCTCCCCTTTGAAGTAAAGCAAACTGGGACCTGCTGGCTCTTAGGCTGTGGAAACTGCCAGAAAGATTTGCAATTAGCTGCGTCCAAGTATCAATTTCTTTGACCAGCCACCTACAGCACACTAAGCCGGATAAATTCAAAATTACATGTGCGTGACATAACATGCCTCTTGTGACAAAACTGGGCACACGTTTTGCCGCCTACAGCAACACTGAAGCCAGACAGACAAGCGGTACGGCACCTTTAATTGACGGAGCTCAGAACGAGTAGGGAAGCATTCACTGAAGCTTGTTTTGCTGTAATACACACGTGTATTGCAGCAAAACAAGCTTCAGTGAAAGCGTCCCCAGTCGTTCTGTCAATTAAATATGCCGTACCGCTTGTCTGGCTTCAGTATTGCTGCTTCAGAGCAATCTAGAAAATCTAGAATCCTCACCTTTGAACGAGAACGAACTGGCGCCGGCTGGCTTGTGGGCCATGGAAACTGCAAGAGAGATTTGCGATTAGTTACGTCCAAGTAACAATTTTTTTGGGTAGCCACCTACAGCACACTCAAAATTACATGCACGGGACACAGATGCCTCATGCGACGGAACTCCTTTCGTCCTTGTTTTCTGTTAACTCTGCTCACCTTCGCCACTCGCCTCCAATTTCTGCGCTACTTCTTTAATCTCGATTCCTTGGTTCCCAAAGGCCATGCTATGGCTTGCGCCAGTCACGGATCTGTCAGCTCTGCGACTGGCGCTATTGTGGCAAAGACGCCACAGCACCTGGCGCTTGATGTGCTCTTTCAATATTTTGAGCACGGCTCGAAACAGGTGGATGGGTGTCTGGTATGCCCTTTGCTTATTTGCGAATCGTTCCGAATCAGAGGGTAGGCGCTTCTGCGACCTGGGCGCATGCTCGGTATTTTACAATAGTTGAAACCGAACTCTACAGGAATCTTGAAACATAACAAACATAATGTGACGCCAAAAGGCATAGCAAATGAAACACCCACCATCTATTTTCGTTTCTTGTCCGCAAGACGCTGTCGTATATGTAGCCTCCCTTGCCTAAGCCGTTCCTCCCTAGTGTCCCGGTTGGGTCTCGTCCAGATGAATCGTCGGTGGAGACCTGAGGAGCGGTCAACATCAGATTAGACCTTTTTGAGACAGAACCATACACTTGCTGAGAGGAAGTACACCCAAACGAATCTCATTTATAGTGCGTTTTAAATTGAGACACATGATGCAAAATGAGACGTCAATACTGACGCACCCCTTTTGCGAACCCAAAATTTTGAAGGCCTTGTCCCCCTTGCTAGGGGGACAAGGCACATGAATCACGGCATGTGGATGAAATTTTTACCTTAACATCCCGACTCAATGCCCATCCCTGAATATTCGACCACCACACTTTTAGAAAAAAAAATATTTTTTTTAGAAAACACTGAGTCATCTACCACCCCTACAAACGCCTGAACCAAGCATACTCGTACCGTGGCTTGTTTGCTCCGTGCCGCCCCCGAGTTAATTCAGGCTGACAATGTTTTTTTTTTTTTTTTTCAAATGGAACCCACATTCTTAGTTTTGGTTTGTCTTGTAGAAGCGGGTGGATACTTTTATAAAGCTTCCTCCCTATGCGCTTCCGAGTCAACATTTTTGCAATGGCCAACCCCCGGGCTTTGATTTTGCACTCCTTGATGAATGCTGAAACTCATATAGGCGGGCAATAGCTCTCCTTGAATATACTTGCTTTTGGTGGCCGAGAACAAACTCGTGTTCCTGATTGGCAGCCATTTGCTGCAAAAAAATACCTGCAGATATCCTAAAGAACCGAGTCTTAGTCTAACACAGATGCTTTCACCGGACAGAGACACAAAAGCCTGACACAAGACCACTATAAAGATAGGACATAGAGTGTCTGTGAGGAATGAAACGCACAACTCAGATAGGCGTCAATCACTCACCTTGAAAACACTTGCCATACGCGGCAAAGAGCAAACTTCTGGCCTTGATTGGCTGGTGCTTGCCACCAAGACCTGCATGTATAAGAAAAAACTCGGTCTTAGTCAAACTTGGGTGTTTCTGCAGAAGAGAGACAACAAAATACTAATGCAAGACCACTACACATAGGTTATGGCATACAAGAGGAATGAAATACAAAACTCATATAGGCGGGCAATAGCTCACCTTGAAAATACTTGCCCTCGGTGGCCGAGAACAAACTCGTGTTCCTGATTGGAAGCCATTTGCTGCGAAGAATACCTGTAGATATCCTAAAGAACCCAGTCTTAGTGTAACACAGATGCCTTGGCTGGACAGAATACAAAAGTCTGATACAAACCACAAAATGCAGGAAATAGTGTCTGCGAGAGATGAAAAAAGACCCAAGTGGAGAGGCTCGTTCTGTTTCACGTTAGTCAAATAGTGTAGCTCATTTTGCTAAAACGATGCATATTTGCTAAAAACAGTATCTATATTTTGCCCCATTTAGCAGAGTTTACTGCCAAGGGTACCTGCACATCAGAATAAGTCAGAATTAGTCAGTTTTTTTTTTTCTTCTTTTGATGAGCGACAACAGAATCCTAAACAGGTGATGAAACAAAATATGAACCCAGCAAGACAGGCTAGTTTGCCTTGATGCAAGCACAGTGCCTCGGCCAACCAAATGACGTTCTATTCTTTATCACTTGTCATAGTTGGTGGGAATAGTAAAGTAAATGACAATAAGGCAATCTCTCTTGCAGCCGACAGCTGCAAACAAAATTCATATACCTCGATGAACGACCTGGAAATAAAATTGGGTGGTGGCCAAGTGGTTTAAGGTGTCAAATTTCAAACTTACAAACTGTAGTTTTGGTTTAAGTCCTCCTGGTGTTTATTTTTATCCTTATAACTATATTTACATTTTTTTGTATTTTTGAGGCACAAGTACTTAATTGATACGCTAATTCACCTTTAAAAGCGTTTTAATTACACTCCATGCCTTTCTAGTGCTCGTAATTGATTCTTGGTGAAAGCGGTCATAAATTTTTCTTTTCTTGGTGTCGCTGCTGCTTGCTTTCTCACCTTTAGAATGCTGACAACTCGACACAAAAGTAATGAAAAAATGTGTTTAAATGTCATGAAGATCAGCATTTCTAAGCTGTACCCCTGCTTCATGCCCCGATCATGCCACCATACCATAGCTGAGTGCAGTGGCAAATGGTCCCAGGTTTGTCACCCGACCATATATGGGCTTACGGTGTGGCGCGACTCATGCAGCACCTATGCTTCGCGATGGAGCCAGTGAGCGAGTTGTGACACACTAGAGCTGTGCAAGCTACAGCTTTACAGCCTGCAAAGCGTGGGAAGATCCCTCTCCCTTTGCAGAGCTGGCATTAGCTCACTGAGAAGCTATTGCAAGCACTAGAAAGCCACAGAGTGGGAATAAAAGCGCTTCTGAAAATGAATTAGTGTGTAAATTATGTGTCTATATGTTAAAACTTGAAAAAAGTATATATGTATATATATATATATATATTTAAATACTAAAAAAGGCAAAAAAGAAAAAAAAAATGTTTCCAATTGGGCTTGCACCCAGAGCTCCACGGCCCTTGAAATCAGTTCCCTAAAGCCCGCTTCAGACGGAACAATTTCGCCCAGCAACTTCATGTCGCAACACCAGCAACACGGGCCGCCCGCGTTCACATGCAGCAACCGAATTGCTACGACTTGCCATCATCATCATGAAATTTTATTTTTCCTACAGTATTTAGACGCACAGTTATATCCTAAAAACATGTTTTTATATCTTTAAATTGCTCTGAGAATACCAGCTCATCTTTTTGAAAGTTTATTTTCAAAAAGGATCCATTTCAAACCAGAACTGAGTCCTCAGTTCTCATCATCACGACCACAGGAGTGTCACGTGAAAATATTGCATTCCTGATTGGCTGCTGCCGCTTCAAACATCTCCGAGTAGTCAGAGTTGCTCGTCCGCTTCGAGCCGGACCCGGTCTCAGCAATTCGTGTCGATCTAGGGAAAACTAGGGAACAACCCGTCAGCAGCCCCAAAATTGCTGGAAAGGTTGCCCCGTCTGAAGCGATCCTATACTCTGTTTCATACACAGCATGCAACGCAGTCAAAGCTAGCGCACCGGTTTGCATTGCTGACCGTGCCTACGTTCGCCCCATAAGATAGTGCGTCCCCAGCAAAAAAATTTTAAAAAGTCGGAAAATGTGCCTCCTCGGGGCTAGTAACTGATAGTGGCGTTATGATTTCAACGGAGCACAAATGTTTTTCAAGAAAAAGGAAAAGATAATCTAAAACCACCTTAAATTGTTTTCGTGTTCATCCGTGTGGCAGCCGCTGTGGGTTTTCGGGTTGTGTGGCACTGGCTGGTTTTGAGAAGATGACATCTTACGCAGCAAGCTCAAGTACCTCTCCTGCTCGGATGTTTTCGAAGATTCGTTGTGCGAAAATCTTGAAAAAGTGCAAGCAGATGATCGCCAATGTGTACGGGAGTATAAGAACACATTCCCCGGAGAATTCGGTCGTGAAGTCCTGGAGACGGCCAGTAACGACACTGGAGTGTGCCCTGTACTGTCGCGAAGTGCAAGGCGCAGTGCCTATCTGGCAAGGTGGCGTCCCCGAAGCAAAGACCTCGCAACAAGAAAGTTTCGAGCACGGGGACCGTCGAGCATGACAAGTTCACACAGAACGCCATTCGCCTGAAGGTGCATCGCAAGTGCTCCGAGAGGGAGATTCCTACCCTTGACAGCTATTTCAAAATAAACTGTACAGGCCACAACTATTGTCGATTAACGTCTTATTATAAATTTTGGGACAAGGCCGCTCTCAGGGCGATTCCTCATTCCACGCTGCACGAAAGAAAAATATAACTCGGTGCTGGAGGCAAATAACACTCGCAAAGCGGCAGACCAGATGGTAGAAATCTGGCCTCTCGGCGACTTATAAATAAAAATCAAGAAGGAGGAAGTGAAATTTGCCCTTCGTCAATGCGCACAATCTTCCACAAAAAGTATGTCTAAAAAAGAAAAAAAAAAACCAAAAAACTTTGCACGTAAAATGGGTTCGAACCACGGCCACCGAGGCGTCAATATCGCCAGACCAGCGCCTTCTACCACTCGTCCACGAAACGCGCGGAGTAACTTTTTCTATTTTTTCATGCGCACCACTTTAGTACCTTTGACAGCGTTGCACGCTAAGTATGAAACAGAGTATAAGACACCCTATTGTCTGGTACAGAGACCATTTATGAACGCTTGGGTGTTTAAACGATGTACTACACATGTTACAAAAAGAAAAAAAAAACATTGGGTGTTTAAACGTTGTACTACCCTTTTTTCAATAGAAAAAAGCAACAATAAAAAAAAACACATCTCAGAAGACAAAGTTAAGGAAACGGAATGTACCATTATGTTCAGTGAAGTTTGATGACAAGACTCGGAACTCGAGCAGGAATGCAGTTATCCTTGGTGTGACCCCATGAGATTGTCTTGCTGTCTTTGCTGGGGTTTATCTAACTGAAGTACCTGTACGAAAAGTAGAACACATGTGCATAACACTCATTATTCACAAGAAAATTTGTCAATGTCCAAAATGACCCATGAAGAAAATTATGCGAGGAATTTTCAGGCTGCGTTGGCCGAGTCACCAATCGTGGCCAATGTTTTATAGCAACTTTAATTGTAGTGAACAGTTATAGGGTATATTACGAACGAAGTGCAATTTGGTTTTGTAGGAAACTAACACACAAAACGACACTTGAATACAGTATGTTGAGGTACCTCTAAACAAACTCCAGGGTTTCATGGCGCTTCCTTCAGATACCTGATGTTGAACATGAAATATGTGCACCAATGGAGTGAGCAAACAGCGACTTCAGATTTGTCTCTAACACCAGCGACATGTCGACAAGGAGTGCAAAGTGTACAAGGTCGTCTAGAAGTGTGTCAAGATGAAAAAGCAAGATGTAACGATATCAGAATAAGATCACACCAACGAGGCACCATTGTGGTGAGACAATCTACGATGTAGAGACAGTAATCGAGAGTCAATCGACGTACGGCCGCGATTGGAGGAAAAAGAAAAAATGAGCAGAGTAGTAAACGGTAAACTCCAGAAAGAAGTAAATGACCTAGAATTCCGAAGCAGGCGTTCGAATCTAGAGATTCACGGCATTCCGGTGACAGAAAATGAGGACTTGATTACCGAGCTAAATAAAGTTGCTGACAAAATAGAGGTTCCTCACCTAGAGGTTTCCGACGTTGTAACTGTACACAGGTTGCCGGCAAGGAAAGACCACGTTCCCGGAATTATTATTCACTTTGTTAGACAAGACACCAAAGACATATGGCTGAAGAAAAGAAGCACTCTAAAGGACGTTACCCCACGTATATTTATTCAAGAAAGCCTCACTCGTTTCAACAGAGAACTTCTTCGGGCCACAAATACATGGCTAAAGAAAAAAGCTTTCGCGTGGTACGGGAATGGAAAGGTTTTTGTTCGAAAGTCTGCAGGCATGCGTGCCATTCCGATAAAGGACAGAGATGACCTTGACACACTGTAGATAAGGTAGGCTGAGGCGTTTATGTGTTCTTGTTGTTTTGTTTCTGTGAAGATGACCAACTTAGACGTCTGCTTTCCTTCCGATTTGGGAAGGGTTTTGGATAACAAAAAAGTAAAACCATTTTCTGTTTTTCATTTAAACGTACGTTCGGCACGTAATAAAGGCGATGAGCTTGGCATTCTTCTTAATGACTTCGGATTTTCTTTTGACGTGCTAATGCTGACCGAGACGTGGTTTATGCAAGAATCAGATGTTTTGAAATTTGATAATTATTCGACATTTTATTTAAATCGCTGCTCAAGGCGCGGTGGCGGAATAGCCATGTATGTAAGAAAAGATACTCAGTGCAGTCTCATGACAGACATTACTTCTATGACTAAAAATTACGAATCCCTATGTTTGAAACTCGCAAACACTCTACTTGCAGTATTGTATAGACCTCCAAATGGTGATTTATCTGCTTTTTTTAGATTTCTTGAAAGAGTATTTCAGTTAGTTGGTGAAAACGGTTACAGTTTAATTTTGGGTGGTGATTTTAATATAGATATGAGTTGTGCTACCGCTTGTCAAGTTGAGTTTTCTTCTTTGTTTCAATCTTACGGTTTTTCTAATGTGATCACGCATCCTACTCAAGTGACGTCACGCAGTGAAACGGTTCTTGACTTATTTATTACAAACATACCTCTGACCCGGATTACCGGGGGTGTTGTGTGCTCTGATGTCAGTGATCATTTTCCAATTTATATTTTTTCTGATTTCGAAAACCTAGAAAAACCGTGTCATAATAGTGCATTTTTTTCTCCGGTTGTTAACGCGGAAACGCTAGGTATGTTTAGACACCGTGTGGAATCTCAAAACTGGGACGGGATACTCTCAATGGATTCGGCCGATGAAGCGTATGATTGGTTTATTAATACATTTTGTCTGTTATATAAAGAATGTTTTAAACTTCGAAAAATAACGCCATACAAAAAAGTCTAGAAAACCGGGGATTACCAGAGATATACTAAAAATGATAACAAATAAAAACAAGCTTTATGAGCGTTTCGTGCGGACGAAAGACCTGGATGTGTTTAAAATGTTTAAAAAGTGTCGGAATGAAGTAACTAGTATGTTAAGAAAAGCAAAAAGTGCATATTACTATAAAATGTTTTATAATGGAAATAGAAGTGACGTTATCTAGAAAAAAGTTAATAATATCCTAAATCGTAACGGTAAAGCAAACGCTATTAAAGAACTTGTAATAAATGGTAGAACTTTCAGTGGAGTAGAGTTAGCAAATAAATTTAATGACTATCTTACGAATCTATTTTCCCCTGTTCAGTTACAAAGTGGTGATCTTTGTTTAACTCAAGGCATAGCAGAAAACTGCTTCTTATTTCCTACTGATGAGTGTGAAGTACGCTCGGTGTTTTTAAACCTCAAAAACAGTAAATGTGTTGATTTTAATGGTATACAGGTGCAGCCGGTAAAATATGTGATTGACATCATTACGCCGTACCTCACACATATTTTTAATTTGTCGCTCTCGACTGGCGTTTTTCCAAAGGGTATGCAGATTGCGAAGGTGTCTGTTTTATATAAGTCTGGAGATAGAAATGACATGTCCAATTACCAGACTTGGGTAGTAATTCAATTACAGTAATTGAATTACTGTAATTTAATTACTTTTCCTGGTAATTTGTAATTGCAATAATTACTTTTGGTTAAAAGGAATTGTAATTGTAATTTAATTACTTTCTAGCGTCAGTAATTGCTAAATTTCAGGCACAATTACAATTACTTTTGCAAGATTTTGCGGAGGGGGCGTTTTTCCCCCCTGGCCACGGAACGACAGCACAGCCAAAGCGACAAGGGAGAGAGTGTCTCCCAACCTGCTCAAAAAAGGGAAAAGAGGGATGGGAAAAAGTGGCTGGGATAGAACGGAATGAAGGATTTTGTAGACTGTAAAACGATTTAATGAAGAATTTGAGAAATAATTTGATAAATGAGGGCTACATTTGCGTCCGTTTTCGTTCCTGTCGTAGTTGAATCTGACTCTTCGGCTCGTTCGCTTCCTGTTTCTCCTGTTTCTAGGGGTCTTTCTTATTTCTCATTCCCACACGGGGGCATCGAGGGTCGAAGTCGAGCTGGTTGGCTCCGATCACATCATCGCGTCGAGGCGGGGAGGTTCGAGGTTCTCCTTACTCGTCTTCGCCGCTAGCATATTCGGTTACATATTTCAGTCAAGTGTGGGGTCTTTTTTGTTCATGAAATTATTCTCTTTTCCTTATGAGTTTTTCACGCCCTTCTCCTCTATCTCGTATGTTGGTACCACTAACAGTAAGTCGTGCTACTTTTTAACATCGAGGCGAAGAAGCAAAGAAGCAGCAGGTCTCATTAACACGACTCACCCTGCAGGCCTTACTTCCAACTGTTGTTGCTACACTGCTCTTGCTTCTCCCAATCCTCGTCTACCTTTTTGTATAAATCTTCATTATTTAGTGTTCGCTCTACCTAACCCTTTCAACCGTTTGTCAGCCTGATTGGATGGGATTCCAAAACTTACAAACCGCGGCCTTAGACTGTATGGTGATTGTTTTTACATTTGTTGTTCGTTGAAGGCTTCTTTTTTATATACAGAGGGCTTGGCTTGGCACTTTGTTTTTACACCTCTATCGTGACCCTCCACGCGTTGTCCTCTCATCCTGGCCTGTGGAACCGTCCCGAGGCGCGCACTGCTGCTTTGCATTGAGAACCTGCAACAGTCTTATCTACAATGGAAAAGGAAAGGCTGCCGGGGCATTGTTACAAAAATTCTTTAAACAGATTAGCAGCAATGTAAAAAATATAATTGTGAGGTGCAAACTCTCCGCACCGTCTCTGAAAGCAAATTCAACAAACCGAAAGGCGACCTCCTATTTGCGGAAGGAAACATTTGTAGGTAGGTAACTTTTTTGTCACTTTCAATAATACTTAGTTATAAAAAAAAAAATAATGGCTCGTCTATATCTTCCAGCTGAAACACGCTCAAGTAACTCATGAAATTGAGGCGTCTAAGAGGCCGCAGTTTTGAAATAATTCGTGGATTCTAATTTTCGCGACGCGGTGGGGTCGCAATATAGATTCCAATGTGTTTACAAATTACCGGAATTGCTCGCGGGACTTATTTTTCGCGAATTGTAGGCGATTCGCGGAATTCGCGAAAATGAAGTCGTTTACAGTGTGTCATAATTTTTCGAGGTTGTTCTTGCCATGCTAAATTCAAATTGGTCTTTTTTTATGAGACGCATAACATCGATACAATCATTGCTATCCTAATGATTGGCTACATGACGATCCTAAATTTATTATCTACCTCAGGAGCTTTTCGGGTGTTACCGTGCACTGAATTAACCCAGAATCCCTGGCAATTGAGTTGCTGCTATTGCAACACTAGTTTTGTGGAAGCGACCACAGTTCGCGTGCTACGGTTACCCACATCCGACATGTTACAAGTCCATAGATAGGGAGAGGCAGCGAATCATTGTGGCTGCAATGTTTTCGTAAGTTGTCGTATATTTAAATGTTTGACGTCATTTACAAGTATCTCTTATTAGCCATTTTTACGTGAGTTTTATGATACCAGTACTGTCGCATATTTGTTTCCTTGTATTATTTTAAGTTTATTTTTTGTTGGTTTGACTTGGATACCATTTGCATAAGCTCTGAGATTCAACTCGCACCTGTGGATTTTGTCACCATTTATTTTTCTATTTTTTGAGAATATAAGGACGCAGGAGTTCATTACTCCAAACTATTAAGTTCTATAATCCATTGAACAAATTTCATAAAAGGAAAGTAGAATGCATACATTTATACAGCGGCCATATAACTCGTTTACAGTTATATGGCCCAAGGTGGGTAAATCTCAGAAATAAGTAATTGTAAAGTAATTGCATTACTTTTAAAAAGTAATTTGTAATTGCAGTGAACTACTTTTGCGTAGTAGTAATTGTAATTGTAGTTAAACTACTTTGGAAGCTAAGTAATTGTAATTGTAATTAAATTACATTTTGAAAGTAATTTACCCATGTATGCCAATTACAGACCAATTTCAGTCTTACCCGTTTTTTCTAAGGGCTTAGAGAAGATTATACACGCTAGACTTAACAACTTTTGTGAAAAAAATTCGATATTTACTGATTTTCAATATGGCTTTCGGAAAGGCCGCTCTACTGAACTAGCTCTTCTACAGCAAAAAGAAATTATTCTAAATAATATAGAAAACAAACTCTTAACGTTGGGGATATTTATCGATTTTTCAAAAGCTTTCGACCGGATAAATCATAAAATTCTTTTTAAAAAATTAAATTTCTATGCCATTCGAGGGCATTCTCTTGTTTTAATTGAAAGTTACTTAAGCGGTCGGATGCAAACAGTTGAAATTAATGGTTTTTCTTCTATGCTGAAAGCAGTCCGAACAGGGGTACCTCAAGGTAGTGTCTTGGGGCCACTGCTTTTTAATTTATTTATAAATGATGTAGTCGCTATTGCAAGTAACGCCTCATTTGTCATATATGCCGACGATACTAGTATATTTTTTTCAGGGAACAATATTGATATAATGATAGCCGATGCAAACACATGTCTGCAAAAGCTTAGTTCATGGACTGTCTCAAATTCCCTAAAAATAGAAGAAACCAAAACAAAAGCCGTTATCTTTAAATCAAAAGGTAGAGTGTGCAATCCTAATGTAAAGTTAATGTTGAATTCTTCGGAAATTGAATTTGCAAGCACTGTTAAAACTTTAGGCATAATTTTTCATGAACATATCTTATGGGACTCCTATATTCAAAATCTTACACTTAAGCTTTCAAATATCGTAGGAATTCTATATAAGCATCGCCATACATTACCATCTAGTATTAAACTCTTAATTTATAATGCATTGTTCCATTCTCGTATATCCTACTGTAACCTGGTCTGGGCAACCACGACTAGTACAAACCTTAATAAACTCTTTTTATTGCAGAAGACAGCAATTCGAGTCGTAGCTAATGCGTCGTATTACGCACACACCGATCCATTTTTCTGTAAGCATAAAGTAATAAAAATACAAGAATATTACAAATATAAGCTTGCGACAGTATACGCGGCATCCCTTAAGTATTTTAACCACCCATTACTGCGGTTTTCTAGACTAAGTGTTAAAAATACGGTATACAGAGTACGTAGCGCCGGGTCCCTGAGAGTACCTCGTCCTAGAACAAATTATGGGCTTCAAATGTTACAGCATACATTGCCAACATTACTGAACTTTTTAAGAGACCACCATGTCTGTCTTGATGCACTAAATAAGAAAACAATACGCACAATATTCACTTCTAACTTTTAAACTTTTTTCTCCTGCATAGAACTGCCTGTTTTGTTTTTTCGCCTTTAAAATGTTTTTGTTAACGTTTCCTGTCTGCCGATCTGCCGATAGGGGGCAGGGGCTTTGTCAAGCTGCACATTTTGCAGCTTTTTTCCCTGTCTCCGTCACCCATATGTAAGAATGGGAGTAAATAAATGAATTGAATTGAATTGAATTTACTTTGCGGCGACTAAAATGAAACATGGCAAAAAAAATTTTTTTTGAAAATTAGGAAACGCTTTTATTTTACCTTATTCGTTGAGCGCAGCCGGTAGCAGAGCAGCTGGGCGGCGTCACGAAAATCTGACTCGCTAGCTTTTCTCAACTTCGTACACTGTTAGCAAGTCCCGTGTATTTGGTGAATATTTGGGGTGAAAAACACGCTATGTACACAAATTACCATAAATTTACACGTTGAGTAACGGATAATTCGTTCAAAAATCATGCAAGGTTGTAAAAAACGTGTTTTCGTTCGGTCATACACGCATAACCGTGTAGCCGACCTCGAAAACACACACCACCGCCGGCGACGACCGCAGCATTGCCGGCTACCGAAGCACCGGAACGCTTGGGGACACACCTAGAAAGGGCCGTGGAGTCAAATTCCGCGGAAAGGAACATGTCTCGGAGACAGATAAGCACCAAAAGCAATTACGCCATGTCGCAAGACGGGGCGAACCCCGCGTTTACCGAGCGTGCTGGCTGCCATTGTTTGTGGTCGACAATGGCAATGCAGCTTCCCTTATGTCGCCCTTGTTTGTATTTATATTAGGGGTCTTGATAATTGTTTCTCACACACCAAAAATAAAGTTAGGCGTATAATTACTCGTTCTAAACAGTTACAATGGCTATAAAAAGCGTGCCCTTGATCTGAACACGTGACATTGCATTTGGTTTCGTTTTGGCTTCAACCCTTCCAACTGCAAGCGAAGGTGCCGCCGCTTCCCATTCATCCTCCTCAGAATTTACGGCGCTCCGTGGTGTCCAGTGTTGCTGCATCTGTAGGTCATCTTTAAGTTAGAGCTGAGAGAGAAAATTTGGCCACGGCGTAACGCCGATGTAAGCTGGAAGCTAGAACCGGTTTGCTTTCGTTGTTTTTTATTTGGTCGGAGAAAATCTGGCAACAACGCACGTTTAACATGGCGCCGGTATTCTTTTGGTTGGGCAAGAAGGTTGGAAGGTGCTCGGTTTGCGAGCACATGTAGCGAAGACGTGACCGGAGACGTGCCCCTGTGATGTTCCCGGACGACGGAAAGCATCATTCGCAATCGTCGTGTGTGCTTGGAAAGCGAAGGGTGTCACCGGGTCCACGAGTGCGCAACCACAAGCCAAGGGTCACGACAGCGCTGCGTTTACTTCGGCGATCTCGTTCTGTTTGGTGCAACACGGCGATGCGACAAAGAGCTGAAGTGTCCGTGGTGTGTGGTGCGGTGCTTGGAGGTAGGAAGCCACACTAACACGGAGCGCGAATTGGTTGCTGTGGGTTTAGTCCGTCGTAATCAGCTGATCCGGTCCAGCTGGTCCGGGAGGACGCAGCGAGCGTTTTTAAAAGTAAATCTTCCCTCGTTTTGTTTCAAAATGTGGAAGTATACCGACGCATACCGTGAGTAAAAAGCTGCGGGCGTTTTCGACAAAATTGCGTCGTTTAAATTGAACAATGGACTCCGGATTGTTGCCCTAGATCTGCCGTTTTTATGCTTCGTGTTGGACTGCGTTTGCACAGCGACGCACACAGCTCGAGTAGATGACTCGGTCCTGCAAACGACCGGTAACAGAATTGCAGGGAAACTTAAGTCACCACTGATATTTTCCTTTAAATCTCGTGCGAGTTTGTTGCGCTCATCATGCGGTGTGAATAAATTGGGGCAAGATTTCCTACCTGCCCACAGATGCATGAACTGAGACCATTTTTTGCGTGGTGAACATAGTGCTTTTTCTTTGTTTTGGAAAGGCGCTGGTGCATTTACTATGGTACAATCACTTGAGAGTTGAGAAATTGGAGAGAGCGAGCAAGCTTTCCCAACTTTGTCTGTTTTCTATGGCACTGCCCTGTTTCAGTTTCAGTAGACATATCTAAAAGCGGGTACAGACTGCTCTAAAGCAGGTAAAAAACAGGGGAAGCTTAGGACGGTGCGGACTCGGTGTTTCGCGCTTTTCGTAAGGATACTGGGTAGATGCTTTTGCGAGGTATGCGGAGTATGCAAGCGATTTTGTTATGCCTGTCGTTTACGTCTCTCCAGTAAAACGAATAAGATGATCTACAAAGGCGCAATCACAAGCCAAGATTTACGATAGCAGTGCGTTTGCTTCGGTGGTCCGTGTAGTTGTATTTTACCCTGCTCTCTGCAACACCGTGCTATGACGAAGAGCTGGAACGGTCACGGTTTGTGCTGGCCTCCCCGTTGACAGAAACCCGCATCGCCCGCGTCGGCACCGAGTGCGCTTGGGCTGTTGATGCTCACAAGCCACGAATGCTTTCATCCGTGGCTTGTCGCCAGCTGATCCTGCTGCAAAACGGTGAAGAAGCGGCGAGAGTGACCTCTGAAGTGAATGTAGATCCTCGTTCATTCAGTTATCCGGTGTCAAAGCGTGGAAGATGTCCAACGTGTACTGAGGGCGGGAACTACGAGCGTTTTGCCTTGCTTTTATAACCGGAACCAGAGCAACGAGATAACTGCCTTGCGTACTTCAAAATGACGAAAGCAAAACGTTTCAACAGGTCGAATACGTCACCGGGGATGTAGGCGAGACGGTGTACACTGTTTAAACGCTTGCAGTATCCACGAGTGGTACCAGGAAAGCGACGTCAAAGAAGGAGCTCGCGATTCAGCATAATGCAGTGCTACGGGCCCGTGTATATTCAAAGTTCAGAATGGTAACAGCGTGATAGTATAAAAAAAAAAAAAAGAAAGACGCATTAGCGCCTTACACCAGTGATCACGAATAACACCGGCCACGAACTCCCGAGCCCCACCGCTCCACTCAACACCGACACGACAGACGACAACAAACTGCATCAACACGACCCAAAAGTGAAGGCGTCTGCTCCTGTACTGCAACTAGCGGAAGTGAAGTTTTGAGCACATGTCCTTCATAAGAATATATAAAAAAATGCTTTGCGCAAGGATCATTTCCGTTTATTATTAATTATATAAGGATAAAATCTTAATAATTAAAAACAATCTGATTCAAGCTAGTCGGACTGCTCATAACACTGGTCTAGCATAAAAATAACAAAAATTTGAATTTCTTCATGACCGGTTTAGGATTTATTGTCAATACATCGTTATTTTTCGCAACGGACTAACATTATAGATTTTGCCTCCATACTTTTTAAATGGAAAGAGTTCTCACATACGGCTGTCCATTGCGCCGTGTTTTGTGTCTTCTTCTATAAATCTGTAACGGTCAGCGACTAAATAGCTCACCCGCACATGCCAAGCTTATATACGCCGCGGAGAATAAACATGTTAAGTAGGAAGTGTCGGGCGCAGTGTCGGGTGTTGTGTCTGTGTATATGTCGGTGATGTGTAATGCGTGGTATTGGCGTTGTGTGTAGTATGTAGGGGTTGTGTCTACTTGTCATCGGTCGTAGGCTCGTAGCATATTAACAAACTTTTTTATAGACTGCTAGAAATCCCGCTAGGTGGCGGAAGTTACCGCCCGATTTCAAATAGTTTGCTCGAGTTATTTGTCCATTTAAGTTCGCTTTTCTGTCTAGCGGCTCGATCGTACACACACAGCGAAAAAGTACACCCCTGGATGTGTAAACCGTTGTCCCAGGGCGGACTCCCCAAATGGTGTTGGTTTTACACGCGAGGCTCGGTGTATTTCGTTTGCACCCGAGGTCTCGTGTAAAATGAACATCTTTGAACGTGTACTTCGTTCTGCGGTCACACGTCTAGGGGTGTTTTTTCACAATGGCGGCCGTTTGACGTAAGACGGGTTCTACGGGCGAGGCCCAGAGCTTTACACGGCTTTTCGCCGCAGCGAAAGCGTAGTTTGCACGTGTTCGTTCGTAATCGTCCATACGTGCTGAAGTACCGCAGGCATTCACCCCCAAGCCCCGACGCCGTATCCATTACGGCGATTACGCGACAGTGGGTGCGACCATCGACTGCATCCAGCAGCGTGTTTCCCCATCGAGCAGGTCCCGTTCGCGTGGCGGTTCAGCCGATTGCCGAGGGCTCAAGCCGGTTGCATTGTCACCGACGCCGGGTAATTTCCACAGGAGTTATCTTTTCGCGACCACAGACATGAACTTTATTGAAAAAGCCCGTTTGCCGTGAGCGACGACGAATAGCTCCGACACCGACCCGACCGGCGTTACCGACGTCCCGCTCACCTCTTTACCGCGAGCAAAGTTGTACGCGACGTTTCGACGTATCCACTCATATCTCGTGTGTACGCAAATTTTGCGGCTTTCCGGGTACGAATCTGCTACCGAAACGGCCAGCGTACGAAGACGAACTAAAGCCAGCGCTATGCACCATTTAAACACCCGGTTACTTTTATATAGTGGTGTAGTTCCTTACACACTAAATGGACTACGTACGAACAAAGCTAAAATAAAATTGGGCGGCTGCTTGCGCCATCTAGTGAGTATGCGGAAAACTACAAAAATGAAAGCATTTTTGTAGGCGACACGCTGGAACACGGACGGCGCATACCAACACGTACATCACAGCACATGCCACAAGATCAACATACAAACACATATACATGCACGAACAACAAACAGAGGCACTAACAACCCGACACTCCTATTCAATTCCATTAGTAACCCGCTCGGTATATATAGCAGACTTTTTGTTTCAGACGAAGGTCCGGTGACCCCCACCGTATTTTACATGAACGTAACGATACTATACAATTATTACTTATATAGTAGGGTGACATAAATATAATTTGGGAAAGTACACATTTCTCTTAGTCTAGATTATGGCTAAAAGACACCCTATATTTTAAAAAAAATGTTTCGAGCTAGCCAAAATGTAGCAAAATATGGTTTCGTTTTCGGAAGTTCGAGCGCTAAAGGCTGGAATGCGCTAGCGAAGTGTGTGCTTGCTTCTGTCAAACTATAATCCATCGTATGACGCTCTCAAAGCTGCTGGCTGCAGCCCCCGTCTTGGTTTAGGGTTTGATTTACACGCGCTCCCGTGGAAATGAAATTATGCGCGCTCGAGTCGATATTATTGACAGCGTGAAGTATAAACCGAATGTAAACGATTTTGCGAGCGACGAGAAAAGCGACGGCGACCCGCTTCGCTGACGTTCGGTCACTCGCGCGACGACGCAAGCTGCATAAAAGCGGAACGATGTTTTCTAGAAATCCAAAAACCGAGTGACGCGACGAGCGATAGTAAGAAATCTTCGTAATACGTCGCTGACTCGTCGCTGTCGCCGTCGCTCGCTAAATCGCTTTATGCAGTTCAGCCTTTATACTCACGCTAGTGCCTACCTGCATTACCCGCGGAGCCCAAGCAAGCGATAAGGATATTCAAATCTGATAAAACAAACTAGTCAGTTTGTTTTATCAGAAATTATAAAAACCTTATCTAGCCACTGTTATGCACAAAAGCACTCTGGCATTTCATATAAATAGTTTAGAATAAACTGAACACAATCGGTAACTTAATTTTTCAAACATAATAATAAAAAAATCTAAGAAAACAATGTATTTTTAAGGTGTTTCAAATAAAAAAACTGAAAAAGGAGCCTTAATTCAGCTGCACTATCACGTAAATACTTTGGGAAAAAAATATTATTGAGAAGTAGGTTTTGCAATCTCTAATTTGCTTCTTTCAACTTTCCAGTTACTTTATGTGTACTTGCAGATTGTATCCTGACAAATCTAGACAAAATTGTATAAAAAGTAACAGTCTATATAAAATTTATAGCTTAATTAAATTCACATTTGTTTGATAATGCTCAATCCTAAATATGAGTTTTAAATTTCACATCTATTATTACAAATGATTGAATTACATGCTGCTTGATGCGTGCTGTGCTGCCCCCCCCCCCCCCCTTTAAATATATATATCCTGTATATTTGCTGGTTAGTTGTAAACCTCTTAATGTCGTGTTATTTGTTTGTTGTTGTAGGTGTGTGAATGCATATGTTGTACCCCACTCCTACTTGGGCCTTCAATGGCCTGTAGTATCCCCTAAATAAAATTACAAAAACAAGTGAGCAGTAAAAATCTGGAAGACAAAGGTAAACACAGAGCCGTGCAAAAGGCATTCAGTATATGAAACAGATACAGATATGGGCCTCTGGTGGTCCATCGGTTCAGCCTCCACACCGCCTAAAGACGGCAGTGTTGCAATATTACGAACCAGTGCACAGGAGTTACCCAAAATCCAAACACAAAAAACTCACATCAGCGCTGTGCGAGTGTATATTTTTGTGTATTTGGATTTTGAGTAACTGTCTACCTGTGCGCTGGTTCGTAATTATGCTGTACCAACTCGCCCAATCTGCCGTATTAGTAGTGTTGCAAAATACTTAGATCAACTATAATGCTAATGACTGCAGTCTATAAAAGCAAGCTACTCGTCGGAACGAGCTCGACGGTACGAGAATAAAGAGAATGTTTTCACAGTTAAACTCGGAGTCTGTTGCACCGTCTCTTCCGTCCTCAAGATCGAAAGTGCTACAAATTGGTGACCTGCACATGATGATTGACTCCGAGCACCTGCTATCCAGGAGAATGTTCTTCGTGGCCAAGGGCACGGTAACGGCTCTGCCTTTTCGGACGAAAATGCAGTAGGCACATATTCAACTTTCTCAGCCTCCACATCTGCAGCGCCTCCGCAACCGCCTCTGCTCAGTCGCATCTAGCGCCGGCATCTCCCAGCAATGGGCTGCGACCACCTTGCTTGCCCCGCCGGCTCGGCAAGTGAATATTCATCGACATTTTCACACTGTTCACAAGGCATGTTGCTAGCCGACCAGGGTCTCCTCATCGTTGCCACGTCAGGCATTCGCTCTCAGTTCGGTCCCTCATCTTAGGGGATGTTGCATCGGCCCCGCAGTCGGCCAGCATCCCCTTTTCAGTCCGAGGCTGTACACTCCAAACTGATCGAGCCGGACTGAAAGCACGACAGGGTCGATTTCCCCCGTCTGCTGCCTCATTTCCTGACCTCGGCGTCGACTACCATGCACGGCTTCCGAACGCTCTCTTTCCTGCTCTCTAGTATGTCATCTTGCTTGCAGTACATGTCAACAGCAACGACACCTCTCTGGAGCCGCAATCACTTCAACAAAATCGTGCCATTCCTCACAGTGCAGAGCTGATGGCGATAGCTCTGCGGCAGTCTATCGGTTCAGCCTTGGCATCGCCAAAGATGACAATGCTACTCATACTCGTTGCCACGAGCTCAACGACATGAGAATAAACAGAATGTTTTTATTGCTCGGAGTCGGTCGCAGCATCTTTTCCGTCCACAACATCGTATACTCTATAGGTAGTAAGCAAAAGAGACACACTTCAGATGAAAAGAACAAATGCTCAGATCACACATGCTGCGGGTGTCCAAAATTATCCATCATGTTGAATATTGTTTTGGTTTTTTTAATTCTAACAGAAGACAAACATCATTATCGCGCAATCAAAATGAATACTTACGAAACACCTAAGTCGCAGTGTAAGAGCTCATCGCTGAGCTGCGGCTGTGGCATATATTTATTTAAAAGTGCACCGATGATAAAACCTTCAGGTTTGGCAACAATACCGAGATTACAACGCTTGTTACCCTCGACAAAGAAGAGTTGTCCATTATAAAATACAAAAGAAATAAAAAATACCGGAAACAATGCAAGGTACAAATCTGCACAACAGGCTTCCGAATTCAACTACTTCGTCGTACTGGAGTCTGTTACAGTAATAACAGCTTTGGATGGGCTGTGAGGACAGCATTCGCACTGAACTGGGTGCCTTGGTGACTATCACCAGTGTTGAGGAGTTGCCACACCAGAGTTGGAACGATTCCGCACTTCCACAACCCTGGAATCGAATGCAAATAAAATGGTGGCAGCACTGGAATGGAATGGGAATGAAATTAGTAGTTACATTTTGCCCAGAATAGAGTAGGAATGGAATAGGCTTTGTTCTAATGCGAGCTGCGTTGATGCCGTCAAAGGGGCTTTCGAAACGGCATTATTGCACTTAGGTAACTGACGGTTTGGTTATCTGACTGCTTATGTTCCTTCGAGGATGAAAGTGGCAACCCCAGTGAAGCAACCCAAACTGTAGAGTTGTAGGCGGGACAAGGGCAATTTACTCGATCTTACTCCAGGGTAAGGGTTTTGTACCTCGGCGTTCCAAAACCTACCCGTGCCCAGCACTTTTCAATCTGTGTTGTGACGTGACACGACCCACCGGAGTAACTCGGATCCATTTGGGTAAGATTTGGAACACAGCCAAAGTGTCGATCCTGGCGCTGCGAGATGCTACCATAAGGCTGTTGGGACCACGTGTGATTACAGCACCAGTTGCAGGCCACCAGGCAGGGACAATGTCACGCCGCCCGCATTTCGTTAATACACGTGACTCGATCCTCACTTATTATGTATCTCGTAAAAGTGGAGGACATATGCGGTTCTTTTGTGGAAAAGATGAGTGACTTAGTTTTCCTCTCTGTTATGAGGCTTTTACGCCTGGTGGTGTGATTGATATCTGCAGTGCCCCCATACCAATTGCCACTAGTGCTATGTGCGACCAACGCTCAACTTAGTAAAATCAATGATTGCGGGTAGGGTTTTGAATTTTGCAACTGTCTACACATTTCACAACGCCAGCTTTACGCCGACGTTATTTTCCGGTAACTTAGTACTAGCTATCAAGTGCCATTTTCACAATTGGGAGGGATTGAGAGGAATGGAATGCAGCAGTTCAGCCATTCCAGGAGTGGGGATGGGCCCAGTTTTTCCTTTCCAGGAGTTCAAAAGAATGGAATTAGTATTAGAAAATTCTAATTCTCTGGAATGGAGTTGGGTGGAATGGGGAATCTTTCGTTTGTTTGCATGCCTAGAATGTTTGAGATGACTCGAGAATCTTGTTTGTTCGAGCTCGGAACTTTCTAGATGCCTACGGGCTTACAAAAAGAGCTTCGCATGGCTGCTCGAGTCAGTCGTCCTTTTGTCGCTGTCAAAGTATGTGCGGTCTTTGTTACTTTATGTTTCTCGGCACAAGTTCGCTGCATTTAACATTGATCTGAAGTTTTATTAATCAAGTTTGTTTTTGTTCATGACATATTGGTGGATGTGCAGGGTAACGCAGTCTATGCCCATAAAGCGTACCATCTGTGAACACGATAACTCTGAAGACGACGATCGTGAAGGCGACGTCCTTGAAATCATCCGAGGACGACTCCAACTGTGACATCAACGACGACTTCAACTATGGCCTCGGAAGCGACCCGGACAATGAACTTGACAAAGCCCCTGGCTACCACACTTAGACGAAAACATCATGAAGACTTCTACGCTGATCATGAAACGGACGACAACTCCAAAGACCAAACCCAGCTACAATGTCAACAACCAACCTGACAACGGCCTCGATGACAAACAGTCTTCAACCGTAATGACGAGACTGATGACGACACTAATGATGACCCAGGCGAAGACTCAAACAATTTCATGGAAGACGATCTCGACTACGGTTTTGACAGTTACCCAAGGACAATCCGGACGATGACTTTAAAGGGCAACTCCGGCCAAAACTCGAAATTAAAGAAATTACTGGTATCGCTGTAGTGACAAAATACGACCCCAGCCAAAATATTACGTCCGTGGGATGCCGCATTCTCAACTAATGCCAATAATAAAAATGTGACCCGCCGCGAGCCGCTGCACCTTAGCGGGCGGCTAGCGGGTTGCCGATCACTAAAGCAACATTGGACCGTGACGTCAGTATCGTTCTCTTTTTTTCCTCCAGTCCGAGCGTTATGCGGAGTGCGCTTCTTTGAGCCGCTACCACCGCTACTTGGACTTGTGATTGTCATGTTTAGCCGTTGCTTTTATCTGTAGCCCGTGTAGCTTCGGTATAGTCTTTTGTTTATTTGCTTATGAGGACTCAAAGACTGGTTTTAGCGAGCAACTCGTAGCGCCCAAGACTGCCCAGCTGCTCCTCGAAGGATGCCGAGTACAACTTGTAGTGCTGTGGGCTGCTCAAACAACCCGCTGCCCAACCCGGAGGTGCTTTTTCACAAGTTTCCAACGTACCAGAATTGAAGAAGGTGTGGGTAAACGCTGTTCGACGAGTGGACTTTGGCTTTTACGCGCCCAAGGAAAAAAGAAAACAAAAACAGACATGTACAGCCCTAACGCAACAGCCCGTGCCGGAAAGCCTCAAAGCTTTGTGTCTGTTAGTGACCCGCAGCGCGAAAGCGAGAGGGCCCCCAGTACTGTACTTCACTGGCAGCGCGTCGTAGAGCAACGCCGCTCCATCCACGGAGCCCCGATGACAATTTAGGCCTAGTGACAGAGTACGGAAGACCGCACACACGACGACAGCCGCTGAGTATGGTACTGAACGAGTTCACTCGTTTTCCAGTCGCTACCTTTTGGGTATACTAGCGACAAGTACGGCATGGCGCATGCACGGAGGCAGCGGCCGCCGAGTATGGCACTGTATGAGTTTACGGGTTTTCCAGTCGCTAGCTTTTGGGTATACGCACTAACTCTTCCTACATATGCTGGATAACTACAACGTATACAGATTTAAAATAAAATCAGCTTACCTCCTACCTTTAGACGGCTAGCGCAACAGAAGTAGCTGCTGCTCGGCCTGCGTACTTGTTGAACGAGAACGATCCTGACGCCATGTTCACATAGCGGCTGATTTCTAGTGCTGCCAGGGCCTCGAGCGGCTAGTTTCGGTTTTGTTGGCCGTGCCCCAAACAAAACTTTGAGGCGTCCATATCTTTAAAACTACGCACAATAACGAGGAAAAAATTACACCTTGCAATTTAGGGATGCTGACTGCACTAAAAACAGTCATAATCCCAAAATTGAAAGTATGGTCCGGAGTTGCCCTTTAACGAGAACCACGACTACAAACTTGACGGCGACCTTGATGATGAACCCGATGACGATATCTACGGCAAGTGTGGTATCTGCCACGAAGACGAACAGGACGACGACGCCTGGTATGTCACTCAACGAACGGAGGAAGTTTGCCAGCTTGGTCGCATTTTGATGCAAGCCACAACTTCCCGACGATGACTGCTACAATCTTTGTCGCCACGACGCCCAGTTTCAGCCTGGCTACCCACTTTGATTCTAAACACAAATTCATCGTCGCAGCAAGAAACTGTTAAAGTGGTGCTTCGACCTCAAGGTTATTCGCTACATGAGACCTAAGTTGTAAGTAGGGCTCCGTGTTTTCGGAGTTTATTTTTCGTCAAAATCGGAGGGTGTTTTTCGGAGTTTATTTTTTGCCGATCGGAGTTTATCGGAGTTTACATTTGTTTGATTGCCAATTCTCCGAAATTCGGAGTTTAATTTCACAGTGTTTCCTATTGAAAATAAATATGTAAATAATAACCGGATGTAAACGTATGCCAAATAAAAAATAACACGCGCCTGTATCGATTCAAAATTTCTTCAGTTGAATTTGACGTTCGTGTCACTATTAATTTGTGCCACGACAAAAGTCGCACACAAGTGTGGCTTCGATAAACTTCGATAACTTAAAATCAATAAACTGCCGGAGGTAGCCGCAAGGAAGCTCGTAGTGATCCCACCAATCTATCCCGCAGCCGCGCGAGGTGGAGTGGTTAAGGATGTAACAGAGAAGTTTCAACTGCCCCTCCTTCCTATTTTTTACAATCTCTATGGTCCCTAGCTTTCACTGTTACAAAAACGTAACTTCTCCTTTCTTCAAATCACAAATCGGATGGCTCCAACTGGAAACCAAAAGAGTGGCTTTTGACGTGACCCGATTGTACAATGAATGACCTGTTGCCCTGAATCAACCTCGACGAGACAAGCGGCACGACCCCTTTTGACAACGGTCTGAGATTTGGAAGATAATTATGGTGCCATTTTCACAGGACCATTGACTCCGTGCTAAACAAACTGTTAAAAAAAGAAAAAAAAAGTTTTTTTTTGTTTTTTTTGTTGGGGGGGGGGGGGGTGGCATTGGCACAAAAACATTCGGAGTTTATCGGATAAATCCGAATTGACGAAATATTTACCGGCGGGTGTTTTTCGGAGTTTTTCGGATTTATCCGAAAACACGGAGCCCTAGTTGTAAGTCGTTGGCCAATGGCACATCAACATTGTCACGCTGCCCTCTGCGACCCGAAGGCGATTCACGTCTTCCGACTCAACTGAACTAGGTATGCTCGGTAGGACTGTGAAAATCTGCTATTTACGCGACTCTGTATTTTGACCTAGTCTTGTTTAAGCTGTTAATTTAATTTTGTGTTGCATAGAGACGATGAGTCTTTCACAAGAGGGGAGTAATGCCACGTGCAAATAGCCGAGTCAGCAGCGTGATCGACTGTCATGCCGCTGACCCCACCAGCGCATGTCCTTCTTTCTTTTGTTTGCGTGACTGGAATGATGAGACGACTCTAAATTTTTTTTTTGTTCGAGCTCAGAAACTTCTAGATACCCACGCACTTACAAAAGTACCTTCGCATGGTTGCTTGAGGCAGTTGTCCTTCCGACACCATCAAAGGTCTTTGTTAATTTATGTTTCTCAGCACAAGTTTGGCGCATTACACACTGATTTTAAGTTTAATAAATAAGTATGTTTTTATTCGTGACAATATTTAGATGAATTTTGATAATTCAATCTTCTGATATTTCAAACTAAAGTGTGTGGCTTCCAGGGCCAGTTTGCTCATGCGCTAACCGCGGCTAAAGTTAGCCGCAGTACCTAGGAGAGGGATTTTGAAATCACGTGACTGGCTCGGCAGGGATGCAGGGAAACATGGCGGTGCCCCAGTGAGTGAGCGCCGCTCGCTTTGAAACTAATATGTCGTTGTAGCTGCACTATTGGGCGCGTTAGTCAGCAATGAATGGTGCCAGAGGCTTTCGCTTTGCCTTACCTCATTGAAATCGCAAAGCATGAGCATATGACCTCGCCGCATTTTTTAGATAGTCTTTCGATTCTGGCCATTCCTAAGTCTAAATGAATGCGATAAATGTTAGCATGGCAACGTCTTTGGAAAGTGGATTGCCTTGACTCAATCGGCCGGGTATTAATAGCACACAAAAGCAGACAGCGTCCCAACAGACCATAATAGACCTTTCTCTAAATTTCCCAAGCACCGAGGTGCATGCTACAAGTTTAGTTACACGCGTTGCACGTGCTGGCGTCTGAAGTAGTAATTGTTTTAAAGCAAAAAGTCTAAAACAAATTTTGTCTTGCACGTGCGTTGGTCAAATTTTTATTATGATTATTTACTTCGAATCTTTTATAAGAGGAAGGTCAGTGCGCGCGGACCGCAGAATTATACTTCCAGCGTTCTTCTCGATGCTTGGGCAATTTAGAAAAAGGTCTATAGGGATGCTGTCTGCTTTTGTGTGCAATCAATACCCGACCGATTGAGTCAACACAATCCGCTTTCCAAAGATGTTGCCAAGCCGACAATTACCGCATTCATTTAGGCTTAGGAATGGCCAGAGTCGAAAGACTCTAAACAATGCGGCGAGAGCCTTGCTCATGCTTTGTGATGAAGTGAGGTAAGGCAAAGCGAAAGCCTCCTGCACCATTCGTTGCTGACTAACGTGCCCGATATTGCAGCTAAAACAACATATTAGTTTCAAAGCGCGCGGCGCTCACTCACCGGGGCACCGCCACGCTTCCCCGCATCCCTACCGAGCCAGTCACGTGATTTGAAAATCCCTCTCTTAGCTACTGCGGCTAACTTCAGCCGCGGTTAGCACTTCGAGCAAACGGGCCCTGGAGTTTGAAATAATGAGAGTCGACTGTAAAACACCATTTTTGCTACCCCAAGTAGCAATTTTTTTTTGGAGTAATTTCTGGAATCTTTTATTCAGACCGAACACTTCTTTTTCAATAAGCTTGTCGGATTTAAATTGAACTGGTTTTGAATGCTCATAACATTTAGACTATTTTTTATAGCCTAAACGTAGCAAGCGTTCAAAACAAATACAACCTAGTGCATCAGATACACAGAAAACACAATATTAGCAAATGCTACTTTTATTGAACACATCTGGAGTTTCTGTTGCGTACATACAGCTCTGTGAAGAAGTACACCATTCTTATATGAAAATAAGCTTCCCACCAGTGAAATTTCTCAAGTTGGACAGCCTTGTTGTAAGTCAGGCACGTTAAAGAGAACCCTGCCAAAGTTTTCATAGACACTTTTACAAAGTTGTTTCATCTGTACAATAGCGACTTCAAGGTATATGTGTAGAAACTTCCCAAAATGCACACATTATGTGAAGAAACTGCATTTCAAAGTTGACGTCCTCGCAACCCCCCCTATCGGTAGCTGCTCTACCGGCAACAATGAAAAGAACTATACAAAGACCGCTGAGGCCACACAACGTAAGACATGGTGTCCAAGATTCGCCATGGATGGCATTGTTGGTAGTTGGACTTGTCTGTGCTCACTCTTTTACCCAGTCTGTCAATTGACAGCTATTTACAGTGCATGATAGGAACTATTTGTGCTGTAGACATAAAAACATGTACATGTTGCCCCCCCCCCCTTTGAATCTGGCAGGCGAGGCCACTCGAAAATGTTTGAGAGTAGCTGTGTAGAACTGACATGTTCTAACATTCTGATGACACAATTATACATATTAAAAGGTATGCTTAACCGAAATTCGAAGCTTGCAAAACAACACTGGGGCGGTAGGCGGGACGCTGCAAAATTCCCAAAACATCACACATAGAGCATTATTTCTAACGGATGGCCGTATTTTTGGAAACATGTGGGATTCAACAAGGCCGACGAGACATGTGATGTCGCGATTCTCATTCCCTCTCCTCTAGGCTTCATCCCCTTAAGCAGGTGAATTGAAGCGGGAATGAGAGAAGCGAGGCCGCTTCCCCTCATTCTAAAGTGTACCAGGAGAAGTATGACGTCACATTTCTTGTTTGATTGTGCCCTTTCCTTTCCAAGAATACGGCCATCCGTTTGAGATATTAATGTACGAGTGATGTTTCGGAGTTTGTAGAGCTCCCATTGAAAGCTTCCGCGGCCTTATTTTATGAAATCCAAATTTTGGTTCAGCATCCTTTTAAACAAGATTTTTCAAATATTAGCATAATGAACACACAATTGGACAACTTGCTAACTTACAACAGTGTCCTCCCGATGATGCCGTACAAAGGTTCTGTCACACGCACCAACCGAGGGGATTGCTGCAAGTCCATCCACCCTCGACTTTTAGTCACCTTTGAGCCTGAAGAACTGCTGTATGAGGCCCGTCCAGCCACTGAGCACACAAAGAGAAACACGGGAAATAACACTCTGTGACGAGCAAAGTCTCTGGGCGGAAAGCCCTCCATGACAAATGAGCACTGTTGGGTTACGGCAACGGCGTAATACACAGGTTCTGCTTCTTCGATGCCTTCACCGCTGCGGTGGGTGGTCGTAGCTAGTCGTAGCAGATAGTGTCACGTTTGTTGCTCAAACCAAAACACCAAAGCCGCATAGTATTCTTGTTGCCGAAGTTCATAAGCCTTCGTTCCCGGTCTACACACACTACACCAAGCCAGCCACGAGCAAAGCTAGCTAACCTAGTTTCTGCTTCGGCGACAAGCCGCCAGGGCGGTGACACCGCCGCTGAAACTTCTGCCTCGGCTCTTCAAATCGGGGCCCCTCAGTGCACAAGCATGACACTTGCTAGGCTGCTCTGCCTGTACCAAGTGACACGCGCCCGCATGTTCCCTCTCATAATTCTTCTGACTATACGTGCCCCGTATTGTACACGGTCATACTGTGCACACGGCAAAAGTTTCTTTTTGAAAGTGCTCCACGGTCGGCCTACAATGCTGCAAACACATAGCACATGACCACTATAGGTGACGACACTTGGGATACTTGCCATCCCTCGTTGTGGCGCAAAGTCGCTTTCTCAGTCGTCCTCACAAGGGGCAAGGAAAGGCAGGCACTGCATAAAAAATCAATACATATTATAACACTGGCTGTGGCAAACTAGTTTCAAAGATGATACAGTCACGTCTTCTTAATATGGACACCTCGATACTATAAAATTATTTTTTTCTATAATGTAAGGTGTTTATATGAGAAAATTAAATTTAAAACAAAGATTGGATAACAAGCATAACCAAACAAACAGTTTATTCAGCTAAAAGATAATGAGATGTGAGTTTACTCTATCGCTTTAGAGCCGTTTAACATGTAGCACTACTGTCGTTTACAAGAACAGATACCTAGGCTGTAAAGTGATGATCGGTTGAATAGCAAAAGATGTTGCACTGTATGCACAAGCCGGATGTAATTGACACTTAGCTGCCGGCAGTTAGGATCCTATAATCTTATGATCACAGACGGGAATTACATCTGGTGCCTACGGCTGGAATAATGTCTTGCTTCGTAATAGAAAAAGCACAAAAAAAAAAAACACAGGATGGAGAAACCGGGTGTCACAAATTCAGGCTTCTCTTTATTTTTTTTTTAAATACTTTTATGATCTTTTTTTTTTTTGGACCACTCTAAGTGTCGGTACGGTCAGCTGCCATTTTTAATCTCAGTTCGTCACGTCGTAGTTCCTTTCTAAGTCCCTAACAGGTTTGCTCGTTTGCGGGATGGGTTTTTGTTGACGGGCAATGCGGATCATCCCGGCGCATAGTTTGTGGCTTTGACATCACGGACGGAGGGGTGCGTATGCTGGCTCGCATATGGTGCCGATTTGACATGCGGGGGTGCCGCTGGGATACAAAGATGTTTACGCTGGCTAGCGTGCTTTTTGAAGGCAGCGGCTTTGCCCAGTCTGTCACCTGTCGTGGTTATCGTGTTCTACATATCGGCGATAATTGATGTTTTTGGACTCATACGGGGGAATGGATGCGCACGTATGTTTGGTTGTTGGAAAAATGTAATAGGTTTTTCCATTTGGGTCGATGCCGGGCAGCTTTGTTTTTCTGGGAAGTTGACTGACCCGAAAGGCGGGGAAACGGGAGGTTGGTCGGTAGACGAGCCTATAAAAGGGGGTTCGGAAACAAAGGAGGTAGTCGAACCCCGGAGCTGGCCGGGTCGCTGCTCGACGCGGTTACTCCCTGCAGATGAGTCCTGGAATGTGTAATTTTTGGCTTTTGCCCTGTCTGTCGGGCAAGTGTTCGAATTTGTTGTGCTGAAGCTCGCGTGGCTGTGTGGTGCGCGGTGTCGACCTCATCAAGCTTCTAACCGGACCGCCGGACTCCGAGACGTCGTTCTTCGGCCGACAACTCCAGACTACGGACTACTCTGGACTCAGCACCTACCGGAAAGCTAAGCCTGGTTTTCTACGACTTGTCTACTTCATCCTCTGGCTCTGAAGTATGAACTGTTCAACATAGGGAAGATTTTTACGCAGTGCTACTTTCTGTCACGACTGTTTTGGGGGATTATCCCATGTGTGTAACGGCAACGTTCGAGTTCCATCTCGGTTTGCTCTTGTTGTTAGTGTCGGGTTTTCGTCACTGTTTTGTTGGCTTATTCCGGTTTTATGAGCGTCGAGTCTTTTTAGTATTAGTTTCTGGCTCGCGGGGCTCCATAGCTTTGAGCTGGAGCATGGTTTGTGTTGAGTGCTCTATTGCCGTGTACAGCGTAGTTGTTCACTTTATTAAATCTAATCTTTTGTTCGCTTATCATCCCTGTGTCATCGTCTTTCTCTACTGATTATACACCAGGCGCTAGTCACTGGTCGAACTTGGCTCTTTTGTTCTTTTCCCGTAATTTCTCGTTTATCCTCAGAGTGGATCATTGAATTATTTTTATTAATTTGAACCCCACTCCTTACACCGAAACAGATGGGGAAGCACCACAAAGTATTAAACTCGTCGAACATTAAATGTTCTTGAATTACACCTCACCCATGCTTGCTACGTGATGAAGCCCAAAGCTTAGTTCAATGCCAATCAATATTAAATGTCTTTAGATGGGCACCTGCTGCCCGATCATGGCCTTTATTGCAAAGCACTGTTCACACATTTGCGAGTCCTGCAGTGCCTTGTGGAATGGTGGGCGATACTTGCCCTTCCGCAAGGCACTGCAAGACAGACTCAGGCTCAACTTTTGAATGTCGACGTGCTTACGGAATGCTGCAGCAAACCAATCATTCGCCGAGGGAAAAAGAAAGGAAGCTGCATGCCTCCGTGTGCTCATTGCCAGTGTTTTCTGCTCTGCTATGTACCCTGCTTGTGTGCTGTGATTTGCAAGCCAGCGCGGGATATATTTCCTTGATTTGTTTGTGTGTTCAGCTGTGCGAGGTTGTGATTGAAACCACCAAGAAGTATAGACCGCCATTCTTTTCATCAAGCTAAGGCTTCGCTCATCCGAACTGGGGACGATGACTGCTGTTGTTTACACGATTTTCGACAGCTATGTGGAGTGGCTTTGTGTTCAAAATTGCAATCCCAAGTGAAAGAAGTTACCGCAGACTATACTGTTAAAGGTTGCTGTTTATAAATTTCAACTGGCAGGCTCTGGCTACAACCACCTTAATATTCATTCAACATTGTTTGCATTTCTACTTACCCGTGATCGCTTCATTTGCCAAACACGTTAATGGCCGGTCACCTTACCAATGAAACTAATGTGCTAGTGTCTCCGGCGAAGAATTCCCTCAGGGCAACATGCAATGCACAACACAGTTTGTAGCCCGTTGTGTCTGAAAGCTTTCACACTGGGGAACCGTAGTTGCTGTCACAAACGCAGTCAAAGAATGCGGTAGGATTGAGGGACAACAGGGGGATTGTCCAAGTTGACTGACTGACTGCATGAGCATATGTTTCTATCGCCACCGTGTTTCCTCCACGCAGGCGACGGAGAAAACGATATAGAGACTCCTCGCGCTTGCCAATTTTCTCTACAACGTCGAAATACGAGACACCCAGCAGCGAAGTGTCGATATTGCCGGAGAGAGCGGCGGGACAACGATCAGCGCAAGATCGCGGCTTCGCCACTCTTATGCGACGGTGTCTTCGGTTTCCGCTCTCTGCAGCTTCCACCGGGACGCTAGCCGTGCCTAATTGTGCTAGCTTTGAGCACCACAGTTCATAGGGTTCACAGCGCCCGAGCGAAAGCTCGCGCAAAAGAACCGGCGAGCAGTCGAGTTGTTTCCAATCGACGGGGTGGCTAAACGCCGGTTGTGTGAATCGGGCTTAACGCCTGAGCCGGCTTGCTCAAAGCAAATCTAACGTTCTTGAACGGCACGTAATAAAAATCTGAGACGTGCTGCATTCTATACAAACTTGATAAAAAAAAATCAAACACTCACCTTCGACTGCTACGACCGCCGTACCGCTTCGAGGCAGAAGCAACATGGCGCTCGACGTTTTGGGGTGTTGGGCTGGGGTGTTTTCAGTGTTGCTTACACGCCTAGTCGTGTAAACCGAAATCGAAACACCAATTTTTACTACCCCAAGTAATTTTTTGACGATTTATCACTAGCAGAGCGTGTAAAAATATGCTAGCGAGTGAAAATGGGGTGTAAACGGGCGTAATATTACATTTTCGCTAACAGTGTAGCTACCGACGCCGCCGACCGCCGACGACGCACGTACGTATTTTTGCGCGTAGCTACGTCCGCCGCTTGGAGACTGTTTAGTGTGTATAAAAGACATCGAAGGAGAACAAACGCCGTCCTGTGTGCTTTCAATTCAGCCGAAAGGCGGGCGGCTTGCTGGGCTCGTCCCTCGCCTGTTCTCGGCTGCTGGCCGCCATGTTTTATGAGCACGCTCAGCAAACACGCTGAACCGTGCTTAGCGGAAGAAAAACACGGTGTATCGTGTTAAGTTTACACAGCACCTCATGTGTAGACGAAAAACACAGATGGCTGCGTATAAAACGAACACGTTTCGACGTGTCCGCTATGGGACAACGGTTTACACGTCTGGGCGTGTTATTTTTGTTAACAGTGTACGGCGCCAGTCGGCACCACAGATGCACGGTCGGCACTCTTAGTCTACCAGGGAAGAAAAAAGTACGAGCTCAGAGCCCAGCGTCGATCGCGACTTTCGTAAAGAGAAGCTCCGGTAACACTTCGGCGACTCGTGAGCGTTAAACAACGCCTCTTCGAACGAGCCCACGAATCCAACACGTCGAACGGTTTGCGCCGGTAAGCACGCTGGGAGCCAGGGGGCTGGAGGTTGAATATCCGAAAGAGACGAGGCGCTGGTTTCTACGTCTATTTCGCACATGAGATAACAAGCCGAGTGATAGCTAGCCGAGTGTAAACACTGACTGACGTTACATCAGAGTACACGCAGTCGAAATGACGTCTGCAACAGAGCACAGCCAGACGCTTTCAGCAGGGGACGCATGCGTTCAAATAAGCTGCGATTTCAAAACATCATGTCGCCTTCTGTCCTTCAGTGTTCACTTTGATCTGTGTATACCAAAGCACTCAATGCTGCAAGTAATAAAGTCGTCTATACGTACCTTTCAAAGCGATTGAAAGTGCGTTGGTTTCACTTGGAATCCACAAGCAAAGTGCGCGACGAACTTGACGAGCCGTTATCCGTCGGTCCCGCCATCGCCGCTGTCTCGCCGGGTTAGCGCGGTCGCGGCTCGTCGCGGTCGTTGCGCAATGGCGCAATCGCGTAATCTCGGCGGCTCGGCTAGGCTTGGCTGGATTGGCGGATTCGGCCACTCGGCGGCTCGCTCAGCCCGCTCAGCCGCTTGTCTGGCTCGATCATGGCTCGATGGGCTACTCGCGGCTCGCTGGGCTCGCCTCCCTTCGGAATTCGAACTGCCTCCGAAGCTCGAGCGCTCGAGCTTTCGCGCGCGCGGGTTGACGTTGGAAACTTTTCTCATAAAACGAGTCTGTAACGTATCATTTGATGGCGCAAATGCACGTATTTTTCCCGTCATTTTTTACAGTGTGTGAATCTTGCGAAACAGGCGACGAAGTGTGGTGGGTGAAATGTGCTCGTGTGTGGTTGTGGATTTTGTGTACGACGTAGGATTACCCAGAAGGATGGGTCAATATCGATAAATGTGCGGGTAAGAAGCACGTGACCTGGCAAGCCCATTAATCCTCATTATTTTATCGCGCGAACTGACATTGTCACGTATCGCGTTCGATTTGGGTTCCAACATCGGTAACCTAACTTTTGTTGCATTAAAACTGCAATAAACATTTGTTTGAAAACGATCACTCCAATGAGCACGTCGTTATTCGGCTTTCTCATTGAAAGGTAGGTCGCGGGTGTCCCAGCTAGTTATTCTGAATGGTTTGGTGGTTGTCTAGCATTTCAAGCGCTCGAGGCTGTGTGTACTGTGTGCCGTGCGTACACTTGCGCTTTCGATCAATGTGAATGTGTTTGCAACGCGGAACGTTTGTGTTCTGTGTGTATCCACCTCCAATATCGTTCTCTCTCGTATTGCCGTATGGTAACTCTTGCTGTTCTACGATATCATTCACGCGATGTCGTATATGTGGGCGTACCGATATCCACATGTTGCTTCACGGGCGATCAATACTGTGTTACGTATCCTCTTAGTCCGCGGTATATGCCGACGTAATTCATGTTGGTAACTTGGATTTCGTTCTGAGATTTATCCACGCGATATTGTATTCTCCTTTGGGCCCGTGATCGACGACCGATATTTATATATCGTGTGGCCGCACAGTATGTAAATGTCGGTCACCAATATGCACGCGGTGTCGTATTCTATTCCAATAACCGTAAGTTCTGTCGGGATATTGTGCTTTGATATCGTGTTGTATACCAATAACCGCAAGTTATATCGGGATATTGTGCTCCAATATCCTGTTGTATACCAATAACCACATACTATATCGGGATATTGTGCTCCGATATGAATTCCCATCGTGCGTATTGGGTTAATCGGATAACAATAAGTTTTTATTGGTTTCCATCAACTTCATTGGAATACAATATTTCCAATAAGCCGAGTTTATATTGGCCTTTTTCAATAGGGTTTCTGTGTCTCTTGAAGAATCATTTGTGGTGGTGCTCTACAGGTTCACTAGCCAACTACTTTCACAGAGAGAAATGGCTCACAATTTTTTAGTTTTAGTTCGTTGCGGTCAGTGAAAATGTCAGCACAACCACAATCCCTGCAGTGCACACCGAGATGCCCTGGTATGACCGTATCTACGTTGTTTCAATGTTCCCTCAAAGGTCCATACAGGAATACAGGCAGCGGCCTCTCTGCCCTACAAACACCCGCATAACAATGGGACAAAGTACTCTCTTCCACACACTCCGCATAAAAACTCTAGATCAGTAAAAATATATTGCCGCTATTTTTAAAAAACAACGGAGTTTGCATCAGTATATTGGCAACATTGGGAACAGGGCGAGAACTAAGCTTTATATTTTTAAACACAGACTTAAATGTTAAAACACTGAAACAAAAGGTATAGCATATAAAACACTAATTAGATCTGTGGTGGAGTATACTAGTACCATTTAGTTTCGCCACACGGTAGATGGATTAAGAGATATTGAAGGCGTCCATGACAAGTGTGTAAGATTAATATTTAAACGCCCCAAAATGGTGTAATCATCGAAAAAATTGTTTGCGCTTCCCGACTCATTTAATGCTCTCCTCAACATTTCCCAATAAATGCCGCAATGAAAAAGTATGCCGTTTGTCTTGTAGAGCTATTTGACTTCCAAATTACACTGGGCATTTACAACACAAAGTTTGAGACAAGCTTTATTAAGTTGTTGAATAAATATGTACATCACCATATCAGCTCTGCGAGTGTTTACGTGTGAAATTTCATAAAGGAAGTGAGACTGGGGTGAGACAAATGTTGACAAAACATTTAGAGCATGTCACTTTGGTTATGCCTTTGGAGGTGGGAAACCTGCACCATCCTCTTTTCCAAACTTCTGGCCAGTGAGTGGTGCTATCCTGCCGGACATCTTTTTTTTTTCTTTTTCTTTTTCTTTTTCTTTTTTGGCAGAGGTGCGGCCTGCCCACGCTTCGATTGTTTGTGGTGCAAAAATGTCACGCTTCTCTTCAAAGATGGTCTTCCGGGTCTGTTTTCCCCAGACTTGTGGATCCTGCAAGAAAGTGGAATTACCAGAGCTTCTATCAGTGGAGCAGGCAGTATAACTTACGTTTTAAGGGTGTATGCGGTCTCTGCCTTGACAAGCTGAGAACATCCTCCTTGGACCGGAGTTTTGTTTCGACAATCAAGTTTGTAAACGAGCCAAGTGTTATACACATCATTTCATGTCAACGTGGTATCTGAACTGGAGCAAGTGTGGGTCGGTCTCAACCTGAAAAACAAGAAATACATTTTGGGCGCGTGTTATCGCGCCCAAAATGTATACGGTAAAGTTTTACATACGCAACTGCGCATACGCCGTTCCCGGACACCGTTTTCGATTGACGTTTAGCGGCGACGCTATTTCTTTGCGTGCGCAACGCTTTTGTGTACGCTGTTCTAAAAGTTCATAATAAATGCCAGCACTATCGAATTTTACCATGTGTTCCGTTCAGTGAAGGCGATCTGTACGTTTCTGTATCCCATTTATTAAACCAAACTCGTGTATAAAATATTACGTAGGAAACATAACTACTTTCCCACTTTCCCATTTTCAAGAGTAACTGCTTTAAAAAGTATTTTGCGCAAGGCTACACCAATACAATTTTTGTTCTCATTTAAAAAAAAAATGTGTAGGAGTTCAAGCGAACCAACCAGTCTCCCTCGTAAAGCCCCTACGGGCCTTGAGGGTACGTGTAAATAAATAAATATATTTCAAATAAGAATCTTAACAAAATTCAAAGAAATAATAAATCAAATGTATTCATACAATAGGTATTGTTAAAGAACGGACTGCGGCAATTGGTTCGTGCACCTGACGTCACGATCGAATTCAATATAAATACGAGTGCCTGATCTAAAATATGCTATGCGTCTTACGCCTTGCATTATTTAGAAATGGCCGTTCGGCTTTCGACTCTTTTGTGCTTTATGGCAGCAGTCATAATTTAACTTCCTGAAGCGCATTCAAGAACAACACGGACAAGATACGATGCTGCGAGGGTAAGCACTCAGGTCTTTTTCCTGGAAACGAAATTATTTTGATCTCGAGCTATTAATAGCAATAAAATAAACCTGAGGTCATATATTTTGTGTAAAATATTTCAATCTCTCAGAGAGTGTAGAATTGAATGAATCTACCAGACTTACGCAATATTGCTAGAAACACTGTGTGCAATGTTTGTCGTGCTTTAGAATACTGCACTCAAAAGTGCCATGCTAAAAAAGAATTCGGCAGTTCTACGGAGTGTTAGGAATTTTTATTTAGAAGTGAAAAAGAAAGTCAATGTATCACTATAGTGCATTTCTTGTAGGCCCTTCAGTAGACAAAATTAAACGAAACTCCCGTGTGTCAAACCATTATGGGGGCGCAGCTTCAGCTAAACTACACACCGGCCGATGCCACATTAGGCTTCCTTTTTGAGATTATCACGACCTTGGTTCTGTTCTTTGTTCTGCTTGACATATTTTTTCTTTGTTTGTTATCGCAGTGCGAGCACTGTTTTTCTCAGAAAGCGAGAATTGAATGAGCAAGCGGAGTTTGGGCAGTTTGGCATTTTTTTTTAATTCGATTTGTTTTACAAAGTCGTAGAAAAACAAAGGTTTTTCTCTGCATGCTTTAGGGCAAACAAAGGATTGGAATATTTTCAGACTTTCCATCTCACCCTTGCATCTCATGACTGTCGACTCCCATTTGTGAAGCAAAACGTCGTAACAAATCGGAAGTTGGTAAACGCTGGTCACCCAGTGGTGGTATTAGGCGCGCCTCACAACTTCCTGTCTAAAACCCCGACGGCGGAAATACGCTGAGCTGCTTGCTTATACAAAAACAAATCTGAAAATACTAGGACAGCTACTTCAAAAATCCTTCAGGTGGAAGTGTACGCCGTACTCTTAATAATACATATTAAATTGTTTTATTGATCGTGCCTTTCAACGAAATTTTACGGTCGTCGTGTTATCATTCATAGTAATTGAGTCCTTCAATACTTTGCTCGGCCCTGATCTACACATTGCAACCAAGAGACCGGGCAATCGCCGCCTGCTCGGATTAGTCGGCGGTGTGGCGCTGACCAATCGGTGATGCCCGGCCCCTCGGTTCCGCCGTATAGATTAGGGCCCCTGGCCGGCGATACTTCTCCGTAACACTACGGAGACTTGGTACTGTACAATGCGCGACTCTGGCGTCGGCGAGGGGGCTAAGAACCGCCAATTAGCACCTCTGGAAGTCTTTGTAACCATCTGTTTCGGAATTTCTAACCCCCTCTGAATGAGCTATCCATAGAACGCCGTGATGCGTCGTCGCACCAAAGGCAGTTCTTGTTAATGCAAGCCTCTTCGGCGTTGTAATCTGAATCAACTGCTGAAACTTCTAGATATACAACAATCTCCAAACTAATATTAGTTCCACTTCTTTTTTTTTTCTCGAAATGGTCGACATTTGAATGCCCCAATCGTACTCAAAATTCAGCGCAGCGAGCAGCACCACCAAATTGATGTACTGAGCCCCCTTACACTCCATTCCCTGATTATTTTCTCATGCAAAAGAATCGTTTTGTTTGAAAACAAACGAAACAAAGTCTATTTTATCAGTTCTGTTCTTAGGCATCAGTAACTATAATTAGTAACTATAATAACTATAACTACAGATGTACCAAAATGACGATGTACGAGAAATTAAAAAAAAAGAAAAGAAGTAGTAATCGTCAATTCTGAATGTCTTACTCCGAGTTGAGTTGCCTAAACGAAATTGCCCCTCAGAAGGGGTGGCGCCCCTGGCGACAGCTTTGGTCGTAAACCAAACTTGGGCAGAAGTTTCGTGACGAATAGAGCTATTGAAGGACTTTGTTGGTATTGAATATTTGTGGTTTATTTTTCTCACTTGGCATCCGGTATAATTAATGCAGCAAATGCACTACATTTTTAAAAATGGAAATTAAGTCACATAAAATAATTATGACATGGCAACACACTACGAGACTTTAGCTATCACAGTGCTCTGACAGGCCTCTAACCTCAAGAAGCATTCATTATTTTAGGCAAAAGGCTCCACCCTGAGTTAGCTTTACTGTAGAATACAAAGGCAGCTAATCACGGCGAACAACAGAAGTGTTCAAGTGACTGGCGAAACTTAAAGTTCAATGATACTAAAATGATTAGCTGATATCGAAGACAATTCTTTGTCGGGCCATCTACCCGAAGTCTACCGAAAACGCGTGCCTTTCCTAATTGTATTTGTTTTGTTCTAGGAGCTAAAAGAGCGATTCGGTGAGAAATATTATCTGATGCAGCGCTCACAGCTCACTGACAGAAAAATGGGAAATGGTGCCAAATGTGTCTCCGTGTTGAAATTGGCTCCAGTTTTTGGCGAAACTAGTATAACTGCCCAAATATCAATCAAGCACAATCGCGCCAGCGATCCCGCGTGAGTAGAGCCATCCCACACATCGTAAACTCGAGTGGTGTATACACCAACTCATGTTTACAAACAAACCTGAGCGCCCCTAGCGGACGTCACCGGCGCCGCGCATGCGCCGTGGATGGTGGGCAAGAACCCCGCCGTCGCCCATAAACAAACTATTGAATTGCGTTGTTGTCGGCGTCGGTGGGAGTCCCCGTGCTCTTTTTCGCGTTGGAATTGTTGATTCTACGTCCTCCTAACAATGTCTGACTACTTGAGCGGCTTCAGCAAAACTATCCAGGCAAAACTTTGCGTGAATAATGTGACTTGCGGCGATTCATTTCGCGTGGACGCCGCAGAATGGGCGCTAAAGCCTGACTCCCACGTCGAGATTCTGCTCGCTATTTTCAGTCGCGACGTCGCTCGGACTGCAAAAGCGTGGACCGTAGCTGAGATGGTGGACATCGATACTGAAAACCTCAAGTAGAATCGGGCATTACAAGTCAGTGATGGCCACTGGTAACAATGATCAACAACTTCTTGTATCGGTTTACACTTAGCCGACTTACCCCAACCAACCTTCAAAAGTGTTTTGAGACCTGCACTTAGTTCTTATCGCAATTACCGGGTCAATGTTTGGTTTACGAGCCGCTGTCGTTTGAACGAACTGACGACAAAAAGCAGCCAAGTTTGAAAGAGCAGACGACAGTTGGAACGCACGCGCAATGGAGTACGGGCAAGAAGCACCGCGTCTCGCGTCAACAAACCATTCGGATGTCACGTTGTCGGCGTCTGTGTGAGTCTGCATACTCTTTTTCGCGTTGGAGTTGTCGATTCTACGTCCTCATCGCAATGTCTTACCACTTTAATCGCCTGAGCGAAATCATCAAGGCTCGTTACGCTGCTAAACTTTGCATAAATAATTTGACGTGCGGCGATGTATTTGCATGACCGCCGCAGAACGGACGTGCAAAACCATGATGAGACTCTTCTAGCTATTTTCGGTCGCGACGACCCTCGTGCTGCAAAAGTGTAGAAGGTAGAGGCGATGATCAACGTCGATACTGAAAATCGGAAGCGGGAACAGACAAAGCGTAACAAGTAGGTGGTGGCCACCGGTACCAATGATCAACATCTTGTATCTACTGCTTACACCGAGCCTACTTAAGTCTTTTGAGGCCTGCAATTACTTCTTATTGCAATCACCGGGTCAAAGTTTGGTCTACGGGCCGTTTTTGTTTAAACGAGCAGACGACAAAAAGCAGACAACTTTGAAAGAGCAGACGAAAGTTCGAACGATCAGGCGGGCGTGTGAATTTGAAGACGCACTGAATCCGTGGGTGGTCCGGACAACTTGGGGGTTTTCTCTCGGTCATGTTGGAACAAAGCAAATACATCTGGCGACAACAAATTGTGGCCCGCACACGCAATCGTAGTTCGACAGCGTCAGGTTTGCCCTTTTCACGGCTGCTATCGACGTTCTCGGACGAACGGAGGGTGCAAAAACACATGAAAACTAATCTTCAAACCTTCCCAGACTCTCTTTGTAAAGCCCCCATCGCAGCATTTTGACGAGAAGGCAGGTTTTTTGTCTCGTTTCTTCCAAAGGAACACAGGAATGCATGTCTGGCACGGCGACTTCTGCCCACCGCCCCCGACCGGAAGTGCGTCCGGCGCGCCACCACCGCGGCGTGACGTAGGAGAGTTGAGTTGGTGTATAGGTTTTGCTTAAAGAGTCAAGGTCCAACGTGCAATAAAAATATGTCATGTGGCCTCAACCAATCAAGTGGCGCTCACTTCAAATGTATTAGCGTCTTACATCGGTAGCAGGTTAAGAACCCAGCAACTGCTTTGCGTCTAGCGCGCACTTTTCTTCAGCCGGGCTTCGGCTGCGCGTTTGACAAAGTGTAATCCATGGCAGGAATCTCGCGCTCAAGACGCAGTGTCTACAGCGTTCGTAACCTGTCACCGACTGTGCACGTTTCCGTTGATTATAAATCACAGTACACACGTTTTTAATCACAAACACAGCAATGAACGCGAGTCGTCATGCGCTTTTATGGAAATGTGTATTTGCGGTGAGAAGCTCGCGAGGTGCGCTTCTGTTTTCCTCACTCTGGGGTAGTTAGTGCACGTGCTATACACGCGGTTATTTTTTTATTTTCATATAGCATAGAAGCTTGCATTGTACGTCTTGCACTGCAGAACATGAACTATACTCACTCTGGGTTGTGAAAGAAAAAAATCCACCAGGCGGAGATACCCTAACTTCTCGCCGCAAATAGGGAGTATTGAATGGACGCCATATTCTCAGGCGCTGTTCAGAGCGCAGGCTAAGAACGAGACCACATTAATGAGTTGCTAAGACCGGTGATCCTGATGGTGTAAAATGCACATTGTAAAAGAACTGCGGGAGCTCGCCATCAGCACGCGCTCAGCAGTCGCGCACACAGCTATGGCCGCCAGTGAATACTCCCTGTAAGATGGCAGCTGCGAGTTGCTTTTTGTGGGTCGGTTTATACCTCGATACCATGCTGCTTTGAATGTGGCTCGAACTGCCTAATAATATTACGACTGTATAAATCAGGAGTCACTTGAATACTGTAATACCCTTAATGATCGCGAGTCCTTAATTTTCACAAATATCGCGAAATCAAAATTTCCCGAAATTAAGGGGCACCCGAAAATTTCGACTCTAAGACTTTCAATGCAAGTGTCTGGAATTGGTGAAATTTAGTGGCCGCGATTGTGTCCTCTGTAACCGATTCACAAAAAAGGAGGAGCACGAAAATGAAGGGTTTTACAGTATGACTAGAACTGACCTTCAGGTTTCCTTCATCACATGCCTAGTTAGTATAGCTGACGTTTACGTCATCAGAATTAGACATTTCCCATCCGGATGTTTAAATAAAAACTGCTGGAAGCGTCACAAAACCAATCTAATATTTAAAAAGATAATATCACCCTGGCACACTTTCTATAAAAGTAAAATTAACACTCCCACAAATCGCACCAATATATTTTTTTATTATTATTATCCCAGGGGTACGCGAATTCCCGAACCAAACCGAGCCTCCGCACGGTCTTCCTCCTCTGCACGCATAAAGACGGGAACCTGACCTTCCTATTCTAGCTTGAGCAGTCATGATGCCTCGTCCGGGCAACGGGTGCGACGTGTTCTATCGTTGCTGAAGCAATCACAAATAGATAGCTACAGTGAGTTGCGCTTTTTACGCAGCTTGATTCGTCACATTGGCTCGTAGCGTTGGCTGCTTCTGGACGTAAGTTGAAGCGAAGTATAGGTCTTCCAACGTGCTGGAAGGCTACTGTTACCTCGATTCATCGCGGCAGCGGCGACGTAGCCATAATGATGGATCAGATTAGCGTATTGACAGGTTAGCGCCCAGGTTCGCGGCTCCTGCCCAGGCTTCGTCCGGACGTTTGCTGTCCAGCGTCAATACTCATCGCATAACATTATGGCATCCCGCCAAAAAAAAAATAAAAAAATAGATACTTGCACAATGTTTTCGTGCGTTTCAAACATTAAGCTATTTACTCCCCATTGAACTCTCAGGTTCAAATGAAATGCGAACGGTGGAACGCGTGACCTTTGGTACATGCTGCGCCTCCTGGAGGCCTCTTAAAACTGATAAAACTCCGGGTTGGAGAGTAGGGTGCTGCGAGGGTGTGCGTCCTACTCCGATGTGTCTGACCCTCGGGCAGCACAACCCAGGCTTCAACGCTGCGCCGGTGATGTGCTCGAAGTTCCGTGGCACCCACTCATAGTGGCTCAGCATGAACCATGCGAGGAAGCTCGCCGCTCGCAGCAGGAGCAGACTGCTTGCGCGCGCGTGTCTGTGGAGCATTACGGCAGCGTCATGCTCCATCGTAACTTCCGCAGTTTTGTTTTTTTCTTAATATGCGCTGTCATTTTCCTCTGAACAATATAGCAGAAACTTCGCAAAGTTCGACAGACGGGATAACAAGAGTGGACCCTGGACGGCTGCTGATGCCTCAGTGAAGTCCATCACTCGGCAGACTTTTATATATCAGCTTCCAGCGCCCGCCCTGTGTCTTCTCTAATTCTTGTGTCTCGTGTATGGCGCTGGGATTGCCAAAATGCAGATCCACCAGCTCCCGCATTTCCCAAACATTTGAAAAAAAATGCTGTAACTTTATCACTGGCATTTTGCAGGCAGCCAGAACATCGTTTAGCGCTATCATCAAATGATCACTCTGTGCTTCAGAAGTGTGAAATAGTAGTTGAAGCAGGTTTTTAGCCTACGGAAAACCTGTGGAGCTTGATTGACGACAGTCATCAGAACCACTCAGAAGTCCTCGTGAAGGACCTAGAATGCATGGCTCCAACAAAATAGGCACAGAGCGTGGACGGGAAACGAGGCGTTATTTTCCAGGTGGTATGTGTGCAAGAAGAGATAATGGAACAACCACAAATGCTGCAACAGGGTGTGGGCCAAAACTGTGAATTCAATAACATCGCAAACAAAAAATTACTTTGGCCCAATATTTGGGTTGGCATTTCAGCCATGTTACTTGGCGTGGTTGGTAAATTTTCAGGAAATTCGGGGTCTATAAACAGAAGGCCGGAGTACCCCTTTAACGGGACAGTGATATATCTTCACATACAGCCGAGATTGCAAGTTTAGCTAAACAAAGAGAAACCTCTTTAATATGGTGTTCTTAGTTCATTAAACATATTTACAGAGCATCTATATAGGCCCCTCTAGGATGGGTCCTTTTGGAATGGGCGAATGAGCCCGGTCTCTTGGGTCGCGAGCACATGCCACGCACGGTGGATCGCGAAATTATTCGCCGCCGACCACAGAGAGTTTTCTATCGTGTGATTGAAGTATATGATGGAATTATGTTAAAGTGTCATGTCCTAGCAGATAACCACTTGTTCATGCCAGATTTTATGCTTGTTAAGCACCTAACTTCTCTACTGATTATTAAAATTTCTTGCTTTATACGTGTCTTATTGATACCTACTTTAATATCCGCATATATGCACCCCAGGAAATATATTGGGAGGCAGTTAACTTCATAATTTAGAGTTGCAAACTGTTAAGCAATTGGCAAAATTTGTGCCCCTGATTTAAAAAATTAATTAATAGTTTGCCCCTGATTAGAACAATTAATGGACACGAACAGCACAAATGCTTATTTTTTCCTTAAACTTCTTGGCTTTTGTAAGACAACGACGTGAATTGTCTTTTTAATGCAGTTACATTGCGAAAGACTAGCATTTTTTGCTTTTCGTCTTATCTCCAACATGCAACATATGTCGGGGACTTATAAAAGGTTACTAAAGCTGTTCACGCAATCTCGACGGATAAAGCTGCACACTATTGATGCATGCCACTGTCACGAGTAAAGGCCCATTCACATATATGTGTTTGAGCGCGGTGCGTTCCGCATCGGCAAGTGGCTGTAGAACGTTGCGGAGAGCGTTTGCGCAAAGCTTGTAAACACATTCGCATTTTGCATGCAGTCCACCGGAGTTAACAGCCAAAAAGAATCCACTATCTTTGCCTGCGTCTTACGGGAAGTGAAATCCCCATCAAGACGACGGTTCCCGGCGACAGCGTCGACGCGGCTGTTCATTTAGGACAATCCCGCTGGATTCAGCAACTTCTGTCCAACTTGAATCCTCGCAGCCTCGGAATTACTACCCCTCGCAGAATTCCCCCCCACACACCCCAACAGGCAAAAGCGGGATCAATCTCCAAAAGGGGGAACCGAATGTACGTCAGAGATGAGTGCGGGCGAGCATGTGACCCACACTTTCTGATCTCGGCCTCTGATAAGTGACGCGATACTCCGCAAGGGAAGCCGCACTGGAAGATGACAACGGCTCTACTCTAATACGTAGCGCTGCGGGCGTTGCGCGACGGCGCGCATCGTACCACTAGGACGCCGCCTCCGGTCGTAAGGACGCTGTTCCGCACTAAAACGGGTTCAAACGCTAATGTTTGTCCGTTTGGCTTAGTTGGCTCCACACCACGTTGCATTTTCGTTGATCCAAATAGCATTCTACCATCCATTAACGTTCAATTACGGCGATCACCCCACTTATGGAAATTTCTTTACCAGCCCGCAAATGACCTACGAGGTAGAAACCCAACAGCCGCTGCGTTCTACAGAATCCGAGGATCCTCCAGCCAGCCTTGAGTCTTTTACTCGACACCCCCTCGGATTTCACACTGTCCTTTGTCTGTAAAGCGCAGGTTTCGAACCATTCAGTCATTTGTATGATGCAGGGTAAATAGGCCTACTCATCATTCGTGACAATATAGTTACTTACCATATAGACTGACTGAAATGCGAAACTCTAACAAAACTTCAATAAAGACAAAATTCCCCGACGTACCGAGACCACCTCGATCCCTTGACCACGGGTGACTCTGGGTTGGAAGGAGGGCGATGCCGGTCATGTAGGCCGGTTGCGATCGCTGCGCCCGGATTTTTTCACGAAGTGACGAAGCCCCGAAACAGACGCTTGGGAGAGTGCCCGATGACCTTTTAATGTTACCGTTTGTTGTCTGGCTGTTCTAGGATTCTAGGTGCAAACGTTTACGCCAGTGTTGTTCCATGCCCAGGATCACGCTTTTGTCGAATGTTACGCTGTGACTCAGTTTCGCTGCGTCCTTGCTGACATTCAAGTCAGCGAGGGCGCTGACTTGAACGTCGTTCTTCTTTACGTCGAAGTTTCGGCGGCGGCAGCGATCCGGGAAGTTCCTGGTTTCCCCCACTTCGGTGGCAGGGCAGTCCGCGCACGGGATGCGATACATGAGGGCTTGGGTCTTCTCCTTTCCCGAGGGACGCGTCCTTCAGAAACATGGGATAGCAATCCCATGTTTCTGAAGGACGCGTCCGATGGACTCGCTGACGTTCCTCACGAATGGCAGGCACAGACGGCTCGAAGGAGCCGGGAGTCGGGACTATAGAGAGACGGGGGGCGGCGGAGCTTCTTGTAGACTCAATTAATGAAACCTTAGGTGTAGCCGTTGTTTTGAAGGTCGGCCTTGAGCTTGTTGGCTCCTTCCCCGAGAGATTTCTCCGTCGAGCGTACGGACATGGCACGTCTTAACAGCGCACTGACCACCGACTTTTTGTGGGTTTTGGGAGTGTAAGAGTCAAAGTTCAAGTGCCTTCCGGTGTGCGCCGGCCTCCTGTACACCGAGAAGGACAGCTTGTTTTGAAGTCTTCTTCACATTGATGTCCAAAAGCGGAAGCGCACCGTCTTTCTCGCGTTCCACCGTGAACTGAATAGCGGGTTCGACCACATTTAATTGTTAATAAAGACGGTCGATTTCAGTCTATTACACTATGCAAAAGCAGTCTTGTACATAACGAAGAATTCGGGTTCGGCAAAAACATAGCAAGGGCTTGATTCTCAATACGTTCCATGGCAAGGTTGGCCGTAGTGACCGAGATAGCTGCTCCCCTAGCCGTGCCGCTTGTCTGGTTGAAGAGGAGCTTATCGAACGAGAAGTAGGTGTTTCTGAGGCACAGCTCCAATAGACGGCAGATCTCGTCAACGGACAAGCAGCTTCGGTCCGCTAGACTCGCGTGATTTATAAGCGCCGTCCTAGCCACGGACAACGCAAGTGGCACCGAACACTGGTAAAAAGCGACACAATGTAGAACAAGATAAGAGCCTCGTCGGCGTGAACTTGAAGCCCCTTGACGAGGTCGATGAAATCAGTTAAGTTCATTACGCATCATTTCCAGCACAAGAATAATATAATCAATCAAAATTTTACAATATATCGCTACGGGTACGTGACTCGTTTAAAATATGCTCACAAAACATATAAATTAAGAAACGCTGTTTTCACTGCAAAAGCCTCAAAACAAAATCCAAGTCAGACAATTGAAGTGTAAGTTACTTTAAAGCAACGCGTGACGCATGGCACTTAATATTACATCAATTATTTATGCCTACCTCAATAGCGATGTCAGAGTGATTCATGTTCTAAAAATAAATAAAAATGAGATCTTCCTGTAAGGACTGATGTGATTAAATTGCGTTTTTTTTTTTTATCGGGGCGTTTTTGGGGCGCACATTACGGCAATACGTACTAAAAGTAATAATAATCCAATTTCAACGCGCGACCAACTATGGCAATCCAAAGTGGGTAAATTATCGCGGGTGTTAATTTCAGCATTTTAATTAACAAGCGATAAAATAAAAACAGCCTAGCATTCTTAGCTAGTTTGAGAAATTCGCGTAAAATGACATTAATTGTGGGTAAAGCATATGGTTATATCAAAGTTGCGACTATTGGCATTCAGAAAAAGTTCCCCCAAACTAGCCGCCAATCCTTCCGAACCAAATGCCCCAAAATACGAAAAATACAAAAAAAAAAAAAGAACAGATCCTGTTGTTGTTTTATTGCAAAACTACCCAGAATATATATATATATATATTTTTTTTTTTTGTAATTTATACGAGCCGCCGTTTTGCCAATATCAGCCTTTACGGTTCGAAGGAGCCCCACCAGCTTGCACGTCTGCTCCCTGCAGTACGTTTCGTTGGCATTGGAAAACCGGTGAACAGTAGGATCTTTTAGTATTGCGTATACGAGCGAACGCAAGCGCTTTGTGTTTGCGTTAGCGTTGCGCGTTCCACATTTCGCGTTGGCGGAGCCTCAAATTACGGTCTTGGATAGGCGTATGGCAACGACGCGCATCTGCAGCGTGAAGAACGCAACCCTAACGCAAACACACAGCACTTGCGTTTCCTTCTATACGCAATACTAAAACTCTGTAGTTAGGTAGAGTCACATGCCGGCTGCAGCACTGCGTAGGGTCAGTGAAAAGTCTTGTTTGCGTTTCGATACGACTGTTCGCGAGCCAGGATTGCGAGCAGTCAGTTCCGCCGTGTTCGCTGCGCAGGAGAGCCGAGGACACTCACCAGAGCGCTTCCCGTTTCGGCCGCGGGAGGGCGAGCAACGAGCTGGAAGCGCGGATATGAAAGACCATAGAAAAAATCGTAAGTGTGCAGGCAAGCTGGTGAATATTAATCCTGTTGAAATTAGCCTGAGGCTGGGGTAGAGAAGAAACATCAAAACGTAGAAAGGGCAAAAAATAGACAGGACGACGTCTCAATGGAAGAAACATCAGAACGTAGAAGAGATAGAAAATATAGAGGACGACGTCTCTCCTTGAGACTTCGTCCTGTCAATTCTCTGTCCCTTCTACGTTTTGACGTTTCTTCTCTACCCCAGTCTCAGGTTAATTTCAACGTGGGAGACCATTCGTGCTGGAAACGGATCACCAGCCCCTGGTGTATATTAACCCTACACGACATTCTAACGCTCGATTGATGCGATGGTGTCTTCAGCTCCAGGAATACGATCTTTTCGCGGACGCCACAATAGGGGCGGCGAAAATGTAGGGGCGGACCATACCTCACTCGATTGCAGAGTTACACTATACAGAAAATAATGTACAGTGAAACCTGTTATTATGCCGTAAGCAAATCAGATGGAATTATGAGTATATTTCGAATGTTCTTGTGAATTGCTTTTACTCATTATTCAGTTTAAGGACGCTCCTGAGAAATGTCGGGTGTCAAAGGTGAAGATATTGGCCTCGAGATCCAGATTGCATTGTGTGGAACCGTGCTTTTGTTTATCCATGGTTGTCTGTGAGGCACGTGTTGATTCTATCCGTCCACAATGCGGGTAGAGACAAAGCGTACTATCGGGGAAAAATGAAATGCGAACAGAGGAGCGCGTGGCTCGCGGTACAGGCTGCGCCACCTGGAAGTGAGCCTAGGGGCGAGGGTGCGTGGCCTACTCCGATGTGTTCACGCCCCTCGCTCAGCGCTCCCTAAGCTTCGGCAGCTCGCCTCTCAGTACGCTGCAAGCATCAACGCTATCTTTGCTGGCTCAGCGCGTGCGGTGCGAAGAAGCTCGCCGCACACGCCGAGCGAGCAAAGATAGCGCGGATAGCTTTCAGCGCACTGAGAGGCGCAGTGCCGAAGCTTGGGGAGCGCAGAGCGAAGGGCGTAAACACATCGGAGTAGGCCACGCACCCTCGCCCCTAGGCTCACTTCCAGGTGGCGCAGCCTGTACCGCGAGTCACGCGCTCCTCTGTTCGCATTTCATTTTTCCCCGATAGTACAAATAACGGCAAAGAACATGGGCAAGGGTACAGAGCACGAGCTCTTAACAGTTGATTCCGGTCTGCGAGCGCTGCATTGGCGCCTCCCATGGCTTCGACCTTGTGTGTAGCGTTCCTTTTGCTCCAAGTAGGTGTAAAACAAAGGGTTAGGTCTGCTTTTCACCACGACGAAAATCATGATTTAATAGTTTTAACAAAATTACTATTGATGTCAGTAGAAAAAAAAAAGTGAAAGCCGTTTACAACTCCCTGTAACGCCGAATTAGAGCGCAACTCTTGAGGAGGAGGAGGGAAGGGTACTGGGGGGGTCAAGTGGCCTTGGGTGAGGGTCACATGACCTAGGGGTGTCACGTGACGATGACTATGCCGATGACGTCATCAGTAACGATGACGTTGCGGATACCGATGACGTCATCAGTGACGTCACTGATGACGTCATCAGTGATGATGACAATGACGATGCGAATGCCGGTGACGTCATTAGTGATGATGACGATGATGATGCGGATGCCGGTGACGTCATCAGTGACGTCACTGATGACGTCATCAGCGATGATGACGATGGCGATGCGGATGCCGGTGACATCATTAGTGATGATGACGATGACGATGCGGATGCCGGTGACGTCATCAGTGACGTCACTGATGACGTCATCAGTGATGATGACGATGACAATGCGGAGGATGGCGGTGACGTCATCAGTGACGTCACTGATGACGTCATCAGTGATCATGACGCTGACGATGAGGATGCTGGTGACGTCATTAGTGACGTCCCTGATGACGTCATCAGCGATGATGACGATGACGATGCGGATGCCGGTGACGTCATCAGTGATGATGACGATGACGATGCGGATGCCGGTGACGTCATCAGTGACGTAACTGATGACGTCATCAGCGATGATGACGATGCGGATGCCGGTGACGTCATCAGTGATGATGACGATGACGATGCGGATGCCGGTGACGTCGTCAGTGACGTCACTGATGATGTCATCAGTGATCATGACGCTGACGATGAGGATGCCGGTGACGTCATCAGTGACGTCACTGATGACGTCATCGGGGGTCACGTGAACCCGGGGGTCACGTGACTTGGGAAGCCACGTGACTTTGGGTGTCACGTGACCTTGGGGGACACGTGACCTTGGGGTGACCTGGGGGCGTAACCAAGGTCATCCCAAGGTCACTTGACCCCCAAGGTCATCCAAGGTGGTCACGTGACACCGAAGGTCACGTGACCTTGGGGTCACGTGACCCTTGGGGAGGGGTCACGTGACCTTGGGGTTACCTTGGGGTCACGTGACCTTGGGATGACCTTGGGGGTCAAGTGACCTTGGGATGACCTTGGTTACGCCGACGGCGACGGCGACGCGCTCAAGCCGGGAACGGGCCCCTAAGAGCTGCGCTCTAAAAAGAAACCATCATTGTGCCAGGCTTCATCATGACAGGGTTAACGGAACGCGTTTATGCAAGGAGTGGAGCCGCAACCGGCAACACTGATCCGCGCGTTGGGGCACATTTTTCCAAACCCGGCGACGCTAGCCAAAGGGTGCTCCCGCAGGGAGATCCAATTCAATAGCGCTGTGAATGCGCCATAATGGAGGTGGGGTGGTTTTATCAGGGTAACTATACTGTTCCTAAAAACATGAGCAACATCGTTACAGACAGGTGGAGTTTCAAGCGTAGTAAGCAACATATTGAATGGTCTGAGAGTCTTAGGGCTGGATTGTCGTCTACAATATTGGAGATTGTGAGGTGCGTGCTGGTTCACTCACTTTGCCTGAAAGGTCCTCTCCATGTCATTTTTCACCACCTCCATATTCGTAGCCGTTTTCTTCCTTTCTCTTCTCATTGCGTCCATGTGGCCGGTTATGAAATGTCAATCTTCAGTCGTGGGCGAAGATGCCTGCAGCTTCCTAAAATGAAAAGGAACAAGCTAAACCAACATTGAACATAAAAAAAAACTCCGAGATTGCGAAAAAGATAGGACGGACAGACACAGAAGTTTCAACCATCACCGGCTCGTTTGCGCCCAGCCTTCTGTTTATAAATCAACCCTGTTCAATGTCTGCCCTCCACCTGTAGTCGAATATTTTTTCTACATCACAAGCATCACTCTTATAATATTCAAGAGACAAGTAGGAAATCACTAGAATTGTGAGAAGCCTGAAATCAGTAGTTTAAAAAGCTCAATAATACGCTACCACTCACTGTTAGTTCAACACCTCCTAGGTCGGAAGGCCTTAGTGGTCTTGGATTCTGCAACCTCTCATAGGTCAGCACAAGGCAGTCTGGAAAATGTGCTGCATTAGCATTCAGCTGGAGCACGTGTTATCACCAACTGAACACGAGTTCTAGGCCAATGCTAACATAGCACTATCCACTTTGTACCCTGCAATAAAGTACGATAGTTGACACAGAAAATCCAGCACTAAGGTAATGGTATTTAGGAGGTGTTAGGCCAACTCAAACTAAAGGTGTCCTTTGAGTTGAGCTATAGAAATATTTTGTGTCATCATGACAAATGTTCACGACGCGTGCAAATTAATTTTTCCGTGACTTGTTTTTACTTTCGTTTGTCGCTCCTTATGTTCCAAAACGACAATACTCTGTGGTTTAACGTGATGCTTTATGTCAGATACTGTCATTAAGCATATAATGTCCGTCAGAACCACAATTTAGTAAATCAAAATTGAATGGCAGTCAAGACGAGGAAATTGCACCTTAAGATACAAATTACGATAAGTCCTTGCTACCTGAAAGAACGTAAAAACAGCACCTCGGATATGGAGGTAGCATTTTCTACACTTAAATATTGGCACAATACCAAGTCATCAATATTGCAGTAAATTTTTTAAAGTTAGACAGTGCTTATTATACAAAAGTATATTAGGCACCGGTGTCCTGACAAGCTGCATTCCTCATTCGTGCTGTTTCTTTTTCTATCATCTGCCAACAGAAGTTGTTAACATGTGTGCCTGACTTGTGTAGTATAAAACTTTTGCTCGAGTAAATCTTGGTTTCATTTATTCACAAAAGCGTATTTTCAATTAGTTCAAGAATGGAATAGTTTTTCGTACTACAACTTTTACGCCAAATTTTTTGTAACACCACTATGCGATATTTAACTTGAAAATATTATGTCAAAATCACTATTCGTTTTAAACTCACCATCTACCATTGCACAACATTATTAAATGTACTTGCACATATAATAGCGAGGGGTAGGTAACGCTCTGAAGTTGAGCTAGTTGGTACATTGATGCACATCAAAGGTGAGCTAGAACGTGAGGTCCAAAAACGCATAGGGAAGGAGCAGGCATACACTCCTCTGCCAGCTTGTCCTTGAGTTTCTGTCCCTAACACTCTGATCGTTCCTTTGAGGGATAGGAACTTCAACTGCCGCTTCAATCCCCCTCAAGTGTTTTCCTCTAATGTTGAAAAGTATGTTACATAACCAGTGGCATTTCCAGGAATTTTTTTCGGCAGGTGCCGAGTTGGCTGGGATGTCCATAACTTGGGGGGCTGGAAAAGCGGGGGAGGGGGGGGGGGGGGCAAAAGGCATGTTGAGTCGCCTGGATTTCGGGGGGCGCGGGGGGGGGGGGGTGAAGCCCTTTAAGCTTCCCCGCTTACAATGCGACTGGAGAGTAGACGCATCTTGTGTGCATAGGAGGAACACCATTTCCTTATCATTATTTTAAAAAAAAACGAGACTGCTGGTACGACAGACACGTTCAAAAGTCACAGTACTTTTAGACGTTTGAGTGTGTGTTTCGTTACCTGCAGGCCGCTGCAATCTGACCGACGGTCTTCGTAGTTGAGGTCAAATGCCTCATTCACCCTGGTTACTGGAAACTGGTTACAGTGTGTGAATGAAGCATTTGACCGGAACTACGAAAACTTCGTTCAGATTTCAGCGACTCTTTTCCGAGCCACCAAATCGCAGCGTTTTCGGTCGCACTCCTGGCTGCCTCTAGTGTCTCATTCAAACGTCCAAGTGCGAAAGCAGACAATGCACGATACAAGAACCGTCGCAGGCAAAGGTACGTCATTTCTGGAGCAGCATTGGGCGGTTTTAGTAATTAATATTTATGGCGTGACACTTTCTGCACCGTGAAACTCAACTAAAAACCAAAACAACTTTATTTTGGCAAATATCCCTCGGAACCAAAAACACTGAAAAAAGCGCTCTTTTTCACTCGGCGCGTCCAGTCAGCGTCTAGTTAATCCGTAGCGCCATCTCTGGATAAGGCCAAGAAACATGGCCGTCGTTCAGTGTCTCCCCGACAGCTGCCGCTCCGCCTTTGAAAAAAATGTATTATTATCTTCTTTGTACTCCGAGTTCCGACTTGAAATTTTGACACAACAATGTGACCAGTTAAAGACATTTTTGAAAAAAAATTTGCTACAACATCTGTTATGCTTTTTTCTTTATTATTTTTTGCGAAACATTTTAGCGTGCATTTTTTTGTGACACCTTGTATTTATATTTGCGGCAGTACGAGGTTTATATTTGTACGTATAGACTCAACGTTACTAAAACACTCAGTTGGGAAACTGCCGTAGAGACCTATCTGAAAAAGTGGCCCCGATCTGTCCTCGAGAACCGAGCTAACGACGAACACAACGCCGCCAATTCTCCCGCAGCCGCGACACGAGGAACTGTACGTTACTTCTATTTTGGCTTTAATCGGCCATTCTAGAGCCGAAACAGATACAGCGGAAGAGGTTACAGGGGTGCCACCCCCGTCTCCCCAGCCGACTCGCCGCGACTTACTACCGAAGTTAAAATGCACCTAGGTCGGGACGTGCTACCTGAAAGCACCGCTGAGGCATGGTGGTATAAAAACAATATTAATTGTGTCGCAAAACCCTGCAACTTAAAGATTTTAAAAACATCACGCGCCCATCATTTGGTTCTAAACTCCAATAAATTTCATTCAAAAAGAGTCTTTTCCGTTTGTTTTTACGCAAAAACAGGCTTTCCAAAAGCTAAAGGTGACCACAGTAGACACAAATGATAAAGAGTGGCGTTGTTGTCATATTTAGCTCGGTCTCGGTGGACGGCAGCGGCCCAAGTTTCGACGGCGAGTTTCCCAACTGAGTGTTTTAGTAACATTGGTATAGATATTGACGCGAAAGGATTAACTGTCCCGCGGAGCGAGCCGTAGTCCTCAGTTAGAAGCGCGCCAAACGGTACCTTAAAAGGGCGGTGCAACGAGTTTATGATTAAAAGAGTTTGCATGTCGTCAATTTTACGTTGTTCATCGTGTCCTGGAGGATAGAGAAAATCCCTTCTTCATTAAAAATGTCGCGATTCCGCTGCATAATCGCAAAGCAAAAGTATAGTTTTTTCCCCACCTGCAGCCCCAAGTGGCAGCCGAAGGAACTACGGCGAGAAGATTACGTGACCTCGCTCGTTTCTAAGCTGCAGCATAACGTCCGCTAATGTCAGCAGAGAGAGAGAGAGGAAGCGTCCTCCGAGATAGCACACGTGAACCCTCACGGCACTCCGAATGACGTCACTAGGAGTGCGACCAGGTGTGACCCTGAAGACTGGGAGGGAGTTGAGGGGTGCCCGAAATGTAATATTTATCCCTTTTTTTTTATGCAACAAGTAGGACACGCAGGCGAAATCGGTTTTCTGTTCTTTACTTCAGAAGTGTCAGAGGGCAACTTCCACAAATGTTTGACCGAAGTCCGGGAATCGCTGCAGCCCCCCCCCCCCCCTCCCACCCCCTTTTAAATCCTTTTTCCAAGAGAAGCCTGCTCCCAGCTATGAAACCAGGCGAAAAGCTTCGACAACGTCACCTAGTTTCCCCGACCCCAAAGGAGCGGAGTAAAGCTGAGAGATTTCGCCTTCGGTCCCATTGGCTGGCGCGCGTCGACGAGGCTCTCATTGGCCGCTGCGCGCGTCAGTTTCAACGACCGCTGCCCCATGGCGCTGCGTGTCCGTGCCGCGAGCGCACCTGTAACACGAAGCGTCTAAACTCAGAGCTGCGAGAAGAGCTGGGAGAGCGCTTGCACGGCCGCAAACGAAACACGGTAACGAAAGAACAGCACGAATGCTTTCCCAATCACAACTCATAAAAAAAGCTTAGGTGTACCTCGAGCCTTTTACTTCCTTAAATTCTTTAGTACAGAGTATCGCAAAATCAAAGTACCTCAAGAGCTGCTCTCTAATTCCGCATTACAGAGATTTGTAAACGTATTTCATTTTTACCTTCGTCCGTCAGGTATTCCGTCCCCGCCTAAACACTTCTGCAGCGATCGGAAGACGTGGCCATGAAAACGGCGTTTAAGCATTCCATCATGCTCGAGGCAGGGTCCACACAAGCGTTCCTCAGCGTCTGGCGTTGTGCGGTAAAAAACAAATGAGAGCACTAAGGAGAGTTAACAAAATAAATATGCAGTATTTTCAACATGGCTGTTATTCTTTTCACATGACATTCGCGAGCAAGGTGGGTGAGCTTCATGGCGCGCAATTAAAACGCGACCTAAACATATTCGATTGGAAAGCCAGGTGCTCTGCAAAGCTTGAGAGCTACTTGCCTTTCGAAGTGAAATGACGGAAACGACAAACTTGATGCAAGCCGAACGTCCGATTGCCTCCCTTCCAACTGCTCGCAAATACTTACCTGTGTAGGTATTTTCTCGGTATTAAACCATGCCTGCAATTACGATGGCTGCACAATTCACAGAGCAGCGGGGCCGCTTTTGCGGGAACCCGCATCTTCATTCAGCATAAACACTCGCCAACGAACAAATCAAACCAGATGAAGCAACATAGTTGACGTGTGACGCTAGGTTTAGTCCAGTCCCTCTACAAAAACAAGCACTTAGACAGTGCTTCCGAAGGCGCGTATATACTTGCGACTAGGAGTGGGCACTTGATCGATTAACCTACCGCTGAATCGACTAACGCTGTAATCACGATAAGTTTTTGAGCTCAGCTCTTATGTGCTCGTTCCCGTGTTTCGCGGCGTCGGCGTCGCCGTCGCCACCGGCCTTAACCGCGCGCGTTGCATTATGGGACGCTACAGACCTATACACCTATTCAATTCGCCTCTAAATTTAGCGAATAACTGAATCGGTGTGTAGGCTGTAACGTTCCATAATGCAACACTGCTCATCAAGTTTCCCCGCTAAATTTAGCGGTAAAATTGACGTCACATGACCTCAACATCAATTCAGTTTCCCCACTAAATTTAGCGGGGAAATGAATAGGTGTTGAGGTGACGTGACGTCAATTTTTCCGTTAAATCTAACGAAGAAACTGAATTTGTTCATAGGTGACGTGTCATGAAGTCATGAGACGTGATTTTCCCTGCTAAATTTAGTGGGGAGACTGAATTGGTGTTGAGGTCACGTAGCATCAATTTTCCAGCTAAATTTAGCTAAAAATTGAATTGCTGTTAACGTCAATTTTTTTTAAACATTTTTTTACGAATATATGTTACAAATATTTGCTCTTTAGTTTTCTTGCGTGCTCTTTGGAGTTTTTTTAATTTCGGCTTTAAAGCCGGATCCGACCTATATTAGCTTTGAATATACGTAGTACAAGCCTACATGAGAAGAGAGCCATACATCGGCAAATCCCACTCATGAGCAGTGGTGTAGCCCGGGATCTTTTTCTGGGGGGGGGGAGGGGGGGGGGGGCTGAGGTGGCTTGGATGTCTATGACTTGGGGTGTGGAGAGAGGGATGGGAGGTCAAAATGCATGTGTATACTATAAGGTCGGCTCTGGATATTTGCGGAGGGGGCTGAAGCCAGATAAGCCCTTCCTCCCCTGGCTACGCCCCTGCTCATAAAGGCCCTCACTCACCCTCATGTTCACGGGAGAGGATGAGTGAGTTTCTGAGCCACGAAAATTCATGAGTGAGATGGTGAGTGATAGCAGTGAGGGCTGTGAGGGGCTGTGAGGACCGTGAGCGCGTGTGGGGTATGAGTTCGTGAGGGGCGTGAGGGCGGTGAGTGAGTGAGGGGCGTGAGGGCCATAAGTGATTAAAAGGCATGAGGGCGGTGAATGCGTGAGGGGCGTGATGGCCATTAGTGCGTGAGGATGGTGAGTGCGTGAGGGCCATGAGTGCGTGAGAGGTGTGAGGGCGGTGAGTGCGTGAAGGGCATGAGGGCCATGAGCGCGTGAGGGTGGTGAGGGTGTGAAAGGCGTGAGGGTCATGAGTGCGTGAGAGGCGTGAGGGCAGTGGGCGCTTGAGGGGTGGGAGGGCCATTAGTCCGTGAAGGGAGTGAGGGCCATGAGCGCGTGAGGGCGGCGAGTGCGTGAGGGCTGGGCTTGAGGGTCGTGAGTACGTTAGAGGCATGAGGGCGGTGAGTGCGTAAGGTGCGTGAGGGCCATGAACGCGTGAGGGCCGTGAGGGCGGTGAGTGCGTGAAGGGCGTGAGTGCGTGAGGTTGGTGAGTGCTCGAGGAGCGTGAAAGCGGTGAGTGCGTGAGTGGCGTGAGGGGCACGAGGGCCATGAGTGCGTGAAGGGCGTGAGGGGCGTGAGGGCCGTGAGGGCGGTGAGGGGCGTGAGGGCCCTTGAGTTCAGTGAGGGTGACTGAAGGGCTCAAGGTGAGTGTGACTGTGAGGATGAGGGTGAGTGAGGTGCTGAAGGTGAGTGTAGCTGAGAGGGTGAGGGTGAGCGAGGGGCTTAGGTGAGTGTGGCTGTAACGGTGAGGGTGAGTGAAGGCGACCTAAAACGCACACTTCTGGAAGAAACTAGCTTTCAGTGTTTTCCTAATGTATTCCTATCTGTTTTTAGAGCGCAGCTCTTAGGCGGCCGTTTCCGGCTTGAGCGGCGTCGGCGTTGCCGTCGGCGTCGGTGTAACCGCGCGGTGCATTAGGGGTAAATTTCCCGAAGGAACCCGAGGTCCTCCCGAAGGACCTTGGTTCCTTCGGGAGGACCTCGGTAGAACCTCGGGTTCCTTCAGGAGGACCTCGGTAGAACCTCGGGTTCCTTCGGGAGGACCTCGGAGGACCTCGGGTTCCTTCAGGAGGACCTCGGAGGACCTCGGGTTCATTCGGGAGGACCTTGGGAGGACCTCGGGTTCCTTCGGGAAAACCTCGGGTTCCCTCGGGAGGACCTCGGGAGAACCTCGGGAGGGCCTCGGGTTCCTTCGGCAGGACCTCAGGTGGACCTCGGGTACCTTCTGTGACCTCGGGGAGGGGGGTCACGTGACCCCCCCGAGGTCACGTAACCCCCCAAGGCCACATGACCCCCCTCCCCCGAGGTCACGTGAGCCCCGAGATCACGCGACCCCACCCCAGGTCACGCGACGCCTCTCCCAGGCCACGTGGCCCCCTCCAAGGTCACGTGATACCTCCCCCAGGTCACGTGACACCTCCCCCAGGTCACGGGACCCCTCCGCCCCGAGAACACGTGACCCTCAGTTCCCTGCCCTCCTCCTCCTCAAGAGCTGCGCTCTAATTCGGTGTTACAGGGAGTTGTAAACGGCTTTCATTTTTTTTTCTGGGAATATTATGCAAGAGATAAAATGAGATAAATTTGTTCTGTATTTTTCCTACGGGTTCTCTCGAGATTCTTAAATTCGGTTTTTACAGCAAGGCTGACCCTACCTATTCTTTCCTTGAACCACTCGCTTTCCCTATTCGCGCAAGTACACATGAGAATACATCTTTCTCTGTTTTTCTAATGTGTTCATCTGTGCGAAGAAATTGACGTCATTTGACCTGAATACCAGTTCAGTTTGTCGCAAACTTTAGCAAGGAAATGGATGTCACTTGACCAGTTCACCATTTGGTGTCCCCGATCAATTTAAGGGAGAAATTAGTAAAGATTATGTATTTCTTCACTTCCTGAATCGTCCGTTTAACGTCGTCTAAGCAAATTTAAATGATCAATTCTTGAATATTTATTTCGGGCATTCTGTGTATAAAAGTCGCTGTTATTTTGCAAATTATACTACTTGTCACATCTCACGAAAACAACTAGAAAACAACACATAAGTATTCTTTCTTATGGGCAAACCTGTGTGTTTTCGTTTCGTGCGTCCACAAAGATCACAGCTCAAATATCGTGAAGAATCTAACAAGGGGAAGTTGAAAAAACACTTTGCTTATCTGCCTAGTTTTGAAAATCTGTTAGTTTGGCACAAGATAAGTAGTTAAGCCAAGCCTTGTCCTGTGGGCAGTTCTTTTCCGTTTTCTGTTATACATAATGACAAATACACAGCGCAAAAGGACAAAAAGGGAAGAGACACACCGGATAGAACAGAGCGCAGACTCGCAACTAGATATTTTAATAGAAGAAAAAGAGAAAGAAGAATATTTTGGTCACCATAATTCGCAGGTGTAACCTGTGCCATGATATGTGGTCGCTATGGCACACGCTGGGCCTTCATAGTCAGTTTCATGAACTCCAACTCCTTGTTGGACAACGAGACAGATGGTGTGCTGATGCAACTTGCTCCTCCACTGTGAATGTAAAAAGCCTCCAGAACCTCTCCGGTTGTTTTGTTCCGGTGTCTTCCCATAACTGTGGGGGCATCAAAAGACGGTTCACATAGACATTCTTTACAGTGAAGTGAAAAATTCCCACCCACCGTGGCTCTGAGGGAGTAGTCGTGCTCACGGAGCCTGTCGTTTAGGCTCCGTGAGCAGGTGGAATTTTTCAGTTCCGATTTTTTATTTTGTTTTATTTTGTTTTTTCAAGTGTTACGCTAGGAGAGTGTTGCGCACTACCAAGCTGCTGCCATGTAATAAGGGTCCCAGACCCAGTCAAGCTGTCTCAACAGCTTTTTGTCTGGGACTCCTTCCAGTGTTTCTGGAAAATAAAGCTTTGATTTGATTTGATATTGGTTTTACTGTTGCTCTTTTTATCTAAGGTATTGGGATGCCCGTATTGTGTGACGTTTCGAAAGAATTTCGTGCGATGAACAGACGACTCAGTAGCACAGGACGTTGTGCTGAAACTAAAAGATAGCTAATGTTAGTTATATACATGGAGATTATTGTACTTAACAAAATGTTACAAGAGGCACGTGTTTGAATTCGCGAGTGCACTACGATATACTTATTTTGTTACAACCCAAATGTAATAAGGTACAGTCTATATCTGCTCTCATGCAGATTTTCGTACTTGTTCCAACATGTTTAGTTGTACTGAATCGTTTTTAAAATCACGCGTATAAAACATATGCAGCTGCAAAACAAAACAATATCTGGCCTATTTAAACGCAAAGTTCAAGGGGCCTTAGCTTGGCAAATGGAAACATTGTACATTGATACTCAAACAACAAGGACTGCGCTAATGGTTACAAGTATACGTCTTAATTACCTGTTTTAGTAACGTGGAGCTCCTTTATCCCGATTTCAAACTGTGGCGAAACGTTGAATTTAATAAAAGCAATCACGTCAAGGCTGAAGACGGTATGAATGTTGAAATCAACAAATAGAAATGTAACTCTACGAGGTAATTAAAACAGGAGCTTCACTTCTACCCAGCACTTACTGAGCTTCAATTATTCTTCTAGATTTAGCCCGGACGATGATGTGAGAAGCTCAGCACAATCTGCGTATATGACCTTTGTTAATCGTACTCATGCATTAATATATATGTGCCTAGGTGTGGTATTGATATATTATAAAAGAAACATAGATTCCCAATAGGTTTGCACAAGTAGGGCAGTGGTTCTCAGCCATGGATGTGTCGGGGACCCCTTGCGGACCGCTGGCGGTGATGGGGGACCCATTCCAAAGGGGGGGGGGGGGGGACGTTAGTAAGTTAACACATCTGGAGCATGAAACATATGCCTTTTACTGCTACGTAGCACAAAAGTATAAAACAAAGGTGCCACATCACTTCATTTTGGTCAGTTCATCAATACGTGGCACAGTCGCGCTTAAACAGAGTTGCATATCTGCGGCCACATTCAACATGTTCCGGTATTTACTTTTCAGGTATGCAAGCCTCGAAAAAGCATGCTCACATGCATACGTTGTAGAAAACTGTAATAAAACCTTTACAGCCATCTCATGTAGAAGGGGAACATTTCTGCTGTCCCCAATCGAAATGCTTCAAGGCTCACAGTGGGAAACTTTGCCTTCATCACTGTGTTTCCTGAAGCTCCATCAACTCATTTTCAGCTTCGACACGTTCATATGCCAAGCAAGCAACGTCGGCTACAAAAGGGGCCACAAGCCATGTGTCTGGGGCAGATTCTGGGAAGTAGTTCTTGATGTGGCACCTTAGTGTTCTCAGATGGGCCATGATCGTGGTTCTGTCACTCCCAGATACTGCCCCAGAGCCTGCAAGATCACTGAGCAGCTTAAAAGGAGAATAGTCGTCTCTGCTTACCCGGCTCAACCAACTTTGAAGCTTTTTACAAAAACCTCTCACCTTGTCCCCAGAAGAGACAACATTTGTGCCCATCCCTTGTAGCTGGTTCAGGTGCTGAAACAGGTCACACAGATAGGCAAGCTTAGTCACAAAAGAAGAGTCATTGAAGGGATCTCCGAGCGCCCCATCTTCTGCCAAAGAAACACTCAGCTCCTCTCTGAGCTCGAACACCCTTGCGAGCACTTTTTTGCGCGACAACCAGCGCACCTCGGTGTGCAGTAGTAGGTGTTGGTGCTCAGCACCCATTTCCTCGCACAGAACCTTAAAGAGGCGACTGGCCTTAGGCCTTCCTTTACGCTGTTCACGACTTTGACGACATGTTGCATGACACTCGCAAGCTCTGGACTTAACTCCATTCATGCCAAAGCCTCTCTATGAAGCATGCAATGTGTGAATGCTACGGCACTGTTCACTTTCTTAACGAGCCCTAAAAAACCTACATTGTTTCCAACCATGGCTCGAGCGCCGTCGGTGCACACAGCTGCACACATATCCCAACGAAGACCACGCGAAACAAAAAAATTGTTAATGGCATTGAAAATGTCTTGACCTCTTGTTGTGGTCACGATTTCCAGACAACAAAGAAGCTCTTCGGCAATGACAGAGCCATTCACAAAGCGCACAAACGCTACAAGCTGTGGGCTCCCGGATACGTCGCAGCTCTCATCGATGGCAAGAGAAAACTTCCCAGCCGACTTTAATTTTTCAATTGCTTGATCCTGCACATCAGATGCCACTTCTCTGATATTCCGGGCTACGGTGTCGTTCGAGCATGGTATTTTGTCCAATTTTTTCACGTGCTCTTTGCCTCTGACAGCAAGGACGACGTCCTTCATGCAGGGCATAGGCAGAGTCTCGCAGATGGTGTGAGGCTTCATCTGTTTGGCCACGTCGTAGCTGAGCATGTAGCTTGCCTTGATAGCATCCGCCGAGCTTGCCAGCTGAAACGAATGTCTAGCTTTGTATGCTGAACCAGTGGCGTCACGAGGGTCAGTGGCACTCGGGGCGGTAGGCCGCCGCGACACCCCCCCCCCCCCCCCCCCCCCTCCTTTCTCGCGTGGCTCGCCGCGACTCCCCCGTTCGTTTTCCCCATCCCGCGACGCGTTGCATACATGTCGGAAGTTGATGGCACATGCACCAAAGCGAACTAGCAAAATCTGCCACCTAACCGCGAGGCCGGAGCCTCTGAAGTGCCGATGAGCGTACGCACAGCGAACAAAACGCACATTGAGGGTCGCCGGCTGCCGCGAACATCGTCAGCACAGCTTCCGTAAAACACGGCGAACAAGCATTCAGCGAGCGATAAGGCTAACGGCCCGATCGGACACCGCAGGCACGTCCACGAACAAGGCGATGCCATTGATCAATAACTTATTTAAAACTGTGGTTTGTTAATTTCGACCTCACCTTGTTTGGATTATCCAGCTTTTGGGATTCCAACTTTCGTTTCGTGGTTTCGAAAAACTCAATGTCCTTGTCTTGGAAGCTTGGATGCTTTGTCCGGAGATGGCATATCCACTTCGTCGGCACAATGCAACTTTGAGCGAGTACTTCACCACACAAAACGCATGCGGTTTGCCGCCGATATCGGCAAAGCCAAACTTCAGATAACTTTCTTTGTAGATATGTAACTTAGACATGGCTACGCGGCTCAGACAAACACGTAACTTTGCGTCCTAGGCCAACCGGGTGAGACTCCACGGCACAGCCACCGATGCCAGTCGAAAATCAGGATGTGCGATATGATAATCCCGCTGCGGGACACCCGAGACACTTAGTTCGGGATGGTGTGGGGAAGATGGAAAGAAGGTGACCGAGATGACCTTGTGCGGATTGCTGCCGTAGTTCCGGAAGCAGGTTGCAAATCAGTCACGGCCGGACTGAACTACAAAAAACGTGCCAATTAAAAAAAAAGAAAAAAATGTTTGTTGAGGGTCTTGCGGACCCCAGAGGTGGCTTCGCGGACCCCCTGGGGTCCCCGGACCCCCATTTGAGAACCACTGATCTAGGGTGAGCAAACTGGTTTCTTAAGCTTTATTAGCAAAAAAGAGCCCATTATAATATTAAAATTGCAACAATAGTAATTGCCACAAAGACTGGATTTGGCTCCTGTCGTACAGTAGAACGCAATCTAAAAAAAGTCCCATCCTCATAAGCTTGTTTGCCATTGCTTTTCCCGTGAAAGTATTTTTTGACGAGCGGAAATGGCGCCACCCTGAACACAGTTTGACCACTTTCAAAGAATTATAGCACTTCTATTATGTGGCTAGCTGGTAGTCTTCGTTAACCACTGTTTTTAAAGGCAAGCGCATATTTGATCGAAATTTGGGATCTTTAAAGCGTTGTGAAACAACGAGTTGCGGACTATAAGTTTAAACTCTGTCTGTGAGACTGGTGGTATTCGTGTTTGTAAGGAGAGGTTTCGCTAGGAACAATGGTACTATTTTAGCTTCAGTAACAGTGGTATAATTTCGAAGCGATTACGGAAACATGTCTAAAGAAACAAGCATGCTGGTTTGTGTGGCGCTGCGCAACGCATAATCACATATAACGTCTCATCACCAAAAGGTTCAGTTTGTTCGTCTGCCAAGCACGAATCTGCCATTACCGTGCCACATCTGTTTCGAGAGGCTTATGATACTTCTCACATTCATAAGAACTCCATAAAGGGCTGCTATAGCAATTTCTGGAGTTTCGGCCCACCATCGCCCACTCTTTGGACGACTCGCTTCACTCCCCAGAACAACCAGTCAAAGATCACGCCTTGCGAAGTTTATCCTGGATTCCGTCAATGAGGGCTAGCTAGACGTCTTCATCTAGATCTGACCCTCTCCTTCCCTTAGTGTCGTGCCACGTGCATCCAGGTCAATGAAATCGCCTGCGCCATCCCCTAACTTTTCTCTCTGTTTGTGGCAAATAAGCGCTTTCTGAATCTGAATCCCTGTCAAAGGGGGGGGGAGGGGAAGGGGTTTTATCGATGTCACCAAATCATTTGAAAAAATTCCTGATCCTAATGGCGCGCTCACACTTGCAGACTCGCGGGCGAATCTGCGCCGTTTTGGAGCCGTGTGACGCAATCGACTCCTTGCTGGTGGAAAATCTGGATCAGTCCGGGGCCCATATCCAGATTTTCCGCCATCTACGAGTCGATTTTCCCACCTGTCTCCAAAATGCTCTTACCGCCTGCGCGGATCCGCCCGCAAATCCATAAGTGTAAACACGCCATAAGACGATCGTTGTTCTCGCGAAAACGCTACATTAATGTAGTACCACCCTTACGAAGTATTGTTCTGAACTCTAAGTGGGACTGTCACAAATACTAGCAGTTTGAAGAGGTTAATTATTTTTGTAAAAGTGCCACATACTAAACGAAGGTTAGGCTTTCTTTCACATCATTTCCAAAACATGCATTTGCCTGATGATGCTACAAAGAATAAAATATTCCGATAGCAAAAGTTGTTTTACTTGGGGGTATTAAGCGTTATATTCAAAAAAAAAATTAACATGCGACAAGCTTTTGTTGTTTAACCTGCGTTTTTATATAAGCACTTTGCAAAGTTATAAGCTCCGAAATACACAAGGCAATGAGAATGGCGGAAAGTGTTTACAAGCGGACGTTCACGCCCTTTATGGAAATCTGTGTGCATACAGGACATTCCACGTTCTGGTTGCTTAAACAAAGAACCTGCGTAAGAAACAGCATGAGCTCAAAATAACGGAGCAGGAAGTTTGAGAGGGTATAATGTATTGGCGCCGATTATCCCATAACTTCAAATATATACATTTACCGCACAAAGTTCTATACATTCCCGGCAAAAAATAGCGAATACGTACCCGCTATCGGTGATACAGATATACGCAGTTCATGAAACATGGGAAATACACCGTTTGTTTAACTGAATATCGGCCAAACATTTTGTGCCAAAAACCACGCGGGGGATAAACAAATAAGCTGCTAATTACCAACTCCGAGGGTGCAATTTATATTCTTTCACATTAAAGGTGCGTTTAGGATTGCGAATTCGCGGGCGGATCCGCGCCGGTCAAGAGCGGACTCTTGAGCCGGGCGGCCATATCTGCTCGTCGCTGGCGGAAAATTTGGGTCAGTCGGAGACCCATATCCAGATTTTCCGCCAGCGACGAGTTGATTTCGCCACCGACTCCAACATCCACTCGCCGCCGGCGCGGCTCCATCCGCGGATCCGCAAGTCTATAGGTACCGTAAATCCGACGCAGCCAAAGCTACGATCCGGTAGACCCAATCAGTCGAAGTCAAAAGTGCATTGTCACGGCGCTCGTCCTCTCGTGGGTTTGCTGTCACGGCTAAACCAATGGTGCACAGAACAAGCGCATGGATTGCGTCGCATTCACTGCGTGTGAGTGACTGGCTTGGTCGGTGATAGCAAACGCATAAACACAACGAGCGCCGTGATGATGAACTTCGGTCGCTGCTTCATCGGCTCCATCAGGTGTTGCTTCATCTCATTGTAGTTTTGAATGCAGTCGGACCTCATCTGAATTTAATATAGTGAGGTACTTAGAGTATTGAATATTGAAGCAACTAATTATTTTTGCGTAGCTATTTTGCGGTAGTGACAAAAATATATATACGGCTCCGGTAGACCCCTTTCAAAAGCGAGGGCCATCTAGGAGCTCCTGTACCAATTATTCCAGTCTGCCATTGATTGATCACGTCCTCTGTGCAGGTATTGGACACGAGTTCCGCGTCAGCTTTCGGCGAACACTCGTATCCAATCACGCGCTTAGTGCCCGAAAAATCGCGACTGCCAATGTTGCTCAATGGTGTTCTGAAAATGATCTATTACAACGTTATTGAGCATCGTCAAAAATCATCCAATCAAATAGTTTTAGCATTACTTGCTCGGCCTGGAAATGTTGCTACCAAGCAAAAATCATCGCTTACCCGGCTGGTTGAGGAAAAATACGGACGACATAAGAAATCCAACAACGAGAGCACTTAAATTTTCATGCATTTTCGAAACCAAAATACATCATCATCATCATCACCACCATCATCATCATTATTATCATTATCATCATCATCTTCATCATCTTCTTCATCTACTTCATCTTCACCTTCTTCAACTTCATCATCTTCATCATCTTCATCTTTATCATCTTCTTCATCATCTTCATCTTCTTCATCATATTCATCTTGTTCTTCTTCATCTTCTTCTTCTTCTTCTTCTTCATCTTCTTCTTCATCATCTTCTTCTTCACCTTCTTCCTCTTCATCATCTTCTTCTTCATCATCTTCTTCATCATCTCCTTCATCATCTTCTTCATCGTCTTCTTCGTCATCTTCATCTTCTTCATCTCCTTCTTCATGTTCTTCTCTTTCTTCTTCTCCATTTATTTTCCTTGAGGGCCCATGGAGTGATTGCCACCAAGCGGTGGTATTTTCCTTGAGGGCCCATGGGTTGATTACCACCAAGCGGTGGTAATCAAACGAAAGCTACAGCAAATACCAACATAATGCTGTAAGCTAGTTAGCTAAGTTAAATAGAAGGACGGTAATGGATTCAACGAATTGATTAGTATCATTTATAGAAACGATGTAATGAGGTAGTGAGTTCCGATCCTCGATAGCCAGGTGTAGTGTGAGAGTCTGGAGAAAAAGAGAAAATGATAGAATTGATTGTAATTTACATGGGTGATCTAAACAAGGACCGCCCTTATTTTCTATACGACGTTGCATCAAATTTACAGTAGTACCGGTTTGTTTAGTTTCACGAACAAAAAATGAAAAGAGTTTACAACTCCCTGTAACGCCGAATTAGAGTGCAGCTCTTGAGGAGAAGGAGCCAAGGCCACAAAGGTCACATGACCCCCCCCCCCTGAGGTCACGTGACCTTGGTGGGGTCACGTCACCCCCAAGGCCACGTGATCCCCTTCCCAAAATCATGTGGGGGTTGTGATATCTCGGGGGGGTCACGTGACCTAAGGGGGGTCACATGACCTGGGGGGGTCACGTGACCCCCAGGTCACGTAACTCCCAGAGAAATTTTTCCACTAGATTTAGCGGGGAAATTTACCCATGATGCACCGCGCGGTTACGCCGACGACGACGCGGCTCAAGCCGGGAACGGGCGCCTATGAGCAGCGCTCTAAAACTTTTTTTGTTTCTTAATAAAACTAACAAAACTCTTCTTTTTTTCCCTGAAAACAGGATACATGCGATAACTCAATTCCTGGGATGAATGAAACTGTTCCTGTAAAATTATGAATTGCCGCCTGGTGAAATACGTGGAGGACGACTTTATTTTGTCTAAAATATGGCGGTTATTTACAAATTGTTGACTTTACCAACACTGCAGTGGTAATATATTTTCATGTAAAAGGGAATGCTATGGAATATGTTAAGAAGAAATATTTCTCTTGTCTTAACATTCTGATTAATCTGGAGGAAACAGTACGCGTCCAGTGTGCATTAAGTGCGCGTCGTGACTTTCAATGCTTTGTCACGGCGCGCTTTGGGTAGTTTCGAGCGCGCTGCACACAAGAGATACTCATGCTCTCGTTAGGTACTAATAATCAAGATACGTTTAAACTTTTTCAGGAGTGGAGCGTGTCATCTGCAGGGCTTAATGAGAATTTTCTCGTGGGTTTTGCTTTCGTGGGTTTTGCTTTCGTGGGTGTGTATAGACCCTTTCTTCAAGGACGCCACCATCTTGAATTGTCGTCACTTCCAGTATGGGCGAAAACATTGTTTTGCCGTCGCCACGCCAATAGAGTGCATTTAGAAGAAAAGCGTAACCGTCACCCATTATCGTTTTCTCTCCCCCCTATTTTTTTACTACTTGCAGGTTGAAACGCTTTAATATTTTCTCGTTGCCCATACCGGATATGCCTAACTTGGCGGTCGGGGGCGAGAGTAAGCGGGAAAGGTCTATATGGCCTTGAACTCTCTGGGATCATAAATGGCGAGTAACCTCTTGCGGTAGACGAAGTAATACAGAGGAGAAAAGCCGTATCGGCGCCCTCTACGCCAACTACCCTAGTGAAAAAAGTCATTTGTATAAGAAATTTCTTGAATCCAATGAACACATATGAATCATACAAGATATATAAGAACATATAAGAACCATATAAGAACTATATAAGAACTATATAAGACCCATATAAGAAACTTATGAGAAACTTCTCACAAGTTTCTTATATGGCGTTTGTATGTTCTTATATCTCTTATATAGTTCTTATATAGTTTTTATATGGTTCTGATATGTTCTTATATATCTTGTATGATTCATATGTGTTTATTGGACACAGAAATTTCTCATACAAATTAGAATTTTCAATGGGGTATTGACTGCTCTTTGAAATTGTGACACCGCATGCCCGCTGCGCTGTCAAGTATAAGGTAGCACACCGGAGAAATGCCGATTTGGATCAAAATGAGCAACATTAAGGGCCTAGCTGCCTAGGTTGCGCCTAGTACGATTTTTCTCCAGGATGTTTGTTAGTGCCAGACTTCTCTCTTTTTTTTCTTTTAGGAGGAACGAAGGAACGCCGCCGTTCCATTTTAGATCGGTAAAACTGGAACAGGAACTCGTTACATTTTTACTGAAACGGAAAGAGTAACGGCGTTTCTTTTTTCGTTCAGTGGGGTAATTTTTATTTTATTTCTACGAGGGAAATTTCCAAAGTATAAAAACTACATCTTTACGAAATTATTGTTTTTAACTCATGAACGTTTTGGTTACTTATCTTAGGATTTACATTGTGTGGTCCTCGCTTGGTAACAGTCGGGTGCAGGAGAGCTAGTGGACATCAGTGATTCGTTTTTTAGTGCCCGAGACTGCGGTACTTCGCTCCACGAATCCTCATGCACGCAGAAATCTAAGGGCGACAACAGCCATTTCTGAACTTTCATAAATAGACCTACAGTTACAACAAAATCACAGTTTATTACCAGACATTCAACGCACCCTTGTATCCCGAACATTGGTCACTTAAACGATAAACAAAAATTAACCTTTATTTCTTGTCCCCTTGTCCCCCACCATCAAACTGAACAACAAATCCAACCTTCACAAAGAACTACTTGTAGTTTTCAACACTGACCTTCCAAAAGCACTACCCTCTATTTCACTTGTTCCTCTTGCGGACAGCAACATCGATGAGCAACTGTTGTTAAGTTCGAACAAGGGACTTTGTTAGATTGAAACGTGTGAGGTTGTTGTCAAACGCTCGTGAAATGCGGGGTAACAATCCATTTGGCTCGTCTGAATCGTTCACTTCAAACATGAATATGGTTAAAAGCTGAGATTTTTAAACTTGAATATATCAACAATTAAAACCTTGATTCCGCTTGTTTTCTTCTTGTTGTGCCCTTCCATCCCAACATATCAATTCGTATGTTCTTATTTTACGGGATATATATATAAAAAAAAAACCTTTGCTTGATATAAGTCAATATTGTTATCAGAAAAATAAAAATGTAACGTATATGTAACGACAGGTTTCATTTTTAACTCTAACGGGAACGAGTTCATTTTTCACAGATGGAACCTGTAACTGGGAACGCGTTCCGAAAATCAGAAGCAACGAGGAACGAGCTTTCGTTCCCTTTTTTGAGGAACGTGTACAATACTGCTTTACCGACAGCAGAATTTTTAGTTGGCACAAGAACGCGATCACTCGTGAAGTGAAGGAGGGCTACCATATCCTCAGAAGTGGCAGAGACTGTGTCAGCCACACGGTGGAGGCATTATCAGACAGTTCGAATTTCTAAGGAGGACGATAAAGGTTCAACATGTGCCACCGTGAACTGGGGGACATCGGTCGCTAACTCGTAAAACGCAAAGTTGGGGCCGAAGTTCGCGGAGCGTGCTGATTGGGCTCTCGCGACGATATCGTCACGCGGGACTAGATGTCAATTGTCCAAAGTCTTTCAGTGGTCACATTCCACCGAGATTTTGAAACACAAAGTCGTAGCGAGTTTCATTGGATAGCGAGCAAAAAACACCGCGGGGCCAGCCGACTGAACGGCTGCACTGACTGCGTCATGCCCACGTGTCCCTGCACCCCTACGCCACTTCGAGTCAATGCTGTCTCGATTGTCCAAAGGCAGGCGGTGAATACAGTGAACTTTCTCGTCGCAAGATCGTCGTTTGTAGAAGTTATTGGTGACGACAAAACGTTTCACAACTTTCTGAAGAAGTTATTTGAGGCCAAAATCTTCCTTTCAGAAGAGAGAAAGAGAAAGAATAAGGGGGGGGGGGGGTGATGCTAGTGAAGGAGGGAAAGATTCCTACCCCGAATTTGTTATTATACCGCCCTGAAATGTCTGGGATATAGGAGGATATGCTCTGGGGCTGGCGTGATCGCCTCCCCACCCTCCTTCGACGCCACTGATGGGCCCCCTCCCCCCCCTTTCTCATTCGACGCCCCTGCTTAGAGGCTTTCCAAATAAGCGATGGCGAGGAACAGAGCAGCGTGCTATTTTAAAAATAAAAGTTCTGGGGGTAATGGAATTATAATAGTTAGCGTTTCATAAACTCACGTGCGGCCATGACAGACTTTCAAGCGAGAGGCTCGTGCTAGGGCTCGTAGTATGCAGGCGCGTTCAGTGAAATACTTTTGTAGTTCCTACGCTTGACGCCAGAGTCAGGATTATCAGTTGTGAACTACAAATTCGATGGTTCGTGGTCTAATCAAGGGTGACAAGTTTGATTGCGTACGATGGAAGCTAGTCATCTCGGCTCCTCAAGTCGGCCAGGAAGAAGGTCCTGGCACTGTTCCTCACCTCCCATCCCAGAAGATCCACTGTAGGGGGGAAGGGTTGGGGGGGGGGGGGGGGGGGGGGGTTGCAAGCCAAGGCTTGAGGAGGCGGCGTGTTGGGAGGGCACCATCAGAGCTACGGGAGTGGGTCGCTTAGTCCTTAGCCATCCGGAGTGGGATATGTAGGTTACCTAAAAACCGAGCTCGCGTGACTGCGGGACGGGTAAGGGGAAAGTCCCGGCCATCCTTTTCCTTTCTTTCCGGTGCCTCTACCCCCCCCCCCCCAACACACCCACCCACCCACCCACCCACACACACACACACACACAAACACGCACGCACGCACGCACGCACGCGCACGCACACACACACATCCCTATCTTGCAGCTTTAGCTACAAGCGTGGATACCCGCGGACAGACGACGTTCAAATAAACTGCTGTTGTGAATTAAGAAAATGTGCTCGTTTGTGTTTCTCGTCCGTTGTCTGTTTATTCTTTCGTGTTGTTGTAATATTGACAACCTGACGTTACTCTCATTTCCGTTGATGAAAGCAGAATGAATCCCTGTTTCGCTAATCTCGGTGAGCCGACCACACCGACGTTCTCGGTGGCCTAAAACAGGGAACACATGAGCGACAAAAACGGGCACCGCGCGCCGATTCCCATAGCAACAGCCCAGGACACTCTGATGTCGACCTATGCCAAGCCGCCATGTCACAGCATGCGCGCAAGTTGCCACGGAAATTGCCGCGCGGCGCCCGTTTTTGTCGCTCATGTGTTCCTTGCATTAGAGGCGGAAAGTCACTACATATAAAAAAATATTTAAGTAAAACGATTGAATTCCGCCGACGGGGGAACAACTGCCTGTAGGCGAAAGCTGCCGGAAAGCGGACAATGCTACTTGGCTGGTTCTGACCAAGCCACGTCGGGTTAAGGCTGTTTCACATACTGCGATTCTCGTCCGAAATTGGTGCGATTTCTAGTAAATGTGCGAGTAAAATCGCAGTCGCACTGTCGCAGCAGATCTGCGACTGCTTTCCACCAAGCTGGTAATTTTTCGCTAAGTCGGTGCGATCACTTCATCGTCAACCAGTCGTTCATTCCACCAGCTTTCATTCGCGATAGTTGCGTATATGAAAATAAATTTAGACACCTTAAAACTATTGGTTTCGTGCTTAATTATTAAACATTTCTAGTTACAGATTGTATTCGTAAAACATCTGTGTTCATTAAAACGTTTTTGTTGTATTTTAGGCAAAGTCAAGCGCTCCGCGTCCGTGTCCGAACATCCGGCCGCGCCGACAGAAATCGCGAGGTCGTTGGAGCATGCGAAACCAAACATTGCGATCGCACTCGCTGCGTCGGCTGTCGCACCGATTTTTTTCGCAACCGTCGCTCCATGTGAAACAGGCTTTACAAAAAACAAAACAAATTAGTCGTTAGTTGTTTATACAGCAGGAGCTTAGTCTGCCAGAACATTGCGACATTGTTACCCACGGTAGATGAGCGATTTAGCCAGTGCGGTACAACAGCTAGCCTGGGGTCTTTAACGTGCACCACGCAGTAGTGATACACGACCGCACGCCGGTACGATGCTCATCCAGATCGAAACGAGCAGAGGTGGGGATTGAACCCAGGATCCCTGGGTTCTGCGCAGGCTTTACACTTTTATCGTATCCAAACGCCCGAGAGAAATAAAAGAAACAGTAGAAGTGTTTTTACTAAATTATGCTTTATCGGTGGAAATAACAATATCAGACTCTCAATTTCGACGGTGTTGATTTTAGAATGCTGTTATGCCAAGTCATCGCCGTGCTTTTTAGAGACCATGAAGCATGTTCGTCGCAGCTGAGAATCCTTGTCGTGACGTCACACGTTTGAGCCACGGTCGTTTCTGCGCGCTTGTTCAGCGCCCTGGGAGTAATAGGGCGTTTTCGCCCCTTCACTAGAAAACGCCACGATAATAATCGGAGCTGCCGGTTTGTGAGAAAACAAAAATGATAAAAAAAACAAAAACATCGCGGCGATCTGCCAGCTTCTCCCACCCCTATGTAATAACACAAAGGATCTTAGTGTTTGTTGAGTTTGGCGACCCTGCTATCATTGGCCGGGCTGTGTGCCGAACACACTTGCAACGTTGCCACGTGTGAAGGATTTTGTGTTTTGTCTTCGTTTTCTTCTAGTAAATAATATACGCTCTGTTCACCCTTAAGCTGACACTTGCTGCTCCGCATGCAGCGCGAGGTTTCTGCTCTTGCACCGCTCCTTCGCTCAGCTTAAAGGAGCGATGCAACAATTTTTGTACTTTGCGCAAAAACCGTTTAAAACGGAACCCTAACGTTAAAACTGTTCTTGTAAAATTATGAATTGCCGCCTGGTGAAATACGTGGAGGACGACTTTATTTTGTCTAAAATATGGCGGTTATTTACAAATTGTTGACTTTACCAACACTGCAGTGGTAATATATTTTCATGTAAAAGGGAATGCTATGGAATATGTTAAGAAGAAATATTTCTCTTGTCTTAACATTCTGATTAATCTGGAGGAAACAGTACGCGTCCAGTGTGCATTAAGTGCGCGTCGTGACTTTCAATGCTTTGTCACGGCGCGCTTTGGGTAGTTTCGAGCGCGCTCTACACAAGAGATACTCATGCTCTCGTTAGGTACTAATAATCAAGATACGTTTAAACTTTTTCAGGAGTGGAGCGTGTCATCTGCAGGGCTTAATGAGAATTTTCTCGTGGGTTTTGCTTTCGTGGGTGTGTATAGACCTTTCCAGCGACAGTCTCGAACGAAGCGATTTACAGCGCGCGTCCCTGGTTTTGAGCAGACTTGTACCGTACGCATTACAAGTAATCAAATTACTTGTAATCGATTACTTTTTGAAGTAATTTTATAATCAGCTGATTACTTTTACTAGGCAGTAATCACAAGAGTAATCTGATTACTTTTTGAAGTAATAAAATTACTTGTAACCGTTACAATTTGTCCACGACACCCCCCCCCCCCCCCCCCCCCCCCCCCGGGCACACGCCTTTTTTTTTTTTTATGAAATGACAAAAATGAAATTTGCTTTTTTGTTTTTTTCGAACGGAGAAAAAGATTTTTGCGGAGCTGTAGGAAACGAGGTCAATCTCTTTCTATGTACAGTTTCTGTGGAATGTCCGTTTTTTTTGTTTTTTTTTGAGCTGGGGACTGCGAGTGGAAAGCCCCAGGGAAGCCACAGTGCGTAACAAAGGCCCTTCGGGGCGAAGTTTGAGGGAGCAGAATGTAGCTTTGTGAGTCCTTCGTTCAAACTGGCCCCCTCACGCACACACACACAGAAATAACAAAAATAAAAAAATCCTGCTTAGGGTACCTACTCGTAGCCCGGAGGAGAACCAGAACCGAAGAATGCCTAAAGCGGATGCAAAATATAACAAAGGCAGTTGAAATATTTCCTTATTTCCCCTACGTGGTCTTTGTGACAAGCAACGTTTCGAGTTGAGAAGTGGTCGGGGCGATCTCTTCCGCTAATGGATACTACACATGATCCGTTTGAAATCCTGGAGCTGCTGCTCTTTTGTATAACATGCGAGCTTATCTACATGTGAATAATAAAATAAGCGACGCAAACTTTGAGCGACAACCCTTGCTCAAGCTTAACAAGATCAAGAACCCCCTCCGCCCCCCCCCCCCCCCCACACACACACACACTCACACACGCACTGGCGAACGCCCAAATCATTAAACGTCTCCAAACGAATTCTATGCTTGTGTCCGCATTGTGAAGGTGCAACGACCACGAAGAGGGAGCCAGCTTGTGCAAATGTGAAATATAGGTTGGAAGTAGTTCATTGTCATGAGCGCTAAAGATGTGTCTTCACACACAATAAAGTAATCGGAAAAGTAGCGATTACTTCTTTAAGTAATGTCCAATTACTTTTGCCGTCGAGTAATCAAGTAATCTAATCGAATACTTTTTAGCCAAGAGTAATAGTAATTGTAATCGATTACTTTTTTTTAGTAACGTGTACAAGACTGGTTTTGAGAGTGTACGTCAGTGTTGCCCGACTGCGCTGAGCTGTGGAGTTTCTCGTCAGTGGGCTGTGGCAGCCTGCGTAGGCGCCATTCCGGACGCTGGTAGCGGCTGAATTGCCGCGTTTTCTCTTTTATTTTGTGTTCTGTGGCGAAGATAATTTATAGAGGTCTTTAAGAAAGCAGTGCTCTATTTTTGGGAACAAAAACAAAGAATTGAAAGCTGTTTTGGTGAGTCCATGCGCGACAGAACAAATGCAACTGGAATGATTGTTTCATTTTATGTTCATCGTTTTACGGCACCGTACACTCAGCCGTGTCAATCTATATAGGTCAAAATATTTGACCACACAGGATATCCGAACAGCATGGATATTCCCCGCCCACAACATGAAATTCAATGAGTCTCATCAATCGAACAACATATATTGTACGTACCCCACGGTGCCGCATTATCCGAACAGGATCTGAGAAAGGTCTCAAATAACACAGCATATCCAATATACAGTGTCGACGATAGCCACTTCGCGATAATCGGACGGAATCCGGCGTGTTTTGGGGAACATGTAGAAGAAAGCAGCTTTTTTGCACAGCTTCAAAGCAAATGAACGAACGTGTCTATTCTGTCCCCACACCCCGGACCCGACTCTATTAGCTATTTTTCGCGAAGACCCGGAACACAGAGGCCGGGAAGGCTTTTTGGAGATTATCTCAACGGAAATAATCCTCCAAGAACGTCGAACTGCCTGCGTCGCGGGCTACTTGACGTTCGTTCTCTTCGTTCGTTTCCTGCGAAGGCCCAGCAGGCTACGAGCCCTGGTATTCTCTGGTTCTCACACTGGAAGATAACAGAGAAAGGGTAAGCAACCTTAACCGGTTGAATAAAGCAAAAACTTTTAAGAAAAGCCGGCGAACTCCGAATGCAAAATGCAGGTGGGGAGTCACGCTGACCGGGTTTCCACAGCTCAGGCGGGTGCCAGAAATTTCTGGCTGATAGGGGTCGCTCGATTCGCAAAATGGCGGCGGCCAGAGCGCTCTTTTTGCAAGGGTCTATAGACCCTTTCTTCAAGGACGCCACCATCTTGAATTGTCGTCACTTCCAGTATGGGCGAAAACATTGTTTTGCCGTCGCCACGCCAATAGAGTGCATTTAGAAGAAAAGCGTAACCGTCACCCATTATCGTTTTCTCTCCCCCCTATTTTTTTACTACTTGCAGGTTGAAACGTTTTAATATTTTCTCGTTGCCCATACCGGATATGCCTAACTTGGCGGTCGGGGGCGAGAGTAAGCGGGAAAGGTCTATATGGCCTTGAACTCTCTGTGATCATAAATGGCGAGTAACCTCTTGCGGTAGACGAAGTAATACAGAGGAGAAAAGCCGTATCGGCACCCTCTACGCCAACTACCCTAGTGGAAAAAGTCATTTGTATAAGAAATTTCTTGAATCCAATGAACACATATGAATCATACAATATATATAAGAACATATAAGAACCATATAAGAACTATATAAGAACTATATAAGACCCATATAAGAAACTTATGAGAAACTTCTCACAAGTTTCTTATATGGCGTTTGTATGTTCTTATATCTCTTATATAGTTCTTATATAGTTTTATATGGTTCTGATATGTTCTTATATATCTTGTATGATTCATATGTGTTTATTGGACACAGAAATTTCTCATATAAATTAGAATTTTCAATGGGGTATTGACTGCTCTTTGAAATTGTGACACCGCATGCCCGCTGCGCTGTCAAGTATAAGGTAGCACACCGGAGAAATGCCGATTTGGATCAAAATGAGCAAGGCCTAGCTGCCTAGGTTGCGCCTAGTACGATTTTTCTCCAGGATGTTTGTTAGTGCCAGACTTCTCTCTTTTTTTTCTTTTAGGAGGAACGAAGGAACGCCGCCGTTCCATTTTAGATCGGTAAAACTGGAACAGGAACTCGTTACATTTTTACTGAAACGGAAAGAGTAACGGCGTTTATTTTTTCGTTCAGTGAGGTAATTTTTATTTTATTTCTACGAGGGAAATTTCCAAAGTATAAAAACTACATCTTTACGAAATTATTGTTTTTAACTCATGAACGTTTTGGTTACTTATCTTAGGATTTACATTGTGTGGTCCTCGCTTGGTAACAGTCGGGTGCAGGAGAGCTAGTGGACATTGGTGATTCGTTTTTTAGTGCCCGAGACTGCGGTACTTCGCTCCACGAATCCTCATGCACGCAGAAATCTAAGGGCGACAACAGCCATTTCTGAACTTTCATAAATAGACCTACAGTTACAACAAAATCACAGGTTATTACCAGACATTGAACGCACCCTTGTATCCCGAACATTGATCACTTAAACGATAAACAAAAATTAACCTTTATTTCTTGTCCCCTTGTCCCCCACCATCAAACTGAACAACAAATCCAACCTTCACAAAGAACTACTTGTAGTTTTCAACACTGACCTTCCAAAAGCACTACCCTCTATTTCACTTGTTCCTCTTGCGGACAGCAACATCGATGAGCAACTGTTGTTAAGTTCGAACAAGGGACTTTGTTAGATTGAAACGTGTGAGGTTGTTGTCAAACGCTCGTGAAATGCGGGGTAACAATCCATTTGGCTCGTCTGAATCGTTCACTTCAAACATGAATATGGTTAAAAGCTGAGATTTTTAAACTTGAATATATCAACAATTAAAACCTTGATTCCGCTTGTTTTCTTCTTGTTGTGCCCTTCCATCCCAACATATCAATTCGTATGTTCTTATTTTACGGGATATATATATAAAAAAAGAAACCTTTGCTTGATATAAGTCAATATTGTTATCAGAAAAATAAAAATGTAACGTATATGTAACGACAGGTTTCATTTTTAACTGTAACGGGAACGAGTTCATTTTTCACAGATGGAACCTGTAACGGGGAACGCGTTCCGAAAATCAGAAGCAACGAGGAACGAGCTTTCGTTCCCTTTTTTGAGGAACGTGTACAACACTGCTTTACCGACAGCAGAATTTTTAGTTGGCACAAGAACGCGATCACTCGTGAAGTGAAGGAGGGCTACCACATCCTCACAAGTGGCAGAGACTGTGTCAACCACACGGTGGAGGTATTATCAGACAGTTCGAATTTCTAAGGAGGACGATAAAGGTTCAACATGTGCCACCGTGAACTGGGGCACATGGGTCGCTAACTCGTAAAACGCAAAGCTGGGGCCGAAGTTTGCGGAGCGTGCTGATTGGGCTCTCGCGACGATATCGTCACGCGGGACTAGATGTCAATTGTCCAAAGTCTTTCAGTGGTCACATTCCACCGAGATTTTGAAACACAAAGTCGTAGCGAGTTTCATCGGATAGCGAGCGAAAAACACCACGAGGCCAGCCGACTGAACGGCTGCACTGACTGCGTCATGCCCACGTGTCCCTGCACCCCTACGCCACTTCGAGTCAATAGAGAGTTTTAGAATAGGGGACCCCAAAGCTTGGGGGCCCCAAAGAAATAGGGGCTCACCACTGCGCATGCGCAGAACCCAAACTCCGTTTGGGGCTTTGGGTTGGCGCTTGGGGCCGGGTTGCGTCGGCCAACATGGCGGCGGCCTTTCCGCTCGCTTCGGAGAAAATTCTTCATGGTCGCTGCAGTATTAGCCAATTTCGTTGCCAATGAATAGTGCAACCGCCTTTCCATAGCCTCCTCTATACGGAGAAAGCCTGGCACATCGACGACGGAGCCATAGAGCGCGCGGCCGCAGGAAAGAGGAGAGGAGGAGCGCGCCGAACGGTGACCAATATGGTAGTGCAGAGCAGAAAGGGCAGACCTAGACAGCGAGCGCTTGGGTCGTGAGCGGCCGCTCCCCGAACCACGCTTGTTTTTGCGTCTTCGTCACTGTCGTTTTCGTACTCCGGGAGAAACGGGCGCGGCGATTCGTAAGGGCGCAGAGAGAAACGGGAAAGGGTGGACGTTGAGGTTCTCCTCTCCACGATAGCGACAAGAAAAGAGAGAAAAAAAAAAAAAAGATTGTTTCTGCGTTTGGCCGTTCGCTCTTTTGTGGCGCTAGCGGACAAGGTTCTCTCCGCTCCCGTTTCTCCGCCCCTCCTTTCCCATTTACGGCGGCCGTCTTTTCACGCGACGCGCCAGGCTTTCTCCGTATAGAGGAGGCTATGGCCTTTCGCTTCGCTTTGTCTCGCTTGAATCACAAAGAATGAGCGGTGGGCTCGCCCCATTTTAAAGATCGTCCCCTATTCTGGCCGTTTCTAAGCCTTAAACATACGCGGTAACCGTTGACATGGCAACGTATTGCTACTCCGCGGCTCCAAGTAGATTTTGTTCGTGGCACAATACCTGCATCTTGAAAACAAGTATTTCAAGGCTTCAAAGTTACTCCAGCTCAGATCTAAATAGTGCAGCTGCTCGCAGAGTATGCGCCCTCGCGTTCGTCTCAGTCTCGGCATAGTTGAAGGCTTAAATCTTCGGCTGCAGATGGTCAAAGCGCACACGAACGCCCAAAAAATTCGAGAACGAAACATACCCCAAAAAACTCGAGAAAGAGCACAGAAGGAAGAAAATAGAACACAGGAAAGAGCGCTGAATCCGAACTTATGCACGGTGAAAGAAAGAGAAAGAGGAAGCTTCAGACATGAAGCCCACGCGCACCCACAGGGTAAAAAAAAAAAAAAGAAAGAATAAAAACAGATACATTACTGAATTACAGTAGAAAAGGGGAAAACTGACATTATAAGGTCACGGCAAAAAAAAAAAAAGAAGATGAGAAAAAAGTTCACACAACTACAACGTGGGCGGAGCGCGCGCTTGACCGCCGACTAGGAAGGACGTGTCCTTTCGAAGCTCCGCAACCCAACCCAGCGCGCCCAAGTCGATCATGGTCGACAAATTTGCAGCCACATTTGCTGCAGTTCTACGCCAGTCCTTGGCCCAGCCACCGGCTCAACCAGGACTTGCGACACCCATCAGCTCGGCCTCTTCGCCATGGTTCCGGCCGGCTCCAACACCGGCCGTATCCACCGCCATGACAGCATCCCAGCGCCAGCCCGCCCAGGCCCTGCCGCAAGGTATGCTCAACTTCTGCAAATCGATGGTAGGCCGCTACCTCGAACAAGTATCCAAAGCAGACATGCACGCCTGCCTCCAGACGGCGATTTCTGAGGTCCACTTGAAACGCAACTCGAAACTCGGCCTGACTAAGGATCCATCACACCAAGCCTCGTCTACTCCCAAGCCTAACACGGGGCAAACCACTACCATCCCGTCACGAAAACCACCGAAGAAAAAACTCGACAACGCCGACGTCGCGATTGAACACCACGCGCCCGGCGACAAAGACATGGAAGCGGGGTCGTCAGAAATGACCCCGTCGGCGACAACAGCTGCCCAAAATCCTTCCTCAAGTGGGCTCTCCTCTTGCTCTGATGGCGCTGCCGCGGCCTCAACGTCGCTGTTCACCTACACAGCTAACAAAGAAGAAAACAGCGACAACGATCACAACTCGCCCCACCCATGGGTGACAAAGCTTTAAAAAAAAGCGGCCAAGAGAGCACGCCTTAGCGCAAAATCCAACACGCGCACCGTGGACTCCCCGCCTAAACCCAAAACGCAAGAGCGCCACATAATCACATTGCGCCCAAAGACCAAGACAGACGTCACAACTCTCCCAAAAAAAGGGCTAATGGAGGCCATCACCGCCTCCGTCCAGCTCGCACAGGGTGCGGTCTCCATTAAAACCACCAAGGAAACCAACACAACAACCGTCATGGTAAACTCCGAGGCCACCGCCCAAACCCTTCTTGGCATTACCGAAATCCATATTGCTGGGAAACCCCCTCTACCCATCCAGGCGTACAAGCCAGTCGGCGACAACCAAATCCGCGGTCTCATCTATGGCATCGACCAGGGAGAAGAGAATGTTTCACTGATGGCATGCCTGGAGACTGAGGGGTCAGTGATTGTGGCAGCTCGGCCGATGAGCCGAGGAGGCAATACTGCACTCATCACCTTCCAGGGAACCCATCTACCCAGACACGTCTGGTACAGGCGCAGCGTCCTGCAGGTATACCCGTACAGGGCACGAGCTGTGACCCGCAGCAACTGCCATAAGATCGGCCACAAGCCGGACATCTGTCCAGAACCCCAGGTCTGCCCCACGTGCGGAAAGCCCCACGAGGAGACAATGGACGACCAAGGAAGCGTGACCTGCCCTTCCCCCATCCCTTTCTGCCAAATGTGCCGAAAGAATGGACACCTGGCTACAGACAAATACTGCCCAAGGAGACTTGATATTGTCCGCAAAATTCGACAGGCGGCGCGACGGCGCACCACTCCTCCGGGGTCTCAAGACAACTCAAAGGGCATCCGACAAGACTACCGCAAGAAGCGGGGAAACGGTCAACAGCCTGCGCCCCAGCTAACTGCTCCTACAACGATTACCATCGACCCTGCCATGCTGCTCCAGCTCTTCACGGCCATCGCCGCCCAGACCGACATTGCCGTGCAAAGCAACCTTAACCCTCCAGCATGGCAGTAAACGTTACCCAGTGGAACTGCCGAGGTTTGCGGTTACGTGCCGCAGAACTCAAAGCCACGCCTCATAACAAACCACAGGAACGCCCAGACGCCTACCTATTGCAAGAAGTCTACTGTACCACCGTCAAGCTGACCGGCTATAAGTCCTACGCAAATCCCTCGATACCGTCCGTTAGGGCGGGCCAGTTCGGAGGCCGGGAAGGACAAGCCATGATCTACATCAAGAAACACTGGCCGCAGCATAAGATCGACCTTCAACAATGGTGCACGGAACATCAGGAAGTGGTAGCCGTCCGAACCACCCAGCAAGACATTCCTGTCATTCTGGTGTCCGTGTATTACCGACCTGGGGCTTCCGTCAAGGAACCCAGGGACCACGGATGGATTGCTCACCTCGACGGCCTTTACCCAAAAGAGCAGAAGATAGTCGGGGGAGACTTCAACCTCCAACACACAGCGTGGGGCTACGCCAAGGACACCTCGGCAGGCCAAAATCTTTTGGATGAAATGACCCACCACCGCTACACCCTGATGAACACCGCAGGGATGAAGACATGGCTGAGCTGCAACGCTCGGCAGAATCACACCACCCCAGATACCACCTGGACAAACAGCCCACACACGGCCAACCACACTTGGAAGCCGGAGGCCGACACTCGCGGGAGCGATCATCTGCCCATCAGGATAGTCCTGGCCCTCAACGGATCGGCGGCCTCCAAGCCCGGGAAACGGCTCGTACATGTCGTGAACTGGGACCTATACCGGAGCAAACTCCAAAGCAGCACAGCACCAACGGTCTTCGAGTCCATCAAGGAGGCCCTCCTGGCCGCGACCACGAAGAAACAAATAAAGCTCGACACTCCCATCCCGGACCTTCACCTGTTGAATCTCTGGGCTCGGCGGCTGAGGGCTCTACAACGCTACAGAAGAGGCCCGAAAAACGCGAGAGCCTTGAGGGAGGTGACAAGAGCCACGGTAGCTGCCCGCAAATAGGCGGTTCAGCTCGATCGGCAAAAGTGGCTGGAGTTCAGTGCCTCGCTCTCGGAAAAAAACATCTGCTCAAAAACTATGGGCAGTCAGCAGAGCCATGCTGGGCAAAACAAGGGATCGCGCAGCGACCCTCACGCTCGCACTCACGACAAAGAAGACGGTTGAAACCAGGGATGGGCAAAATACATGCAAATATGTATCGAAATACAAATACAAAATACTTCGTCAAAAATGTATTTAATTACAAATCTAATTACATTTCCAAAAAAGCATTTAAATACAAAATACAAATACAACCAAATGTATTTGGTCTCCTCCAAATACTTTTCCAAATACATTCCTAAAAATTTGCGTCAGCGACTTCAGGGCACCGGCAACGGGTTTCTGAGTATCTCATTTTAATTTTGCATCGCACACTCGGGAGTTAGTGTGCGAGGCTCTATTACCGTAATAGAAATATAATCACAAAAAAAATGCAATCAGCTTGGACGTAATAGGTGAAAAAAGTACAGTTTCAAGCAGCTTTTTTTGTCGATTACATTTTGGTAGAGACCAACAAAGAACCGAGACGACCAAGGCGCAGCACTAGCCAGAGAATTTTTTATTGTTGCAACTCGCACCAGTTACAAAAATCTGGGCGACCCGCGCATTTAGAATATTCCAGGCAAAAATATGGATGGAAATCAGGCTGGAAAGCATCACAAGTTGTCACAGGCACTTATTTAGCCAGTCTGCCTGTGAACGTCGATTACGTCACTATTCTTGCCCTCGACTAGCACCGTAATCACAGTCACTAAAAGCTTGTGCTTGATTGAGAGACACTGCATTCGGTGCAGAACGTAGTTTTCTTCCTGCTCTGGACAGTGCCTTTAAAAGCCCCATGGTCAAATAAAGGATGGAGACTATATCTTTCAACCACATGCATAAAAACAAGAATTGTAACTTTGGCAATAACATTTATTTAACATAATAGAGGCAAGTGCAACATTAAAGAGGAGACCTTCTCAATACAGTGTAATTTTGGTGCGTGCTAATCAAGTTTCGACTAGTAAGACTTCAGCAGCAGAAGCTTTTCGAACAACGTGTCGCTGAGACGACGCCTGTTGGGGCAAAGAATAAGGCTGCCAAGGGAAAATAGGCGCTCTACGGGGGCAGACGAACTTAAGTTTGTATTGTACCTCAAAAAGACGCGTTTCACAGCAGGGTACTCATGCAGCATTGTGATCGAGGTGCGCGTGTCCTGCAAGTAACGGAACACCTCAAAACGTACGCTGAATGCGCTCGACGTCGCGGTCGAGGGAGTGTGACCCGCAAAGTTAAAGAATGCGTCGCTTTCATCGGGTTGTGGCGCACAGTTCCCAGTAGACCCTGTAGACAGATCCTGCGCAGCCTGCACAAGGAGATCGCTGATGTCATGCGAACCATCGCGTGGCATCCAACGGGTCTTAAAATACGGGTGACTACAAGAAGCGATAATGGCTGGCTTGTCACCCAGGCACAACCACCTCTGGAAACGTCTCTCCAGACTGTCCAGGGCAGCCTGTGCGATCTTTTCCGTGTGCGGACTTTGTAAATTTTCCCGAACTTGTTCCAGCTTCGCTCGGACCGTGAACAACACCGGAAGCAACTCGCCGTAGTAACCACTGTTGCTGCTTCCTTGCAGGCGATCAAGCGCTGAAATTAATGAGTGAACTGTGAGTACAATGAACTAGTATGCGCGACATAAAATAAAAGAGGTGAAGGCACGCACGTTATAGACCAATTATTGTCCACGTTATGTATATTACTTTGTGGCATACAAAATTAAAGCAGCGTGCAAGACAGGACGCACTCGTCCTGTGTGGTTCTTTTTTTAGGTCCTTTCTTTTTTGCGCACTGTTTTTAATTTATTAGGTCATGAACCAACTCGCCTGCGTTGCTGCTTTATTTCGCTTTGTGGCAGGCTATTATTCATATCATAAATTTCGAGCTAATTAGGTTGGTGAGCATTACACACTATCTACCTGTAGCAATTGGCTTGAGTATGGTACAATATTCCTCAATAAACTCAATCTCCGAGGACTTCAAGGAGGGTAGCTGGAGCTCGTTCGAGAGGTCTTGTAATTTCTCCTTGTTCTGGGTGAGGACGTCCAAGGCGTGGTGCAGAGAGTTCCAGCGAGTGATGCAAGGGGCTGGTAGTTGCTTGCCAAGGATAGATGTAACGACTTCCGCTGATTTTGGCCGACCCGAGGCGCCCCAGTATTTCGAGCACTTACTCATGACGCTGGAATGGAGGCGGTTCAAAGCATGGTTCGCACTGATAGCTTTCTTGACGTCCGCCGTTGCGATTAAACTGAGCGTGTGACAGGCGCACCGCAGGTGCTGTGACAAAAGCGGGCCTGGGGGCTCGATCTCCTCAAACGTGACGAGCTCAAAGTCCTCGGAATCTGTTAAAAAAAAAATCCAGGCACAATATAGTTTGGTTGTAAAAGGTCTAAACTCTCAACTCTTAGAGCTTGCCTATACCTGCAGCACACGCTTCTTCGAAGGCCGTTACGCCAAATTCCTTGAATGCCTTCACAAAATTTGTTGCGTTATCCGTGACCGTGCCAGTAATCTTTCCTGTAGGCAGGCAGTAGTCTGTGCAAACGTCCGAGAGCAACTCGGCGACTCTGTCGTAGGAGTGGGTGCCAGCAAATCTCCTACAGGCAAGTGCGGCGGATTGTCGTTCTAGTGTCGCTTCCGATATCTGCAACCAAATCCGGTCGAAGAGGCTATAATAATGCGGTATAAAAATTATTTTACAGAACACAGGCCAGGTGGCCGCATATTTAAGAAAAAGTATGACAAGATAAATAGTAAATACCCAGTGGGCCGTCACACCCAGGTAGCTCTTAGTTGACGTTGACCACACATCGGCCGTAAGACACACGTACAGCGGTATTTTAAGTGCCGCCCTAACTCTTTCGAGATGGGCATCGTAGTCAGAGTCGACTCTGCGACCCAGAGTTTTTCTCGACATGACATTTATGGTTGCTGGGCAAGTACCTAAAAGGAAGTATAAAAATATGCCAAACAAAACAAAACTAAAATTCGATGACATAATCAGTCTACAATAACTGAAATATGCCAAACAAAACTAAAATACGATGACATAATCACTCTACAATAACTAAAATACACAAGCCAAGCTGAAGGCCATAAAAACGCACCTTTGACGAAGGCCACAAACTCTGGCTGCTCGACGAAGGTCAAAGGAAGCATCCCTTTCACAATCAGATCCGTCAATAAACTGTCGAACTTGGTCTGCGTGACCACGGGAGCACTTGGGACAGTCGCAAGCACGAGCCTCGTTTGCTTGAGAGCTGGTTCTGGGCCAGCGGTGCATTGTCTCTTTTTTTGGTTCGGATCACGCCGCACGTGCTCATCGTACTCGACAAGAACGAGAGGATGAATACGCTAGGCCAAATAAACAGAATTATAATAATGATAAGGTAAAAACAGTGACCCAAAATAAAAAGCTCAAGATCTAAATGAAAATTAGGATACCTTTAAATGTGTCCTAAAGTTGGAAGTTGCCGACCGTGACCCTGAAATAGTCTTTTGGCATGACTGGCAGATGGCCTTTACGTGCTTGTCTTCTTCCGCAATGACCTTTAAAAATTTTCCATCAAGGATATTCGGATTTTTCGCCTCTGACGACGTTGACGATGAATCAGCCATGCCCTGTCCCTGTATGTGTAGAAAAAGGCCTTTTGTGTATAAAACTAACATGGGGCGGTCTTTCAAAGACGACAGAACGTCATGTGATATCGCTTTTACTTCTGCTGACGAACTGTCAGTCCGGTATTAACACCGAGAACGAACACAAGCGTCGCCACTTTTTCCAGCTGATTGGACGATGTTCTTTTCTCATGTCACGGCAAAGGTGCTATCGCAAAAGGACGGGGTCCATATCACATGAGCGAATGACATTTTAGTGAACAGCGACATTTGAGCGAACCGACGTTTTAGCGAATAACGGGGGCGCGCGTTAACCCATCCGCCGCGCTGCGCTTTACGCCGCTTTGTGGCGACAGTCTGCGGCGGCTCATTACAAAAATGTGAACCCACTTGTCCCACCCGTAAACGCCGCTTCGCGGCGGCCGACTGTTCGCTAAAGTGTCATTCGGTGAAACGTGGGCGTTCGCTAAAACGTCATTCGATCAAGTGAGTGCCTCCCCCGCGGGGTCGACTTTGTTTCACGTTCAGTCAGAGCGCATCGAACCCTGCGGGCCATCCCAGCCAACCCAGCGCCGGCAGAGTATCACGTGACCTTACGGTTGGGACGAGCGACACGCGGAGCTCAAGGCCTCTTCACGCGCTCTCAACGCTGGATTGGGTGGGATGGCGCGTAGTTCCGCTGCGCTCCGACCAAAACGCAGTATTCGCCTCAAGATCGAACCGTCACGCGCACGGTGCCTCAATTTGCACTCAATTGGAGCACAGTGAAGGCTACAGACGCGTGGTCGAAGCTCAAAAAGGCGCTAATTTAGCGTCTAGCTAAACGCAGCGTCTCAAGCCAAGATCTCGCGTCTCTAGCGTTGCTTGTGGTTCACGTTGAAAGCGGGGACGGTTGTGGTCATCTGCTCTGCGTTCACGAGAGAATGCCCATAGGAAACCATGTATAAACAAAAGCACATGTCCCCGCTTTAGAAACTGGACCTCGAGGCGAATAGCGCGGGTTGACTAAAAAGAAAAACAAAAACGAAATCTATAGACGGACGCCGCGAAACGCTGTCAAAAGAAGCAATGTATTAATCAGCAACCTCTTTTTTTTTCTCTTCTTCTTCTTTTTTTGCGAAATCAGCTCTGTCTTTTCACCCAAACCACGCTGTCAACCAGGGAGATGATAACGGCATTTCACTTGCGTCGACGGGCTGCCCCCCCGTGCGGTCCACATGGACTGGCCGTCACACCAGCTCTAGTTCTTTAGCAACTCACCAAGCAAGCGCTCCTCGAAGAAGAAAGAGAAAGAAAGAAAAAAAAAACAAAAAAAAACGCAGGCTTGCGTGATGTTGTTAAGTACTTTCACGACAGCACATCAGTTTGGCTCACATACATCAATTTTGCTCACAAGATATTAAGATTGCGGAAATAAAACTAAATGAAATTAAACACAAACCAAAAAGTCGTTTCGAAGTTATCAGCAGCCAATCCGCAATCGTGCAAACGGTCAGTACGGGAACATTTTTTTTACTGCGGCGTATCTTACTGAGGCGTAGAGGCCGGCAACCTGTCAGAGGGAAGGGGTAACTACTAGGACTTGGGTTTCTAAGAAGGCCACGCGTTCCAGCTGTACGAATCTTTGCGAAATGTCTACACTTCGAAAAAGCAATGAATTCACGAGTTAGAATATTCGCAACCCCAACTATGTGCTCTTTTAAACTCGCTCCTCTGTTTCAAGTTTCGTTCCCTAGGCTGCGCCAGCTTTCGCTGCGCATTCCAATCGCCGCGAGCTCTTCGTTTCAACGCGTCATGTATCGACCACTAGATAGCGGCGACTTCTTTGGATTTGCGAATAGGAAACCAACCACTAAGCGCCATCAACCACTTAGCGCCGCTCTGAAAACTTACCCTTCCGTCGAGCTCCCGCGAAGAAAAGCGTGCACTGTGACAAGCGCCCCACTCATCCGAACGAATCTCGTGGCAGGAGGCACTAGCACTAACACTGTTGCATGTCAGAAAACGTGGAAGTCCTTTGCAAAATCAACAAATAAAGAAAAGAAAAAAGCCCCCTCACCATTTCTAGACACCCTGGACTTCCAAGCCCCTAGCCTCCATGGCTTCGGTCATCGAGAACGTTGTATTGTGCTATTTGCTTTTCGTGTGCTCTATCGGCTCTGTGCGCGCGCGCGCGTGTGTGTGTGTAGAAAAAAGAGCGGGAGGGGGGGAAGGGGGGAGAGGGGGAGGGAGCAAGGAGTCTGTTTCTGCAAGGATGGCTCGTCTCCGGATCCCTTTTGCACGAGGCGTTCGATTCCGATCTCCCTGACAGTGCACAGACGGCGCCCTCAGGTCGGGGTCCCGGGCAGGCGTGCAGCAGCAGCAGGCTGGCAGTTTCAACAGTTTCAACCACTGTGGTTTCAACGTCTCAACTATGGCTATGCTTGCCCGCCGTGCCCGGGCGCCCGCGGTGAGCTGCGAGCGAGACGAGAAACAGGACTGGTGTATGAAAAGATAAAGAGTTTCTTGGTTTGTTGTTGCCGTTGACGTTGAGATGAAGACAGAGCAGCTTAGGACACGTCTTAGGATGAGCAAAACGAGTCGTAACAATGAATTTGAGAAATGTATTTTCGCGCACAAAATTGTATTTAATTACAATTGTATTTCAAATACCCGCGTTTTAGTATTTAAATACACACGTCAAATACATTACCCGATTTGTAATTAAATACAAATGCAAAATACACAAAGTATTTGAAATACGTATTTCAAATACTTGTATTTGAAATACTGCCCATCCCTGGTTGAAACGCTGGCGCAAGAGGCTGGAGACACGCTCTTCCCCCAGCCAGCGGCGACCAGCACCCCACCAGCTGTGGGGGACCCATACGAAAGGGTCAAGATCAACGAGAAAGACCCCATGAACCAACCTTTCATCAGAGGAGAAATGGAGGACGCTCTGCACCACGGGAAACCAAACGGCGCTCCATGTCCGGACGGAATAACCACCGCCATGCTCCGAAACCTTCCCGAAGCCACAAAAACTCGGCTTCTTGAAGACATTAACGAAGTGTGGCGCACTAGCAACATTCCAGACCAGTGAAACTCTCCACTGTTATTCCAATTCCTAAGCCCGGCAAGAAGCCGACCACCTTAGCCACCTTCCGTCCAATCTCTCTCACCTCCTGCGTCTGCAAGCTGGTGGAGAGAATGCTACTCGGCCGCCTCTCCTGGTATCTGGAGCGGACGAAAGCCTTTCATCCGACGCAGACAGGGTTCAGAACTGGCCTGGGCACGCAGGAAAGCCTTATCCTACTCTCCAAAGATCTTATTCCAAAGCCCATTCCACAGAAATTTAAAATCAGAACAGTCGTCGCGATCGATGTCAAAAAAGCCTTCGACAGCGTCCCGCACTGGGCAATTGTCCAAGAAGCGCGCGCCCTCGGCATTGAAGGCCGCGCCCTAAATTTCATCAAGTCTTTCCTCGAGACTCGCACCTTCGCGGTCCGGATCGGCAAACACCTTGGCAGCGCCAAAACCGAACAAAGTAGGAGTTCCACAAGGGTCAGTTCTGTCCCCACTCCTCTTCAATTTGGCCATGGCGCGTCTCCCCGGTCGACTGCAACAGGTATCCAACCTCCACTTCACCATCTATGCGGACGACGTTTCCCTCTGGACAGTGCGCGGCGACGTTCCGCAACAACAGCGCATCCTTCAACGGGGGATCGACGTCGTGACAGGTCACCTCCAAAGCGTAAGCTTAACCGCCTCGCCGGATAAGCCAACCTACGTAGTCATAGCCCCCAGACGGGAAAGGGACGCGAACATCAGCTCAACCCTTCACTTGACTCTCGCGGGCCAACCGATCAGATCAGCACCTGAGGTACGCATCCTAGGACTCCAATTCCACGAGGATGGCACCGCAAAGGCTTGGCTAACAATGGTCACCCAACAGTGCCAGGCAGCACTAAACGTCATTAGAAGGATCAGCGGCACCAGAGGAGGCGCTGACGAGGAAGTTGCCCGCCGCATGGTGAAAACCCTCATCGTCTCCCGCATCTGCTACGGTGCCCCCCACTACCGACTTACCAACACACAATGGAAGAAACTGGAAATCCTTACCAACAACGCAGCTCGAATTGTCACTGGCCTCCCCCGATATACACCGCTAGACAAGCTCAAGGCACACGCGAAGCTCAACACGGCTCGAGAAACCGTAGAGGAGAGAGCACGAGCTCATCTAGAGCGACTCCAACACTCAGCCTCCGGACGACAAATCCTAGAGATGATCGGCTCAGATATCAGAGACCTTCCCCCTCTCCCGGAGGTTGACCCCCCATGGAGCGACGATGTGTGCCTCGTTGACGATCGACCAGTACCAAGGGGAGCCGGGCCCAGTCGCCCTGGCAAGCAAGCTTGCCAAGTGCGACAGCACTGCAAACTCGTCCAAGAGTGGACGGACACCAATGAGAAGCTCGCAGTATACACTGATGCGGCCTTCGTCTCCTTCCCTAAACCGATTTGGTCCGCTGCGGTTGTGATTCCCCGCCTAGGAATCACCATGGCCGAAACATTGCCCGGCGGCACATCGGTCAAGGGCGGAGAACTTGGAGCTATCCAACTGGCACTGCGCACCGTCATCGAGAAGGAAATCCGACCGACACACCTACAGATTTTCACTGACTCTTCGGCTGCATTAATAGAATGTCGCTCTCGCCACTCCCCGAACAAGCGAGTTAAGGCAATCCGAAGGATGACCTCCGACTTAATTGCAGCCGGTACAACCATCAAAGTGTCCTGGATACCTGCCCACGCAGACATTCAGGACAACGTACAAGCTCACTGCATGGCCCGCGCGCATCTGGATTCCCCCCGCGAGCCGAGTAGTGTGCCAAGTCACCTACAAGAACACGGGTACTCGCCCCCGCCTGAGGTTAACGACGATGGCGAAGACCCAGACTACGACCCTGAGGAGGCAAAACAGCTCGTTAAAGAATCCTCAAGACAGACCCTGAGGGCAGCCCTGACCCCCTGCGTAAATCCGCTCCCGAGCGGAATGGGCAGGGGATCAACGGTGCTGCTCCGGAGGATAATCACAAACACCACATGCACACCGGCACGCAGGACGCATTGGACCAAGCCACCTACATCACCCCATTGCAGCTTCTGTCAAGACCCCAGCCTTCTTGCCGACCAAAGCCACTTACTCTGGGACTGTCCGGAGCTGGAAGAGATTCGCCGAAAACACATACCACCAGACGTATCCAGCATGGAGGAATGGGTCCATCCTCAGGGCCCTCCCGACAAACGTCGGGCAGTTATGACCACGCTCGTGGATTTCATCCACGATGCGGGGCTCACCGCCTATCTATAACCCCCCTCAACCCCTTCCCTTGGCCATAGATCCAGGCTTGTAAGCCACCGATCTCAGCCCCATTCTCCCTCCCCCAAAGGCCAATAAACGCTTTCTGAACTGAACTGAACAACTTGGGCTTCATATCTGAAGGTTCCTCTTTTTCTTTCTTTCACAATACATAAGTTGGGAGTCAGCGCCCCTTCCTGTGTTTTGTTATCCTCCTACTGTGCTTGTGCGCTGTTTTAGGTATGTCTGAAGTACCAGCTAGCTCAACTCTCTATGCTACTACGAGAACAAGCGTCAAATTAGAGCGCTACGCATTGGATTGTTTCGGCTGCACCTGAAGCGGGATGGCCGAACGAGTCGAGGCCGATCCAAGGCCAGAAGAAAATGGCGGAAGAGAAGGCTCCCGCGCACGTTCGCTTCTCGATCGACGATGACATTCATGTGCTACGCGAAGTGTACGCCACTAACCCATTCGAGGATTCCAAGAGATGGACTTCAATTGCCGAAAGGGTTTCCGTCTCCGAAGCAATCGGAAGAATTACTCCACGCGGGCCATCCGCGACCGGGTTGACCTGCTGCTGGCAGAGTTTAAAGGGAAGCTACGGAGCTTCTTGGAAAAAATGAGTTAGAAGTGAATTCTAGTGTATTTTTACCCCGTGAACCCGAATACCCAAACCATTTGCTGCGTAAGTATTGTTAAACGCGAGAAAAACGCGAAAGACAGTCGCTGTCCGTGACGTCATCGACGGCTCTTTTGGCTGCCCAAGGCTAGAAGGGCGGGGCTTCAGCCCTATTTTGAAATTGCTCTTGTGGCTCTCCGGCGCGTCGCATTGAAATATAATTTTGATATCTGTTATTCTAAAGGCCAAATGAACGCATTTCAAGCGTTTTTTCTCAAATGTAGAAGTGCCCCATCTTCCCTTTAATACGAAGCACATATTTCCCGGTGACTTCTCGTAACGTAACGTAAAAAAAAGAAAAAAAAAGAAAAAGAAAGAGGGGTTTGTGTGACCGAGTTTTTAGCCACGCAGTAGCAATACGTTACGATGTCAACAGTTACGACGCATGTTTAGGCTTAGGAACGGCCAGAATTAGGTACGATCTTGAAAACCGGGCGAGCCCACCGCTCATTCTTTGTGACTTGAGCGAGATAAACCAAAGCGAAAGCCGGCTGCACTATTCATTGGCAATGAAATTGGCTAATACTGCAGCGACCATGACGAATTTGCTCCGAAGCGAGCGGAAAGGGCGCCGCCATGTTTGCTGACCGAACCCGGCCCCAAGCAATTGGGGGCCCCACGCTATTGGTTGAATTTCACGTTGGGGGCACACGCCAACCCAAAACACCAAACGGAGTTTGGGTTCTGCGCATGCGCAGTGATGGGCCCCTTTTTCTTTGGGGCCCCAAAGCTTTGGGACCCTCTATTATAAAACTCTCTATAACTGTCGTGCTGCATCAGCTACAGGATGGGCTAAAAGCAAGCTACACCAACCAGCGTCGTGCCTGTGAACGGGGAATGGGCCGTCGAGTTCGCAGATAATTCTATTGGCGCAGATGATAGCCTGGTATTTGAGGGCGTGCACTCTCTTGTGACCAGAGAAGTAAATTCTGATTCAGAGATGGTTGGCAGATGGGTCTTGCTGTGCCGTTCCAACTGGTGTTTCCCTCCCTATGATTTGAACCGCAAGCCTCGATAAAGTGTCGTTTCAGCGCAAATTAATGTTTTGCGTTTTAATTATTTTTTACTGTCAAGAAGTTCGTTCGTTGTCCACAATGGCGCTGCATGCGAAAAAGGCGAGCGTGCTGCGTTGCGTCGTTACAAACCCTATTCTATAAGCAGGCTGCGTGAGGCGTCGGTGCGTTGGGTACCCCAAAGCGTTGGGTTCCCCAAAGCGTTGGGGCCCCCTATTCTAAAACTCTCTAATGCTGTCTCGATTGTCCAAAGGCAGGCGGTGAATACAGTGAACTTTCTCGTTGCAAGATCGTCGTTTGTAGAAGTTATTGGTGACGACAAAACGTTTCACAACTTTCTGAAGAAGTTATTTGAGGCCAAAATCTTCCTTTCAGAAGAGAGAAAGAGAAAGAATAAGGGGGGGGGGGGGTGATGCTAGTGAAGGAGGGGGAGATTCCTACCCCGAATTTGTTATTATACCGCCCTGAAATGTCTGGGATATAGGAGGATATGCTCTGGGGCTGGCGTGATCGCCTCCCCACCCTCCTTCGACGCCACTGATGGGCCCCCTCCCCCCCTTTCTCATTCGACGCCCCTGTTTAGAGGCTTTCCAAATAAGCGATGGCGAGGAACAGAGCAGCGTGCTATTTTAAAAATAAAAGTTCTGGGGGTAATGGAATTATAATAGTTAGCGTTTCATAAACTCACGTGTGGCCATGACAGACTTTCAAGCGAGAGGCTCGTGCTAGGGCACGTAGTATGCAGGCGCGTTCAGTGAAATACTTTTGTAGTTCCTACGCTTGACGCCAGAGTCAGGATTATCAGTTGTGAACTACAAATTCGATGGTTCGTGGTCTAATCAAGGGTGACAAGTTTGATTGCGTACGATGGAAGCTAGTCATCTCGGCTCCTCAAGTCGGCCAGGAAGAAGGTCCTGGCACTGTGCCTCACCTCCCATCCCAGAAGATCCACTGTAGGGGGGAAGGGGGGGGGGGGGGGTTGCAAGCCAAGGCTTGAGGAGACGGCGTGTTGGGAGGGCACCATCAGAGCTACGGGAGTGGGTCGCTTAGTCCTTAGCCATCCGGAGTGGGATATGTAGGTTACCTAAAAACCGAGCTCGCGTGACTGCGGGACGGGTAAGGGGAAAGTCCCGGCCATCCTTTTCCTTTCTTTCCGGTGCCTCAACCCCCCCCCCCCCAAACACACCCACCCACCCACCCACCCACACACACACACACACACAAATACGCACGCACGCACGCACGCACGCGCACGCACACACACACATCCCTATCTTCCAGCTTTAGCTACAAGCGTGGATACCCGCGGACAGACGACGTTCAAATAAACTGCTGTTGTGAATTAAGAAAATGTGCTCGTTTGTGTTTCTCGTCCGTTGTCTGTTTATTCTTTCGTGTTGTTGTAATATTGACAACCTGACGTTACTCTCATTTCCGTTGATGAAAGCAGAATGAATCCCTGTTTCGCTAATCTCGGTGAGCCGACCACACCGACGTTCTCGGTGGCCTAAAACAGGGAACACATGAGCGACAAAAACGGGCACCGCGCGCCGATTCCCATAGCAACAGCCCAGGACACTCTGATGTCGACCTATGCCAAGCCGCCATGTCACAGCATGTGCGCAAGTTGCCACGGAAATTGCCGCGCGGCGCCCGTTTTTGTCGCTCATGTGTTCCTTGCATTAGAGGCGGAAAGTCACTACATATAAAAAAATAATTAAGTAAAACGATTGAATTCCGCCGACGGGGGAACAACTGCCTGTAGGCGAAAGCTGCCGGAAAGCGGACAATGCTACTTGGCTGGTTCTGACCAAGCCACGTCGGGTTAAGGCTGTTTCACATACTGCGATTCTCGTCCGAAATCGGTGCGATTTCTAGTAAATGTGCGAGTAAAATCGCAGTCGCACTGTCGCAGCAGATCTGCGACTGCTTTCCACCAAGCTGGTAATTTTTCGCTAAGTCGGTGCGATCACTTCATCGTCAACCAGTCGTTCATTCCACCAGCTTTCATTCGCGATAGTTGCGTATTTGAAAATAAATTTAGACACCTTAAAACTATTGGTTTCGTGCTTATTAAACATTTCTAGTTACAGATTGTATTCGTAAAACATCTGTGTTCATTAAAACGTTTTTGTTGTATTTTAGGCAAAGTCAAGCGCTCCGCGTCCGTGTCCGAACATCCGGCCGCGCCGACAGAAATCGCGAGGTCGTTGGAGCATGCGAAACCAAACATTGCGATCGCACTCGCTGCGTCGGCTGTCGCACCGATTTTTTTCGCAACCGTCGCTCCATGTGAAACAGGCTTTACAAAAAACAAAACAAATTAGTCGTTAGTTGTTTATACAGCAGGAGCTTAGTCTGCCAGAACATTGCGACATTGTTACCCACGGTAGATGAGCAATTTAGCCAGTGCGGTACAACAGCTAGCCTGGGGTCTTTAACGTGCACCACGCAGTAGTAGACAGTTTTAGTGGATCGTACGCTATAGCTTTGCGTACGCAAGGAGATTGCGGGTCGTGTGTGCGCATGCGCAGAACGCAATAGAAGGGCTAGCGTATTGCGTACGCACGCAACGCTGGGGATTTTGCGTTGCTGGCTAGCGGGCCTTGCGCGACGCTCTCGAGAGATCTCGGACCCAACGAGAGCGCCAGTTTCAAGATGGCGGTTGCCTCGACTGGCGCAGCAAGGGTGACGTGGTGTTTTCGAAGTTCTGTGTTACGTGAAATTACGTGGTGTTCAGCTCGGGGATTCTTTCTGGGACCTACCGCGGTCGAATCAGATCGCCCTGCAGCTGAAGGAGTGCACAGTGGAAATGTTCGCCGCTCGCAGTGTGCGTCGACGCTGCGATCTGCTAAACGCTAAGCCTATTCCCACAGTTCATCGCCGACGGACGAACGACTCTCAAAGAAATCGCCGAAGTTCTCGCTATGCACTTGACATCAGGGTCATGAATTTCATTCCGCGATAGCATTGATAAAAGGTGCCGTTTCCACGGGACGACTGACGGAGGCTCCGTGATCGAATTTGGCTACGCACTCGTACTCGTAGCCTCTGTACCCCGCAGAAAAGCGCGCTTGACGAGACAGCTGTGGCTTGGTTTCATCTGAAATAAAATGATTGGACACTTTTTCTTTTTCAATATTTCTCTCCAGGAGTATGGTTGCGACATAAGCACGCGGAATTCTACGGCTCTAGCAAATTTAACCAAGATCACGCGCGGTGTTCCCTCGAAAACGTAACGCACAACTAAATTCGGTCCGAGCAGGTCATTTTTAGCGTACGCTATACTATTGCGTATTGCGTACGCAAGAGCCAGCAACGCTATACTAAAACTGTCTAGTGATACACGACCGCACGCCGGTACGATGCTCATCCAGATCGAAACGAGCAGAGGTGGGGATTGAACCCAGGATCCCTGGGTTCTGCGCAGGCTTTACACTTTTATCGTATCCAAACGCCCGAGAGAAATAAAAGAAACAGTAGAAGTGTTTTTACTAAATTATGCTTTATCGGTGGAAATAACAATATCAGACTCTCAATTTCGACGGTGTTGATTTTAGAATGCTGTTATGCCAAGTCATCGCCGTGCTTTTTAGAGACCATGAAGCATGTTCGTCGCAGCTGAGAATCCTTGTCGTGACGTCACACGTTTGAGCCACGGTCGTTTCTGCGCGCTTGTTCAGCGCCCTGGGAGTGGTAGGGCGTTTTCGCCCCTTCACTAGAAAACGCCACGATAATAATCGGAGCTGCCGGTTTGTGAGAAAACAAAAATGATAAAAAAAAACAAAAACATCGAGGCGATCTGCCAGCTTCTCCCACCCCTATGTAATAACACAAAGGATCTTAGTGTTTGTTGAGTTTGGCGACCCTGCTATCATTGGCCGGGCTGTGTGCCGAACACACTTGCAACGTTGCCACGTGTGAAGGATTTTGTGTTTTGTCTTCGTTTTCTTCTAGTAAATAATATACGCTCTGTTCACCCTTAAGCTGACACTTGCTGCTCCGCATGCAGCGCGAGGTTTCTGCCCTTGCACCGCTCCTTCGCTCAGCTTAAAGGAGCGATGCAACAATTTTTGTACTTTGCGCAAAAACCGTTTAAAACGGAACCCTAACGTTAATGACCTATGAAACACGCGTTCGTTTTTCACCCCACGCAATAGAAGTCCCAGAAAAAAATTAAAGAAAAACGAGCAGCGTTCACCCCCTCAACTCGCAGCCAGAACAAGCGGTCACGTAATCTGGAGCCGATTATATGCCGCCAGTGTTGATCATAGCCACGCGCTGGGGTTGGCAAAGCGCAGGACACGCGCTGAGTTACGGACATTGTTATGGCTCGGCTGTTGTCCTTGTTGCAGCGATTGGACAAGGGTCACTACACGATTGCTTCGCGAGCTAGCAATTATCACGAGCCCAAGTCGAGTGCCCACGCAAAGCTCGGGTCCAATCTATGAACCGCATTCAAATGTCGTCACTTGGGTGTACTGCGATCCCCACGTTACGTCATTAAATTTTCCAAAGGAGAGATTGAATGAAAATGATCGCTTTTGTTCTTGAAATTACACCGCAACAAAGGAGTTTCTTGGCGAGTGGCGTTGCGTGTGAGTATCCTTGAGTCCCAGGTGTGCCAGTAAGCTCGTGTCAAGTGAAAAACATTCCAATTAAATATCGTTGCACCGCTCCTTTAAAGGAGCGGTGCAACGATATTTAATTGGAATGTTTTTTCGCTTTACACGAGCTTACTGGCACCGGTGTAATTTCAAGGACGAAAGCGATCATTTTCATTCAATCTCTTTTTTGCAAAATTTGATGACGTAACGTGGGGATCGCAGTACACCCCAATGACGATATTTGAATGCGGTTCATAGATTGGACCCGAGCATTGCGTGAGCACTCGGTCTGGGCTCGTGATAATAATAATAATAATAATAATAATAATCTTTATTTGCTCAGGAGAGCCGCGGCACCGCAGAAAGGCAACAGCCCGTACCAAGGAGGCCCGCGGTGCCGCGTCTAGTGAAGGGGATTATGTGATGATGTAATATACAAGATGAGAGTGCTTATGATTAGGATATGTGCGTTAGGCCTATTAGCATTCTTCGCGGTTGTGGTCTTCGCGGTGCTGTCATTGGCTCCTTACTTCTAGCAGGCCGGTCTCGAACACCTGGAGTGGGCTCCTCGCGTGTCCGACTTGCATAGTAGCCGGCCGAATTACCGGCGACGCAGGGAATCCATCAGCCCCGCGGGCGGGCTCCAGGGGTTGGCGCCGGTGTTGGCCGAGCGGCGGTCTTTACGAAAGCGGGCCTTGGAGTCTTTCAGCCTGCGGTCCAGCTTGTAACTGAGCAGCCTGAGCACCATGTCGATCGAAGACATGGTCTGTGCCACTGGTCCGGCTGGCTTTTGGACGATCGAAAAGACACGTCTTACGCCCGGTTGGCTTCTTCTTACCAGCTCGAGAAGCATTCGGTTAGCGGGCCGTGTCCAATCGCTGCAACAACGACAATAGCCGAACCATAACAATGTCTTGAACTCAGCGCGTGTCCTGTGCTTTGCCAACCCCAGCGCGTGGCTATGATCAACATTGGCGGCATATAATCGGCTCCAGATCACGTGGCTGCTTGTTCTGGTTGCAAGTTGAGGGGATAAACGCTGCTTGTTTTTCGTTAATTTTTTTTCTTGGACTTCTATTGCGTGGGGTGAAAAACCAACGCCTGTTTCGTAGGTCATTAACGTCACGGATCCGTTCTGAGCGATATTTGCGCAATGTACAAAAATAGTTGCATCGCCGCTTTAAAGCAGGTTTCACATGCAGTAATTCCGCGGCCGAAATTGCATCCACTCGCGGCACGGATTGCGAGGTTTCATTTCGCATCAACGTTTTCTGACGTTCCGATGGCCAATATTGGATGCAGCAAACAGATGCGCAGAGTCGGTTACAGCGGTTTCTAAGAACAATTTCAATGTCTTACTTTTCAGTTTCCCCTTTAAATTGCCCTTAATAAAAACAAAAATGCGTTTAAAATACTAAACACATCCTAATCTTATTTAGTTATTTTTCAACTTTGTTGTCGCGGAGGATAAAACTTCGGATTATCCTCGGCAGCGTAACGGGAAGCCCCTTTCCTCGAAATGTAAAAACTCCAACAAATATGGCCAACCCGAACCTCCTAGAGAAGTGCAGTGGTTTCATACCGGTCTTGTCGATCATTTTCACGTCCTCAGTCTCCTCTTTTCAGAGTTTCTCTTTGGTCCCATTGTTCCTAAATTCTTTGAGCTCTGCGTCCCAGAGAACCGGACGCTTCGAGACTTCACTCAGAAGCATTTCATTGAGCTGTGGGTGATACATTTTGAAAAAGTTGAGCTCGGTTCAACTTTTCACACAGCACCGTTTTCTTACGTTACGTCTAGGTCACCGAAACATTCGTGTCTTCAATGTCGCGTGCCAGGCTCTCTCCTTGAATTGGTAGCCACGCTTAATACGGAGCACAGGCTTCCCGGTGACCTTTCGTAACGTAACGTAAGAAAACGGGTCTGTGTGAACGAGCGTTAAGGCTCGTTCACACTGCCCGGTTTTCTTACGTTACGTTACGAAAAGTCACCGGGAAATCTGTGCTTCGTATTAAGTGTGGCTACCTATTCAAGGAGATAGCCTGGCACGCGACATTGGAGACACGAATGTTTTGGTGACGACGAGCTAGGACGGTGAGTCACCGTGGCCACCAAGGACAGAAGGCTCATCGTAACGTAAGGTAAGGAGTTGAGCTCGGTTCAACTTTTGAACGAGCCTTCACTTAGTTTACGATCTGTGTTGGAAAAGACACGTCAATGTCGTTCAGTTCTTCCTTTTCTTCTTTTGTTTTTCTCACTAGCGCTCGCACAAACCGCTTCCGATTAGCGTCTCTTGCGCTCGCTGCAGTTGGTACTCAGGCAGGGAAAGTAAAAAAAGAGCCGCGTAATTCACTGAGAAAACAAATTCCGAGGAAGGGGACAGCAATCTCCCTCCTCCATAATCTCCTGAACAGTTCCGACGCGACTGCTGAAGCAAAGAAGCTCGACCAGCCGGACAAAAGAAACCGCAAACCAGTCGCTGGCGTACTATCTCTGCTTGTCGTCTGCTTCAAGAACGTGAAAACGTCGCCGTCTATGGGTCAGCGTTCCCTCAATGTTTCTTCTTCTGTCACGTGATTTCCCGCCGGGCTGTGAGTGGCCTGAGCGGAAGCTGCCGCTCTGCCGCGGCGAGAAATTTCCAACCTGTTGGTACCGTGCCACTCAGCTGCTGCGACTGTCCAGAGCGCCACGACGGCAGAAATCGCGCCGCTCTAGGGCCACCTCGCTGCATGTGAAACCCGTTTAAGTCCAGACACAGCCGATGCTACAGGCGTGAGCATATGGCCCTGAACAGCGCTTGCACTGCACGAGCGCGCGTGCTTGGCAGGAACGCTGAAAGCCGGGAGCTCGCGCGTGTAGCATTGGCTGCCTCTGGACTTCAGCTGAAACGAAGTAGTATAACAGAAGTAAGAAAGCGCCAGCACACGCAACCAAAGCCCTGCGGAAGCCAGTGAGCTCCCGCTCAAGGTGGAGCTTCTAGTTTCAGCTTAAAGTGACCATGAAGTGATTTTTCAACTTATTCCTGCTTAGCTTTCCTCCTCAACTCAAAAACGAAATGAGAAATCACGCTGTTCTGAAGTGTTAGGGCACCGTTACAATGACTCCAAGCTTCCACCGTCCATTTAAGTACATTAAAGAACTTGTCGTTCACAACCGATGTTAAGTATCGTCACGGCAATCATTGGCCACGTACGCGAATTCAAATATTTGTTGGCGGATCGATTGTTGACGAGCACATACGTCCATGAGACGCAGTGTTCGTGTCCAATGCGGCGTCCTCACTCGACAGGGAGAACTTTCGTTTTAGGTAGAAATGCATACTTTTTACTTCACGGCCATGCGATTTCACATGTTGGTTGCCGAGTGCTGTCATGTCGAGGACAAAAGCAGACCTAAGTTTTGATCTTTTTTTTTTTTTTTCTGTATACAACTGAAAGTTCGCGCTGGAGAACCCCGGGATCCTGAGCTCAATCCCCACCCCTGCCTGTTTCAGTCTGGATGAGCATCGTACCCGCGGCGTGCTGTCGTCCATCGCTACTGTGTGGTGCATGTTAAAGACCCCAGGCTAGCGGTTCTACAGCACTGGCTAAATTACTCATCTACGGATGAAGCACCAGATGCCCATAGAGGGAGACTAACTTCCGGCTGTATAAACATACACACACCAATTTATTTCCCCCTTTCCCTTGTCTTGCAGAGCTGTTTTTTGTCTTAAATTGTACACATGCCGAAAATTTGGCACGCGAACGAATTTTGTTTAGGCGTTTTATGTCTACCTTTAGAGCTCAATTCTGAGGTAGTCAAATATTCAAAATAAAGCAGCATCGGAAGCCATGTATTTCGCATTCTCTCTAGCCTCTTCTTTGCCTGCCAACTGGTTTATGTACACACACCGAGGTTGCTTGATGAACGCAAACGAGCAAAAACCCAATAGCGTAGGCTGGCGATGAGCAAGACAATTGTAATAATTAACACTCTTAACAAATATAGACGCTTTGCAGCACCTGTGCCTGGGCGCCGAAATAACCGACATTCCGTCGTGTTTCGTCCTACTCTGATCACTTCGCTCATTCATTACTGCAGCAGGAGACCCTATTGCCACTTTAGATCCGACTGTCTCTTTCCATCCAGCATTGACCTTTGCGGCGGCTCGTCAAAGCGCACTCAGAAGCTTGGCATTCGGTAAGACAAGAAAATATCAGCAATGGCTGCTGTAATCGGACGCGTGTGCAAAGAGTCTGTGTGAACAATGACCACCTGGCAGCAAGCTCACAAACCAGTGTGCAGACGACAAACATCTGGTATAGCGCATAAGAAATTCGCGGCCGCCGTTTTCGCTCTATTTTAATATTTTAGCATAGCGCGCTTCAGTTCTTTAAAAAACAATCGACATAAAAAGTTTTGCGAAACTAATTTCGCGTGCCCAATTTCAGGTATGTACGTTTCGAATTCGAATTTTGCCAGCCGCGCCAAATGTCTTGGTCCTTACGGCCGCACCCTGTATTATTTAGGAGCTGATGAGAAAATACTATACAATATCTGGTCATAACCTCCACAAGCTCGCTATAAAGAAATAGACTCTCTAAAGGCATTTTCCAATGATTGACACACACCACTTGGTGTAAGGTAATTAAAAAGCAGACGTGAACAACGTTTTCGCTTGGACTAGCTTGAAGGAGTAAACAGAAGGAGTGGTTCACAGCACATATTTACCGAATAAAATAAAATATGGGAAGAACACATCAGAATCACACCAAGATATTTCAGAAGTGCAACGCTTTCGCAACACAACTGGCATGAACTCTTTGATGGGGCGCGGTACAGAATTCTGGGAGCGGCTCAGGGGGAGAAATGTACGCTTTAATCACAAGAGAGAAAATTAATACAGGCATCGTTACTTGGCCAAACAGTAAATAAACACGTTACTCGTTACTGTGGTTCAAAACGAACGCGTTACTCGAGCTCTAAATTGAGGTTTTACTTCCTTGTTCCCCTGAATCTGTCGTCGTTCTTAAGAAGTAAACGTCATTTAATATTCTTTGCGTCTTTAATAATGCCTTGCTTTTTAACGCATTCATGGACATACTGAATTAACAAACCTTGCGATATTTTAATAGGAATAATCACCCGGAGCTTAGTGTTGCGATGACTGTAAGCACTTTTTTATGTGTCTGCGTAGACACATAGACGGGACAAAAAATATCTACTCAGTTCAAGGCACAAGCTAGTTGCTGACGTAGTTATTCTAAAACAAGGAAATGCTTTTTAACGCTATCCCCAATCCAAAAAACTTGTCCGTCCGTCCGAACATTCCCAGCTAAATTTAGCGAAGAAACTTATTTGGTCTTTAGCTCACGTGATGTCAAATGATGTCACATGACCTGATGTTACATTGTCTAAAGACGTTTCGAGATAAGATCGAATAACCATGCCCAGTGACCATTTTTGATTTTGATGAAAAGATATATTTTACTGGCTCCTTGCCCAGAAGAATAAAACCAATCCTTGTCTTGGAAAAACGAAATTGCCTTTGCGAAAACAACTTGAAATTTGATATTTCTTGATATTTCTTCTACAGTGGGCCCTTTTTTATGTTCTACGTTTAAATAGAGCCTGTCCTGTTTACTTCTTGTCCTTGTTTCTGTTGCGCTATTTTATATGTTTTACTAAGATGAACCAACTAGCCCAACAACGTACCTTACTAAACTTGAAAGCACCCTCTCAGTCACGTGCGCGTTTTGCGTATCGCGCGATGTTGGCATTTCATGCTGCTTCCCCAAAAAACATGTTCTGGCTATGGGTCTAGAAATATTTCCTGACAATTAGGCATAGGAAGGGTTGTCAACAAGCATTAATCACCGACTATTAGGGTAATTATTCTGAGAAACCAATTCGCAAATACGGCATATTTGCTATAACGCTCTGAATTTTAAAAAAAAAATGTATCCCTATATATAAACGCTAAGGTCTTCAACCTTTGCCCGTGTTGCCCTATGTAAAGTTCATCTTTGCATGAAATAATGTTGTCCTGGTTAGTGGGAATAATTTACAAGAATTGCTTACACAGGGACACTTAACTAAATATACGTTATTTTGAAAATCATTAAAAAAAAGTTCATGTTTAATATTTATTTAACTCTCCGAAAATAACATTTATAAAATGTATAACAGAATCTACATCTTCCTTTCCTTCAAACCTCTCCGGATGACCAACACCTCAGATCTGATTACCTATTTTTGTCTCTCTTCATGCATCCCCCACCCTGCTTGGCATGTTCGCCTTAGACATAGAAGGCATGTTCTATAACCCTGACATCGGCTTTCTCGTGCAGTCCGTTAGCAACGCCAGACACGAAAATTACACCGTGCAGGTTCCTGAACTCTTCGGTAATTTCGGTTGGAAGGTTCCTGACGCTCCTTGACCATTACCTTAAGTCTTCACTTGACGAATACGAGGGAAAGCTGTACATCCAGAGGCGGGTGTGTGCATCGGGTCGTTCCTGGCGCCTGTGCTAAGTGAGATTTTTCTCAGCTATGTAGATTGGTCCATCAGGGATACGCTGGATAGCTCCGCCCCGGGATGTCAGGCCTTCCGCTACGTCGACTTCATCGTTCACCAGGAGGACACCGCCCCTGAGACCATCCTAGAGGCATTCACGTCGAGCTCCTCTTGCCTTACTTTCAAGGGAAAGAACCCGTCCGAGGGTAACCTCCAGTACCAATACCTTAATCTAGTGCTGCACACCGGGGAATTGCCTGGGAGTTCAGGCAGCGTTTTTAGAAGCCGGTTCACGCTTTCGCTATTGCCCACTCAAAAACCATCACGCTAGGTATTATAAACTTTTTTCTGACCTCTTCCCGATCTAGGCCATGTCCCCATTTTGCATGGCACAGCATTCTGCTCCAGACCGACAGGATAAAAAAAGCCGGTTATCCTCAATATTTCTTAGATATTTCTTAGCGGTTCACGCTTTCGCTATTGCCCTAAAGAGATTGGTATCAGCTCCCCAAGCTTCCTCCTAGACGCAATGACGACCCAGAAGAAAACCTTTTGCCGTCATCCCGTATGCGCGTAACATCGCCCACCGGCTTTAGGTGTTCGCCTCGCGGTTGGATGTCGGGTTTGTGTTCAGCTGCAAATTCAAGCTAACATATATGTGCCGTCAGGTAAGCGTTCCTTAACCCTTATCCACCTGCACAAAGAAATCCAACGAGCCTTACTTGTCCTGTGAAAGGGAGATAATTTAGTCTATTTCCTTTTTACGTGGAGCAGAGTATATTGGCCAGCCTGGACACTGCCTCAATGATCGCATGAGAGAGCACGCGAGGGAGGTGACCGAGCCTGCTGAAGAATCGGTGCACCAGAAAGTTATTTAACGCCGCTCATGCGAGCATCGCAGTTCTCGCGAGGGTTGCAGGCCCAACTTTGAGGAGACTCGCGTGTTTGGAGGGCCCCGCCAGAGCTACAAAAGCGGGTCGTTGAATCCTTCCCCAACCGGAGTGGGAGATCGGTAACCTAAAATCCGAGCTCGCCGGGCTGCGGGCCGCATGAGGAGAAAGTCTCAGCCAGCCTACTCCTCCTTCCAGAATGTAATGGATTAGAATTACAAATTACCGAGCCTCAAATGTAATGGATTACTGTTACAAATTACTTTCGCTGAAAAGTAACGGATTACTTTACTCGAACGTTACAAATTACTTTCACGTTAGTTTTTTCCGTACACTTACTCAAAAACAAAAGAAAACAATTTTGATATTTCTCAAAACTGTTCCGCAACACTACTTTCCATTTCTCATACTGCCGTATTATAATAGTCCTTGTAAAAATACAATATTGTATTTAAGAGAAAGAGCGTAGGTGCACTCTGTTCACCTGTAAGCTGACAAGGCACCGAAAGCTGCAACCACAGCCGTCACTCCGCTAGCTTGCGGCCTCCGGAAATGATCCCTGGAATTTTTCGGACAAAGCTAGCGGTGTGCAAGCACAGTAGCAGCGTCTACTTCCGCTACGAAGTTCGGAGCTAAAGACGCGATCCACGAAAGCTCCCTTTTGACTCGGGTGTTTCGCCTGGTATTCACAAGAAAAGATAAACGTAGTACTAACGCTACAATGTATAGCCCAATGCAGAATGCAGGTGTCCAAGCTTACCTAAATATGTTTCCGCAGGTTAGAGTTTGTTGTTCTTGCTGGTTACAGTGTGTGTTTTTTTTGTTTTTTTTTTGGCAAGCAAAGTATGCTCTGAAACTCAAGGTTTCCGTTCTTCCTAATGCCCTGAATTTTGAACATGTCATTAAGAGATGGCGATGAAGACGACGGACACTCCACGACTGAAAACTCTACCAGTCAGAGAAAAAGTGGTGGTTACGGGTTATCAATCGTTCATCGGTTCTCACTTTCATACCGATATTCGTGGAGCCAGGGCAAAAGAGGGCATAGAGAGCGAGAAAAGCGCTGGGACCATCGGTCTCACAAGACAATAGAGGATCACACCTCTTTTACGCGTTCTCTCTCTCTTTCTCTGTCAGCACTTCTTAGATGGCCTAACCCTCCCCACCCTTTTCCCTTTATGTTGGCAGCTGACTGTAACGTGAGGAGTGGACTCGACCATAGGCGTAGACTACGGGGGGGGGGGGGGCATCGGGGCTCGTGCCACCCCCCCCCCCCTTGGTGAGGTTTGGGAGGGCCCCTCCCCCGGGCCGCGATCCTTACTGAGACGCTGTTTAAGAGCCATGTAACAAACTTCTAGTAGTGGCATGTAAACAAAATAACGCTGCACGCAGTGACGGACACATGGCGATAAGCATACGCTGTAAAATGTACCCCCTAAGATAAACTACTGGTAATTGCCGGTGTAAAAAAAATTGCGCGGAAAAGCACCCCCCCCCCCCTTCCCCAGAGAACTTCTCAGCCTGCCCACCCCCGGGAAAATGGAAAGTCTACGCCGCTGTATGATCAGATGGTCAGGTGGAGAGGTTTGAAGGCGTCAGGGTGGAAAGATGCTTCCGCAAAGCTGTAGCCAATCTCTTCTGCCAACATACATCCGTTCTTCGAAATTACACTGCGTAGGGGATTGTATAGGTAACAAAGGTTGACCTTGTGACGTCGGTGGTCGGTGGTTAGGTTGTGGGTATATAAGACATTGAGGAAATAAACGCAGTAGCTGAGTTTGAGATGTTCTTTTCCCCTGTCCTTCTTCTTCGACACCATTTCCCTGCATTTACCACAGTATCGGGTTTTCTACATAATGATCAACATCCATCAGCTCGCCTGCGCACTACCTGTTTTTTCATGCGTTCAAGCAGTAACCGCTTTTTATTATTTTGGCGTCGTTAAGAATGCCTTGACTTTTAAAACAAATATGGACATACTGAATTCCCAGATCTTGGGATATGTTACACGGAATAATCACGTGGAGATTAGCGTTGTGGTCGGCGTAAGCACCTGTTATATATGTGCATAAAAACAGAGACGTAACCAAAATATACACCCAGCTTAAAGTACTAGCTGGTTGCTGATACGATTATTTTCTAAGCATGAAATTCTTTTTCACGCCACCCCTAATCGCCAAATTTTGTCCGTCCATTCGTTCGTCCCTACATTCAGGGCTAAACTTAACGGGGAAACTGAATTGGTGTTTAGGTCACTTGATGTCAATTGATGCCACTTGAGTCGACATTACGTGGCCGATACACCAATTAAGTTTCCATGCCAAAGGAAGAAAAGAAAAAAACTGATGCCACAAAAAAAAAAAAAGAAGAGGATCCCGCATCCTAAAAGCGCGTTTACACTTCCGGATTCGCGGGAAGAATCGCGCAGGCGGAATGGGCATTTTGGAACCGAGTGGCGAAATCGGCTCGTCGCTGGCAGGAAATCTGGATCAGTCCGTAGCCCATATCCAGGTTTTTCAGGTGGACGTGTCCGCCCGCAAATCCGGAAGTGTGAACACGCCATAAGACGGTCGTTTTTCTGGCAAAAACGCTACTTAGAGATTTTATCAGTCTTACGATGTATACCTGCTGAGCCGGGTTGTTACAAATATTGACCATTTGCGTAGGTTCGTTTTTGTGAACGGGCAACATGATGCACAACGGTTACGCTTTCTTCCACATCACCTTTCGAACATGCATTTGCCTGATGATATTGCAGAAAACAAAATAATAATAGCATCAGTGATTTTATTTATGGTTATTAAGCATTATTTGCTCTCATTGAACATGTGACAACTTATAGTTGTAAGAGCTGCGTCTTTGTATCAGCGTTTCGTAAAGCTATGCGCTCCTAGATACTAATGACAGCGACAATGATGGCAATTCTTGCCAGGGGGACATACACATTTTTTATGTAAAGATGTGTGCACTCAGAACATTCCAAGTGCTAGAACACTTGGAATGTTCTGAAAAAATGGGAAGACGTTTATTTGCAATGAAGACGCTATGAATGAACGGCGTTTAGCGACGGCAAGTTATGAGCGTTCGGGAATTTATAAGTTCACGTGATTGCTAACTATGGACATGCGTTTTTGTCAGGAGATGGTGTTGCGGTGATGACCTGATATCGGACGACTCGTGGCAGACGAACAAGCAAGTTTGTTTTCAGCGAATGATAAGTGTTCAGTGTCAAGCACAACACGTGGCTACCGACGTTGTCGACGTTTTGAACACTTGCCGCTTTCGACAAAAGTCCTGGCACTTGGGCTAACTTTGTGGAAAGACTCGAAGTCTTCCTTGAATCTAACGCCATCATGAACAGTAACTGAAAACGATCCACTATTCAGTCGGTGGGTGGCGAAACGTATCCATCTACGGAGTCATGGGCGATGCGTGCTCTAAGTGGCTGGAAGTATACACGATGCCTGCCACGACGTCTAAACACGTCATTGACGTTCTACGGTCTCTTTTACCTACTTTTGCCCTACCGAAAATACTTTTCTCTAATAACGCGCAAAATTTTGCTTCAAATAAAATAAACAAGTTTTTGAAGAAAAAAAAACCGGCATGAGGCATCACATTAGTGCACCATACCATCCTGCAACTAACGGGCAAGCAGAGCAGATGATGTGCGAAACAAAAAAAAAAAAAGCCCTCTTGAAGCTTAAGGTGTATTCACACGCAGGACTTTGTCCGCGGACAAGTTCCTACGAAAGGCGTGACGTCACCTTTTCCGGGGTATAAAATCGACCATTGTTTTTGCGAAAACAGCAGGCAAAACCAAGGGACATGTCCACGAACCTGAAGAACGTGTCCTCGGACCTGATATATCTCGCGTATCACGTGGGCGAACGTCACAGAATATGTCCGCGGACCTGCCGGACCATGATTATAGCGGTTTTGAAAGCGATCCAATTCTGCCTTTTTTCGAGTCCGCTGTGGTCCTCGGACAAGCCCGGGAACCGATTGCGTGGAAGTGCTCGTGGTACACTTCGTTGCACGAGCGGTTTTTTTTTTTTTTTTTTTATATGCCTCTCAGGGTTCTCGTGCAAGGATCGACCTTTGCTCATTTTCCTGTACGATTAGTACGCACGAGCTATAGCTGTGGAAGATGCTCGAGGATTCCTGCGCATAGTGAAAAGAGGAGCCGAAAAGAAAAAGAAAGAAAACGCCTGGAAATCGTTTTAAATTCGAACATGGAGGCCAACAAGGCTTCACGAGTTGTTGTGGCTTGTGCTCTCATGATGGCGGATGAGGAAGTTGCGGAAGCACCTAATATCGACGCAAAAAAACCATGGATTAAAACATGGATGTCCAAGAAGAAACTCGGTATACAGGATCTACTCTATCAAGAACTTCTGGAGAGCGACCCCGTAGAGTACCGCCGCTTGCTGCGCGTTGACTCCAACCAGTTTGCTGACATTCTCTCGTCAATTGCATCATGCATCCAGAAACTCGACACTGAAATGCGTCCAGCCATCCCAACCAAAGACAAACTTCAACTGACGCTGCGGTTTCTTGCCTCAGGTGTGTGGTTATTCTTCTTACTTTTGTCCTTGTTTTAGAATATTTGAGAGCTGCGCTCGACTTAGCCGTGTACCTTGTTTTCTTGCGAATTTTCAGGCGAGAGTCAACATTCCCTAAGCAGGCAGTTCCGCATTAGCCACAGCGCCGTCAACGGATTCCTCGCTGAAACTTTTGACGCCATTTACAAAATGCTGGGACCAAAATATCTGGTGTCCCCGCGGACGAAAGATGAGTGGCTTGCGGTAATGAAGAACTTTTACGAAAGATGGCAGTTTCCGCAATGTATTGTAGCGCTGGACGTAAAACATGTCACAATTATCAAACCTCCAAACTCTGGATCTGTGTATATTAATTACAAGAAGACCTTTAGTATCATGCTTTTTGCTCTTGTGGACGCAGACAGCAGGTTTTTGTACATTGATGTTGGCGCACCTGGGTCTGATGGAGATGGAGGCATTTGGAGAACGACACCACTGCGGAATGCCATCGAGAACGGAACAGCCGGTCTGCCGATCTCAGGACCTGGACCGGTCGGCGTCCCACCCGTCATCGTGGGAGACGACGCCTTCCCCTTGTCTACAAACTTAATGAAGCCGTACACTGGTACAAATTTGTACGAAGAAAAGGTTATATTTAACTACAGATGTGTTGCCTACATCGTGTTATTTCTAAACACCGTTTTCCTTATCGTTTTATTTTATTTTTTTATTTCAGATTAAGCCCAGCCAGACGGGTAGCAGAAAATGCATTCTGACAAACCGTTTATGTTTTTGCACACGACTATCGATGCCGAACCAGGAAGGGTCACCTCATTCATCAAGGCGGCGTGTGTGCTGCACAACTACTTTCGAGCTCCACCTGTGCTTTTTAAAGCGTCGATGGAGGACCACCAGCGAAAAAGGACAATCTACTTCGGGCTACGAAGTTGCAAAGGGCGCTCCGGGGCAAGAGCTCTGGAAGGCGCCATCGCGTGGCAGAGGGAAGAGGCGGGCCTTAACCTGCGGATAAATAACAAAATGTAACCTTTTCTGCATGTTCAGACAAGTGCAGAAGCAAAGATACCATTTCATGAGCTGTATATTGCTACTTCCTTTACTTAACAATCGTTCATGCATGTGCTGACACTTTGACCACCAAAACTTTTTGTGGTATGCTCTAATTGTTCAACTTTATGTAAATAAACTTGAAAGAATCTTCAATGTTTTTTTATTTTTTATTTCGTCATGCTATAATATTGGTTCGCAATCTAACACACTCACCCACTCCAACAAAAACAGCCGTCAGGTCGTAATAGAATAAGTACGAAAGGCAAAGGATACAAGCATTTGTTTGTTTTCAAGTATTTCCTTTACTTATGAGTGCGAAATGCTAATTTTGGTATAACATTTTTTTAGTTTAAATAGGGTTCGTTGAATTACATTTGTTCTTGCTGTCGGTCTAGGTAACGCTTGACGAGTTCCAATACCTCTATCTGACACCCAATAAAATTGGTTCCGTTCAGGCTTCTTATGTGGCCCGCCACTACTCTTCCAAAATTATCAGCGTCGTCGCCACTTTTTCAAGTTGCAAAACTTTTGGCAATTTTAGTGAAAGCAACCGTGCGCTCTTTCCACCCAGAGCTGGAGCAGTCATCTGCTTTCTTTTTTCCGTCATCGCACTTTGAGCGCTTCACAGGAGTGCCAGACGCTTTCACACTGGAACTCGTTGTTCCGCGCGGTGTGTGTGTGGAATGCGTGCCAAGGACGGGTTCCCTCATCTCGGTCATAACAGACGCCAATTCTGTCTCACTGTCCATCTGGAAAGGTAAAAGAAATACGAATGCGTTACTCTAGAGGAACTATATGTAAAGCCCCCGCTTGCATGCAGAATATCGCAAGTGTCGGCCATTTACTGTTCAGAGCAATGAGGGAGAGGTAAAGAGAGAGAGAGATAGTTTTAGTAGTGAAGGGAGGACGGCGATGGGTTACGTGACCAAGCGCAGATGTCACCACCGTAGTATTGTGGGAGAAGCGAGAGTTGTTTTTTTATATAGACGCAGCAGGTCGGATCCATCGAAGGCTCACCGGCGGTTGGCCGTTTCACTTGCAAAATTTAATAAAAAAAAGTTTACTCAATAAAGAACCCTGTACACTGCATTTAAGGTCAAAACTGTTGCGTGGCCCTGAAATTTGAATGAAACTGCCTTGCGGCCAAGACCCGGCCCGCGGGCCGCCGGGTGCCACACCCTAGGATAGTGTCTCGCAGCTTCATCCAGAGACTATCAGCACTTCAAGAAACCGTGATTAACACGAGTGAACGAAACAAAATGCTGAAGCCTGAACAAAAAAAAAATGCTGACGCATGTAGAGCAAAGCCAGAACTCGAACGTCAGCCAAGCTAATAGGATTCAGTGACCTCCATCAACGAACGCTCGACAACGTTTCGTTCGATAGGTCAAAAAAATTAAGTTAAACGAATGGGTCAACCCGCCAAACGTTACTCACTCCACTGGGATCATTGTGTTGGTAAGATTCGTTGCGCTCCCGGGAAAGGACAGGTTTGCTCCGATCCAAGAACAGGAGACAGCGGTAGAACCTCCGTCTACCGTTGTACGTGTACTCCGCAGCTTGGCCGCTCTTCGTTTTCATTATCTTTTCCTTCTCCCGTCTGTAGATGCGTCGCTTATTTTGAAAAAGCTCGTCACTCCCTCTGAAATATCAAACAACAATAAGCGGTCAAATACAACTCGGGGTCGACACAAATTAGTTCGCCTTCAATGAACCCACCTTCCGTGTAAGCCCCATACTGGGAGTAGCGCCGTTGCATTTCATTGGCAATTTGTTTCCAGAGCTCTGATTTTATGCCGTTGTTGCGGTACTGGTCGTTTTGAAGGCACCAAAGCTGTGGAAACTCTTCTACGAGTGCGATTAAACACAGCGTCGCTTCATCGCTGAGATCCTTCATCGTTGTCGTCTTCAATTCCAGGTTCATCAGACGCTGGCGGGATTGGAATCGACCGTCACGTGCATTGCGTGGCCGTTTTCTTGTAGCTTGGAACGCAGCGAAGCACCACCAAGGCTCTGGCGCGAGGTGGGAGCGTTGGGAAATACCAATCCTGAACAGATATCTCGTGCAGCGAAGGCAGCGAGAAAGGTACGAGCTCGGACTCGCAGTTCTCGCCTTGGTCCACGGCAACCATGCAGTATTAATTCGTATGTCCTCGGACTTGCACAAGTCTGCGGACTAGTCCGTTGTGACATCAAAGCCACGTGATACGCATATTTCACAGGTCCGCGGACATGGTTCCTGAAATTTGTCCGCCGTGTGAATACACCTTTACGGAAGAAGCAGTTCAGTGAAGAATCGCCAGGTTCTTGTTCCGGCAGCACCCGACGGTCTCATCTTACACGAAAAAAAAAACCGCCGAAGCAACATTCGGTGGACGAAGAGCCACACCCCTCGATCTCATATTACTGTAGCCTACGAACAAAGATCGAGAGATTCCCAGATGGAGAGTAATGGCAGTTTAATCGGTCGGACAACTCGTCTACGTGAGGAATTTCAGCGCAAGTGGGGCCTTCCATGTAAAACTTGAGTAGAGAAGGCTCTATGTTGGTTGACAGGAGGTGTCATCTCTCTGAATACGTTGGATATCAATGACCTTCAGTGTAAATATAACTAAATCACAAAACTCTCCTTGTGTATTGTTTAACTGCCCTTGTATTTGATAGTAGAAGCTATAGTGGTGATACGGACCTTTCACACCAGGCTCCTTTTTCTTATTTTTCGCCTCATACTCCTTTGCGGTTTAAGTATGCTTCAGGAATCTTTTGGAACGGGGACACTTTACGTCAACGAGGCCATTTGTTCCAAGTAGTCAATCAGGAAATGCTGCTAGAAATCCGTCCCTCATATTAACGAATAGGCCGCACTTCTGCACAGTGCAGTTTTCCTGTTCAACGTACAGTTGTAAAGCAGCATCCTCATTGATTCTACCTTATACTGTTGCGGGTGAAGAAAGTCTTTGGGTACACGATACTTGAAACAAGTCTGGCACTGTACGTTGTGGTTCGACACCCACTGATGTCGTCGTCCTTATGGAGCCTCATCAATTAATAATTACCTCGTCACCTCATATTGCTCTTCATCAACAGTAAGTACAATAGGCTACCGCCATATTACAATCCAAGAATTGAAAAATTTAGTCGTTCAGTCCTTCAACAAGTTTATTATTTATACATTTTTATTACGTTACATTACCTCGAGACGATCGACGTCCATCGTCGATCTTCAAATTCTTATACCTGTATATAAATTAGACGCACAAGAAGGGGGGGGGGGGGGGGGTCGGTGGCCGAGTGCATTGTCTAGCGCACACCAGCTCGGAGCACTTGGAGCGAAAGCTCGCGCTGCAGAACCCACCCCGCCCCTGCCCGTTTCGATCTGGAAGAGCATCGTACCGGCGTGCGGTCGTGTATCACTACTGCGTGGTGCACGTTAAAGACCCCAGGTTTGCGGCTGTACCGCACTGGCTAAATGGTTCATCTACAGCTGAGACACCAGACGCCCACTAAGGCAGACTAACTTCCGGCTGTATAAACGTACACACAACAATATTAGACGCATAATAACAAAGAACACAGCGTGCCGCATCTTTTATTTTGGTGCCCTTCTTTTTTTTTTTTAAGCCAGCGCAAGCTCGTGCGTTCTTTCTTTTGAGACGGTTAGAACGGTCGCACATAAAACCCGCGTTTTTCCTACCCGCCCGCTTCCTCCTCTCATTATGTGTATTTTGTTATAACTAAATAAGCTGTAATGATGGTGTATTATTCATATTTACTTTCAGTTTCAGTCAGGGAAAAGGAGTTTCGCGGGAACTAGAGCCAACAAATGAGCTGCGCTTAGAGTATCGGCACTCTCTTCCCCGACAGTGTTGTGAACGCCGCCATTTTGTTGCTTGTGCAGAGCAGGCGCAACTGCCGATCGTCATGATTCAAAAGTGCGACGTCCTCAGCATTAGATTCGGTGTTAGGAAGCTCATGTAATGTTGCTTTGCTTTGTCGAAAACTGTTTTAAGTGGAGGACGGAAAAGCGTTTCTTGTGGTTTCAGATAAAGCTTCAAATAACTGGCAACCATGAATTTAAGCCACAATAAAGCCAAGTGTCGCTACTCTGAAGCGTGGCTTATTTAATGACACTATTCATGCTCTTGTTCAAGAGGCCTGTAATACCTGGAGGGGCCATGACGTAAGCCCCGTGGATTCCACAAGCCACTACCTTTTGACATCTGCCTCTTCTTCATTGTTCCCGCTTGTGCCAGTAAATTAGCTTGCGGTTCCTAGTAACGACACTTGGCTTAAAATTGTGGCTTAAAATCATGGTTGCCAGTTATATGGAGCTTTATCTAAAATCACAGGAAACGCTTTTCCGTCTCTTACAAATGTTTAAACAACCCGCGACAGAGCATTTCAATATTGCATCAGCTTCCTAGCAGCGCATCTAATGCTGAGGAAGTCGTACTTTTGGATCATGATGATCGGCAGTTGCGTTTGCTCTGAGCAAGACCCAAAATGGCGGCGCCCAAACCAATTTTTGGGAACTGAGTGCCGATACTTTAAAGCTCATGTAGTGACTCTAGGCATAAAGTGAACTCGGGTGTATTATTTTCCTCTTCGTCTTTATTGTTTATTGATTTCAATCATATCGAATAATGAACGCATTATATCACGCTACGCTTGTGTAATTATTTGTCTTAGATTTATTAGCCTGACCCAATACTTAAACCATTCATTTATCGATAGTAAATCTTCCAATATATTTTTTAAATGTGAAGGTAAAAAGACACGGAGATTGATGATGATAAAGATACCAACGCCGCCCTCGGGAATTTTTTGAACACTAGAAATCAGCAGTTTGTCTACCATCCGCCAGGTAGCGCAACAAAACACCCAAACAGTTTTTAATTGTTTTTAAAATTAGCTAAGCTATACACCTATTAAGAAGCCAAAGCAAGATCATTGTTGAAAATTTAATACATCGCAATGTATATCTATTCCAAACAATAAATGTTATTAAATGCCAATAAATCTTTTTGATGTCCAAAACAGATATGTGTCAAAAACAGGTAAGTTTGAAGGGCTCCTGGAGCGTTATGACTTTGAAAATGAAAAAAGCCATCGTCCACCTCTTGGGCAACCATTGTAGCTCTAAATGTTATAAAAGATTTTATCATAGTTTAATTATTTCTTCAGCGGCATTTGAACTACCATGAATCGAAGCACAAAAAAGTGCTACGTTTGATATAAAATATCTAAACAAAACAATTTTACACAACATTAAATTTTTTTCTGCATATTACCAATTATAAGCACCACATCTGTAGCTAATTTCATTGCCCTAGCGCTTGTCATTAAAAACATATTTGTGCTGAAAAATGTCAATTTTAGAGTAATATTTGGAGGGATGAAAAAAACAAAGTAGTGCAAATATCAAAAAAGTGGATCGTTAGTTTCTGCTCCGACATCATCTTAACAAAACTGCTATATTGGAACCGTGCTATCTTTAATGGATCGTTCATAAAACATGAACTAGCGGAGCAAGTGAGGGTCCGCGCCTTTCGCGGACCCTCACTTGCTCGAATGACATCAATCTCACAAAACAGTATTTAAAAGGAGATGAGTAATGGCCTGCCAAAAAAGTACCTAAACTGTCACATTCAGTGGGACGGTGGCCTTAACGAGAATTTTCGCATAAGTTTTGCTTCTGCGGGTGCGTGTAAGGCCCTGAATTCCTAGTGATCATAGATCGCGAGTACCACCTTTCGGTAAGGTAAGTAGAATAATGAGGAGAAAACATTTATCGCGCCCTATACGCTAACAAATGACTGGTCTTTGAGTTGTGACGCCACATGCCTGCTGCGCTATCACTTTTCAGGTAACACGCAAAAGAAAAGTGCCTATTTGACACCAAATGGACAATATAAGGGCCTAACTTGCGCCTAATACGTTTTTACTCCAAGACGTTTGTTAGGACCAGACTACTTCTTTCTGTCTTTTCTCTGTCTCTTCTATGCTTTACTACATAATTTACAAACTCCACGACTTCAGCCAAAGGTGTCACGCATCAACAGAACAGCTAACAACCAAATTCTGCCCTTGTTTCGCAATTTCCGCCCAATGTTACCGGAGGAGAAATAAACAACCAAAAGTGAGGAAACACTCTGTCACTTGTTTGGGAATTTAGGCACAGACAGCCAAACTAGAAGGCAGCCGGAAGCATAACTTTCGCACTTCTTTGCGATTTAGGGCCAACGTATCCAGACATGGCACAAAGGTCATGCTTGACTTCATTTTGCTTTTTTGGAGCTTTTTATTTCCCTCAATTTCCTACCAAGAACCTAATTTCGGCACAAAAAAAAAAAAAAAAAATCTACTATTTGTGTCGTCACGTTATGGCCCACCCCGTGAAGTTCTTAGTCCATGCAAGTGCAACACTTTGTGATCCGGGAGCCAGTTGCGCCAACTAGCGGTTGCCTGCAGACTAAGTATGATGGACTGAGTATGACTCACCGACGACAGCCGCCTGCTGACAAAGTATGCTGAACTACGTTTGCCACCAATAGTCCCGTGCGTGTTAAATGTTCCGGGCTAAGTATGCTGGACTTAATACCGCTCGCCGTGAACAGTCACGTGCTGCCGCAGGAGTCCGTCGACAGCCAGTCGTGCTAAGACCAGCTACTGATCTCACTACCATGCTCCTTGTGGCTCTGAGTAAAGACGTCGGACAGCCGATCGCATGGTCCGGGGTTGGATTCACGCTGATCACCTTATTAAATCTCGCTGGGTGCGATAAATAGTGCTTAGTATAATTATGTACGATTCATTATGACTAAGTATTATGCCTTCTATCTACCTCTGGTGTTCTGCTTTGCTTGCTATTGGCTATGCAGGCTTTAGGTTTTCGCATGCGTTGAATTCTCTTTGTCACACTCGAGCGTGAAACTGTTTGCGTGCTGTGCTGCCTTGTAGCGGAGTTTATATTCCGGTGTTGGAACGATGCCTGAATCATTCCGCACTTTCGCGACCCCGGAGCGGAATGGGAATGGAATGGCGGCAGCGCAGGGGGAATGGAATGGTAATGGAAATAGATAATTGTTCCTTGAATAAAGTGGGATGGAATGGACACTTGTTTTTACGCGGGCTATGTCGATTTTCATCTAGGGCCTACGTGCTGATGGCGCATTTTGCTAGAGCACGGTAGTTGGCTCTTGAAGCAGCATCATTCTAAAGTCGCTTGAAGTTGATACATCTATGTACAACTAATAATAAACAATACTAATAAAACATCACAATCCGCTGGAACAAAACGGCGTCATTCAGTTCAGTATTTTTGTGTGCGCCGCCCTTCGCTTCCTAAGACCTGCACTGTCACGCAGTCGGCGCTATAAAGAATGTCGCAACTTGTAGGAAGCTCTTGTGTGGGAACTTTACATGGTACACTGGAGGTGCCTGACGGCTTGATTGTCTCACTGGCTTACGAGACTTCGAGGATAAAAATGGCGAAGGCCTATATGAAGCAACCAAAACTGAACAGTTGTAGATGGACAAGGTGTTCTTTGCACCGCGAGACGCGACAAAGTGGCAGTTGTAATCATGCGTGATTAGCATGTAGCTTTTAACCAGAGCGTCGAATCGAGCACGAACAGAAAACCGGAGCAGAACCGTTTTTCTTTTTTTTAATCTAAATTGGAACAAAAGTTTAACCAAAATCAAACGATAATGAGCCCGAACCGGAACGGAACCCTAAACTCATGTGGCGGTTACGTGTTCATTGGAAACGATTCGGCGTAATAAAATGTGAGCCGCACCTTCTTGTGGGTGCCGGCGCGAAGTCGAAAGAATATTCGCGACGGTGGCGTCAGCGGCTTAGTGTTGAGTTTGACTAAAAAAAAAAAACGGCAGGGACGACATGAAGAAAGCTTAATAATATTAAAACAAATAATTACATTTTACGCCTATGTTAAGCACGAATTGGCTTCGGCGGGTCGCCATGGATGCGTACACTTCTATACTTTGTCTCACCTTACGATGGGCCGCAAAGAACGCCACAAGCCATCGAAGGCAGTTCATAGCTCGGAGGGTGTCACCTTTCCTTCCAGTTGGGCGGAGCGACGCTGGGAGCGCGAAGTCACGAGACAAGCTTCGAACTATGGATTGGCTCGTGTACCTCGTAGCGTCGATCGCGTTACATCGTAAATTCAAACTGAGCATATCTAACTCTGCCCAGAGGTTAAAGAGCTACTGCTATTGTGTGTGCTTGTATTATCTCTCATTGTGCTGATAATTAATATTCCTCAAAAAAGGAAAAAGCAAACAAAAATATCAAAAGTGAAAAAAAAAAAAAGGTTGATGGCTGTCGGTGCGTTTGTACCGCGGTGGCGAAATCTGGAGGCGGCAAGAGGCAAAGCCGCGACGAGCGCGAAACAGTGGCGCCAGTCGCCGGGACACCGGCCGTTCGAAGACTACGCCAGAAAAAGCGGTGGAGAAACTGCATCGTAAAGTCGCCCGGCGAGAGGAGCCTAATCTCCATCGCCAACAAACTACATCGGAAGGGAACTACACTGTGACGTGTCCGGTGACGTCGGCGAACAATGGCGATTGAGTTGAAACTACATCGGTTTTTCTTTTTTCTCCCTGCAGGAAATTGTGGAGAACTGAAAAATTTGCATAATGTAAAATATTATATTCTTTCACTTAAACAGAAAGACGTTCAGAAAACGTCACAAATGTAGTAAAAGGCCTGCTCAATTCATATCGCAGGAGGGTACTTCTACACAGCGTGCACAAATATTAAGAAAGAAAAGGGATTTTTATTTTAAAATAATTAATTTAATACAGAACATCAAACAATAAAAAATAAAAAAGACATCTGGTGCGTTTGTTCAATATCCATCCCTGCCCGTTTCTATCCGGATAAGCATCATACCCACACGCGTTTTTGTATAACTACTGCACGATGCACGTGAGTTATCAGGCACCCCAGTGACACACACGCCGTAACCCACTGCGTGGCGCTGAAATGGGCGAAGGGGGACATCGCCGGCGATCTTCGGTTGCTGGGTGTTAGGTCACGGCGTCGCTCCCAATAACCAGCCAATCCAGTACGGCCTCCTTTGCTTGGTGTCCTATCACCAATCCTCTCCAGATATGAACGCCGTCGCCATCTGTCGGTGCTGGCCAAAAGTGTTTCCTAGCCAGTTTCCATAGCCCGTGATACTTTGTTGCCATCTCCCAGTGAGCACTCATGAGTGTACTGAGAAGCGATTAGCCCACGCAAGGAAAGTACAAATAATTCAGAACTTTACAAGCCGAAGAAAAACAACAACTGGAAGAGTCATCAATGCATGCCAATTTGAAGCTGCATAAAGAACACACTGCACTGCGTTACAACCAACATAGAAACTATGCCCTTTGTGACAGAACTTAGCAGAGGTGCCGAGGTATTGGCCACGTCGGCAAGGCAATACAAGGAATTGTTGCCACATGTGAAATCGTTATACACAGTGACACTATACACACACACGGCGAAGCAGTTGAGCTGGAAGGTGTGGACATGGTCAATGGGCCTCATTGAGACTTATACGCAGAAAATAAGTAAGCACTAACCAAAGGCAAGGCTACGCGCTCGAGCTGAGTCACACAGGATCGTGCGCACTTCAAAAAACATAAGACAACAATTCAGCGGAAAAATGGCTGTGTTGTCACCAGTCAAGCAAAGGAGCGCGTGTATGAAAGTACTCTAATCTAACCCTAGTCTACATCGCATTCTGTGTTAGCTCTGCATTCATAATAAAAAAAAAACTATTTCTAAAACAAAACAAAAAAAAAACTCAATAAGACAGTTTTTTTTTAAATAATAAGTTTTTTTTAAACTTTTTAAACATCTAAGAAAGTGTTCTTATACCTCGATTTTCACACTAAAAAAAGAAAAGCCTAAAAAATATCAAACATGATTTGACAGGTTCGAGAGAGAATGTTAGAGGCAGAGGAACCGCGCGATTTAATATACAATAGGCATTGTTAAATACCACAATGATTACACTCAGTACACGCTTGACGTCACAATCAGATTCCTATAAATGTGAGCATGTGCTCAACAGCAAACCAGTAGTACGCCTGACACGATATACACATGGCGGGCCAAATTTCGACTGTATTGTGCATTATTTCTGCAGCCATTTTAATTCCCGAGGTTCACTCAAGGGCCCACCAGACCAACTACGATGCTGCGGCGGTGAGTACCAACGCCTACTGTGTAAAGGTGCATTTTTACATTACAAAATACAATATGCACAAAAAATCCAGGAAACAGAGCAAACAAAACCATATTGTGTTGATGGAATGGGTGGACTTTATGCGAAAAGCGTCATGATCGAGTGTGACGAAAAAGCGTTGACGCAATGCAAAGGAAATTCAAGGAGTCATGAAACGATTTCTTTTTTTGTTACTTTCGCTAAATAATACTTGGAATCACTCCTTAACGTTAATAATTGAATTAACTGGATTGAGTTATTTTTAGGCAGTTGCAGTCGCCGAAAGATTTCGCAAAATATGAATATCGTTCATCCCCTCAACTCGGAGCCAGAACTCGTGGCCAGGTGGCATGGCACCTATTCTATGCCGCCAATGTTAACTATAGCCACGCGGTGGGGTTGGCAAAATAGAAAACGCGTGCTGAGCTCCAGGGCCGGTTTGCTCATCTTGCGGCTGCGGACGCGGCCGCGGCCAGGAGGGATTTTTACGTCACGTGACCAGCTCCATGGGGACAAGGAAGTACCTAGCGTCCCTGCCTAACGGCGGAGAGATCCGCATCGCTTCAAGCACAAAAGCCTAATTTCGCTCGCAGAAACTGATTGGAGGGACATTCAACTGGAATCTAATTGACCGCCCCTTAATACTGTAGGAGCGGCAGGTAAAGTTACGGCCAGGGAGGGCAAATAGGAGCCAAAATAAAGAAAAAAACCACACGAGATAAAAGCGGTAGCAGTATTTTTATATACCTCCGCCGGTGCCGCTCCTCGTGCCTTCTGATGTGGTCCAATAAAGAAAAAAAGAATTCTGATGTGGTCGAGAGTTTAGAGCGCCGGTACTTGTCGTCGCGGTGTGGAAGTTCCGGGTTCAAATCGCGCTAAAGACTTCTTTTTTTTTTTTGTATTTTCCGCGTGTTTTACTTTTGAACTGTGATCCTTTTTTTGGAAATCATCCACTTGCACTACTGCGCCTTACACGCTTTTACTGTTAGTCCCACCTGTTCAATCGAAACACCGGGAAGAAGAAAAAAAAGATCAACGCAAGTTAACGCGCTAATGCAATCATTTCGTAATGTTCATTAAAAGGAAACCAAGCTAACAGCATCAGTATGGCTTTCACACAAGCGGAGCCGAAACAAGCATCCTTTCCCCAGCGTTTACAATTTTATCTGTTTTCAAATAACGCTCTTGCTACGATTCCTTTCAATAACAAGAGACGCCTATTTAGGACTAATAAAAACTGCAGTTGTAGCAATTAAAAAAAAATAAAACAAGCAAAAAAAAAAAAAAGACTAGCAGCTGTGGATACATTGATTGAGCGAAATCCTACAGGCAAGGCAGCAGGTCAAACGTCTGAGAAAGTAGTAGAACTGAACTAAAAGAGATCAGACTTTTACTTGCATGGAATGAGATAAAAAGTATATTTATACTTTTTACATTTTGTTGTGGAAATCGTTTTGTAATATTAACACATTACTTGTTGAATTTTAGTTAGACTAGCAGACGATCACGACCAAATGCAAAAATGAATCAGGCATCGACCATCGCAAACCCTCTCTCTAATGCAAACACCTAAAATGACTTTGGATCAACAAATGGAATTAATTATAATTATAATATAATTAATTCCATTTCTTGATCCAAACTCATTTTAGGTGTTTGCATTAGAGAGAGGGTTTGCGATGGTCGATGCCTGATTCATTTTTGCATTTGGTCGTGATCGTCTGCTAGTCTAACTAAAATTCAACAAGTAATGTGTTAATATTACAAAACGATTGCCACAACAAAATGTAAAGAGTATAAATATACTTTTTATCTCATTCCATGCAAGTAAAGGTATGATCTCTTTTAGTTCAGTTCTACTACTTTCTCAGACGTTTGACCTGCTGCCTTGCCTGTAGGATTTCGCTCAATCAATGTATCCACAGCTGCTAGTCTTTTTTTTTTGCTTGTTTTATTTTTTTTAATTGCTACAACTGCAGTTTTTATTAGTCCTAAATAGGCGTCTGTTGTTATTGAAAGGAATCGTAGCAAGAGCGTTATTTGAAAACAGATAAAATTGTAAACGCTGGGGAAAGGATGCTTGTTTCGGCTCCGCTTGTGTGAAAGCCATACTGATGCTGTTAGCTTGGTTTCCTTTTAATGAACATTACGAAATGATTGCATTAGCGCGTTAACTTGCGCTGATCTTTTTTTTTTCTTCTTCCCGGTGTTTCGATTGAACAGGTGGGACTAACAGTAAAAGCGTGTAAGGCGCAGTGGATGATTTCCAAAAAAAAGGATCACAGTTCAAAAGTAAGACACACGCAAAATACAAAAAAAAAGAAGTCTTTAGCGCGATTTGAACCCGGAACTTTCACGCCGCGACGACAAGTACCGGCGCTCTAAACTCTCGACCACATCAGAATTTTTTTTTCTTTATTGGACCACATCAGAAGGCGCGAGGAGCGGCACCGGCGGAGGTATATAAAAATACTGCTACCGCTTTTATCTCGTGTGGTTTTTTTCTTTATTTTGGCTCCAATTTGCCCTTCCTGGCCGTAACTTTACCTGCCGCTCGTACAGTATAAAGGGGCGGTCAATTAGATTCCAGTTGAATGTCCCTCCAATCAGTTTCTGCGAGCGAAATTAGGCTTTTGTGCTTGAAGCGATGCGGATCTCTCCGCCATTAGGCAGGGACGCTAGGCACTTCCTTGTCCCCATGGAGCTGGTCACGTGACGTAAAAATCCCTCCTGGCCGCGGCCGCGTCCGCAGCCGCATGATGAGCAAACCGGCCCAGGCATTGTTAGAGTGCGGCTATTCTTGTCACTGCAGTGGTTGGACACGAGAAAATACCCGAGTGTCCCCAAGTCACTGTATGTTTCGAGCCGAAGTCAGCACTCACGCAGTTATTGTGTCCGATCCATGAGCCACGCTTGACTGTCGTCAGGCGGGTGGTTTCGATACTTTCGATTCCGCAATTGCGTCATCAAGCTATCAAAAGAGATGACTGTAAGAAATTGTCCCCTTTTATCCTCACAATTTCACAGCGACAAAAAAGCTTCTGAATCAGTGGCGGTCTGTGAGAGTACACTTGGGTCAGACTAGGACCAGTACACCTCCGTAAAGTCATAAACATTCGAACCCAATATTGTTTCATAACCCCCTTAAGGTGCAACCCCACCATGCATGACGTTTTGGTGCTTTTTTGACGGCTTGTAACTTTCGTTCTATGTTTCTTACAATTATAAAGTAAATGTAAAAATAAAGAGCTGTTTTTCAACAATACTTTTATGTCTCGATATTACGGTTATTTTTAGTTGTTAGTTACTTATTAAGCTTCTAATAGTCCACAGTTTCTAGTATTCAAAAAATTATTTCTCGAGCTATAACGTCCCATCGTTCACGATATTTTACCTGAGCGTTTGGTTGGATGTAATAGATTAAAAAAAAGTAAGCAACGAACTGTACAGACAATGTATATTTTAAAATAAAAAATAAAGTTTAAAATGGTATTATTTAAAAAAAATTGGCTTGCTCTTTTATGTTTATACAGCCTTGATGGAGATGCGCCTCAACGGGTAATCGGTCTCTTAGCTGTAGATGATAAATTTAGCCAGTGCGGTACAACCGCTAACCTGGGATTTTTAACGTGCATCACGCAGTAGTGATCACACGAACGCGTGTTGGTACGAAACGCATCCAGATCGAAACGGGCGGGGGCGGCGGGGATTATTATTTTATGGCGCTATAAAAAACGAATCACGTCAACTAATCAAAATAACGAGACATTAAATTATGAAGCCTCCTTCCATATTAAATTTTCCGGAACTTTCATATTGATAAATTACACGTTAAGAATGTTATAAGACCTCAAACTTTTCCCATTCAGTTAGGCAAATTGTAGTTTCTTAATATAAAATACAGTTGGCGACACGTGTTCAAGAACAGCTTGATGTGCATTTTCCGTCGTGTGCCACTTGGAACGCCACGTGAACGAGAGAAAAAGCGCCAGATGTCAGGGAGTCAGATGCCTGGATGCCCGCAGTGAGCGAGCCAGAGATGTGAGAACAACAAGCTTGAGACTGCGGGCGCACCACAGCTATTTTGCACGTGTTCTACTGTGCGTTGGTAACCATGCCCGACGTGATCCAAATGAAATGAGCGCCATGAAATGCATTCTGCTATTTCAGATTCCGCCACGTGTGTGAAAACATTTTAATGTTTTCATCACTTGCAAAAATCATTTTCGCAATCAAACTATGCTTGTCGGAATGGTTTGACTATATTTTGTTTCAAAGACCACCTCGGTGGCTCTGAAGTGGTAATGATATTAAAACAAAACACAAAACATTAGTCTCAGTGTCTCTGAGCCAACGCGCTGGCCCATGAATTCATATTTGTCGGGTTTAATTATCGGCCGAGGTGCCCGCAATCCGACGGAGGCCAATCTGAGATTTCGGTTGCACGTCAAATGATCTACAGTTAGTAAAAATAAACCCGCAATTCTTTTTTTTTTATTGGGGCGTGTTAAGTGATTTTTGATGGCTTCACTTGTGAAACCCTCAGATCTGAATATTTGCTTTGCTTTACCTTAGTTCGGAGCGCAGCCAACGCTACGGGCTGGTGAAGCCTCTGAAGCAGCGCCAAGAGCCCGAGGTTAAGTTGTTCGTTCTCTTTCTGTGCCCATACGGTCGGGCTAAACTAGAGGCACTAAATAAGCTACGCGTGATACACATCTTGGTGTTTAAAATGATGGTTGTCAGTTATCTGCTTAATCTGAAATCACAGGAAACGCTTTTCCGTCCTCCACAAATGCTTAAACAGTTCGCGACAAAGCAAAGCAATATTACGTGAGCTTCCTGACACCGCATTCTTGAATCATGACGATCGTCGGTTGCATTTGATGTTTCTAACCACCAAGATGGCGGGGCTCACAACAATATCGGGGGGAAAAGTGCCGATAAAATTGTATGAAATCTGTGGTGGACTAGTTCACGCTCGCAGGTGTGTGACACAGTGAGACGGAACACGAAGACAATGTTGTTGGATACGATAAATATGATTAAAGATTTAAGACATTATATACAGATTGTTACAAAAACCGCACAAACGAATGTCACTGACAGTATGGAATAAGAGTGTTACAGGCCTTGCCGGGGAGCGATGCGACAGTGTTCGAAGCCTGGTGAGCGTTGCAGAGACGGCTTGGTTCGATGTCACAGCCCGTCTGTTGACGTGTGGCTAGGGGGTGGCGTCTTCGTAGTCGGGTCTTGCGTGTAGCTGCGAGACTCCGTGGACCTGTCGAAGGACGACCTTGCGTAAAGTTGCAAGGCACAGCCCGCCGACCTGATGATGTCCCGTCGGGTTGCACACTTCTTCTTTCTTTTTCTTCTCCCTCAGTGAAGGCTTTCTTTCTTGCTTGTAGAAATCACCACGCTCAGCCCAAATCACCACAAAATCACGTGGGAAAATCTCATTCTAAGCACGCGACCGTTGGTATGCAGTGAATACTCATAATCGGCGCCGAGATGTTTGGTAGCTATCGGCAGGTAGAGTTTTTCTATCAACCCAGATTTAGAATGTTTCCTTCTTTCTGCTGTAAGCAATCAGAAGACAGCTTGCACAAAATCTGAGGGTAATAAAGTACTATGAGCATTCAAACATAACGGCCTGAGCAGTATATATGTGTACAAGCTTTAGCTTTTGATGCGCCCTTAACTTTCGATACGCTCAAGGCTAATGTAAAATGTAGGGCTGTTTCATTCTTAATCAGCGTACCACGTGCGTGCTTACACTATATTTTATACAACGTCAAACTCTAGTCGTCTGCATCTTTTTCATTTATGCACACCACTACTTGTTCGCATAAATTACCAAATTAAAACTGGCACAGGATATCAAAAAAAATATACAGGGTTTTTTTCTTTATCGAAAATATAAACTACGCATCGCCTAACGCTACTTCTCCGCTCAAAGGTAGCGCTAGGTCACAAACAGATACCAAAGTGTCATCCCCAACGGACACCTTATTCAAAGGTTATAAGTGATTTTCTGAAAATTTCAATGGGAAAATGGAGCCCATTTTTGCCCGTTTTCGGTTTCTAGTGACATAGAGCCCCATGTATTCGAAAACTCCGTCGGCCGCATTTTCTCATTCAATTTTTCAGAAAATCATTCATAAATTTCGAATAAAGTATTGGATCGGGCAAAAACCAGAATCTTTGCCTGGAGAGTCATAGTTTTATCACTGAATTCGCATTAAAATTAATTATTATCATTTATTGCTGTGAGTTATTTTCAACCTCGGCATTTTTTTATTATGACTCCTGCACCAGTCCTACTTTTGGGTTTACCAAACTCAACGTCTAAACCTGAGTGTCATTATTTGTGTTTTCCAGTCTCGTGGTTTTCCTTTATTTATTTCATTTATTCAAAGATTACCCCGCATTGCCCGGAGGCGTTATTGCAGGGGGGTTACAGTTTTGAAAAAAAAATACATCTTCATAGTAGAGCACACCTGGTCTTTAGACAGCCTATTCCACTTTGCAATGGTTTTAACAAAAAAAAGAATTTGCATACATGTTCGTCCTGGCGTGGTACTCTCGGATTTTGAAAGCATGGTCAGTCCGCCTAGAAACATAATGTGGGTGTTTTAAATATACTTCTCTGTTAATGCCAGTTTTATTATTATATATGAGAAATAAAAACTTCAGTCTCAACTCTTCTCGTCGAGAAGAAAGCAGTTCCCAATTCAATTCGCTTTTCATTTTAGTGCAGCTCTCCCTCCGCCCATAACGACCCAGTACAAACCTAGCAGCTCTATTTTGAATTCTTTCCAATTTGTCAATCAAGGTTACGTGCGGAGGGTCCCAGACGGCGCAGGCATATTCTAAAATCGGCCTAACACATGTTAAGTACGCGGTTTTCTTTAATTCGGGTTGTGAACATTTCAAATTCCGTTGAATAAAATTGAGCGCCTTGCCAGCTTTTAGAATGACATCATCAACTTGAGCATTCCAAGAACAGTCGGATGACAGTGTGACACCAAGGTACTTGTAGGTAGTTTCGTTATTTATTAGGGCGTTATCTATCTGATAAGCACTTTCAATTTTTTTCTTTCTCTTGGTAAAACTCAGGTGTACACACTTCTTTGGATTTAAGTTCGTCTGCCACTTGGAACACCAAGTATTAATACAATCCAAGTCTCGTTGCAACGTAGCAGCATCTTGTTCGTCCTTAACTTCCCTATACACAACGCAGTCGTCAGCGAACAACCGTATAGAGGAGGAAATTCCCACGGAAATATCGTTTACATAAATCAGAAACAAAAGTGTTCCCAGGACCGAGCCTTGTGGAACTCCTGACGTTACGTTAACATACTCCGAACTTTTTCCGTTCAAGACAACACATCGGCGACGTTGAAATATATAATTTTCGATCCATCGGAACACATTTAAGTCTAAGTTTAACGACTCTAGTTTACTAAGAAGGAGCGGATGCGACACAGTGTCGAACGCCTTACGGAAGTCTAGAAAAACACAATCCGTTTGCCCTCCATCGTCAATATTGGACGCCAGTTCATGGTAAAATTCTACGAGCTGTGTCGTGCAAGATAGGCCTTTACGAAACCCGTGTTGTTGACTAATTAGTATGCTGTTATTCGTTATATGTTTCATTATTCCTGTATATAAAACATGTTCAATAATTTTGCATGAGATGGCTGTTAGTGATATTGGCCTGTAGTTTGAAACCTCTTTTTTTTTAACCACCTTTATGAATAGGGACAACATGGGCGATTTTCCAATCGTCTGGTAGGATACCAGTGGAGAGTGACTTTTCGTAGATTACATAAAGATACAACGAAATAGGTCCGGCACAACGCTTTAGTATACGGGGAGAAATACCATCAGGGCCATTTGCCTTAGTTTCGTCAATGTTTCTTAAAAGCAACTCGATGCCCCTCACGCTTAGTTCAACTGGCTCCATTAACGGGATGGCACTTGCGTGTGCTGGAGGACAGCTGCTATCTTTAGGTTGGAAGATAGATTGAAAGTAATCATTCAAGCACGTAGCCTTTTCAGTATCGTCTAAGAGGACATGATGGTTGTGCACAATTTTGTTTATTCCTAAGACTTCGGATCCACAGCCTTTTATAAACTTCCAAAAAAGTTTAGGGCTAGTTTTCATCCTGTCATTAAGTCTTTTAAAATATCCTTCTTTCGCAATTTTTATGGATAATTTATACTCCTGCGCTAATTCAGACAACTTCTTCAAGTGATTGTTACTTCTAGTTTTCTTATACTTCAGAAATGCTCTCCTTCTTTTTTTTAATTATCCTTAGGATACGTGAAGTCACCCAGGGTTTTTTCTTTTTTTTCAGTCTAGTAGAATCTATGCTTGGAACATAACGGTTCATAAGTTCAAGCAGCTTGTTCTTAAATACACACCATAATTTGTGGACGTCGTAATCCTCAGCTAGGCATTCAAAGACCGGCAAGTGGTCAAGCAGCTGCTGAGATATACTAGTATAGTCGCCTTTCTCGAAGAAAAAAACTTTCCTTGTTGCGCATGTCGGCGGTCGGATGATTCCTGATTTGACGCTTGCAATGACGGCTTTATGATCACTTATTCCTGGTATAATGGTGAAGGAATCTATAAGGTTGGGTGAACTGCAAAACAAAAGGTCTAATATGTTATTATTCCGAGTTGGATCCTTTACATATTGTAACAGTCCATAAGTATCTACGATGTTCTTCATTTCTAGATTAATCCGACTACTAACTTTGCATGAACAAGTGCCATCATTCCATTTCAATTCTGGCAGGTTAAAGTCACCTGCAAGTAAAATAGGGTGCCGAGAGGCCTCCGACACGATTTCAAACAACGACTGTAACGTCTTTAAATCTGAATTCGGTGGCCGATAAAACGTTCCGACAGCGTACGACGAATTGTCAGATAAAGTAACTGAGCACCAAATTGACTCGACATCGTCATGATCAATATCTAGCCTAGATGATTTTAGAGAGGAATGAACTAGCAAAAAAACGCCTCCCCCGAGGCTGGGCCTATCCTTCCGATAAACAATAAATTCGTTTGGAAACACCTCACTATCGGCGATAGTCGGGTTCAGCCACGATTCTGTACCAAATACGATATCAGCTTTTACAGACTCGAGCAGGGCAGTGAACTCATCAACTTTGTTTATTACACTTCTGCAGTTTATTACGACAGCAACTAGATCGCGGCAGGCATTTTTCTTATTCTTACTGGGGCGTCATTGTTTCAAGAGTGGAAAGACCTCTTCTTTTTTTGTGTCCCATGTGAAAGTCTTTCCGTTAATAACACACTTATCATAAGTTAGCTTTACCTTGTTATTACTATCTGCTTTTTTAACCTTCGCGTATTCCCACAGTCGCTTTCGAATATCTCGGGTCTCAGGGGAATAATCATTATCAACGCTGTAGGACAACCCCTTGAACTTCTTAGCGTTTGACAAGACGTCCTGTTGTTCCTTATACGATGCGAAATTTACAATGATTGGCCTTTTGAACTTTTCATTGTATCGACCAACACGGTGTGCTCTTTGAACCGTCTTTAGTTCGATCCCCAAATTGGCCTTGCAAATACTTTTAACCAAGCTTTCCGACTGGTTCCACGTTTCCAAACGGTTGTCGTCATCTATTCCATAAAAGACAAGATTTTGTCTGCGACTTCTGTTTTCGAGGTCAATATTTTTGATTCTCAGATTAGCTACTTGTTGTGCACGGTCTCTTATTGCGTTTGCTTGTTCAGACACTAGTTTATTAACCGCTTCTACCTGCCCCTCGGTTACACAAAGCCTTTTGTTTACTTCCGTCAACATAGCTTCCTGTTTGGCTAACCGAGTGTCGATAGTATCTAGCTTGCTCACGATTATTGCCTGGCCACTTTGAAGACGTCTAAGCAGGTCCATTTCTTCTGCAGTAATAGGTCCAGGATTGAGTTCGACATCGCCGGAAAGTAACAGGAGAAGAATCAAATACAGCACCCGATTCGCAAAAAGGCGAAAATTTCTACGAGACAATCGCACAAAACACACTCGTTTGCGACAGTGGGAAATAACACTTGTCATGGGAGGAGCCGGCAACGCATACAACAGTTTAAGCACTTGAATAGGGCAGTGTGAACTAACTTAAATAAACACCCAGCTACCTAAATGAGACACCTGACCGCCCAAAAAATAGTTTATTTGTTTTGATTTTTAGGTAGTTAATTTCTTAAGCTAGAATTTCGGAAACCCAAGACTATCACGTCATCACGTTTTCCTGGAAATCAACAGAGCCGAACACATGCACAACAAAAGGGCCGGCCAGTCATATTACCACGCGCAGAGCCGCGAAAGCAACGCTCGGTCACGGACTTCTAGAAGATTCGCGCTCATTCTTGCCCCAGACGTAACTTTTGCCCTGCTTTCTTGTTCTCGAAAGTGCCAGTTCATCCTCGCCCTGAGCGCACAACGCTCAAACATTCTTTACCGAACTTTCGAGATACTGACGCACGCAGATAAGCAGTTGCTCGCGACCTTGTCGAGTCAGTCTCGCTCTCGCTCTCTGTTACGCTGCCGAATCGCCGCCTGCTTTTCTGTGCCTCGACGCTCGTTCTTTATTTTTTTTTTGTTTGGCACAAGTTCGCCGATTGAACCTTCATTTTTCACTTCAATGTTCGTCCTCTCATCACCTTCATTTGTGCCAATATAAATCTGATCACACCGGTATATGTGTAATTGGCCTCTGAAATCTCCGATAACGGCGCACAGGCAATTTTATGTTTTTCGACGTGTCGGTGGTTTTGTTCTGCAAGTGTCTCGCCGTTTGGCTTAGGACGATTTTCGCGTTTTGTTCTACTCCCATTTGCTAGAGACGTGAGCTCGGAGCGTAAGCAACTGGCCCCCTTGCACGAGAACTGGTGCAGCCGTGCGCGTCCCAAAGAAAGCTCGTGCAGATAAAAACAAACAAGGGACCAGGGATGTCAAATTCAGGATATAGAAAAATTCCCCATTGTATCAAAGCGCCACCACACACGATTTCTCGCATTGGTGTACAGGCCTGGAAGGCGATCCCACCGGCATCTGTTGGTTCAGAATCACACTAACCAAGGGTGGGGTTGCACCTTAAAGGAGACGTGCAACAATATTCCCTTCGAATTTTTGTTTTGTTTTACTTTACACGAGCTTCCTGGCACTATACTTTATTTCACCTTATGATGTACCGCAGGTAGGGCTCCAAGCGCGAGCTCCTTGCTCTGGAGCACATGTCGGTGGCACAAGCTCTCGTGCATTAAGGGCAGCTGCCAACGCTATGAGCTCACCTCTAGCATTCGCTGCGGTACAAAATAAGCTGAAACTGAGAATTTACTTCGTTCACCTTTAAAGGGGCGATGCAATAATTTTTGTACTTTGCGCAAATACCGCTTAGAACGGATTCCAGACATTAATGACCTATGAAACACGCGTTCGTTTTTCGCCCCCCGCAATAGAAGTCCCAGACAAAAATTAAAGAGAAAAACAACCGCACCTCCACGTGGTGAATGATGTTGATTGGGGCGAAGCTCTGGTGGCGCTTGTCTGCGTAGACAGCGAGCCGCAGCATGCCGTGCCTTTTGTTCGTTTTCATCCATGTCACGCTGCGGTCAAATGCTCAAATGCGTATATAACCACGTTCCATACCACACATTCTCTTTCTGACATGGATGAAAACGAACGAAAGGCTCGGCATGCTGCGGCTCACCGTCTACGCAGACAAGCAACACCAGAGCTTCGCCCCAATCAACATTATTCACCACATGGAGATGCGGTTGTGTTTTTTTTTTTTTTTTTTGCCCTACACGAGCACGGGAGAACGTGCTCGCGAGCACGAGCACCCGACGCCGGACATCGGACGGACATGCGGACATGGCTAGTCCCTAAGGGCCCTGTCACACTGCGGAAACAGTCGGAGAACTTTGTCCTTCAACACGAGGAAAACATGTTTTCGGGGACCCTGTCACATTGCGGAAACAGCAACAGTCCGGAAACATGTTGCTGTCGTCCGAAAACCATGTTTCCCAACTTGTTCTCCGACACTCGGGGAACATCCTGTCACACCGAGAAAGCGTGTTGGAAGGACACAAATTGCCTCCTCTCCTGCGCGCTGCCTCTCTCTCTCTCTCGCCCTCGTCTGCCCGGCCGGCTCGGCTAAGCTACAACCGCGAGCTCCGGGCTTTCAGCATCCCTGCCAAGCACGCGCGCTCGTGCAGTGCAAGCACTGTTCTGGGTCAGATGCTCGCGCTTGTAGCATCGGCTGCGTCTGGACCGAAGCTGAAACGAAGTTTGGGCGGCTAGGCTCAGATCCGCTGGCTCCGCTCGCCCCTTGAATTGTTGCCATTTTGGATCGCCGTCTCATCGACGTCGCTCTACCTTGTCGATTCATCAGCCGCGCGAACCATCTCGTGTTCTCTGGAACTGGCGGTTGCGTTCTGCTACAGGGCTAGACCCTTGCACGATGGCATACGCGCCGGCCACAGCAGCAGCTCCTGCTTTGGTGCTTCTTTGTGCCATCGATTCAGATGATTCTGACGATCAGCTGCCGCCGCGCAAGAAGCCGCGTTCAAGATGGCCCTTCACGCTTGACGTCAATTATTGAAGTATTCTCGAGCGACTATCTGTACAGAAAAATATAGATGTTGCCGTCTTGCTGGAAAAAAATTCGCTCAGCCACCGAAATGGGAAACACGTGTCGTCCGACACAAGTTGTCGAGGTTTCCGTTGCCAAAAGCTGTCACACCGAGACAACATTGTCGCTGTCGTCCATGTTGTGATGCTGTTTCCTCAATGTGACAGGGTTGTCGGGCAACAGAGCCGACAGCCGACATGTTTCCCGACTGTTGAGAAACATGTTTTGTTCATGTTTCCGCCGTGTTTCCTCAATGTGACAGGGCCTTAAATGCCCTGTCACCTTGAGGAAACACGGCGGAAACATCAACAACACATGTTTCTCAACAGTCGGGAAACATGTCGGTTGTCGGCTCTGTTGCCCGACAACCCTGTCACATTGAGGAAACAGCAAAACAACATGGACGACAGCGGCAATGTTGTCTCGGTGTGACAGCTTTTGGCAACGGAAACCTCGGCAACTTGTGTCGGACGACAAGTGTTGCCCATTTCGGTGGCTGAGCGAATTTTTCTCCAGCAACACGGCAACACCGTTGCTAGGAGATCCTCAAAGGAGTCGGTGTCCATCCGAATCCAATGCCGGTAGGCCTCGGAATCTTCCAGAGCCAGCTCCCGCATCAAATTCTCATAGGCACCTTGTTGATGCACTCTTGCAAGCCACTCGCTGGTCCATTTTGAACGCGGCTTCTTGCGCGGCGGCAGCTGATCGTCAGAATCATCTGAATCGATGGCACAAAGAAGCACCAAAGCAGAAGCTGCTGCTGTGGCCGGCGCGTATGCCATCCTGCAAGGGTCTAGCCCTGTAGCAGAAGGCAACCGCCAAATCCAGAGAACACGAGATGGTTCGCGCGGCTGATGAATCGACTACGGTAGAGCGACAGCGATGAGACGGCGATCCAAAATGGCAACGATTCAAGGGGCGAGCGGAGCCAGCGGATCTGCGCCTAGCCGCCTATACTTCGTTTCAGATTCGGTCCAGACGCAGCCAATGCTACAAGCGCGAGCACGTGGCCCAGAACAGTGCTTGCACTGCACGAGCGCGCGTGCTTGGTAGGGATGCTGAAAGCCCGGAGCTCGCGCTTGTAGCTTTGGCTGCGTCTGGACCGAAGCTGAAACGAAGTATAGCCGAGCCGAGCCGGCCGGGCAGACGAGGGCGAGAGAGAGGCAGCGCGCAGGAGAGGAGGCAATTTGTGTTCTTCCGACACGCTTTCCCGGTGTGACAGGATGTTCCCCGAGTGTCAGAGAACAAGTTGGGAAACATGGTTTTCGGACGACAGCAACATGTTTCCGGACTGTTGCTGTTTCCGCAATGTGACAGGGTCCCCGAAAACATGTTTTCCTCGTGTTGAAGGGCAAAGTTCTCCGACTGTTTCCGCAGTGTGACAGGGCCATAAGGAGCTTCGCCTTTAAAACGAGCAGCGTTCACCCCCTCAACTCGCAGCCAGAACAAGCGGCCACGTGACCTGGGCCCGTTTTTTCGAACGCGAACCGTGGTTTAAAGTTAACTATTGTCCCTAGAAGGGGGAATTCCAGGTCGCGTGACTGGGTGAGCAGGGGCGCCGAGGGAGGAGCAGTACCTAGAAGCAAAATGGCCGTGGCGTCGCTTAATGAGGGCTAATAGTTCTGCTTGGTTCTGCTGAACATTCATTTCGATCCGGCTGTTATATTAATGACTCACCATCAACCTATTAGCACGTCAAGCAAAGCGATAGTTCAGAGGGACTACTAAACTAACCGACGGCAGCATTCCGCGAACGCATCACTCTTCAGCAGTCCGAGATCCAAGACATATGACGGTACATAAGCCTTGCAAGTGTTTTTATGGTGAGTAAAAAAATGTCTTGCCAACGAGTGTTGGTACATATTTATACTAAGACGTTTCATTTGTTACACAATGCACGCCAACTCGTGAGCAGCGATTACTTTACGGAGAAAGGGGGTTATTCTCAATAAAGTCTTCGTTCCGGGTGAACAGCTGAGACATTGAACTGTTTTTTTGTTCACAGTGCGCCGACAGTATGCAGACAGCATTGAGGTTTCTACATATCCCCGGTGGCCAGCAATTCAACGCTGACGAGAAGCTTAGCTTCTCGTCACCGGTGAATCGGTTGGGCAAACGGAAGAGAGGGCAAACAGTTGAGATCAGCAGGAATCGCAGAAACGTGCGTCGCAACGAACGAAAACGAGACTACAGCACCGGCGTTGCCAGACTGGAATAAACACGGGAAAGTTATGCGTTGTTTATGGCGAAACACATTGAAGGAAATGTTTCTTACATTTTCGAATATTCGTCGACAAACTCTAGCATAGTAGCTAAAATTTCTTCGTACCATCGGAAGCAAATAAATTGGACTTCAAGTACAACATCACTATATTTTGACTTAAAATACCATACTAGATCGATGACAACCAGCGGAAAAAGAGGATAAACAAAATGACTGGATTGTTTCACCGATAGATGGCACATCTTATTGCCCAATCAAAAATAATTATTGTTGTTCTATATCCAGCCGTTCATTACAGCACCTAGGTACTTTTCCCTTCCTCGGCACCGTGGTTTACCAAAATGGGTTTACCATCGCTTCGAGAAAACTGGCCCTGGAGCCGATTATGTGCCGCCAATCTTGATCATAGCCACGCGCTGGTGTTGGCAAAGCACAGGACACGCACTGAGTTTCAGACATTGTAATGGCTCGGCTATTGTCGTCGTTGCAGCGATTGGAGACGGGCCACTACCCGAATGCCTCTCGAGCTGGTAGTTATCACGAGCCCAAATCGAGTGCCCACGCTATGCTCGGGTCCAATGTATGAACCGCATTCAAATATCGTCATTGGGGTGTACAGCGATCCCCACGTTACGTCATCAAATTTTGCAAAGGAGAGATTGAATAAAAATGATCGCTTTGTCCTTGAAATTACAACGCAAGAAAGGAGTCTCTTGGCCAGTGGCGTTGCGTGCGAGTGTCCTTGAGTCCCACTAGTGCCAGTAAGCTCGCGTAAAGTGCAACGGTATTCCAACTGAATACCGTTGCACAGCTCCTTTAAAGAACACTAACACCCCAAGGGTCGTATTTTTTTTAGTGTCTAAAACGATGCATGTTGTAATCATAGACACGCAAAAAAAGAAAAACGCATCTCGAAAAAAAACTTTCCCGCGCGCGCGCCCTCCTTTTTATTTCTGGCGCCCTCCTCTCCCACTTTTTGCATCCTCGCTTCTTTTGATTCGTAACATCAAGAATGATAAAATTTAGAAGCTTTGTAGGCAACATTTTTATAATATTTAATAACGGCAATCGTAAAACATGTTTTTTTTTTTCTTTTTTTTTTAACGCAATTGCGAACGCAATACTGCCCTTCTTTTTGAAATACCAAAAATCGGAGTCCATGGTGTGCCGCCTCCTGAATTTGTATCTCCCACGGAAAACAGGCGACACCGGTTAAAACCGGTCCACCGGCGCTGGCTCCTTTCCTTCTCGCTTTGGGTCGCGATGGCAACAGCAGGGAGTCGTGAAAGAAAGTGGACTCTCAGGTCTCCGCAATATTTGACGTCACGCACCGGCGCGAATCGCGCGGGAACTTCGAATTCGGCATTTGGAAATGTTTTTTTTACTTTACAAATGCTGAATTTCCAAATTTCGAATTTCAAGGGTAATGTCCCGGCATTGTTTTCAATCGTTTTGGATAATAAAAAAGAATATGATTTTGATGTGTCAGTGCCGCTTTAAGGACGAACCACATAGGGTGTATCTTTGACGTATGTACGGGCGTTTCGGCCACCGTAATCCCGACGTATAGCGGACGTCGGGACGAGCGCTTCCCCGACACCTCAAGGTCGGCATAAAAAATTTTGAGGACGCTTAAGCTTCGCCTTTAACTGCGGAATGCGCAGCCGAAACATAAATATATAAACTTTCGCTCGTTCCCAAGCCGTGGAAACGTACCTTGCCTAGCCTAGTCAGTAGCGTGCGTGGCTCGCAACCGAAGGGTTGCGAGTCATACACGCTACTGACTTCAAATCCCGCCCAAAATTCTTCAAAATTTTTCTTCGAGGCAAATGCATTACTTTATAAAGTGAAATCATTTGGAACATGCGGCGTCCTTTATTTCTCCTTACATGTCATGTATTAGAGCGCAGCTCTTAAGCGCCCGCTTCCGCGTTTCGCGGCGTCGCCGTCGGCGTAACTGCCCCACTAAATTTAGCGGCAAATTGAATTGGTGTTGAGGTCACGTGACCTCAATTTTCGCGCTAAACTTAGTGGGGGAACTAAATTTGTGTTGCTGTCACGTAACATCAATTTCCCCACTAAATCTACCAGAGAAACTGAGTTTGTTCAGAGGTGAAGTGACATTAAGTCATGCGACGTCACTTTTCTCTCTAAATTTAGCAGGGAAGCTAAATTGGTGTTGAGGTCACGTGGCGTCAATTTTCCCGCTAAATCTAGCAGAGGAACTGGATTTGTTCATCGGTGACGTGACACCTATTCATGTGATGTCATTTTCCCCGCTAAACCGGGGAAAATGGCGTGACATGACTTTGTGTCACATCACCTCTGAACAAAATCAGCGGCAGGAGGAAAAGGGAAGAAGAGGAGGAGGAAAGAGGAGGGGAGGATATGGAGGAGGAGAGGCAACCCCTCCCCCCCCCCTGTACCCTCTCCTCATCCTCCGCAAGAGCTGCGCTCTATTTTCGCATTACAGAGATTTGCAAACGCCTTTCCTTTTTTGTAATCATTTTCATTTTACGCCTGACGTCACGTGTCACGTGTGCGTTGCGGGTTTTGTTTTAAATTCTCACGCCAGGACATGTACAGTGACGTCGTGACCGTATCGACCGACCAGGATTATTCCGTCACATCACCACTGACGACGGTTTTTCTGTGATATTCTCATCACGTCACATACGCCGATTTATCTGCGGCACGAGCATTTTACGCTATCGCGTTAATACTTCGAATTCCGCGACGATCGAGACAGATCACGGCGCTCCGGCGTATTTCGGCGTGGCGTATGCAGAAGTGTACGGCGCGGTGCCGGCCATTCAGCTCGCGGGTTGGCAGCCGGAAGTTGCTCGATGATTGGCTTGCCTAGCTTTGCGGCCGGCTGGCTTGACTCAGCCGCTAAAGTTGGTGCTCACATGTCGCATCAACGCCTGATCGGCGAACTGTACGAAATAGCTACGGTATATCTCTTTCGAATGAGCGATGAATGAATGAGACACAAGAAAAGACCATCTGTGTGGCGGGCGATGTGAAAAAAAAAAAGAAGTTATATAAGGAAAGATTTTGAGCAGGCTAGAGTGCCTTCATACACACGCGCGCTTTTGCTTGAGTGGTGACATCTCAGCCATTTTTCCGCCCAATCGTTTTTTTATGCATTTTGAAGTGCGCGCCATCCGGTGTCACTCAGCTCGAGCGCGTAGCTTTGGTTGATGCATAGACGCCATCTTACCGCCCAAGTCACGCACCGAGTGCGCGAGAGCGTCACGCGCTTGCACATTCCGGACAACAATGGATGTCTTCACCCTGAGACAGACAGACATCTAGGCACCCTAGAGCAGGCATCGCGACCGTCCTCCTGCCGGGACTTGTTGCCAACGTGGCTATCGCAAGCATTGCAAGCTTTGCAAGGAACATGTTTAAGACAAGCGTTAGCAAATTAGGTTTTCGCGGTGGATTAACGTTTAATTATTTCTGTTCTTTTGTGGAAAGCGATAATATAGCAGCCGATTTACATTTTGCCTCGTTTCATGAAAAGCGCGAGTGCGAAACGCCGAGAAGACCTCATCGAAAAACGCCATGTGCGGTTTGGCTACCTTCCGCTCTTCCCTTCTGTGAAAAAGTGCCCGCCAAAATATGGTGCCTGAAGCGCGTCTCCGACTGGTGTGTTTAGCGTCCTATCCCGCCCATACATCAAAAGTGGTCCCAAAGTGGCAACAAATGACGTCACAGAAGCCGGAGTGTCGTGCTGTTGCGTGTCACGATCCTTGCGGTTTGTCGTAGAAATGCTGGCGAAAACCACAGGCTAACGCGAGTGTCGCTGTCGTCACGGCATTCCAGGTGTCCCAAGTTCCGGCTGCTTTAGCTTCCGTGGACTGCCGCATTGGAGGGCGACCTGCAGCAGAACAGGCGTCTGCCACATACACCACAGCTATTGAAACGCCGCCAGGTTCGCGACCGGCGACAGCCTGACACTTCTAAAACGTCATCAGGCGGTAATTGAGGGACCACTTTTTTTTGGACCCGGTAAACACACCAGTCGGAGACGCGTTCCAGGTACCGTAGCCAAACGAAGCTGATTATGACCGCTAAACACCCATAAATATGTAGAGAAAACGTCCTATGTAGGTCGGCCTTTACTGGAATTGTCCAGTGATATCCGGAAGTTGCTAAGTTTCGGCACTGGTCACGTAGAGGGGGCCTAAATATAGTCATATGTAATATTTATTTCAATAAAAGACTCCGCAATATTTGTTAAATCAATTATGAACATCAATACGAAACTTCACGCCAAATTTCGTAAGTATGCATGGCTGGTCGCGTCGTGACGTCCCATCTGGCATGGTAACGTTAAAGTCGCGAGCGTTCACCTGAATTAACTTGCATCCAGCGTTAATTCGGATAATGATGCATACAAAGATCATCATCGAAGAATTGAGCTTCCCCCCAAAACATGAATCTTGCCTCTCTTAGAACGAAGTTTTCTTCTTTTTACTGTGACAGTAGTCAAAGGGTGCGTATTTTCGGCACCAATCTAATGTCCAGGGGGACCGTGGACAATGACGTCACGGACGTCGAAATAGCGGCACCTGTTATTTCGACCTGAACAACACGATTTACATTGGATGCCGCCGACTGCGTTTTAAAATGTCGGTCGGTCGGCGCTTATGTGGACTGGTGCTCGGCGGCTCGGCAGTATTCTCGCTGGTGTGTGTACTCGATGTGCCGCCTGCGCTTGTCGCGTCCTCAGAGATATCGAGGTAAGCGTTTTCCATTTTCAAATTTCGACCGGTGCCGTCCGTCTCTCCTGTTGCAAATGATGATTACGTGTACCGGAGGCGACAGAGCCCAGCCGCGGTAAAATTGTACGGGTTTTTCTGGAGCTGTGCCTGTGTGTAATACGAAGGATTACCTTGCATAGAATAGCTGCGAAGGCCGTGCAAGCGGCGAGCGGGAAGCCTTGACCAGGGGGGCTATGTTGCACGTTTTGGACTCCCAGGAGACTAAGGAGAAGGAAGTGACGTCAACGATACAGCAAACGCAGATTGGATGTTGACAGAAGAAAACGAAATCAACATCCAATCTGCGTTAGCTGCGTTGTTGACGTCACTTCCTTCTCCCTAGTCTCCTGGGAGTCCAAAACGTGCAACATAGCCCCCCAGGTCGTGGCCTTGAATGCCATGACTGGAACACCTGCTGTAGGAGCGTTTGTGCCGCGTAATGGACCTTTTGGCGAATATGTGCTGCCACCTATGGGACGAACCTGAGGCGCACTGGGTTGGAGAGTATTTGTAGAGAAAACAACGTCCACGTTAGGCTTCTTGTGTGCTACCGGTTCGTTTTCTTTTTGCTGCTCTTAGTTTTCTTTCGCTGCTCGCATTTATACATCGGCCAAACTTGCCGATGTATAAATGATAGAGCAAGGGAGCACGCAACCTCGGTGAGAAGCACATCAGCAGGACATTTGTCAGCTCATTGCCGGACCTGTGGATGCGATGCCGAGCTCACCAGCATAACGGTCCTTCATAGGAACAAGAACTCCTTCGCGCGTGAAGTGCTGGAGGCCTTGACCATCGAAGAAAAAGGAGACGATTGCGGTCTGCCCCACCCCGTTGAATACTAGGCTAAAAGGTTTTTATAAGTGTTTATTCTGCCGTTAGACGAAGACAACGAAAGAAAAAAGGCCCTAGGCCGGGAAGAAGACAAAGTAAAATTCAGTTGATAGTCAGCGCTGTCTTTGTCCAGTTCTTTCCTTCGTGTCCTTGTTTCTTCGTGTTCAGCTGACCTGATTGCCAACAAAAGGTTCTCACCTTGGGTTGATGATCTGGAGGACCAGCGTTGAAACCGACCGAGGGCTGACGGCCGTGGACGCGAGTAGCTAAACAGTGTAAGAACATGGTCCGGGTGTGCCTTGTCTAACGCCGGCTGTGATCATCGCCGCCCTTCGCAAAGCTCTATCGCTTGCAAAAATTACAAGTCAACTTTCCTGTACTAAAATACATAGTCTGGACAGCTGACTCGGCTTCCAGTTCTTCGAGGGGTCGGACTTGTCAACCCTCCTGACGGCACGAATCCGCTGCCTGCTTAACGGGATGAAGCTTAGCACACGGGAAGCGAAAAAAGCTAGTTCCACAACCCCGGCGATAATAGTTCCGACAGCCGAAGGCTACACATTTCACCGGCATGATTACGGTGCACGTCGTAATCTAGAACGGGCGTCGGAAGTACGATGACTCGTGTTCACCTTGTTCGCAACATCAAAACTTGAGTCTTGATGGTCTCCTAGGCGCGCAAAGGCGAGAATAGCAAGATGGCGGATTGTTTAGAACTAGATACTCTCGAACCCAAGCGCATCAAATACTCCGCGCATGCGCACCGCGTATTTCTACAAAAGGTCCATTTAATGCAACTAGCCCGCGATTTTAGCACACCTGAATTCACTGAATTCAGCAACCGACTTTCCTTTTATTGCTCAGGTGTCGTTCGTTTCCTTTGGACCAACAAGGAAACAGCGCACCCTCAACACAAGCACTCTAAAGTTTTCATGCACACAAAAGAAAGATCCACTTACACAGCGCTGACTGACAACTCTAGGTTATATTTACAATTTTCGATTTCGTCTTTCTTTGTGCACAAGTCTCTGTCCAGCATGTTCTCAGTCTAGGCCCAAAGCTCGCGGTGGAACCTAAAATGACGAAAACAGAGCTACTTTCCATCGTCAAGCAAGTGTCAAGACGAGTGCCAGAGACCGAGATTGATCGGTGCACCTCTTAAGGGCTGGACATATTCTTCGGAAAAAGCCATCAGTTGCTCCTTTACCCATCAAGAAGGTAGAAACATACCTAAGAGAACACTGACTATATCTTATGCCCACCGACAAGGAAGGAGGCTTTGTCCTTATGCAGGAGAACACATTTTGAGAAAAGGCGTTACCAGCAATCGAATTTATTTTCTGCAGCGGCAACGAGAGATCTCTGGAAAAAGTGGCAAGGGAAGCAAAACAGTTTTGCCAATCTCAAGATTTAAAACAGCTCTGCTCCTATATTGATCGCAGTAAAAGTTGAGCCCTGAATAATTCTTCAGCGCAAAAACTCACAAAACAGACTGCCCCCTTCGAGTTATCATTTCTGAAAGGGGAACGTGGCAAAAGCCTATCCTTATATTTACAAGAAAGGCTGAATATGCTCACCGTTGACGATCCGTACCTGATTAGAAGTTGTCTTGACGTCTTCACCTTCTTCCATGAGCATGAGGGCCGGAAAAATCTACAAGTGTTCTCCATCGATATTAAGGACCTATACTATGCCCTGCCCCACGACCGTCTTCTAAAGTGCATTGAGGAGAGCATAAACACCTATGGCACTATTGTATTCCAAAATGCATCAGGCATATCCTAAGGAAAATTTTTGAACTTGATTAACATCTATCTCAAATCCACGTTCGCTACTTGGGATAGTCACACATACCTGCAAAACCAGGGAGTCTGCACAGGATCACGCATTGCCCCTATCCTTAGCAACCTCTATCTTGCCCACCACGACAGGCAGTTACAGCACAACTTGGATACCTCCAAAATTAACCAAGTCTGCCGGTATGTTGACGATTATTTAATCGTGCTAGAAACCGATGGTCACGACTTTACAAACCATGGTTGCCGAAGTTCTAGACAGCTTTAAAGGCTTCATGAATTCTTTAGACATTACGCCCGACCTTCCAGTTGAACACTCGTTAAGATTCCTGTATCTGCGACTTTTTATTTTACCTTATCATGTCTGCTGGTCCTATGAGCCCAGGGGGAAAAAGCCGCTTCTACCTTTCAACTCGGCGCGCTCGAAACTTGTTAAGCGGAGCATTGCGCGGTTAAGTCTCAAAAACGCAATTACAAAGTCATGCTGCAATTCCATACAAGCAAGCTTCAACGGGCAAGTCTCTCGATCAAAATGCGCAGAATATCCAACCTCCTTACTAACATCAGTGGACGAAAGGCTCATCAAAGACATCAAGCAAGGGGACCACATTAAACAAAAAAAAAAAAGACAGGGCCAAAAAAACGATCATTGTGCTATATATTCAAAACGTTTCCCACGGTCTAAAGGAAATAGCTAATAAAGTTAACCTGGAAATCGTCTTCTCAGCCCCTTACAAACTTCATAGCCTCTGCAAGAGAGTAAATACACCCACAAGAACCACAGTCAGGTGCACGAAGAAACATAAAAACAACTTCGTACAGTGCACCAAAAAGGTGGTCTACTCCTTCCCTCTATCCTGTAGACGACAATACATAGGACAGACCGAAGCGGACCAGAGTTTTTGTCCGCACAGGTGTCCGGACAAAAACTCCGGACACCTGGGAATTCACTGACGAGACTGTGGCTGCTCAGCGCAGCTGAAGAAATGCACAGTGTTAGGCAGGAACGACGACAAGATAACAAGAGAAATCATGTAAGCAGAGAACATTGCCAGACAAGAGGAGAGATGTGTCAGCACTCCTTTCATAATGTTATCCAAAAAAGAACTAGAGTACTTAGCCGTACAATAATTTTATGGTTTAGCTTCCTATTACAAAAACACAGGAAGACGAAGGAAGATGAAAAAGCAATTTTTTGCCATAGAAACCCTAGTTCACAAAGAAAGACGAAAACGAAAATTGTAAATATAACCTATACCCTTTTTCACCTCAAGAACCGTAGTAAAAAAAGTCCGGCTCCACGCGGAGCGTTACTAATTTCCCCCTTTACGTCGATAATTAAGACATATGTAGGTGAATTTTAGATAAGATATATGTTATCCTATCATGGCGTACACATTCCATACACCAAAAGTATCTAATTTTCCTCCGACAACCAAATCTCGTAAGAACTACTTCGGGCCGCGTATGAACAATGCGCAAAACTTGCTTTTTTCTTGAGGTGAAAACGGGTATAGAGTTGTCAGTCAGCGCTGTGTAAGTGGCTCTTTCTTTTGTGTGCATGAAAGCTTTAGAGTGCTTGTGTTGAGGGTGCGCTGTTTCCTTGTCAGTCATGAAAAACCAACTCGCCCGGGAACATCCGTTTTAACAGGTTTCATCCTTTGGAAGGCCTCGCATCTGAAGTTGCTTTCTGCAGTGAGTGCAGATAAAAAAGAAGCCATCAGGGGTCGATGAGAGCACTACCAGACGCAAAGACGCAAGGCAACGCGCAACACGTGAGCAACAAAAGGAAAATTGGCGGTTGAATTCACTAAACCGCGTGTGCTAACAGCGCGAGCTATAGTTACTTCGGAAGAGGCGGCTCCAGCGCTCCTGCTGCGGGTGCTCCAGTCATGTCAGCCAAGTCTACCCGCTCGCCGCTTACACGGCCTCCGCAGCTATTCTATGCAAGGGTAATAATCCGTCGTAATGCACACAGGTACAGCTCCAGAAAAATGCGTACAAAATTACTGCGGCTGGGCTCTGTCGCCTTCGGTACACGTAATTTTCATTTGCAACAAGAGTCACGGTCGGCATCAGAGGACGAAATTTGAAAACGATTACCTTGATGTATGGATGTCGGCAATTCATGCGCAACAGAACGCGACGAGTGGAGGCGACAAGTCGACACCACACACCAGCGCGGACACCGCCGAGCCGCCGAGCACCCAACCACACAACCGCCGACCGACGGTTGTGTGGTCGGCGGCGTCCAAAATAAAACGTGTTCACGTCAAAGAAACTGTAAAATTATTTTGATATCCGTGCCGTTATTGGCCACGCCTCCTGGACATCAAATTGGTGCTGAAATGACGCACCCGTAGTCAAAAGCTGAGGTGGCTTTTTTTGCCTGATGTTCCGTCATCCCGTCCGCTGTTGCGAACAAAAACGTTGTGTATTTTGCAGGTGAAATCTGAGCAGTTGGACTCCGTCTAAGATAAATTACTTGTGCGGCGAAAGATGCAAAATTCAGATTTTGTGCGGCATTTAATTCTTAAAAACAATGATATCATAAGTTGTTTTCTGAAAGATGACATTATTACCGGGCAATCCCTTTAACCTGAAACTACAGTCAATGCCACAAGCACGAAAGCTCAAGGTCGCTTCCTTGAATCGTTCTCCCGTTCTCCCACAGAACGAGGACTCGCGCTAAAAATGCACGTCTCAAAGCCAGGAGCGCGGAATAGCTCGCGCTTTGTAGCTGTTACTAACGTTCTTACTATCCGTTTGTGACTGACAGCGGGAAGCGTGCACTGCAGTCCCTTTTTCTTAGACAAGCAGCACATGTTCAGTAGCATTACGCGTGTTACCTTTAGGGCTAACATTTTAAACCTGTAATAAGGATATCTAACTTTTTTCCTAAGGTCATTCTTTGTCGGATGTGGCAAAAAAAATTATACACGTAATATTTTTGGGAAAAATTGCTTGTGTATGTAGCGCATTAGGACGCACTGCATACGAGAATTGGCAACATGTTAATACGTTGCTAATATTTTCCAATTGCGAAGCGGTGAAATCTGTTGGCTCTAACCAAAACCATTGTCAAAAGAGCACAAATTATTAAGTGTTATAAAAGCGTTTTTCTTTTTTCCTAAATTAAAATTGCGCCACATGTGAAAGCCCTGCAGATACTCGTGTGATATCCGTACGCACTGAAGCCGTAAATAAGCTACGCTTCAGAGTAAAGACACTTCAACCGTCTTGGGGCTTAAACTCATAATTGCCAGTTATCCTAAGCTTTATCTGAAAACGCAGGAAGCACTTTCCCAACGTTAAAACAGTTCGGGACAGAGCAAATCAATATCACCTGAGATTCCTAACAGCGTATTTAAAGCTGAGTAAGTCACATTTTTTAGCTGTGGCGCTCGACAGTTGCGTCTTCTCTGCACCAGGCACCAAGATGGTGGCGCACACTAGCAGATCGGGGAACGGAGTGCCGATAGTCTAAGCGTAGCTCATTTAGTGGCTGTATGCACTCACACTGGGGAATATTTTTGTTGATAAATGTAGGCGCTCGCAGATTCATAATAAGTTATTAACCAGCAACTTTATTTTCCCCTTTCCAGGAGATTTTGATACCAAAGCGGTACTCCATGAGATATCGCTCTGTCCTTGATGATAGAATGATACCACAAGCAAGATATTGTGTGTCGCTGCTTTTTACAAGTGTCCAATTTGGTAGGGTAGAAGCCATCTTTCGTTACAAGTTGACTCTTCAGAGTGAATAGTAAGAATAAAACTATGTTACTTTTATGATTTCTACGAACATCTTCCTTGCTTAATTTCCGAAGCGTACCTATTAGGTGCCATTGTCTTCAATTTTCGGAGCTGGCTAAAATATTCAGTATTATAACGGTCAACCAGAGTTTCTATATACTGTAAACGACTTAATTTTAGCTCAAATTTTCGCGAATAGGGCAAAAGCTGAAAATTTGAAATTATTCGCGGGTTATAATTTTCGCGAATCGAGTGTAGCTTCTGTCGCGTTCGCATGTTGCCCGAATGGTTTGCGGGACGTATTTTTCGCGAATTGTAGGCGATTCGCGAAATTCGCGAAAATTAGGTCCTCGCGAAAATTTAGTCGTTTACAGTATATCATGTTAAACCAAATTTACGAACCCTTTCGAAACGTTTGTGTATTATTTTTTTAGGTACCACAACAATAAAACATTTAATTGTACTATGTGGAATGTTTCTAGTGCTAAACGCATATTTGCGCCCTATACAAACAACTCAATATTGGAGTTATTTGTTCCAATTTATCATCTTACATTTTGCTTCAAATTGCTAGTGAGATTACGAAATAAGAGCCCTAAAATTCCACAGCTAATGACGACACATATTTTTATGGAACGTAAATATTTAAATGCATAACTCATAAAAGTTTAAAAAATAAGTGAAACTGACTTGTAGGCGGAAAATTCATCAAATAAAGCTTTCTTTCTTAAAACTGGAATATGTGTCAAGATAGGAGCCAATAAACAGATGAAAATCAAACATGCTCAATTGTTTCGTACTTTTCAGGAAAGCTTTCCAGACGACCAAAATTTGAGTACACAAATACAAAATAAGTTCGTTTGTTTTTATGGCAAGCGCAACGCGCAATATATGCCCCTTCAATTGTTGTCCTGTAACGCCTACAAAGATTTAAAAAAAAAAGATAGCGTGGAAGAACTTTTTTTATGCGATTTCCATCAAAGTTTATTATTGGGAATGAGTCTAACGTTTCCACCTGAGGATATAAAAAACAATTAGGGATGTAATCAATCTACAAGTGTTTTGCGTTACATGTGTCGCCTTACCAAACAGTATATATAAAAGGTCATTACCATCATTCTTTGAATGAATTACTGCCAAATTTAGGAATAAATAGAGCACAACAGCTTGAAAAAGGCGACAGATCTGAACAATAAGTCGCTTACTCTGATACTCGATGACAACTTTTTGTAGCTATACAGTCAAAGGCACAAAAACGCATGCCCTTCCCCAGGTTGAGCGGCTGTAAGGCTGTACGCGTACTCTCCTTGTCCCCTCTGAACGGCTACAGAAGGCTCCCCTCAAGTGTATGTATAGTATATTTGAACATTAGACACAACTAGTTTTAGCAGTGTCTTAAAGGACAGCTAAAAAGGTCTTTTATAGTTCGAAAAACAAACAAACAAATATTGTAAAATTTGTAATGTAGGCAACTTAAAAAAAAAAAAAGGTTTTAAGCTTCATTTTAGTCGTAATAATAGGAGCGTCGTAATCGCCAATTAATATTTCGACGTAGCTCTGCTCGTTGCGGCGCGCTAGGCGCAAGATAACGCGAGAGCGGAGAGAAAATCTAGCAAAAGTGAAGACACCGGCGGGGTCAGATGACCCTTGCTCGCCACTAATGGCCAATTCACACGACGGCATATCCGCGGGCGTACTGATACGGAACGACACGTCAGCATTTCGTCTATCTCATAAGCGCATCGACACGAAGGAGGGAACGAGCAGACGGCATCAAGGACCGAGTGAACCTGTTCACGGCCTTAGTGCCGCGGTACTCATACATCGCACTTTGGCACAGTTGCCCAAAAGCGAAATCGAGGTTTGCTGTCGCGATAAAGAACCGCTCGCCACTGTTACGTGCAGAGCAGAACAGAACACTGTGATAGGCTTAGCGCGAAGCGCCATTAGCTTTACTAACCCAAGGCACTACAGTGACACAGACATGGTCCTGCTTGAGGGGGCTTCGGCGTATAGGCGACGAATCCTGGGCTCACCGAGGGGCGTTTAAAGATGTTTTCACGAACTCCGCGCTCGTGCACACAGTCATGAGAAAGGCCTCGCGGGGTGAAAGACGTTGATTGGACGTGCAAAAAAGACCGCGGCGTGCTAGACGAATTTTGACGGAAGCTTCTTGGCATGGACCTGGAGGAGTACCGGAATCTGCGTCGCGTCAGTCGGGTAAAGTTTCTGCAGCTTCGTCCACGCGTGGAACCAAGAACTGCAAGACAAAATGAACCAATGAAGGCACAAAACAGAAGAGTGCACCAACTTTGTTTGAATTATTCAAAAATAAGAAACAAAAAACAAATGAAACGATGTACCGTTGCTAGACTAAGCGCTTTTTAAGTCGGTCACCCGCCAAAACCCCGCGAGTGAAAAGGCTGTCTGCCATTTAACAACTCGCGTCCGCGGACGAGGGGTGGATTGCAGGAATCAGTGAGGTGACGGTCACGTAGTACACTTACCGCGGGCGAAAATCGCGATTCGGTCCGTCGTGTGGATCAGCCATAAGCTGGCTAAGGGATGCCGACGATGACATCACAGCGCTTTGTAAAGATAACAGGCGGCAGAGATGCTCACTGCATGCCCTGCAGCAATTATTGCGCGTGTTTTTCCATGAAAAAGCGGCGTACATTTACTTTTGCCCAAGTTAAGTGCGATAAATCAGTTCACGGACAAAAAGCTATATAAATCCGTTCCTAACTCAGACTTCTTCAAAACTTTTTCAGCTTGCATTTCATTTTAAATGTTTCTGTACAAAAGATGCCTCAGTTTTATTTTAAGGCGCATACACGTTATTTCTCGCAAAAAGTGGACACTTCTATAGCAACGTTTGTCAATCTTGCAATTGTTAACTTCGTAATTAGGAGGGCATTAATTAACATCAATTAAAACAAAGCCACCCGGTTCATTCTAAACAATTATTCTCCAGAAAGTAGTGTCTCTGCCTTAAAATCAATACTTGGTCTCGCTTCATTAGCCACACGACGCAAAATTCACCGCATGTGTTTCTTCTATCAAGTTTACCATAGTAATTCACAGTTCAGAAATATTGATTGTCAAAAAGCCCATTCTATTTCTTCTCGAGACGACAACAGATGTAAACTCCTTCAATACCGCTCCCATAATAACTCATTCATGTTTTCTCCCTTAATATTGTGTATTACAGAACGGAATAACTTGCCAGATCATTTTGTAACCAACTTAGAAATTACGGCGTTTCAAGAAATGTGCGTGCTTTTGTTCAATGAGTAGGGAATATCTGTTTGTGTATATATATCTTGTTTTCTTTGTTGTTAGACGAGATGTGGTTGTGTTAGTGTTTTTACGTTCTTTTTTATATTGTATTCCCATTTATTGCCACCCCCCTCACGTAATGCGTCCTCAATAGACGCCCTTGAGGTAAATGAAATGAAATGAAATGAAATCATGCAGCGTTTCTGATTCGATCAGCATGCGCGATTACAATCGATTTTAATATTCACCAAAAATGTACACTTGATGTAAATTGAACACGTGTGTTATGATAATCGTTCTGCAATAAGATGCAACCACAGCTGCGTCAAATTATTTAAGAAAATATTTAAAAAAGTAGTAATACATTACCTTAAATGTTTTCATTTTCAACGTATATCATCACTTTTTTTCTGCCTTAATTTTTTGGAATGCTTTAAATAGCAATCGTAATTATATTTGAACCAAGATCGTCATATCGGGATAAGGGCAATTTTTTAGAGCGTATGTTGGGTGATGTTGGGTGATAGCGTAACTTTTTACCAAACCGTGAAGGCCACGATACTATTTATAGTGGTTTGCGAAATGCAGTTTCGTGTTGGTTACTTCTTGTTCATTCAAGAACAGAGTGTTTTTAGCAGATCTTTTAGATTAATTGAAACTGTTTCGCAAAATTATAAATGTTATTGTTTCCCAAAAGTTTGTAAATAAGCTTCAAACGGTTAGTTGAGTCGGAAGCTCTGTCGTCAGTTTTCGTGTTTTGTGTGTTCTTTTAAGGTTCTTCAAAACGATTACTTAGGTCATTAGCATGCGATAGTAGTCACGTGTAGCTGTAGCCGTTATATGTGCTGGTGTACGGCAATATGTTATTACCAGCTGCCGCTCGTACTTTCTCGGCTGGCAAAACGTTGAGCGCGAACACGCCTAATGGCGTCATTGTTGAAGAATTGTTGACTATTTCACAATCTATACCAAGAATTAGACTGCTTTGCTTGAGATTGGCTTCCAAGATAATTGCACTCCATTTTAAGGCCATCCGAAAATATTTACACGCTTTTCTAAAGTTCGAAAGGCACTGGAATTTATGTTCAAAAGCAAAGTAAAACCGCTAATAAAAAAAGTTGATGATAATGCAATTAAGGCAAAGGTGCAAGCGAGCTGTACAAGAATCACGATAATATCCATGGAAAAAATGAGTAAGGTGGAAAAAGGACAAACACAAATTTCCAAACACAGGTAGCTGACTGGTGCGCTACCGCAAAACTCCGCCTGGTCCTGGTTGACTTTCTTGCAGAATGTAGACTGAGAATCAAGTCGACCAACAGAAGGATCCCATTCGATGGCGAAGCTCAGAGTATGACAAGATCTAAAAAAATGCAATAAACGCAAGGGCATTGAGCAATAAAACTTTATGCTCATTGTCCTCGCGCGAGTCGCATTTTTTACGTGAATGTTGTGACATCTCTAACCGGAGTCTTTGCCCGCATTACGTAACAAATGCCTCCAAAATCAGACCCGCCATTAGGTACCAGGACAGAAAAGATGTAACGTTCGTAGGGTGATCCGTTTCGACATTGTATCTTTTTGACTGATTAAAACGATTGATATGAATGTCATCTCGTTCGATTGTGCATAAAACTACAATACGAGAATGACCTTCAGTTGGTGCCGCGCTGGCGCATGGCATGGGAGGTCCCGCGGCGAGGATATTTTGGACGTCGTCTAAAATTTCGAGCAAGTATATCTGGCGACTTTGATGTGATAGCGGGCTGATTATTGTTTCAAACGAGATATCGTATTGATTTTTCGATTCAAGCCATTCAAAGTAAACTTTAAAAATTATATTGGTAAAAAAGTAAAAATAGGTTGCGAAAAGTTTCGAATATTAGTAGGTCGGCCCGTACTCATCAAGATCCAGGAGGAAATACATGCAACGCGTATCATGGGAAAGGGTGTCTGATCAGCTATTTGTCAGTACCGCCATATCCGTGGCGGAATGAGTGAGGCGGTTTCGGACTAGTGTAGGAAAATCGACGCGGCGCCAGGGCCAAACAAGGGTGTGTATTCACGAAAAACCGAAGCCTTGACCCCGACACAGCCGCACCTCGATTTTCGGTCAAATTCTGAGATTCGTGATTCGCCAGAACGTTTTAATTGTCTGATATTATTATTTGTCTCGTTGTTTGGCAGGACTCAGAGAACTATTTAATGAAACTCACAGAAAAGTTTAGTGTGCACAGCACCGCGCATGCAATTTTATTTATATTTACTTTTTCGTGCCAAAACCCATTACTTCCCTTGCTATAATACGCTCCATCCTAATTTTGAGAATTACCAAATCCATTGCTCCTGCAAGTCAATCAAAAAGAGCCTCGGAGAATATGCCGACAAAGGGCACTCCTGTGGAGCGTTCACCTTCTTCACCTCGTTGTCCGAACAAGGTCACGAGGCCGCTCCATTCGCGTCTCGCCAAGTTACTCTGAAATTAATTATAGCTAAAGTATATAGGCCCCGTTCAAATAAAATGTTAGGTTTGCATATATTTAACACGGATCACTCGAGTTTGTACCGACGTTTAACACCAGTGAATGCACTGTAATGTTTACCGTGAATGGTAATACTGATGCAGATCTTACAATGTATGTCTTGACGTGACTTGTCATAAAAGAAGACTAAAACGATTGGAACGAAAGAGCGAAAACGACGACAGAATGGAAGGAGATAGAATAATCAAGAGAGTAATTAAGACGCTTTTGTGGTAATAATATATCGACCACCACAAGTATGGCGCAGCCGACAGGATCAACGAAATGTGAATAACCTTTACGATAGATCCAGGGTACGATAACGAGAAAGTACGTCAAAACTACAACGTTGAGGAGAGAGCCACAAATAGTTGTCCACAGAGTGTCAGCATGACACAACTGGGCGAGTTAAACTGAGAAAAAAGAAGTCGACCATGGAACGTCTTAGTTGATATTTTACGGCTATGGCTCGGAAAAATGATCGGCCGTAAACCTTTCTAGATCAATGGGCTGCTCCTCCCTTCACATTTCGTCAAAGCTTTTTCGAGCCCAGACTTTAGAGTGTTCTCAGAGTGCTTAATATGATTCAGTCAGGATGCAGTAAAATATTTCTGTATGAGGTAGAGATTCACGCATCTTTTTTTTTTTTAATCACGTTAAGACGTCGCCTCTGGTTCACGAAAAGGGGTATAGAGGAACAAACGCCCCGGGAAGACGCTACTTGTGAACGACCTTTCAGCTGGGTTGCTGGATCCAGTATATAGCACTCTCGCTTGAGAATGTCTTGTTAGTTTGCAATTTGATGACTTGATAATGCCATTTAAACGGCATAGAATCTTCGGGCAGGCCATTCGAGGCAGAAAGAATCACCCTTTTGCAGTTTAGAAGCTCAGTGGAGTATTGTTTATTTTAATATGTGTTTCTACGATACGACTATTTTGTCTCCCTGTCCTGCTAAAATGTCGGCCGGCAATAACGTGCCTTTATTTTTTTATCGCAAAAATCCTGTGCATTAACCCTGTCGCATACGAGTGATTATGACGTGCCGCATCCTCAAGCGAGCATCTCCACTCTGGAAGTCGACGCATATGTTAAAATATTAGTTGCTGCATATAACGAAGCGCATAACTGGACTTCTTCATAGAGCGGTTGGGTGATGTCAGTGTAACAATACAAGGTGTGCGTAGGCAAACACTATCATTAAGAGCCCATATCACTTAAACATTAGAAGTGGCCATATTGCATTATACAACATGCTGCATTATTTCTGGGTTGCGTGCCAAACAAAAGTAGGCGTATTACATAAGCACGGACTGCTTTACAAAAATGTGACAAAGCACCACCGAATTCAGGTGCAGTGAGACCTGTATTACCTGCGCCTCGTGATCAAACGAAGAAAACTTTAAAGTCAACGTATGCTTAAGTCATGGTATTTGGGGTTCCAGTGTCACTACCATCAGAGGCACCTCCCATACACCCCCCCCTTTCCTTGCCACTTCCTCTACAAACTCCTCTAGGGAAGTCTACAATAACCAAAATAGCGTAGCTGCCAAGGTAAGACGACAGGTGCTAAAGAACACCAGTGCCAGCGCGGTAGAAAAGAGCTCGAGAAATATTTACACGGCTGTAGTGAACAAGAAAGCACATCTATTTCGTTACCGTTAAATGACTTACAATTGGTGACCCGGCCAAAGCCTTTTTTTCTTTATCCCAACATTCATGGCTAAAATTCAAACTCTGCGTCAACCGATATGTCATTAGTCCACCCAGATCTTCGCCCAAGTGAAAAGTGGATTCCCCGCGTACCGGAACACCTCACAGGGTCGGATGTTCTACTATCCTCCGATCTTTAAACCGAAATTGTAACCAAAGTACAATATTTGGTTCTCGCCCTCTTAGTGACAGCCCCCTATTCCAGCTTGAAGAGGGAACAATTGCTCCGACGCATGCAACAAGTCCTTGGCAGGAGCTCTGCTTCATTCCACCGATCACAGTTAAAAAAACTATTTTTTCAGCAATCGTTTACTAACGTTCACATAGTGTTAGCGACGGCGTCGGACCTCCTGTTGCCCGCACTCGCACAGCTGGCCGACTTGGTTATAAACGTCGCCACACCATCGGTATCAGTGCTCCGACAGGCGTAAGAACCCCCAGTACTCTTCGGCGTCTTAAGATTTTTCCATGGAGCTGCGGCACCTCCGATATGTTCTTTCTGGAGGGTTGGCGGAACTAGAAAACAGTGAAACTACCATTCGTTGCGTTCTCGATCGGCTTCGTGGTTACATGACGACTGCTGCTATTATCAAAGCCGTTCTCCCTCGTCACGACCGAGAAAGTGCTGAGACCGCCAAACGTTCAGGAACAGGGCCAGAAACTGCGCACCGTCTTGTGCTGCGGCGGAAAACATCAATCACCACTACTAGAAGCGGCAAGTGGTGTTGGGATGGATGCCGGGCGCTTAATTTTTTCACGGACTGCGACAGCCCCAGAGTTTCCCAATACACACCGGTGCTGAAGTCAGCGTCTTGCCTGCATCTGCGCTCCCACGTCAACCCCCACAAAAACGGTCGTCTCTACAGGCTGCAAATAAAACATTCACTGCTCTCCATGGTGAGCGTGTTTTAAGTATGATCATCAGAATACGGCAAGGTTTCGCACGGTAATTCTTACCCATGGACGTCGATCACTAAATCCTGTGTTGCGATTTTTTTCAGGATTTCACTTTCTGCGTCCACAAGCTGAAGAAGCCTCTAGTAGGCCCTGTAATGTACAGTTCGTGGTTCAAGAAATAGTACACTCAGGATCTGACGCAGGCTTGAAGCGTCTGAATATGAGGCGTTACATCAGGACTTGTCATCTTCAACTCGTCCTGACAATATTCAACAGCCGATAAAGCATGACATGACCTACCACATTGGTAACTACTTGAGAGCCAATTCATGCTCGCCTACGTCGATTGCACCAGGATCGCTTGAACGTAGCACAAGAGTTTGCCCATATGCTTGAAATGGTAATTATACGATTCCCGTCAGGTACCTGGGCATCACATCTACATATGGTTCCGAAAGACACTCCTGGAAGTTGGCGATTTTGGGGTAATGACCGTACTTTGGACTACACAATAGTAGTACGTACTACGCACTCCTTAAAGCGTCTTTTCATTGCTCCGATACCTCCTCCATTGCTCCGACACCTCCTCCAAAATATATGTCTTAAAGCCGCCTCACCGGATACTAGTGCACCCGCCCGACATCTCTAAAACATCCATCGACACTATAATTGGGTTTTTCAAGTATATTAGAATGTATTTTGGCCTCGAGGTATGCTAGCAACCTCCTCATTTTACAGCCCTGACAAGGAAATATATCTTGAACATCTCAGACTTGTTTTCCAGTGCCTTGATGATTATGGCCTCATAGCCAATGAGGACACGTGCAGTTTCGGTGTGACGTAGATAAGTTATCTCGCCCATCCCCTTGACCAGCATGCACTTCGACATCTCGACGAAAAGTTCAAGGTCGTCCTGCACTTCCCTCGTCTATCCCCTAAAACAGTTTTGCTTTATAATTACTTCGCAGTGGCGTTTTCTTTTTCAACCGCGCCGGGGATGCTTACACAACTGTAGAATATCCTCGAGGGCGACCACAGCCCTTTTGGGATGGTGCAGTGAACCTTGAAGATTGCCCAAGCATTTCTTCGGTCCAAACAAGCACCAGCAATGCCTCTTTCATATCTCATCCTATTTCCCATGCCCAACTCAACGTCATGGTCGACGCTCCAAATACGGCTGTTGACACAGTTGTGCAGTTTTTTTTTTTTAGAAAACCTGGAACTTGCAGGGTGGCGCTACCGCAGGTTCGGCGAAGACTCTACCCGACCTTCAACCACCTTGAACACTTCCTAGAAGGCCAAACTATCCATACTCACGGATCATAAGCACCTCCCATGCTCCTTGGAATTTTCCAGTGATAAGTATTTTCCAGGAGAATCGCCACACTCGTCTTTCATCGCTGAATGCACCACGAAAGTTCGTCATGTCTCCACTAACCAGCAGAAGACGTTTTCTTTCGCATTACATCCACCTTCCGTTGCAATTCTTTGCCATTTTTCTGTCAATTTTAATTCTATGGTTGTTGCACATCATAAAGACGATAACATTCGTCTGCTCAGTGCCTTACCCGGGGCTGCAGCTAAAAACTTTTAGAATTCAGCATTGCAAGTATTCAATAATTTGTGATGCCTACACCTGAGTGCTTCGGCCCGTCATCCTTTCTTCATTTCGCCGCTCAATTGTTGGCTCACTTCATGGGCTGCCCCATTCCAGGATTTGTGCGCCACAGAGCCTGGTCAGGCAACGTTCGCTTTGGTATGGAATATACAAGAAGGTAAATGAACATAAGCATGACTAGGCTGCAAGAAAAAAAAATCGACACACCTCGACAGTTTTTCAAGCATTCTCACTACACGTATCATAGTTTAATAACGTTACTATCGACATCGTCAGTAACTTACCTCCATCAAATGGCGAAACCTCTATGTATATTTACATCCACGTTCAGATTTACACGTTTGCCACGAGCCTCCCGTTTCCGATGTTATAGCGAACACCATCGCACGGGTATTTATTAACTAATGGATTCCGGGAATTGGTGTGCCATCAACCTTAAGAACTAACCGAAAACGACGGTTCGAGTTGTGACTATTCCGTTACATTATGCAGCTCCTCCACACAGATTCTACTTACACGACGTCCTATCATCCCTTAGCCAACCGCTTGGTAGGAATAGTTTATAGAGTCCTCAAGCCATCACTAAAGGCGCAAGTAGATTATACTAATTGGTGCACGTTACTACCCCTCATTATTTTTTAACTCCGATCAGAGGTCAAAGATGAGCTCCGTTGTAGCCCCGCAGAGCCCGTGTACGGCCCTATTATGAGTCTTCCCAGAGATTGTCTCCCTGCAAAGCCACAGAAAAAGACACCGTGTGTGTCGACCGACTCAAACTTGCTCATTTAGCCACGTCCACGAAGACTCATTCACTCCATCATGCTATTTAGGGATGCCGCGTACCTCCCGAAGTTCGAGTTCGAAAGGTTTCGAAAATATTGAACCTCGCTAATGTCCGAGTTCGAAAAGTTCTCCATTTTTTTGACCCCGATGAGATTAGAATTTTTAAAAAATTCGTAAATATCAATGTTTTTTCAAGTTCTAGTTTCAAGAGTTCGAACCTCTTGACAAATCTAACTCGGAAGGCTCAAAAATGCTTTATTTCTATTTTTTTTATTTCAGATTGAAAAGTTTGAACATTTTGAACATCTTTGAGGTACAATTTAGAAAAGGTCGAGAGATTCAATTTTCAGTTTCAAGTCTTTGAGCCTAACAGACAGAGATCGAACTTTGCAGTGTCGAAATAAGTTTTTACGGATCCTCTTCTAAAGAAAAGTCGCGAAATGTGCTACAAATGTAATTGAAAACGTTCCACATGTATTTAATGGCATGTTTTTCTTTATTCTCAGTACCGACGGTACTGACATTTATTGACGGTACAACATGCACTACTCGTTATAAGTATATCGTATCTGATGTAACAAGAAATGAACAGGCTGAACGGTTCATCGAAAATCCCTGAAATGGGTCATTGAGCAAAGTCGGCCACAAAGGTTTACGGAAACCGCGAGCCGTGGCCGAGCTGCATCACCGCGCTACCTTGCGGAGCGGCCTCTGTGGCTGAGACCCGTAGTGCGCGGATGCGTGTCCTTCGGTACTCGCAGGCATGTCAACTTTCCTGCTTGCGGCCGACACCTTCTTAATGTCACGAATAAGACGTCGGGCGCCTCTTCGATGGCCACCGCGGGCAGCCGTGCCACAGCTGTGTCTCGGTGGTGCAATGGTCTCGGTGGTGCTGAAGCCGAGATGTCAACTTTACCTCCCGACGTCCGGCATGGTATTGCGTTTCCCAGCTCAGCGGCCAGGAAAACAGCCATTCCGTCTTCTCTTGCTGTTGTTCTTTTCGTTTTTTTTTTTTTTTTTGAAAATCCTTTTTTTATATTTCTTTAGCACTTGCCCTCCTGTCAACCAGTCAGTGACAGCAATTAACCTAGAAAACGTAATTTATTATATACTGCACACGTTATTGAATAAAATATTCAAAGAACTGATAAGGCTTTTGAAGTCAAAACAGAAAAAATGAAAGACGTTTACAAATCTTTGTAATGCGAAGTTAGAGCGCAGCTCTTGAGGACGAGAAGGGAAAGACACGGAAGGGAGTGTATGCCCCTCCTTCTTCTCCGTACCCTCTCCTCCTCCCCTCCTCCTCCTCCTGCTCCATCCCCTCCTCTACCCTCCTCCTCCAATCCAGTTTCCCCGCGAAAGTTCGCGTGTAAAATGGCGTCACATTACTTAGTGTCACGTCACCTATGAACAAATTCAGTTTCTCCGGTAGATTTAGCGGTCAAATTGACGTTGACGAAAATTAAAAATTGACGCCAATTCCCACTAAATGTGGCAGGAATCGGTGTTAAGGTAACGTGACGTCAGTTTTCGCGCTAAATTTAGTGCGGTTGCGCCGAAGCCGACACCGACGTTTTAGTGACATTTCTTGGGTGTTTCACTGAATATTACAATCAAATCATGTCTTTCCGTAGCACAAACAAGTTGGTTCGATTAACGACTCGTAAATCTACGCCGCGTAGCATCGTGGACAACATGATAACAACAACCGAACAGGCAACAATGAGGCGTAAGTTGTTTTTCACATTATGACTGATCTTTGAAGCATGTTAGAAATTATAAGAACAATGAAATTATATACTGCAAGCGCCATAAAAACAATGAGTCATCGTTCAAAGCAAATCTGGATGTTCCTCTATTTTAGTGCTTACTCTGAAGCAAAAACTTAAAGTCGAACAATTACATTTTCTATATGCGTGAAGAAAATACCATAACGTATTTTCTTAATAAAACATGAATTGTATTGAAAAAACGAGTAAGAAAATATTTTGCTTTATGACATACCCCTTTCTAGTCATTGCTTAATTTATCCACGTCTGAAAACTGCGATACACGCATCATGTGTATACAGGGTGCTTTTGTTTAGTGAGTCGGTTCATCATTTTTTTTTAGAAAAGGGAACTTGCATTAAGGTTCTCTTAGCCCTGGAGCCAAGTAGGTGGCCATGGCGTCCATAAAAAAAAGTCAGAATGGCTTAATTAGTTCGCATTTCAAACATAACTTTTTAATTAGCCTTTTCTAAAAAGACATCATGTATTTGTAAATTTAACGAACATTTTAATAAACTTTCATAAAAAAATTTAGGAATGTCTTGGTTATACCTGATAAACTCGGAGACGTACAAAATGCGTTAAGAGTAGGATGGGCACATGCTGTATGCGTAATTTTACATGAAATCATCAGGTCACTAAAGTTTGTGATATCATGCGAGGTCATCGTGTCACATGACATACTGATGTCTAGGTCGTTAAGCAATATATCCCGTATAGAACTATATGACTTATATTAGATAGATGATAGATAGATAGATAGATAGATGATAGATAGATAGATAGATAGATAGATAGATAGATAGATAGATAGATAGATAGATAGATAGATAGATAGATAGATAGATAGATAGATAGATAGATAGATAGATAGATAGATAGATAGATAGATAGATAGATAGATAGATAGATAGATAGATAGATAGATAGATAGATAGATAGATAGATAGGGTTTATTTGCCTGCCTGCAAACAGCCAGGTGGCCTGAGCAGCAGTGCACTGTCCTGTGCAAAGATACATAGAAGTATGGGATAAAAGCACAATTAGGCGAAAATGTCTGTTTCACCAAAAAAGCCATCATGAGTCTGTTGCAGACGCGTCATTGGGCAAGTGGCCCGCACATCAGGATAAACGTGTCTGCATTTTGATGTCCTCCCCGACGGTACCCAGAACCTTAGCGACATCAGCAGCTGGGCATAATCAAGAGAACCATGCACAATCCGACGAAGGAAATGCATGTCTCTTGCAATTCATCTATCGTGCAGAGGCACTAGACCGAGGTCAGTGAGCAGGGAATGGTAATTGTAGAAACGGCGGCGGCCAATATATCGGTCGTATAAGATTCTTATAAACTTACGCTGAACGTTTTCAATAGGATTACTATGTAACATCGTAACAGAGTTGCAAACAACAGACGCGTACTCGAGGCGTGATCTAACCAATGCACAATACAGACATAAACAACACTCAGAGCGACAAAATTGTTTTGTCAGCCGCAAAATTACACCGAGTTGGCGAAGTCCTTGACCAACAATGCGAGAGACGTGGAGGCGAAAATCCAATCTCGAGTCTACAACGACACCAAAATCCCTTACATAGACAACCCGCAGCACTTGCTCTTCAAATATAGTGTAGTCTAAGACTATGCTCCCCTTCTTCCTGGTAAGGGACATTACTGCAGTCTTTTTTGGATTCAGTTGAAGCCTATTTTTTAAGCACCAATGTTCAACGGAGCGGATGCAATTCTGTATTTGAATACAGTCATTTACAGTGTCAACCACACGGAAAAGTTTAAAGTCATCGGTGAACATTAGCACTTTCGAGTTTCTGATGGAATATGGCAGATCGTTAACAGATATCAAAAGCAGGAGTGGTCCAAAGTTAGAGCCTTGGGGTACGCCAGATAAAGATGCAAATGTCTCCCACACACAAATTAAAAATCTAGCATAATTTTGGCGATTTGAAAGGTAACTTTCAAACCATGCGCAATACAAAGTGCATAGTCCGTATTCTTTTAATTTCAACAAGAGTATCTGGTGGTCAACCTTATCAAAGACCTTGGTCATTTCAAAGTAGACTGTGACCACCTGACCACAGTTGCATACTGCACACCACTATGACCGAGGAAAGTAGCTAAGTTCGTCTCCACTGATCTGCCCCTGAGGAACTCGTGTTGCAAAGTTGAAATTTCTTATTTAAAATATGAGTACAAGCGTTCATACACCACCATCTCAAAAACTTTTTAGAAGGCACAAAGAAGAGACACAGGGCGGAAATATTGACATTACAAGAATTTCCCGACTTGAAGACTGGTCTTACGACTGAAACCTTCCACCGAGAAGGATAAACCGCTTACCGTAAGGACAGATTAAATATATGTGTCAGGATAGGTATAAATATTTCAGCACATCCTTTGATAATAAAATTAGGAATGTCATCACAGCCAGTTGAAAGTTTTGGTTTGAGCTTTCGTATCGTGCACATAACCTCATCCTCGGTTACACTGTGGTATACTAAGGAGTCAACAAAACCCTCGAATTCAAAATCATTAGGCATACTGTCACGTTCCGAAAAGCAAGAGCTAAAGTGATTACCGCGACCTCTGTGTCGGATAAGCGTAACGATCGAGCGAAACTGCTGCTTTTCTCATAAACCCATCCCTTTATGGCAATGTGTTAAAAATCAAAGGGGGACCTACTGGGTGAGATATGTCATCTTAGTATACAGCTTCAAACTTCACTGAAGTTTATTTTGTTATTGCGAAGCAATTATAAATTGGTTTCTCGGTATTTTGAATTCGTTCATTTCAAGCTTATAAAATATTATGTTTTCATCTATTTGATGCAAAATACATTGTAAGCAAACTCGAGTACAAATAAATGCCTTTTAAATAATGAGCATTCATTTAAACGAGCTGCTGTGCCGCACAAAAAACATTTGATAAATTAATGAACAATAGTTATGTGCTTGAACCCTAATATGTATGTGCTATAATAATTCTTGCCTCATACTAATCATTATATAATGGAATTCTAAATGCAGAGCTGTACGATCAGAAGCTTGAGTACTCCGACCGGAGAACTTGTCGAGTGCTTGTTCAAACGTTTGGAGGAGGGACTAAAGGTAACTAACTACCTTCCCTTATTTTATCCTTTCATAATGACTTTTTATCTTGAATCGGTAAACAAATCCATAATGCCTTGAAGTCCACATTCGCAAGAAAACTATATTCGGCACCGTCCGCACTCAACCAAGGACTATTGTATACTGAAGAAAACATTAGTAATTGGTTGCGTAAGCTAATATTATATTTCAACGTAATATACGTTATCTACCTGAAACCTAAAAATAAGTTATAAGGGCTCAATATTGCGAGACCTTAGTAGGTGTTTCAGGGAACTCATTGTCTTTCTTTGTAGTCCAAAGGTTAAAGTTACGTTACAACATATATATTATCTCTTATAAAAAGTATACCGTTCGTAAACGTACTGAACAAATAAAATGAACAAAAAACACTAAGTTTTTGGTTGCTATAATCTTTTAGATTTTTAAATCATTTTCTTTTCTTCGGCGTTATTTTTGGAAGGATCTTACATTTGCTCACCTGCAAGTAAGAATATGACAGCTGCATCAGTAATGTCAGATGTATAAAAAATATCCTATGCTACCCACGAAGATCAACGTTTTAGGTCTGGCAAATATCTTCATTTTTTAGTTGAGTTAACGGGTGGAAGTATGTTTTGACGCATAAACTTTCTTTACTTTTACGGCAAAGAGGCATGTACATACAAAATTAGTTTCGCCGGTTACGCATAAAAATTGTTGCAAATTTGTTGATTAGAATATTACTACACAAATGTCAAGCTGGGGCTCGGAGAGCACAACACAGTTGTGCTCTCTGAGTGTAGAGACTAAAATTATAGTGCGTATAAAATCGAAGAAGGACCCATGTTTCTGTGTGACGTGTGCTAATAGTGGATTCATGCCTTGGAAGTTGTGAAATAATGTATGTTATTTTCCCGACTTAGTTCAATGTATAATATTTAGTCGACTCTCAGTCTATAGTTTTTCTAGTGTATATTCTTATAACGGGTCACATACTGGTTTAGGCTTAGCTACACTCTAAAAAAAAGGGGGGTGTAGGCGTTACACCCCTTGTCACATATACGACACCCCACAACTTTAGTTGGATGTAGAACGCGCTGACGTTGAACTGACTGCCCAACCTTTTGCGAGAGGGTTGATGACGGTGAGGATATAACGTATTAAGCAGCTAAAGTACGTATCAAAGTCTACAGGAAATAAACACACAGGTTTTGCAGTTGAACCTAGAAAGCCCCGATAACTTTTTTGCACTCAGTCACACTTCCATTAACTGTTTTAATGAGTTGTACAACTCGGCTATCAAGCCGCTCGTGAAATTTTGTAGCGTCAGTTCAACGTCAGTGCGCTGTACATCCAACTGAAGTTTTGGGGTGTCGTATATGTGACAAGGGGTGGAACGTCTACACCCCCTTTTTTTTTTAGAGTGTAGCATTCGTACCAACGTAGGCACTGTGCTTTTTCTAATCACATACCGATACCTGTAAGCAATATTATATCAGGGTTTCAGATTGTGCTCTAAAATGGTACACTAGTTCTTAAGTAAATTTATTGTTTGCGGTGAGAAGATACTCTAGATGACTCTCCGATCTCGGTCGGTGTCTCCGATGACGAAGCTGCAGAAAAACGTCGCTTGAAGGTGCGAACGAATTCATATTAAGTTACACCGGAGCACGAAGGTTGGGAGCAATGAGCCTGCGGGACATGTCTCGCCAAACTGACCCGTGTTTCCCGCAAACGGGCTTTACTTCTGTCTCCAACGGGACAACAGGACATATTCCTCCAGCGTGGCAGAGCACTGCCACAATCCCTCCGGCTGATAATCGTCCCAGGCTCAGTTACGAGGAAATTTTCCAGTAACGAAGAACTGTTAAACATAAAAGTCTATCGAAACAAAAGACACAGGTGTCCTTACATCTTCCATTGTTCCTAACCAAAATTATTTCGTGTTCTATACTGTTAAGGCTGGTTCAGACACTTGCGTTTGAGTACGTTTGACTCCGTTGCGTCGAGAACCGAAAGCGAGTCACCGGCACATTCGCACTTCGTATGAAGCGTGGAATCCAATCCAAGGACTGATCTTGGCACGCGATATGAGCAGCAGGGATTTCCTGGCTTCTCACAGCCGCAACGGAGTCAAACGCAGTCGAACGCAACTGTCTGAACCAGGCTTTATCCAACCATGCAACAATATTTTCAATGTTTGTATTCTATCACAATGATTCGCCAGGTTTTTCTCTTTTTTTTAGATTGATAACCAAATAGGCATACCACTATTCCAATATTGTTATTCATTGATACCAAATGTCTACAATATTAGAATCATACCATAGATTCAATTTTAAAATATCGTTTACTAATATGATCCTATGTTTTCAGACTATAACCCATTATTAATAAGAAATAATAAGGAAAATAGGTGCGCTGTATGTACTTTTATAAAACCGGAAGCTAGCCTTAATTGGTGTCTGTCTACAGCAGCTATCCTGGGGACTTTTACGTGCACCACGCTGTAGTAAAACACGACCACTCCCCAATACGATGCTCATTCGGATCGAAACGGGCAAGGATGGGGTTGAACCCAGGATCCCTGGGTTCAAATGTAGTATTGTTCAAAGTTTTTATTAGAGGCATGAACTGGGGGGCTAAGCTCGGCTCGGCGAGATCGAGGCGAGTTCTCCGCCAAACTCTCCGACCGCCGCGATTGGTCGGCGCCGTGCATGACGACACGCGCAGACACTCCCTAGATCGTGACGTTAAACGGAGGGTTTGAGGCGGTCGGAGAGTTGCATATTCGGAACTCGCGGCGAGATGCGGTGACGTCATTGTGACGTGGCAGAAGCCGCCGCGGATGGGAAAAGCTTGCCGGCTCCGACCTAGGCGAGTTTGGGCGAGTTGGGCGCGAGATCAGGGAGAAGCGTCCAAAATGGCAGCGTTTTCGTTCGTGTTTTGCCGTCGGCATAGGTATTTAAACCACGCCAATGTGTTTGACATGGACGACGTTCATTTTCAACAACACTATCGTCTCTCGAAAGACGTTGTAAGGTGGCTGTGCGATGAACTGCGTGGCGAACCGGGCTTGAGGCGATGGAGCCGTGAATGAACCGTCGCCCCCGTCGTGAATCCTAAATCCAAATTCTACAAAGTGAATCCTAGAAACAAATGTGTTTTTACGGCAATCTGCAACCAGGAACGCAATTTACCATTACCTACAGGCTTTTACAATTATTTTGATGGGTTGCTGTGCTGCGTAGATGCAAGATAAACGCACTTGATAAAATTCAAACTAAAACAGATGATAGAAGAAAAGCAATATACATGAATGGCGCAGACTAACAACTGTGTAATTTCTTTCTCATCTTTCTTCTTCCACACCGTATTTTGACAAACAAATTGGGCGTTAGTTGTTTATACAGCAGGAGAACATGCCAGAACATTACGCAATTGTCACCTACTGTAGATAAGCAATTTAGCCAGTGCAGTATGACTGCTAGCCTAGGGTCTTTAACGTGCACCACGTAGTAGTGATACACGACCGCATGCCGGTACGATGCTCATCAACATCGAAAAGGGCAGGGGTGGGGGTGAATCCACGATCCTGGGTTCTGCAGCGCGAGCTTTCGCTCCACGTGCACCCTATTCTGAAAAAAAAAATATATATATATTGTGGCTGTGTGGCGGTGTGGGGGGAGAAAGATGAGAAAGAAATTACACAGTTGTTAGTCTGCGCCATTCCTGTATGTTGTTTTTCGTCTATACTCTGCTTTAGTTTATATCTTTATCAAGAGCGTTTTTCTTGCATCTACGTGGCGCAGCAAACCATCACAATGTCCAATCAACTAGCCCACATCCAAGCAATGTTTGTATAATTAGCATCCCTGCTGTTACCTATTCTTATTTGTCATTTACGATTTAAATAAAAAAATTGGGCTGTATGTATGTTGATACTGCCTAAAACTTGTTCTGCCTCAACGGGAAAGATTCTCCCAGCTGTAGATGAGAAATTTAGCCATGCAGTGCCGTACAACCGCTAGCCTGGGGTCTTTAACGTCCATCCCGCAGTAGTGTTACATGACTGCACGCCGGTACGATGCTCATCAACATCGAAACGGGCAGGGGTGGGGATTGAACCCAGCATCCTGGGTTCTGCAACGGACCTTTCGGTCGACGTGCTCCGAGCTGGCGTGCGCTAGCCCAGCCGGCCACCGATCCCCCGATTTAAATAAAATAAAAACCCTTCACTGCGGAGCGTAGGGAAAAATCGGAGCTACGCTGGGGAACTCGCCGCCGCCGGGGGGGTCGGAAATGTGAGAGGGGGAGTGGGAAACTCGCCGGGGCGGAGTCAAAAGAAGCTCCTCCCCTCCCTCGTGACGTGGCATCGGAGAGATTCCCGCCGGAGGCGAGCTTAGCCCCCCTGTATCGCTTTGTTCTATGTTGTTCTTCCCTACCACGGCTCACGGGCCAGCAGTATGTATAAATAAATAAATAAATAAATAAATACGGTCATAGAAAAAGCACGCCACGATTTGCGATCTTCCCGGCCGCACAGCTTTTGGAGTGTTTTTAGTGCGGAATCGAATTCTGTCACCGGTCGGCATGAACAGAACGTTACCTGGAGCACGGGCTTTCTATAATCTCACACTACGCCGCCATTTTCCACCTGCAGCTGCTCTCCGGCGAGCGCGAGCGCAATCTATAAGTAATGACATTACTTGTAATGTCATTACTTATAGATGAGTGCAAGTAATGACATTACTTATAAGTGAGTACAAGTAATGTCATTACTTGTACTCACTTATTTTTTTTGTAATTTGCATTTATATAAATGCATTTATGAGAAAGTAAAAACAACAGTAATCTGACTTTTGTTGGAGGTAAAAAATTGTAACCGTTGCTATTTTTCCCTTACTTCCTAATGGCTCTCTTTGTACAAGTTTCCCTACCGAAGAATCCTCAACCTAAGTCTCTGAGAGGAGGAGAATTTACCAAATTTTATGGATTAAGAAAATATCTAGTCGATAGTTTGCGATTTTAATTCAATGATGAACCGCATAATGATCCGTTGTCAAACCGGCACAAAAATCAGTCGTTTGGAAAGTTTGAAGCAAACAGAAAAGTCACGATTAATTTTTCAACAAACGGCCAATTGCTTTTTTATCAAGTAATCTAATTTAATACTTTTTAAGCAGAAGTAATTGAAATTGTAATAGATTTATTTTCTTCAGTAACGTGTACAAGACTGGCTTCGGCCAACAGCAGGCGCGAGGACAGCGAAGTGGTCTAAAAACCGATTTCGCGCCAGCGACGCCAGTAAAGCCGGAATGACGCTCGAGGCGTCGGCTACGTTAAAGGAGCTGTGCAACGATTTTAACGTTGAAATAATTGGCATTTGCTGCTTTTGATATTGTTCACTGTGTCACAAATGGCAGAAAACACAACTCCCTTTCATCGAAATGTTGCGATTCCGCCGCGTAATAGCGAGGCAAAACTTGGAATATTTCCCGACCTGCAGCCACGAGCGGCGGCCATGAGAAACAAGCGGCGTGACGTCACTTGGGTAATTGTAAGAAAGACAGCAAGTTGTGCGAATACCTGCTCGATAAAAGGTAACTTTTTTATAAATCTTGTCGTTCCAACATATATATAAATGCGTCAAAACCCTGGTATCATCGAAAAAACTTTTATTATACGGAGTTTTAGTGGCGCCCTCTATCCTAGGTCCACAAAACCGCGAACAGCCATCAGAAGCCGGAGGCGTTAGGGGGACAGCGCCGGACGGGAAAGGACGGGTGGTCACGCGGTCGCGAGCGGATGAGTTCTCGCTGCTCGCTGATGGCTCTAAAGAGAGAACTTTTCCGGAACTCCGCGCCTACTCAAGTAACGTCACTGTGCACGTGACCCGGAAGACGATGCACGAGTTGAGAGGCGGCAAAAACCTGGATCTTTTTCATTTTTTTAAATAAAAACTAGGGTATCCAGGCAAAATCTGTTTTCTGTAGTTCACTGCAGAAGTGTCAGGCATCAACTTCCACAATTATTTAAGCAAAGCCCTGAAATTGTTGCACAGCTCCTTTGAAACACCGAACTGTCTGATTTTCGCCGGTGTGTTTCACCGTGCTGCGTACGGAGTATAACAGCGAATATACAACCGAGTATTTGATGAAAATAACTGTATAAACCCGCTCTATGCTAAAATCTGCGTACATTTTACATGTTTGCAGTGTGTAGCCTCTGGGTGGCCCCCGAGAAGAGGCGCGGACCTGTTCCAAGAGAATGCTCAAATGCCTACAGCCAGATCTGTCCAGGACAACCACACCAAATTGATTACCCTGACAATTGTGCTTGATTGTTCTGAACTGAAATGAAATAAACATCGCCCATTACCTTTCTTGCGGTGAAACGTGTAATCAAAAGTCGGAGGGCGCTTAAGCTTCGCGTTTAAGAGTGGAACCCGATAGCGCTATCGAATTCTCTACCCGCTTGTGGCGCATCACCTTTGCACGCCCAGCCTTCGTCTCCGGCTTCTAGATTTCAGTCTTTCGTGGTCGACCCCGTCGACGAGTTGGAGCAGACGTGGATGCGGCATCCCCACTCGCAGAAGACGACGACTCAAAAGTGCGCCCCGCACTGCTCCTCCGCGACAGATGTAAACTCTACGCTCCTCCAGACAGACAAGCGTAGGTCATGTGGTTCTGACGTCATGACCCTAACGACTGATTGAGGATATTTGCGTCATGCGGGCTTTTTTGGCACGGCACCGCGGCCGCCGCGACACGAGCTCCCCCCCCCCCCCCCCCCCTCCCCCCTGAACGCTATCGGGTTATTCAAGTCACGCCGGCTTATCTTGCACGCCACTGAGGCCCGTGCGCCTTTTATGGCACGCTATCGATTTTCTTGCATGCCACCGAGGCTGGCGCGCCTTTTTTGTCACACCACCGAGGTCGGCCGGCGCGCCACGAGCTCCTTAACGCTATCGCGTTTATATACTCAAGCGATCATGCCACTAAAAAATGAGATAACTATGCTATATACTTGTGCTCTCTAGAATCCTTTACATGTTACTATACAGGGTGTTTTTTTTTTATTCTTACACATTTGTTTAAAAAAATCCGTGAAAGCTACACTAATGCAGTTTGTGCAGGTGGGTTATACGACCAGGCGGACATTATGTGGGTGGCTAATCTTTGCGATAAGATGGCTAATTAATTAAAATTCGTTAATTAACTTTTTAATTAGTGGAAATAGACAAATAGTTTCAATTAGAAACTTGTAGAGCATCATCGAAAACCACTAAATGATCTGTTTCTGGAAGGATATAACGCCGGGGAAGCATTTTACGGCGTTCTGTAAAAGCGTTCCATTTGGACGCGTTTCTAGATTTCGGTTTCTTATCGGAGCGCATCACCACGCCCGGGGTCCTGCTCCCCAGTGGCTGAGACGCGCAACACAGGTGCGCCCTACTTTCCTCCATTCTATGAGGAAGGCGAAGAGGTGGCTTCGCGCCGCGACCACCGGGGAGCAGGATCGCGGGCGCGTAGATGCGCTCCGATAAGAAACCGAAATCTAGAAACGCATCCAAATGAAGCGTTTTTACAGAACGCCGTAAAATGCTGCACCGGCGTTATATCCTGCTAAAAATAGTTGATTTAGGGGTTTTTGATAATGCTCAGCAAGTTTCTAATTTAAACCATATGTTTATTTTCAGTAATTAAAAAGTTAATTAACGAAATTTAATTAATTAACCGAGTTATTGCAAAGATCAGCCGCCCACGTAATGTCCGCCTGGCCGTATAACCCAACTGCATAAACCGCATTAGTGTAGCTTTCACGTTTTTTTTAATCAAATGTGTAAGAATAAAAAGAAAACACCCTGTATATTTAGTAAACGTGTTTGGTAAATGACGTGCTAGTGTCATTGATACAAAGATAGAAGATTCATTTCATGAATCTTCCATTTTTGAAAGAGTTTTTACATCGTCACCCTGTCTCCTATCGCTGGGACAGTAAAGCCAAATACTTTACGAGGAGTAGTGCAGTATACTTGGCTCGTATGCATTAGACTATGCGGCAATTCATTGACGAATGTCAGTCCTGGTACTAATTCCGTCTTCCACAGTTCTCTCAATACAGTAAACCTATTGCAACGCCACAGGTTGCGTTTTCAGATGATGTTAGGTCCTCGGATGGCTACTTGGAGGAGGTATGTGTGTTGCATTCGCAAATAGTCTTCGGCGTTTGACGGCGTGATGCCCAAGTACTTGTACGAGTTATGTATTGGGACACTGTTCACACCGAGTCCAAGAATGCCGTGTTGCCTCGTGTGGTCCTGCAGACCAGCTGCTGACTTGTTGGTCTTGAATTTCAAACCAGCCTCTGTAGCCTCCTTGGTGCTTATGTCAAGCAGCTGCGTTATATCAAACACTGATGCTCACATTACGCCATCTATCGGCACCTTATAGAAGTAGCCAACCCCGCATGGTGTCGTCTGCGAAGTGGTGCTGTAGATTGCCCGAAACAGGTGCTTCTTTTTGGTGCCCCGGAAAATGTGTTGACCTTGGACTGGTTGGAGAACATGCATTCAAAGTTCGCCGTGTCGCCACGGGATGGCGCCACAGACTCATGTAACACTCTGATGTAACACCTAGAAACCTAAGGTCGCCGGTGAGCTCCCCTTTTGCCAATCTCGGCGCCGTGCACTGGGGGACGGCGGTCGTATCACTGGGATGCGTGTCAATTAAACCCTCCCCCCCCCCCTTTTCAATGGCTCATTACAAAATATTGTCACGGATGACAAGTGACGAGGCGGCGAAGGACTGAGTAAACTGAACGTTTAATGGGGCGAACTTGTGCCCAAAAATAAAAGAAGAAAGAAAGATAACAACAGAGCGTCGCGGGCGTCGAAGGTGGCGAAGCAGCACGATCGAACACTGAGGCGCAAGTGACTGCGCTCGCCTTGCGGAATCCCTTATGTACCCTCGTAGGCTTCTGGATCGTTCGGCGTAGAAGGTTCGGCGCGTAGAACATTCTAACCTCGAATCAGCAAGGCGGTTCTCGAATTCGCCAGAACATCACATTACAGTGTCAACAAAAATCGTGTTGCTGCGGCCAGGAATCGAACCCTGGCCCTTCACGTGGAAGGCTAGCGCGATAACCGTTAGGCCACGACCGCGCTGCCCACATGGCGCGCGGCATTATTCCCCCCTTAAAACTGCATCGTCCCGGTGCAACACAAAACTAAACAAAGCACATAAAAAGAATGGAAAACTAAAGAGTCATGTGAAACACATAAGGTCCACAGTCCTATCGAGCGTAGTACGGCTTCAGGCGCACGACGTGGACGACTTCAGGCCGTGCTGGGCGGCGTGATGATGTTCTTGTTCCGTCGGGCATCACCTCGTAGTTCAGCTCCTCGAGGCGACGGAGTACCTTGTATGGCCCAAAGTACCGTTTAAAAAGTTTCTCACTGAGGCCGCGGCGACGGACGGGCGTCCACACCCACACCCTGTCTCCGGGCTGGAAGTGGACATCCCTGCGACGGAGGTTGTAGCGGCCCGCGTCGACACGTTGCTGGTCCTGAATCAGGAGTCGGGGGAGCTGGCGGACTTTTTCGGCCCGTTGAGCAACCACCTGGGCGTCGTCACTCTCATTGTCAGCTGCCTCATGGGGCAGCATCGCGTCCAGCATGGTCGTTACCTTCCGGCCATACACCAGCTGGAACGGCGTCACTCTTGTGGTCTCTTGTACGGCCGTATTGTAGGCAAATGTGACGTACGGCAATACCTCGTCCCATGTCTTGTGCTCCACGTCGACGTACCTAGAGATCATGTCGGCGATGGTCTTGTTGAGCCGCTCCGTCAACCCGTTTGTCTGCGGATGGTATGCAGTTGTCCGACGGTGGTCCGACGGTGGTCCGTCTGGCTTAGACGAAGGATCTCCTGGGTCGACTGCGCCATGAACGATGACCCTCGGTCTGTGATCAGGACTTCGGGGGCGCCATGCCGGAGGACGATAGACTCGACGAAGAACTTTGCGACTTCAACAGCAGTCCCCGATGGAAGGGCTTTCGTCTCGGCGTAACGTGTAAGATAATCTGTGCCGACGATTATCCAGCGGTTTCCCAGCGTCGACGATGGAAAAGGGCCCAGCGAATCCATTCCAATTTGCTGGAACGGTTTGGTTGGAGGGGGAATCGGCTGAAGGCGACCTGCTGGCTTCGACGGCGGTTTCTTGCGTCGCTGGCACTCATGGCACGATCGCGTGTAGAGATGGACGGTCTTCGGCAGCTTGGGCCAGTAGTATTTTTTACTTATTCGGGCTAAAGTTCGGCTGTAACCGAGGTGTCCCGAAGTCGGGTCTTCGTGGCAGGCTTGAAAAATCTCTTCTCGAAGGCTGGTAGGGACTACCAGAAGCCACGGCGAATTATTGGTTCCAAAATTTTTCTTGTAAAATACACCTCTTCGAATAGCGAAGGTCGGCAGGGCTTGTGAAAAGACACGAGGAACAGTACTTCCTCGTCCTTCTAGATGCTCAATCAGGGCGCGGAGCTCCGAATCGTCTCGTTGAAGTCCTGCCATGTCGTTGGTGTTCACGGCACCGAGGAAACACTCGTCGTCATCCACGTCGGTACAGCTTGACGTTTCGACGGAGGCTCTGGACAAGCAGTCGGCGTCACTATGTTTCCGTCCTGAATTCGACATGACCACGGTCATGTCGAATTCTTGCCGTCGAAGACTCCATCGAGCCAGGCGTCCTGAAGGGTCTTTGAGGTTTGCAAGCCAACAGAGCGAGTGATGGTCTGTGACCACCCGGAACGGGTTCCTGTATATGTACGGACGAAACTTTGTACATTCTTTTTCCGTCGTGGAGTAATTTTTCTCCGCCTTTGACAGTGTCCTACTCGCGTAGGCAATGACTCGCTCCGTGCCTTCCTGTAGCTGTACCAATACCGCACCAAGTCCGGAATTACTTGCTTCCGTGTGAATTTCAGTTTCGGCGTACTGGTCGAAATGTCCGAGGATCGGAGGTGTGTGAAGTCTTCGTTTCAGTTCGTCGAACGCCCGTTCTTGTTCTGCTGCCCAGTGAAACTTCACGGCGTCTTTCGTAAAATGTGTGAGGGGCGCCGAAATTTTTGCGAAATCTTGAACGAAGCGCCTTTAGTACGCGCACAGCCCCAGGAATCTGCGGATGGCCTTCTTGTCCGACGGTCGAGGGAATTCGGCTACGGCGGATGTCTTCGCGGGGTCAGGGCGTAATCCTTCGCTACTAACGACATGACCAAGGAACTTAAGTTCGGCGTACGCGAAGCGACACTTCGTTGGCTTGAGTGTGAGCCCTGCGCTCTTGATGGCTTAGAGCACGGACTTAAGCCGTTTCAAGTGCTCGTCGAAGTCGTGCGAAAAAACGACGACGTCATCCAGGTAAACGAGGCAGCTCTGCCACTTCAGTCCCGTTAGTACGGTATCTATGACCCGCTGGAAAGTCGCCGGCGCCGTACAGAGTTCGAAGGGCATCACCTTGAACTCGTAAAGTCTATCGGGCGTGACAAAGGCAGTCTTCTCGCGGTCCCGTTCATCGACCTCAATCTGCCAGTAGTTACTGTCCAAGTCCATCGACGAAAAGTATCGGGTGTGGTGTAAACGGTCGAGGGTGTCATCTATGCGGGGAAGCGGATAGACATCTTTTTTGTAACAGCGTTCAGCCGCCTGTAGTCCACGCAGAACCTAAGGGTTCCGTCCTTCTTCTTCACCAGCACGACTGCAGAGGCGCACGGACTGCTTGAAGGCTGGATAATATCGTCGTCAAGCATTTCTTGAACTTGTTTCTGGATCGTTTCCCTCTCCTTCACTGAAACTCGGTAGCGCGACTGATGAATAGGGGACACGTCATCATCAGTAACAATTCGATGCTTCGCAACCGCTGTTTGGCGTAGCCTTGACGATGTGGCGAAGCACTCACTGAACTCAGCGAGAACGTCAGTCAGCTGTCGTCATTGTGGGGCTGGGAGGGATGGGTCGATGTCGAGCTCTGACGGCGTGGTTCCCTTTTGCTGCGTCGGAGAGGCGTCTTCTGAGATCACGGCGATCGCGGCTGAGTCCTGAATTTCCTCGACGTAGCCCACAGCTGTATCCTTTGTAACGTGCTGCGACTCTTGCCGGAAGTTGGTGACAAGGGCTACGCTACGCCCGTCCTGGAGCTCGGTTACGCCTCTTGCAATGCCAATCCCTCGTCCAAGGAGAAGTTGAACGCTTCCTTCCAACAGTGCTATCCCGCAGGTGGCTTCGTCGGTCCCGACGGGCACAAAGACACTGGACAGCGGCGGCAGGTTTACGTGGCTGGTAAGGACTCGCACTGCGGCTGACGTCGCTTTGGGATCTTCCTCCGAGGGAACAGGTTTCCGAAGCGTCAGCTTGTTCTCCCAAAGGTCGATGATGGCGCCGTATTCACACAAAAAGTCCATTCCGAGAATGACGTCTCTCGAACAGTCTTGCAGAACTGCGAACTTGACAGGGCAGGTTTCACCGTGGATCTCAACGCGAGCAGTGCACCTGCCGACAGGCGTGATGAGGTGTCCGCCGGCGGTTCGTATCTGTGGTTCATCCCACGACGTCGTAACTTTTCGAAGGCGACGAGAGTCTCCCACTCAAAACGGAGTAATCTGCTCCGGTTTCGACGAGTGCTGTCGCGTCGTGGCCGTCGATGATAACGTTGAGGTTATTCGACACTGTTACAGAAACGTTTCGGGGCGTTGCGGCGTTAGAGTGGGAGAGCTCCGATGATCTTGGAGGATCTTGGCATCGTTCGTCTTCGGCAACACCACTTCCCGGCATTGCCGCGCCTAGTTTTCCGACGGGACGCGATGAGTGAGAGGCTATCTCGGCGAGACCGGCGGAAGGGCGATGGCGAGCGTCGGGGAGATGGTGAACGGAATACTCGGCGGGGAGACGACTCAGGAGATGAAGAGCGACGGAAATAGTCCTCAATGTCCCGAGGTCGCTCTCCAAGACGTGGTCGAGGGTCGTTGGGCGCGAACCCTCGTAGGCCCAGCGGGCGGTAGGGGCATCGTCGGTAGATATGGTCGGCTTCCCCGTAGTGGTAGCACAACGGGCGTCAATCAGCCGTCCTCCACACGCCGGTCTTCCTTGGCGCAACTTGTTCTGGACGAACGTGCGCCCAATCTTCTTGGCGTCGGGAATACTGGGGCTCTGGAGGCACACATTGGGGAGGCGCCATGTACGGACGCGGTGCTGGTGGTGCTCGGCGGACCACTGCGGCGTAGCTTAACGTCGGTTCTTCGGGAGCTGGAACGATGATGGGAGTGTCCGGCTGGCAAGCTCGCTGTACTTTCTCTCGAACCACCTCAGCAATCGAAAGCGAAGCCGGACGGTTGTGAGCCGGCAGTAGCTTCCTGAGCTCGTCCCGGACGAAGTCGCGGATGATCTGCCGCAGGTGTTCGATGCCGACACCGTCGACATTGGAGCGAGGTGGCGAGACAGCCGGAACCGTTGACACACCGGCGAGTCGCTGATAGTGCACAGCTCTGGCCGATAGCGCTCGCTCGATGTTGGTCCTCGGCCACGAAGCCGTCTACCGTCATCGGGGGGCTGCGGACAAGGCCACCGAAGATTTCGCTCTTGACGCCCCTCATGAGGAAGCGCAACTTCTCCTCGGTGGCTTGCGGGTCGGCGCATGTACAAAGTCGTAGCACGTCTTCAACGTAGCTTGTCACGCTCTCGTCGGGGGCTTGTGTCCGCGTCTGGAGCAGGTCCTCCGCATTCTGTCGCCGGTGTTGGTTCGAGAATGTTCACTTCAAAACGGTGGCGCAGATATCCCACGAAGTGAGCGTGGTTTTCGAACCAGTGCCTCGCGGTGCCTTCCAGCGAGAAGTAGAGGTTCTGGAGGCGTTGCTCGGCGTTCCATCCGTTGTGGCGGGCCACGCGCTCATAGTGAAGAATCCAGTCCTCGACGTCTTCATGGATTTCGCCATGGAAAGGTGTCGGCAATCGGGGGGCGACGGGCAGGAGAATGACGGGCGGACCGGTCATCGTCGCGGTCTTCTTTCATGATTTCTGCGGCAGGGGTCCGAGTTCCGGCGGTAGGCCTCGAGTATGGAGACTTGACCGGGCCTTGGTCTGGTCTTCTGCGAAGGGAAGCCTCCCGGGGCTGAGTACGTCACTTGGCCGGCGTGTTTTCGGAGGGGTACGGTCCACGGTCATGGGACGCAATTACCCCGCACCTCCACCAAAATGTCACGGATGACAAGTGACGAGGCGGCGAAGACTGAGTAAACTGAACGTTTAATGGGGCGAACTTGGGACAAAAATAAAAGAAGAAAGAAAGATAACAACAAAGCGTCGCGGGCGTCGAAGGCGGCGAAGCAGCACGATCGAACGCTGAGGCGAAACTGACTCCGCTCGCCTTGCGGAATCCCTTATGTACCCTCGTGGGTTTCTGGATCGTTCCGTTCGACGTAGAAGGTTCGGCGCGTAGAACATTCTAACCTCGAATCAGCCAAGGCGGTTCTCAAATTCGCCAGAACATCACATTACAGTCTCAACAAAAATGTGTAGCCGCGGCCAGGAATCAAACCCTGGCCCTTCGCGCGGAAGGCAAGCGCGATAACCGTTAGGCCACGGCCGCGCTGCCTTCTTGGCGCGCGGAAAATATGAACCGACCTCAGGCCACATGTTCATGCCGCCTCGAGCCGCCTCGCCGGCGGCCGATGTACGCCTTAGCCCCGCTGTCCCTCACTACACCTCGGTTGCTATAGGTGTTACGTCACGCGGCCGGAGTGTGGGTTTCCGCTTCCGACACCCTCGGAAGCTCCTGCCGCTCGCTTTGGAGATCTGTAGATGACAACGGGCTCCGGTTTCGTTCTTCGGCCTGCCACGCCATTATTGAGGTGCAGTCAGTCATCTTACCATGTCACCGTGTCCTAAGCGCACGGTGTCGTCGCCCCTGAATGCACACCATGTATCCCCTACAACGAAATGGCACTGTCATTTTACGCGCACGCAGCAAACTTCAAAACACCTAAATAATGTTTAGAACTTGTTTCTTGCCGAATGCACCTCTTCAAAACACTATATTTTTTCTACAATAGGTGTAATGTTTTCGACAGAACTACTGAGCGCGTGCAAGAGGAGTGTTGTTACACCTTTTAGCGGCTTTGCATAGGTGTTCAGGAAACATTACATGTTTCACAGAGGAGAAAATGTTTCCGCCTGGAAACACCATCTGTTTTAGAGTTTGCCGGGCCAAACTTGTGAGCTCGCGCTTCCCCACTCTGCGAATGCGGCCACCGGACGGCCATCTTGCGACACAGAAAGTCAGCCTTTTGGAGCGTTGCAGGGGCTGGGCGGCAGCGTGCTGAAGACAGGTGTTTTGCTCATTCGCCGTCATTTGCCAAAGAATCAACTTTTTGAAACGATGGGAATTGCCTTTGGAAACACGTCAAGCGTTGTTCGAACGCGCAGCACTGCAGCAAAAAGGCGCAGCTCGTCGAACGGAAATCTCGCCGGTCTCGCGGCGTGATCAAAGCTTCCAGCGCACGCTGAGTTGCTGCGTCTCTGTGTCTTGGCACGCTTAAAAAACTATCAAGAATCGACGCCGTGCCAATGTTTTGTAGGTGTGAGGCGCGCAGGAAGTCTCCTGGATCGCCCAGCTGTTCCGGCGAATTGCAATCAATCCCTTAGCAAAAACAAGCCGTACTTGAAACGCAGTTGAAATGTATTGAATATGAATATTCATTTTGTATTCATTCTGTATTATTTTGTCCACATTCGAAAGACGCGCGTAAAGTATTCAAAATATATCCTAAACATTAGTCAGAAAAAAAATTATATATACCTAAAATATAATTCCTTCCCCCTCAAGATGCCATGTGCGCATTAAAAACGCACTACAAAATTCTTTTTATTTTTTTTTTTATTTTGTTAGTAAAAGGTGTCCCTGTGGTATTTAAACGCACTCCTAATGGTGAATTCCGCTCGCACATCTCGAGCGCTCCAAAAGCGCTCCATTTGGAGCGCGCATATTCCGCTCGCAGATCTGGCTCAAGTTGGTCATCTTCCGCTCGTAGATCTCTGGCAGCGCCCGCTCCACGGAGCGCCCCTAACTCCGCCGAACTTGCTCTGCGGGATTTCACAGATCTCTCCGGAAGTTGACAGAGTGGTCCACGTGATTTCCGTCTAAATCGGCGGTGCGCATGCCCGGCGAGGTTGGAGAGATCGGCGGGCCGGTCGGGTCGTGGAGTTGGATCTGTTCGGGTGCGTCGGTTGTTTACTCTGGATTGTGACGGCTCGAACGCTTCTACCTCGCGTAGATCAGGGATAAAAAGCCGGGAATGTGGAGCGTGGCAAATCGTAAGCGCTGGCGTCTGTGATCGCGAGAGGAAGAACGAGAAAAAGAACGACAGAAAAGCCGGAGGCAGACGCAAGGTTAGGCCTATTCATTCCGCAGCCAGTGACTGTTTACCTTCTTACACTGCATTCCGTCGGCGTTTTCCCGTGAAATAAAGCAAGAAGTGGTTAGGCAACGACCACGCAAATGATGGTTTCTTACCTTTGTGTTTATTAAAGTCGTACTACAAATCTAAACTCCACCGCTGGCAATCGCTGTCCGTGCCCCGCCGCTTCGAGGCGGCCGAAAGGTATGTGACGGTGCCGAACGCGGACGTCTTCGTTATTTGTGACATGCACTCTTAGAAAAAAGGGTATGGATAGTCCTCCCTTAGGGGAGGAACGGTCTTGTAACCTATGTTCCTTTAGAAAGGGAGAAACGTTCGTCCCTGAAGCAGGGGAGCAACGTTCCTCCGTCGCTTGCATCTCAATATGGCGGCCCCGAATCGAGCAAATCGAGCCCAATAAGGCTTAACCAGGACGCTACGTCTCTTGTACGGGACGAGAGCAGCAGCATATAAAAGCGTCACACGAGCTTTCCGCAAACTGTGTTTATTTCCGAAGCCAGATTCCCCCCAGAGGTACAGAAACTTGCGTTTCGAAAGCAGTTACTCAGTCTTCTCGTCGACAGCACTGCGATGTTAAACGGAGACAACCGATACCCAGTTACTTCGCGCACTTTGAGTCTTACCTTTGGTGTTCCTCGAGTCACAATTCCTTCGTCAACCGCACATCACAGAGAAGGGCAAACTCAATCCGCGAAACCAAAAGCCGCTCTCGAAAGAACAAACTCGAAGCCGCTGTTTATCGCGTAGCGTGAAAGGTTAAATTGCTAGCCACCAGATGGCGAGGTCAAGCAGAGTAATTGCAAGCAACTAGGCTAGGTGGCGCTAGGTACCGCCCAATTCATGTTCTACAAAAAATAATTTATTCTTTTCAGGCCACTACTGCGCTTCAGAGCCGCCCTCCTGCGCTTGGGGACCCTCTACTATACACACACATTACACTTATTACAAACATTAGGTGAACATACATTGAGCACATACACAGCACACACACAAATATCAATACAACGGAACACCACACTAACCCGAACACTACAACCGTGCTCTGCGTTTCCGTCTTTTATACTGGTCGTTTTGAACGTACGGAACTTTTCGGTGACCCCCTAAGCAATAAAAAATATTCCCAGCATGTTGATTTTTTCCCAGCAATGTCATACCTCTGAAAGTATTTTAAATGGCTCAAGGGATGAATCTCTTATTAAAAGTAAACGCTCGATCAAGCCGTAATTATTTGAAAGTCAATAAATCAAGCCGCCATAATGCGGTTCGAAGCCATGAGTTTGTTTCCCCACACGGCACGTCGTAGCCTGTATTTCTATTGGTTTTTTCTATTTGTGCTGTTCGCGCAAATCTGCAATTGCCGTCTTGAATTAATCTCTGTAGAGCGGATATTCACTCAGCTGGAAGTGATGCTTCACATGCTGAGAAATCGCTTTTCGATCAACTTGAATGCAGTCAAAGCCGCGACTTGCGGCAGGTGTTCAGTGTACGGAGCTACGCCGTGGCGAGCCCAAAAACGTCTAGCGCTCATCCCAGCGCGCCACTTGGATTTCTTTTTTTTCGATTTTACCTTCTATTGTTTCTTAATGCCGAAATTCCATACTGTAAATATACGTATTTTCGGTCACGATTTCGTACAGTTCAGTCCTTGCCCCAGAGCGCAATCGCTCTCGGAGACGAGACAATTCCGACAGTCATATTGGCCATTGTACGATAGCGATAGGAGCTTCTACTGTTCAAACCAGCGTTCCAACATGACTATCCGCACGTTGATCGATTGCACGTAATCCCTCAAGTGGTATTAAACTTTTTAATGTAAAGCGGAATGTCAACCTGCGACACCCCGCCCCCTCATCACGGCCCGACCAACGGCATCAATGCCCGACAGTTTACGATCTCATCTTGTTGTTACACCACTGATACGCGTTAACACGGTCACATCGGCGATAATTCCAGTCTTCTGTTCACAACCCACAACACTGCCATCACGATGTTGCAGCTATGTTGCTGACACGCACAAATACAGAACCACGTTGAACGCCGGTTGCACTCGGCATCGGAAAACAGAACCGAACTCAGCGCGGAAGGCACCCAGGCAGCCGGCAGCAAAACCTGCCTGTCTTGGACGCAGTTCCTGCGGTTTCCATAACGTCGAAAACGTCGACACAGTTCCGCGTGGTTTCGCTACTGTAGCGACTGTAGTTCCGTCGGTTCGCCGCTCGCGCGAGTCCCGCAATCCGGAGACGGCCATCCCCCAGTGTACGTGGCACTGCTGGCACTTCTCCGCAACTTCGCTGTTTCTAGCGGCTTCCTTTGCTCGTTTGATAAAATTAGTGATAAAAGCGTCATTGCAGCCGAAATGTTCTGCACGTTTAAACTAGAAGACGGAATTACAGGCGGCCTTCACTGCCGCTGAAGCTCAATGAACTCAACAGCTATTTATCAAACAACGTGCGCGACCTACTCGAAAAACGAAACCGAAAGAAGATGAGTCGGGAGGGCGAGAGCTTTCTCCCGTCTGCCTGGAGAAGGAGAAAAACGTTTCGTTCCTCCCCTTTTCTCGTGTCCGGTTGGGGGCGCGTCAGTAGAAGGGAGGAAGACGCGCCGTTGCTACTTTTTTCCTCCATTTTTTCTTAGAGTGTGGGCGCCGTGGTACGTATAATTTCGCCCGGCCTGTGTCGCGTGTTACTTCTGCAGTTAAGCAGTGACAGTCGTCACTGGTCGTCGGAAAGATCAGCCGGCTGAGGCGTTGGTGGGCTGGTCAAGTTCGAGCAGCGGCCATTTTGTACGGCGGAGGGGGAAAGGGTGGGGAGGGGTGTGGGGTGAGGTCGCTCCAAAAATGTAAGTTTATCTTCCCCTCGTCGATTCGGAGCGGGTCCCACGGAGCGGAATTTTGCCTCCCTCGCGGATTTTGGAAAGCGCTCCAGTTCTACGAGTGGAATTCACCATAAATACATTCCACAATTACATATTAGAAACAAACTGAACACCTGAATTACAGTCCTGTTGAATGCTCTAGACCCTTATATAGCCTCTAGAGCCTTATAATCGGTATCCAAGCGTGCGAGGGCACAGGGACGCAGCACTCCGGGGTACCAAGGAAGCTTTCATCACGCCACGAGACCGGCGAGACGTACGTTCCACGAGTTGTGCCTTCGTCCTGCGGTGCTGCGCTTTCGTAAAAATGTCCACGTGTTCTCTAAGGCAACATCGACGTTTACACAAGGCTTTAAAAAAACTTCTTCGGCGAATGATATTGAACGAGCAGAAAACGTGTCTTCAGCATGCTGCTGTCCAGCCTTTGCAACGCTCCAAAAGGTCTACTTCAGGATGACGCAAGATGGTCGCACTTGCGCTGCCGGACTGAGCGGGGATGCGCGATCCAGCAAATTGTCATAAAGATCAGTGGACAGACCAGTGAAATAATTTACACCATAGGTAGGGAGGTCGCGAACCACCCTAGGTTCGAATTCGAAAGGTTGCGATATTTTCGACCCGAACGGAGGTTCGAATTCGAAAGATTTTGATATTATCGTAGCGACCGAGGTTCGAATTCGAAACTATCAAAACTTTTGAACACTGTGGAGTTTCGAATTCGAAAAGTTCCAAGCTTTCACGGTTTCTAAAAGTTTGGGTTCAAAAATTTCGAATATTTTTGTTTTGAGGTTCGAGAAATCCGAAGATTTCGAACTTTCCTAACTTGAAATGGGAGAGATTCGAAAATTTTGAATTTCTTGAAATCTGAAGTTCGAAAACTTCGAAGATTTTAGATTTTTTTAAATCTGGAGTTCGCAAAATTCAAAGATTTCTAATTTCTTTGGATCTGAAATTCTAAAAAAAACGAACGCTTCGAATTTTTATAGACATAAAGTTCGAAAAATTTGAACATCATGAATTTATTTCTACATAAAGTTCAGAAGGTTTGAAGGTTTCAATTCTCTTTTAGGGCTAAATTCGAAGAAAAAAAATTTGAATCTTTCGAATGCCTTTCAAGTCCAACTTTTCGAAGTTCGAAGTTCGGTTTTCATGTTCCTTAACAGTTTCAGTTTGAAATAACATTTTCACGCCCCAGTGGTCTTCACAAAATCAGGTTTAGAATAGTTCGGAGGTGATATTAGACTGCGCGAAGCTGGTAAGGTAATTAAAAAAGACGACGAGTGTCTCGGATCTGCTGGAATATTTGCCAGTGGAGAGTCACGTGTGACCATAGATCAGTAATTGTGACCGCCAGCCCGGGGGGTCTCTTTAACGTGCATCACGCAGTAGTGATCAAGTGATCACACGAACCCGGGGGGCAGGAGGTTGAGGCTCAGAGAAACCTTGACGCGATCTGGCAAATTACATCCCCACGCCCTTGCACGCTGCAGTAATCCGATCGAACGCCGCCCGAGTGACGCTGGCATATATAAGCTTAGTTTGTAATTGCTTTGGAGGTTTAAGGCTTGTTCACACCTACAGCGGAGCGCTAAGTTAGCGCTACGTGAGCGCTCCAAGGAGCGCTCATGTGGCACTTCCTCGTGCGTGACTAAGTTCTAATATGGCGCGCGATTAGCGCTTCTGTAGCGCCTTGTTAGCGCTCCAGTAGCGCCTTGTTAGCGCTTCAGCAGCGCCTTGTTAGCACTTTAGTAGCGCTTCTTGTACCGCGGTGCTGCGGATTAGCGCGTGCACTGGGGTTCCGGTTCCTGTGGTTGGGTGTGCATTAGCAGCACCATGGCGGACGTGTGGGATACTAACATAGAAATGCGGCAAATGCTCTCAGATACGTGGTTAGTGCATATGTGTGTGGACGGCTTAACGCCCAGAAGAGCCTTCTGGGTCCGCACAATCTTTCGCCACCGAGATACTGACGGGTACCCGGCGAACCTTGCTCCCAGGCTGAGGGACCGAGACACAGAGTTCTTTCCAAGGCGATCATTTTTAACTGCGTGTCTTTGAAACCAGCATCACGCATATCGAATAGAAAGCGATGAGGTCGTACCCAATCAATTAATCGCTCAGAGTCCACAACTCTGGATCGCCTGCCCGACCCTTTACTTGGTGAGCGGCTGTTTTACTTCCTCTTCTTGCAATGCCAAAGGAAAAACAACAGCAAAGGAATCGCCATGCACGCGCTGTTCCCCAGCAGCAAACACGGCACAAGGAGCGTGAGAGCGCTAACAAAGCGCTTCTGTAGCGCTAACAGAGCGCTAACAAAGCGCTACCGGAGCGCTAACCTAGCGCTACATCACGCGCTAGGAAGCGCCACATAAGCGCTCCTTCGATCGCTCACGTAGGGTTAACTTAGCGCTTCGCTGTATGCGTGAACCGCCCTTTATTTTCCGGGACGGAGGAAACGCCGAGCAAAAAGCACAAAAGCCGACACAACTCGAGGTCGAGGAGCGTTCTACGTACCATACCGCTGGCGTCGGAAGAGGAAGAACAGGGAAAAAGGGGGTGGGGTGCAAACCCCTCCCCCCCCCCCTCCCCACTTCCCAAGATGTTTTTTTTTACTGTTAAAGAAAACAATACGGGGAAAGAGGGAGTGGTAAAGCTTATTTTAATCTCAAATTATTTATGCATATGTATAGTTACTGTCGCTCTTCTCTGCATAAAAGATCGCGTAGATGGTCATTGACGGAAACTCGTTGTCAGAAGGCAGAACTCGTCACATGCTTAGTGATTCGGAAGTTCAAATGAATGACTTTTCGAACTAAATAACTGCGCCATTGGAAAAAAAAAAGTTAAACATAACAATAAATGCGGAGATAAAAAGCTGGAGAGAAAAAAAAGACTATCAAGAACCCGTCGGAAGTGTTGTACGCTTGCATATTCAGGGGTTCAGAACTTCGAAACAAGTTTTACTCCTACCAAAATGTGCACAGGCTAAAAAAAGAACGTCCCAGGAACGAGAAAAAAAAAATTTTTTTTTTAATGACATGCTGAACTTGAACAATATTTGAAATCTTCCCCCACAAGATAATTTATTCTTCAACGTGAAAAACCAATAAATGCATTATTTTGTATTCTAGAGAGGGCAATGATATGCACGGTCTGTGGTGTTAATTTCAATTCGATACCTCAAAAAATCTAGACTAACGCATTTACCAAGTTTAGGGCATAATTGCCCGTAGATTCATGTCTGAACATTTCTTCGAAACTCATCGCGAAAAACACTAATCATATCTTAAAGGGGCACTGTCACATTAAAATCCTTTTTTTTTATTATCCGAAACGATTGAAAACGATGCCGCGACATTACCCTCAAAATCAGAAGCTTGGGGAATTCAGTATTTGTGAAGTAAAAAAAAAAAAACAATTTCCAAATGCGGAATTCGAAGTTCCTGCGTGATCCGCGCGGGTGCGTTGACGTAAAATATTGCGGAGTCCTAAGAGGCAACTTTCTTTCGCGACTCCCTGCTGTTGCTACCGCGACCCGAAGCGAGGGGGGAAGGAGCGGGAGAGATAAGGGCCGAAAGCGGACCGAGAAAAACCGATCTTATTCCGTGCGAGTGGTGCCGCCTGCCCAGGTGGCATGTTTTCCGACGGAGAATACAATTCCAGAAGGCGACATCACACCGGACTTCGATTTTTGCTATTTCAAAATGAAGGGCCGTAGTGCGTTCGCAATTCCGTTAAAAACATGTTTTACGATAGTCGTTATTATATGTTATAGAGATCAAAGTCAAAGTCAAATTGGACGTTTTAAGGCCTGTTGCACACATACAGCGGAGCGCAAAGTTAGCGCTACGTGAGCGCTCCAAGGAGCGCTCATGTGGCGCTTCCAACGCGTGACTTCGTTCTAATATAGCGCGTGGTTAGCGCTTTAGTAGCGCTTTGTTAGCGCTCCAGTAGCGCCTTGTAAGCGCTCCAGTAGCGCTTTATTAGCGCTCCAGTAGCGCCTTGTTAGCGCTCCAGTAGCGCCGTTTTAGCGCTTCAGTAGCGCCGTGTTAGCGCGTCATTAGCCCTTCTTGTACCGCGGTGCTGCGGATTAGCAGGTGCACTGCGGTTTCGGTTCCTGTGGTTGGGTGTGCATCAGCAGCACTATGGCGGACATGTGGGATGCTGAAATAGAAATGCGACAAGTGCTCTTACATACGCGATTAGTGCATATTTGTGTGGACGGTTTAACTCCCAGAAGAGCTTCTGGGTGCGCGAAATCTTTCGCCACCGAGATACCGACGGGTATCAGGCGGACCTTGTTCATAGGCTGAGGGATCGAGACACAGGGCTCTGTGTCTCGATCCTGCTTTGAAAGACACACATCTGTGTCTTTGACCCTGCTTTCTGTGACCCTGCTTTCAAAGACACACATGCGTGTCCTTGAAAGCAGGGTCACGCATATCGATTAGAAAGCGATGAGCTCGTACCCAATCAATTAGTCGCTCAGAGTCCATGACTCTGGGTCGCCTGCCGGACCCTTTGCTTGGAAAGCGGCTGTTTTACTTCCTCTTCTTTCAATGCCAAAGGAAAAACAACCACGAAGGAATCTCCGTGCACGCGCTATTCCGCAGCAGCAAGCACGGCACAGGGGGCGTGAGAGCGCTAACAGAGCGCTTCTGTAGCACTAACAGAGCACTAACAAAGCGCTACTGAAGCGCTAACAGAGCGCTACATCACGCGCCAGGAAGCGCCACATGAGCGCTCCTTGGAGCGCTCACGTAGCGCTAACTTAGCGCTCAGCTGTATGTGTGAACCGGCCTTTAGTGATTTATACAGCGTAAGTTGGTCTGTCAGTAGGGGCGACACTGGTTTACACTAGATGAGCAATTTAGCCAGTGCAGTACAACCGCTAGCCTGAGGTCTTTAACGTGCACCACGCAGTAGTGATACACGACCGCACGCCGGTACGATGCTCATCCAGATCGAAACGGGCAGGGGTGGGGCTCGAACCCAGGATCCCTGGGTTCTCCAGCGCGAGCTTTCGCTCCACGCGCGTCGAAATGGGCTCGACGGCAGATGCGCTAGGCTCGCAATGCTGGTTCTCACGAGCGCCAGCCCCTGCCAGCGCTCGTGGCTTGGGAGCCAGGAAAATAAAGAGAAATAAGTGGACTCTATAGTCGGTTGCAAGCTAAGAAAAAACCGGAAATGCCTCTCAGAGGAAAATGTAATCCTACGCCGAGAAACGCCAGCCAATTGTTTTCATGACGTCACGATTCTGTGGACCAATCGCGATCCTTTTGAAAAAAAAAGCTCAACATGGCTGCTGGCCTTAGCAACGCGATGCTATAGTTTCTCGTGACAATTATTCTGCTTTTTTCCACCGTGTTTTACGTGCCCGAGGTTACGCCACGAAATCTTGATGGTATCGGCTTGCGTTTGCAGCAGTTTTTGCGCGACAACGTGAGAATCCAGCGACGCTATCGCCAACGAAAATTTCGAAGCGGGCGCGAGGCTTAGCACTGCTGAGAGGTATGTTAGACGGTATGTTAGACAGTATCTTGGACAGAAAATGAATTGGGAAGACGGTACATTGGACATGAATTGCTTTCTTTCTTTACTAAACAGCTATTTCGTTGACATAAACGTATTCTAACTTATTTAAATGTCCTGAATGAATTAAATAAATATTGTAGTAGTTTAAGACAGGTTTCCTGGAGGAAGAAAAAGCAACCTTGCTAGCGAACTACTTTCTCGACGGCGGAGGCACTTCAGATGGGCGCAATGCGCTTGTGGGTGGAGCTAAAAGATTGTTCTTAGGTAGCATCCGACTATAGCCAAAGCTCTGTTTCGGACGCCTGCATTTTTCCTCCGGCGTTTATAGAACACCGCCGACAAAGCTTCTAAATTTTGTGATTTTTGACGTCACGCATCAAAAGAAGCAAAGAGGCGAAAAACGGGCGAGGAAAACGCCAAAAATAAAATGCGCAAAATTGCAAAAAAAAAAAAACTTTTTCGCAATGCGTTTTTTTTTTTTTTTTTGCGTGTCTATGACTAAAATTTGCATAGATTTCGACAATAAAAAAATACGACCCTTTAGGGTGTCAGTGCCTCTTTAAAACGACACTTACCTAGGCTATACATAGATCATTTTTAAAAAGTTTAACATCTCTACCGTAAAAAGCTTAGGCTACAGCGCGCTTCAAATACGGCACAAACGACAATCGCCAAAAACCCGTCGTCCTTCCCCCTCCTTCGGGAATTTACTTCTTTAAAACTAAGTGTGCCAGAACATTGAAATAAACGGCATTGTCCTTCGCAAGGAATGCGGCACCGCATGTAAAAATTAAAAAAAAAAGTGAAAGCTGTTTACAACTCCCTGTAACACCGAATTAGAGCGCAGCTCTTGAGGAGGAGGAGGGAAGGGTACTGGGGGGGGGGGTGAAGTGACCTGGGCGGGTCACGTGACCTTGGGGGTCACGTGACGATGCCGGTGATGTCATCAGTGACGTCACTGATGACGTCATCAGTGACGCTGACGTTGCGGACTCCGATGACGTCATCAGCCATGATGACGATGATGATGTGGATGTCGGTGACGTCATCAGTGACGTCACTGATAACGTCATCCATGATGATGACGATGCGGATGCCGGTGACGTCATCAGTGACGTCACTGATGACGTCATCAGTGATGATGACGATGACGAAGCGGATGCCGGGGAGGTCATCAGTGACGTCACTTATGACGTCATCAGTGATGACGACGATGACGATGCGGATGCCGGTGACGTAATCAGTGACGATGACGTCATCGGGGTGGTCACGTGACTTCGGGGGGGGGGTCACGTGACTTCGGGGGGTCACGTGACCCTGGACAGGTGTCACGTGACCTTGGGGGTCACGTGACCTTGGGATGACCCTGGGGGGCCGCGTGACCTTGGGTGACCTTGGTTACGCCGACGCCGACGCCGTTCAAGCTGGGAACGGGCCCCTAAGAGCTGCGCTCTAAAAGAAGAAACGAATGTATATCACTGCCCGAACATTCATAGAAGGTTCCTTGGTTTGTGGACGATCACGACTGTGAATACACAAGAGGACAATACTTGGGCTACTGAAAAGTGCTGACAATATCACCCTGCAACCAAGATCGGAGCCTGCTGCAACAACGCCCTCAACATCAGAGACAGCGTTCGCCCACCTGATTAGCCTGCCAACGTATAAAAGTCACAGAGTGTAAAGCTACAAAAGCACCGAGATTCACCTTCAACGTCTTGGCGCAACGTTGCTTGGCGACAGCGGTGATGGCACGAGCATCTTCGTAATCGACTTGTGCGTTCATAGGAGGTTCCTTGGTTTGTGGACGATCACGACTGTGAATACAGAAGAGGACAATACTTGGGTTAGCTGAAAAGTGCTTACAATATCACCCCGCAACCAAGGTAGGAGCCTGCTCCAACAACGCTCTCGACATCAGAGACAGCGTTCGCCCACCTGATTACCCTGCCAACGTATGCAAGTCACACAGTGTAAAGCTACAAAAGCACCGAGATTCACCTTCAACGTCTTGGCGCAACGTTGCTTGGCGACAGCGGTGATGGCACAAGCATCTTCGTAATCGACTTGTGCATTCATAGCAGGTTTCTTGGTTTGTGGACGATCACGAGTGTGAATACAGAAGAGGACAATACTTGGGTTAGCTGAAAAGTGCTTACAATATCACCCCGCAACCAAGGTCGGAGCCTGCTGCAACAACGCCCCCGACATCAGAGACAGCGTTCGCCCACCTGATTAGCCTGCCAACGTATACAAGTCACAGAGCGTAAAGCTACAAAAGCACCGAGATTCACCTTCAACGTCTTGGCGCAACGTTGGTTAGCGACAGCGCTGATGGCACAAGCATCTTCGAAATCGACTTCTGCATTCATAGCAGGTTCCTTGGTTTGTGGACGATCACGACTGTGAATACAGAAGAGGACAATACTTGGGTTAGCTGAAAAGTGCTTACAATATCACCCCGCAACCAAGATCGGAGCCTGCTGCAACAACGCCCCCGACATCAGAGACAGCGTTCGCCCACCTGATTAGCCTGCCAACGTATACAAGTCACAGAGCGTAAAGCTACAAAAGCACCGAGATTCACCTTCAACGTCTTGGCGCAACGTTGGTTAGCGACAGCGCTGATGGCACAAGCATCTTCGAAATCGACTTCTGCATTCATAGCAGGTTCCTTGGTTTGTGGACGATCACGACTATCAATACAGAAGAGGACAATACTTGGGTTAGCTGAAAAGTGCTTACAATATCACCCCGCAACCAAGGTAGGAGCCTGCTCCAACAACGCTCTCGACATCAGAGACAGCGTTCGCCCACCTGATTACCCTGCCAACGTATGCAAGTCACACAGTGTAAAGCTACAAAAGCACCGAGATTCACCTTCAACGTCTTGGCGCAACGTTGCTTGGCGACAGCGGTGATGGCACGAGCATCTTCGTAATCGACTTGTGCATTCATAGCAGGTTTCTTGGTTTGTGGACGATCACGACTGTGAATACAGAAGAGGACAATACTTGGGTTAGCTGAAAAGTGCTTACAATATCACCCCGCAACCAAGGTCGGAGCCTGCTCCAACAACGCCCTCGACATCAGAGACAGCGTTCGCCCACCTGATTAGCCTGCCAACGTATACAAGTCACAGAGCGTAAAGCTACAAAAGCACCGAGATTCACCTTCAACGTCTTGGCGCAACGTTGGTTAGCGACAGCGGTGATGGCACGAGCATCTTCGTAATCGACTTCTGCATTCATAGCAGGTTCCTTGGTTTGTAGACGATCACGACTGTGAATACAGAAGAGGACAATACTTGGGGTAGCTGTAAAGTGCTGACAATATGACCCCGCAACCAAGGTCGGAGCCTGCTCCAACAACGCCCTCGGCATCAGAGACAGCGTTCGCCCACATGATTAGCCTGCCAACGTATGCAAGTCACAGAGCGTAAAGCTACAAAAGCACCGAGATTCACCTTCAACGTCTTGGCGCAACGTTGGTTAGCGACAGCGGTGCTGATGGCATGAGCACCTTCGTAATCGACTTCTGCATTCAAAGCAGGTTCCTTGGTTTGTGGACGATCACGACTGTGAATACAGAAGACGACAATACTTGGGTTAGCTGAAAAGTGCTGACAATATCACCCTGCAACCAAGATCGGAGCCTGCTGCAACAACGCCCTCAACATCAGAGACAGCGTTCGCCCACCTGATTAGCCTGCCAACGTATACAAGTCACTGAGTGTAACGCTACAGAAGCACCGAGATTCACCTTCAACGCCCTAGCGCAACGTTGCTTGGCGACAGCGGTGATGGCACGAGCATCTTCGTAATCGACTTGTGCATTCGTAGCAGGTTCCTTGGTTTGTGGACGATCACGACTGAGATTACAAAAGACTACAATACTAAGGCGATCTGAAAAGTGCTTACAATATCACCCCGCAAACAAGATCGGAGCCTGCCGTAACAACGCCCTAGACATCAGAGGCAGCGTTCGCCCACCTAATTAGCCGGCCAACGTATACAAGTCACTGAGTGTAAAGCTACAAAAGCACCGAGATTCACCTTCAACGTCTTAGCGCAACATTGCTTGGTGACAGCGGTGATGGCACGAGCATCTTCGTAATCTACTTGTGCATTCATTGCAGGTTCCTTGGTTTGTGGACGATCACGACTGTGATTACAGAAGAGTACAATACTAGGGCGAGCTGAAAAGTGCTAACAATATCACCCCGCAACCAAGATCGGAGCCTGCTGTAACAACGCCCTAGACATCAGAGACAGCGTTCGCCCACCTGATTAGCCGGCCAACGCATACAAGTCATTGAGTGTAAAGCTACAAAAGCACCGAGATTCACCTTCAACGTCTTAGCGCAACGTTGCTTGGCGACAGCGGTGATGGCACGAGCATCTTCGTAATCGACTTGTGCATTCATAGCAGGTTCCTTGGTTTGTGGACGATCACGACTGTGATTACAAAAGACTACAATACTAGGGCGAGCTGAAAAGTGCTTACAATATCACCCCGCAACAAAGATCGGAGCCTGCTGCAGCAACGCCCTCGACATCAGAGACAGCGTTCGCCCGCCTGATTGGTCTGCCACCGTATACACGTCATTGATTGTAAAGCTACAAAAGCACGGACATTCACCTTCAACGTCCTGGCGCAACGTTGCTTGGCGAAAGCGGTGACGGCGCGAGCATCTTCGTAATCGCTTGTGCATTCATACCAGGTTGCTTGGTTTGTGGACGATCACGACTGTGAATACAGAAGACGACAATACTTGGGTTAGCTGAAAAGTGCTGACAATATCACCCCGCAACCAAGATCGGAGCCTGCTGCAGCAACGCTCTCGACATCAGAGACAGCGTTCGCCCACCTGATTAGCCTGCCACCGTATACACGTCATTGATTGTAAAGCTACAAAAGTACGGACATTCACCTTCAATGTCTTACTTTGCGCAACGTTGCTCGGCGACAGAGGTGATGGCGCGAGCATCTTCGTAATCGGCTTGTGCATTTATAGCAGGTTGCTTGGTTTGTGGACTATCACGACTGCGAATACAGAAGACTACGATACTTGAGTTAGCTGAAAAGTGCTGACAATATCACCCCGCAGCCAAGATCGGAGCCTGCTGCAGCAACGCCCTAGACATCAGAGACAGCGTTCGCCCACCTGATTAGCCTGCCACCGTATACACGCCTTTGATTGTAAAGCTACAAAAGCACGGACATTCACCTTCAACGTCTTACTTGGCACAACGTTGCTTGGCGACAGAGGTGATGGCGCGACCATCTTCGTAATCGGCTTGTGCATTCATAGCAGGTTCCTTGGTTTGTGGACGATCACGACTGTGAATACAGAAGACGACAATACTTTGGTTAGCTGAAAAGTACTGACAATATCACCCCGCAACCAAGGTCGGAGCCTGCTGCGGTAACGCTCTCGACATCAGAGACAGCGTTCGCCCTCCTGATTAGCCTGCCACAGTATACACGCCTTTGATTGTAAAGCTACAAAAGCACGCACATTCACCTTCAACGTCTTACTTGGCACAACGTTGCTTGGCGAAAGCGGTGACGGCGCGAGCATCTTCGTAATCGATTTGTGCATTCATAGCAGGTTCCTTCGTTTGTGGACGATCACGACTGTGAATACAGAAGACGACAATACTAGGGTTAGCTGAAAAGTACTGACAATATCACCCCGCAACCAAGGTCGGAGCCTGCTGCAGCAACGCCGTCGACATCAGAGACAGCGTTCGCCCGCCTGATTGGTCTGCCACCGTATACACGTCATTGATTGTAAAGCTACAAAAGCACGGACATTCACCTTCAACGTCCTGGCGCAACGTTGCTTGGCGACAGCGATGATGGCGCGAGCATCTTCGTAATCGCTTGTGCATTCATAGCACGTTGCTTGGTTTGTGGACGATCACGACTGTGAATACAGAAGACGACAATACTTGGGTTAGCTGAAAAGTGCTGACAATAACACCCCGCAACCAAGATCGGAGCCTGCTGCAGCAACGCTCTCGACATCCGAGACAGCGTTCGCCCACCTGATTAGCCTACCACCGTATACACGTCATTGATTGTAAAGCTACAAAAGCACGGACATTCATCCTCAACGTCTTACTTGGCGAAACGTTGCTTGGCGACAGAGGTGATGGCGCGAGCATCTTCGTAATCGGCTTGTGCATTCATAGCAGGTTCCATGGTTTGTGGACGATCAAAACTGTGAATACAGAAGAGGACAATACTTGAGTTAGCTGAAAAGTGCTGACAATATCACCCCGCAATCAAGATCGGAGCCTGCTGCAGCAACGCTCTCGACATCAGAGACAGCGTTCGCCCACCTGATTAGCCTGCCACCGTATACACGTCATTGATTCTAAAGCTACAAAAGCACGGACATTCACCTTCAACGTCTTACTTGGCACAACGTTGCTTGGCGAAAGCGGTTACGGCGCGAGCATCTTCGTAATCGGCTTGTGCATTCTTAGCAGGTTGCTTGGTTTGTGGACGATCACGACTGCGAATACAGAAGACGACAAAACTTGAGTTAGCTGAAAAGTGCTGACAATATTACCCCGCAACCAAGATCGGAGAGTTCTGCAGCAACGCACTCGACATCAGAGACAGCTTTCGCCCACCTGATTAGCCTGCCACCGTATACACGTCATTGATTGTAAAGCTACAAAAGTACGGACATTCACCTTCAACGTCTTACTTGGCGCAACGTTGCTTGGCGACAGAGGTGATGGCGCGAGCCTCTTCGTAATCGGCTTGTGCATTGATAGCAGGTTCCTTGGTTTGTGGACGATCACGACTGCGAATACAGAAGACGACAATACTTGAGTTAGCTGAAAAGTGCTGACAATATCACCCCGCAACCAAGATCGGAGCCTGCTGCAGCAACGCTCTCGACATCAGAGACAGCGTTCGCCCACCTGATTAGCCTGCCACCGTATACACGTCATTGATTGTAAAGCTACAAAAGCACGGACATTCACCTTCAACGTCTTACTTGGCGCAACGTTGCTTGGCGACAGAGGTGATGGCGCGAGCATCTTCGTAATCGGCTTGTGCATTCATAGCAGGTTCCTTGGTTTGTGGACGATCACGACTGTGAATACAAAGACGACAATACTTGAGTTAGCTGAAAAGTGTTGACAATATCACCCCGCAACCAAGATCGGAGCCTGCTGCAGCAACGCTCTCGACATCAGAGACAGCGTTCGCCCACCTGATTAGCCTGCCACCGTAAACACGTCATTGATTGTAAAGCTACAAAAGCACGGACGTTCACCTTCAACGTCTTACTTGGCGCAACGTTGCTTGGCGAAAGCGGTGACGGCGCCAGCATCTTCGTAATCGATTTGTACATTCATAGCAGGTTCCTTGGTTTGTGGACGATCACGACTGTGAATACAAAAGACGACATTACTTGGGTTAGCTGAAAAGTGCTGACAATATCACCCCGCAACCAAGATCGGAGCCTGCTGCAGCAACGCTCTGGACATCAGAGACAGCGTTCGCCCACCTGAGTAGCCTGCCACCGTATACACGTCATTGATTGTAAAGCTACAAAAGCACGGACATTCACCTTCAACGTCTTACTTGGCGCAACGTTGCTTGGCGACAGACGTGATGGCGTGAGCATCTTCGTAATCGGCTTGTGCATTCATAGCAGGTTGCTTGGTTTGTGGACGATCACGACTGTGAATACAGAATAGGACAATACTTGGGCTAGCTGAAAAGTGCTGACAATATCACGCCGCAACCAAGATCGGAGTCTCCTGCAACAACGCTCTCGACATCAGAGACAGCGTTCGCCCACCTGATTAGCCTGCCAACGTATAAAAGTCACAGAGTGTATAGCTACAAAAGCACCGAGATTCACCTTCAACGTCTTGGCGCAACGTTGCTTGGCGACAGCGGTGATGGCACAAGCATCTTCGTAATCGACTTGTGCATTCATAGGGGGTTCCTTGGTTTGTGGACGATCACGACTGTGAATACAGAAGAGGACAATACTTGGGTTAGCTGAAAAGTGCTTACAATATCACCCCGCAACCAAGGTCGGAGCCTGCTGCAACAAGGCCCTCGACATCAGAGACAGCGTTCGCCCACCTGATTAGCCTGCCAACGTATACAAGTCACAGAGCGCAAAGCTACAAAAGCACCGAGATTCACCTTCAACGTCTTGGCGCAACGTTGGTTAGCGACAGCGGTGATGGCACAAGCATCTTCGTAATCGACTTCTGCATTCATAGCAGGTTCCTTGGTTTGTGGACGATCACGACTGTCAATACAGAAGAGGACAATACTTGGGTTAGCTGAAAAGTGCTTACAATATCACCCCGCAACCAAGGTCGGAGCCTGCTCCAACAACGCCCTCAACATGAGAGACAGCGTTCGCCCACATGATTAGCCTTCCAACGTATACAAGTTAAAGAGCGTAAAGCTACAAAAGCTCCGAGATTCACCTTCAACGTCTTGGCGCAACGTTGGTAGCGACAGCGGTGATGGCACGAGCATCTTCGTAATCGACTTCTGCATTCATAGCAGGTTCCTTGGTTTGTAGACGATCACGACTGTGAATACAGAAGAGGACAATACTTGGGTTAGCTGAAAAGTGCTGACAATATGACCCCGCAACCAAGGTCGGAGCCTGCTCCAACAACGCCCTCGACATCAGAGACAGCGTTCGCCCACCTGATTAGCCTGCCAACGTATGCAAGTCACAGAGCGTAAAGCTACAAAAGCACCGAGATTCACCTTCAACGTCTTGGTGCAACGTTGGTTAGCGACAGCGGTGCTGATGGCACGAGCATCTTCGTAATCGACTTCTGCATTCATAGCAGGTTCCTTGGTTTGTGGACGATCACGACTGTGAATACAGAAGACGACAATACTTAGGTTAGCTGAAAAGTGCTGACAATATCACCCTGCAACCAAGATCGGAGCCCGCTGCGACAACGCCCTCAACATCAGAGACAGCGTTCGCCCACCTGATTAGCCTGCCAACGTATACAGGTCACTGAGTGTAACGCTACAAAAGCACCGAGATTCACCTTCAACGCCCTAGCGCAACGTTGCTTGGCGACAGCGGTGATGGCACGAGCATCTTCGTAATCGACTTGTGTATTCATAGCAGGTTCCTTGGTTTGTGGACGATAACGACTGAGATTACAAAAGACTACAATACTAAGGCGAGCTGAAAAGTGCTTACAATATCACCCCGCAACCAAGATCGGAGCCTGCTGTAACAACGCCCTAGATATATCAGAGGCAGCGTTCGTCCACCTGATTAGCCGGCCAACGTATACAAGTCACTGAGTGTAAAGCTACAAAAGCACCGAGATTCACCTTCAACGTCTTAGCGCAACATTGCTTGGCGACAGCGGTGATGGCACGAGCATCTTCGTAATCTACTTGTGCATTCATAGCAGGTTCCTTGGTTTGTGGACGATCACGACTGTGATTACAGAAGACTACACTACTAGGGCGAGCTGAAAAGTGCTAACAATAACACCCCGCAACCAAGATCGGAGCCTGCTGTAACAACGCCCTAGACATCAGAGACAGCGTTCGCCCACCTGATTAGGCGGCCAACGTATACAAGTCACTGAGTGTAAAGCTACAAAAGCACCGAGATTCACCTTCAACGTCTTAGCGCAACGTTGCTTGGCGACAGCCGTGATGGCACGAGCATCTTCGTAATCGACTTGTGCATTCATAGCAGGTTCCTTGGTTTGTGGACGATCACGACTGTGATTACAAAAGACTACAATACTAGGGCGAGCTGAAAAGTGCTTAGAATATCACCCCGCAACAAATATCGGAGCCTGCTGCAGCAACGCCCTCGACATCAGAGACAGCGTTCGCCCGCCTGATTGGTCTGCCACCGTATACACGTCATTGATTGTAAAGCTACAAAAGCACGGACATTCACCTTCAACGTCCTGGCGCAACGTTGCTTGGCGAAAGCGGTGACGGCGCGAGCATCTTCTTAATCGATTTGTGCATTCATAGCAGGTTCCTTGGTTTGTGGACGATCACGACTGTGAATACAGAAGACGACAATAATAGGGTTAGCTGAAAAGTACTGACAATATCACCCCGCAACCAAGGTCGGAGCCTGCTGCAGCAACGCCGTCGACATCAGAGACAGCGTTCGCCCGCCTGATTGGTCTGCCACCGTATACACGTCATTGATTGTAAAGCTACAAAAGCACGGACATTTACCTTCAACGTCCTGGCGCAACGTTGCTTGGCGACAGCGGTGATGGCGCGAGCATCTTCGTAATCGCTTGTGCATTCATAGCAGGTTGCTTGGTTTGTGGACGCTCACGACTGTGAATACAGAAGACGACAATACTTGGGTTAGCTGAAAAGTGCTGACAATATCAACCCGCAACCAAGATCGGAGCCTGCTGCAGCAACGCTCTCGACATCAGAGACAGCGTTCGCCCACCTGATTAGCCTGCCACCGTATACACGTCATTGATTGTAAAGCGACAAAAGCACGGACGTTCACCTTAACGTCTTACTTGGCGCAACGTTGCTTGGCGACAGAGGTAATGGGGCGAGGATCTTCGTAATCGGCTTGTGCATTCATAGCAGGTTCCTTGGTTTGTGGACGATCACGACTGTGAATACAGAAGACGACAATACTTGAGTTAGCTGAAAAGTGCTGACAATATCACCCCGCAATCAAGATCGGAGCCTGCTGCAGCAACGCTCTCGACATCAGAGACAGCGTTCGCCCACCTGATTAGCCTGCCACCGTATACACGTCATTGATTCTAAAGCTACAAAAGCACGGACATTCACCTTCAACGTCTTACTTGGCACAACGTTGCTTGGCGAAAGCGGTTACGGCGCGAGCATCTTCGTACTCGGCTTGTGCATTCATAGCAGGTTGCTTGGTTTGTGGACGATCACGACTGCGAATACAGAAGACGACAATACTTGGGTTAGCTGAAAAGTGCTGACAATATCAACCCGCAACCAAGATCGGAGCCTGCTGCAGCAACGCTCTCGACATCAGAGACAGCGTTCGCCCACCTGATTAGCCTGCCACCGTATACACGTCATTGATTGTAAAGCTACAAAAGCACGGACGTTCACCTTAACGTCTTACTTGGCGCAACGTTGCTTGGCGACAGAGGTAATGGGGCGAGGATCTTCGTAATCGGCTTGTGCATTCATAGCAGGTTCCTTGGTTTGTGGACGATCACGACTGTGAATACAGAAGACGACAATACTTGAGTTAGCTGAAAAGTGCTGACAATATCACCCCGCAACCAAGATCGGAGCCTGCTGCAGCAACGCTCTCGACATCCGAGACAGCGTTCGCCCACCTGATTAGCCTGCCACCGTATACACGTCATTGATTGTAAAGCTACAAAAGCACGGACATTCACCTTCAACGTCTTACTTGGCGCAACGTTGCTTGGCGACAAAGGTGATGGCGCGAGCATCTTCGTAATCGGCTTGTGCATTCATAGCAGGTTCCTTGGTTTGTGGACGATCAAGACTGTGAATACAGAAGAGGACAATACTTGAGTTAGCTGAAAAGTGCTGACAATATCACCCCGCAATCAAGATCGGAGCCTGCTGCAGCAACGCTCTCGACATCAGAGACAGCGTTCGCCCACCTGATTAGCCTGCCACCGTATACACGTCATTGATTCTAAAGCTACAAAAGCACGGACATTCACCTTCAACGTCTTACTTGGCACAACGTTGCTTGGCGAAAGCGGTTACTGCGCGAGCATCTTCGTACTCGGCTTGTGCATTCATAGCAGGTTGCTTGGTTTGTGGACGATCACGACTGCGAATACAGAAGACGACAATACTTGAGTTAGCTGAAAAGTGCTGACAATATCACCCCGCAACCAAGGTCGGAGCCTGCTGCAGCAACGCCCTCGACATCAGAGACAGCGTTCGCCCGCCTGATTGGTCTGCCACCGTATACACGTCATTCATTGTAAAGCTACAAAAGCACGGACATTCCCCTTCAACGTCCTGGCGCAAAGTTTGCTTGGCGAAAGCGGTGACGGCGCGAGCATCTTCGTAATCGCTTGTGCATTCATAGCAGGTTGCTTGGTTTGTGGACGATCACGACTGTGAATACAGAAGACGACAATACTTGCGTTAGCTGAAAAGTGCTGACAATATCACCCCGCAACCAAGATCGGAGCCTGCTGCAGCAACGCTCTTTGACATCAGAGACAGCGTTTGCCCACTTGATTAGCCTGCCACCGTATCCACGTCATTGATTGTAAAGCTACAAAAGCACGGACATTCACCTTCAACGTCTTACTTGGCGCAACGTTGCTTGGCGACAGAGGTGATGGCGCGAGCATCTTCGTAATCGGCTTGTGCATTCATAGCAGGTTGCTTGGTTTGTGGACTATCACGACTGCGAATACAGAAGACGACAATACTTGGGTTAGCTGAAAAGTGCTGACAATATCACCCCGCAACCAAGATCGGAACCTGCTGCAGCAACGCTCTCGACATCAGAGACAGCGTTCTCCCTCCTGATTAGCCTGCCACCGTATACACGTCATTGATTGTAAAGCCACAAAAGCACGGACATTCACCTTCAACGTCTTACTTGGCACAAGGTTGCTTGGCGAAAGCGGTTTCGGCGCGAGCACCTTCGTAATCGATTTGTGCATTCATAGCAGGTTCCTTGGTTTGTGGACGATCACGACTGTGAATACAGAAAACGACAATACTTTGGTTAGCTGAAAAGTACTGACAATATCACCCCGCAACCAAGGTCGGAGGCTGCTGCAGCAACGCCCTCGACATCAGAGACAGCGTTCGCTCGCCTGATTGGTCTGCCACCGTATACACGTCATTGATTGTAAAGCTACAAAAGCACGGACGTTCACCTTCAACGTCTTACTTGGCGCAACGTTGCTTGGCGAAAGCGGTGACGGCGCCAGCATCTTCGTAATCGATTTGTACATTCATAGCAGGTTCCTTGGTTTGTGGACGATCACGACTGTGAATGCAGAAGACGACAATACTTGGGTTAGCTGAAAAGTACTGACAATATCACCCCGCAACCAAGGTCGGAGCCTGCTGCGGCAACGCTCTCGACATAAGAGACAGGGTTCGCCCTCCTGATTAGCCTGCCACCGTATACACGTCATTGATTGTAAAGCTACAAAAGCACGGCCATTCACCTTCAACGTCTTACTTGGCACAACTTTGCTTGGCGAAAGCGGTGACGCGCGAGCATCTTCGTAATCGATTTGTGCATTCATAGCAGGTTCCTTGGTTTGTGGACGATCACTACTGTGAATACAGAAGACGACAATACTTTGGTTAGCTGAAAAGTACTGACAATATCACCCCGCAACCAAGGACGGAGCCTGCTCCAGCAACGCCCTCGACATCAGAGACAGCGTTCGCCCGCCTGATTGGTCTGCCACCGTATACACGTCATTCATTGTAAAGCTACAAAAGCACGGACATTCACCTTCAACGTCCTGGCGCAAAGTTTGCTTGGCGAAAGCGGTGACGGCGCGAGCATCTTCGTAATCGCTTGTGCATTCAAAGCAGGTTGCTTGGTTTGTGGACGATCACGACTGTGGATACAGAAGACGACAATACTTGGGTTAGCTGAAAAGTGCTGACAATATCACCCCGCAACCAAGATCGGAGCCTGCTGCAGCAACGCCCTCGACATCAGAGACAGCGTTCGCCCGCTTGATTGGTCTGCCACCGTATACACGTCATTGATTGTAAAGCTGCAAAAGCACGGACATTCACCTTCAACTTCCTGGCGCAACGTTGCTTGGCGACAGCGGGGATGGCGCGAGCATCTTCGTAATCGCTTGTGCATTCATAGCAGGTTGCTTGGTTTGTGGACGATCACGACTGTGAATACAGAAGACGGCAATGCTTGGGTTAGCTGAAAAGTGCTGACAATATCACCCTGCAACCAAGATTGGAGCCTGCTGCAGCAACGCTCTCGACATCAGAGACAGCGTTTGCCCGCCTGATTAGCCTGCCACCGTATACACGTCATTGATTGTAAAGCTACAAAAGCACGGACATTCACCTTCAACGTCTTACTTGGTTCAACGTTGCGTAACGACAGCGGTGATGGCGCGAGCATCGTCGTAATCGACCTGTGTATTCATAGCAGGTTCCTTGGTTTGTGGACGATGACGACTGTGAATACAAAACACGACAATACTTGGGTTAGCTGAAAAGTGCTGACAATATCACCCCGCAACCAAGATCGGAGCCTGCTGCAGCAACGCTCTGGACATCAGAGACAGCGTTCGCCCACCTGATTCGCCTGCCACCGTATACAGGTCATTGATTGTAAAGGTACAAAAGCACGGACATTCACCTTCAACGTCGTACTTGGCGCAACGTTGCTTGGCGACAGCGGTGATGGCGCGAGCATCTTCGTAATCGACTTATACATTCATAGCAGGTTTCTTGGTTTGTGGACGATCACCACTGTGAATACAGAAGACGACAATACTTGTGTTAGCTGAAAAGTGCTGACAATATCACCCCGCACCCAATATCGGAGCCTGCTGCAACAATAATGGACCTTTTGTAGAAATACGCGGTGCGCATGCGCGGAGTATTTGATGCGCCTGGGTTCGAGAGTATCTAGTTCTAAACAATCTGCCATCTTGCTTTTCTCGCCTTTGCGCGCCTTGGAGACCATCAAGACTCAAGTTTTGATGTTGCGAACAAGGTGAACACGAGTCATCGTACTGACGACGCCCGTTCTAGATTACGACGTGCACCGCAATCATGCCGGTAAACTGTGTAGCCTTCGGCTGTCGGAACTATTTCTGCCAGGGTTGTGGAACTAGCTTTTTTCGCTTCCCGTGTGCTAAGCTTCAACCCGTTAAGCGGGCAGCCTGGATTCGTGCCGTCAGGAGAGTCGACAAGTCCTACCCCTCGATGAACTGGAAGCCGAGTCAGCCGTCCAGACTATGTAGCGCTCATTTTATTACAGGTAAGTTGACTTGTAATTTTTGCAAGCGATAGAACTTTGCGAAGTGCGGCGACGATCACAGCCGGCGTTAGACAAGGCAGATCCGGACTATGTCCTTACACTGTTTAGCTACATGCGTCCACGGCCGTCAGCCCTCGGTTGGTTTCAACGCTGGTCCTCCAGATCATCAACTCAAGGTGAGAACCTTTTGTTGGCAATCAGGTCAGCTGAAGACGAAAAAACAAGGACACGAAGGAAAGAACTGGATAAAGACAACGACGACTATCAACTGATTTTTGTTTTGTCCTCTTCCCGGCCTAGGCCCTTTTTTTCTTTCTTTTTCTTCGTCTAACGGCAGAATAAACACTTATAAAAACCTTTTAGCCTAGTATTCAACGGGGTGTGGCAGACCGCAATCTTCTCCTTTTTCTTCGATGGCCAAGGCCTCCAGCACTTCACGCGCGAAGGAGTTCTTGTTCCTATGAAGGACGGTTATGCCGGTGAGCTCGGCATCGCATCCGTAGGTCCGGCAATAAGCTGACCAATATCCTGCTTATGTGCTTCTCACCGAGGCTGCGTGCTTCCTTGCTCTATCATTTATACATCGGCCAGTTTGGCCGGCGTATAAATGCGAGCAGCGAAAGAAAACTAAGAGCAGCAAAAAGAAAACGAACCGGTAGCACACAAGAAGCCTAACGTGGACGTTGTTTTCTCTACAAATACTCTCCAACCCTGTGCGCCTCAGGTTCGTCCATCGCCCCATAGGTGACAGCACATATTCGCCAAAAGGTCCACTGGGGTTGTGGGGATATTTGTACAGCGTGTAGTTGGTCTGCCATTAAAGTTGCGACGAGTCACACGCTGTAGAGGAGCAATTTAGCCAGTGCAGTACAACCGCTAGCCTGGGGTCTCTAACGTGCACCACGCAGTAGTGATACACGACCGCACACCGGTACGATGCTCATCCAGATAGAAACGGGCAGGGGTGGTGCTCGAACCCAGGATCCCTTGGTTCTGCAGCGCGAGCTTTCGCTCCACGCGCGTCGAGCTGGGTGTGCGCTTTAACCCACTCGGCCACCGATCCCTTTTTTTTATTATTTATTGCCGGTTTCGACATGTACAATACAAAAGGATCACACTGTTACATTCACTTCATGAAGATCACTTATGCGCGGTCGTAAAATTTAAAATTCTTTCAAGGTCTCCAGTACGTCTAGAATTGACACCCAATCAGGCGCGCAAACCAAAGTGATATATACAGATTTTAGTCTGCAGATGGATCCTATGAAGACATGCGTACGGGTCGGGCATCAACGTCGGCATGCCTCACTGCCATTCAAGTTCCAGTGCCCCTGGCTGTAGCCACAGCCAGAAACGCTCTCGAAAAGGAGAAAGACCTGAACCTAAGAACCTGCCTTAGCGTGGATGAAATATGCTGCCTCCTTGAATTCTGCCTTCACAGCACCTACTTCAGCTTCCAAGGAGAGTTCTTCAGCCAGACCAGCGGAACCGCAATGGGAGCTTCTATTTCGGTTACTACGGCAAACCTGACGATGGAAGCAATCGAACAAAGGGCGCTGCACTCATTTCCGGCTAGCCCCAAAGTGTTCCTACGGTACGTCGATGATTGCTTTTGTATCCTAAAAGCATCAGAGGTGCACAACTTTTTAGCACACCGCAACTCCATCGAGCCGGCCATCCAGTTTACATTAGAGCTTGAAAAAAACGGCACCTTGCCGTTTCCAGTGGCGAATCCAAGGGGGGGGGGACGGTGGGGGCGATCGCCCCCCCCCCCCCCCCCCAAACGCCTCGCCAGGCAACCCCCCCCCCCCCCCGGGGTTCTTCGTCAGCTCGAAGGAAAAAGGTAAGCAATCGACGCGAGGGACAAAAGATTAAAACAGCGGTGGGTGGACGCGCCTCCTGGGCGCTTCCAAAGTGGGGTTTATCTCCGCCAAGGTCACGGTACGTCTTCCCGACAGGGACGGCGCCAGGAGTTTCGAAGTGGAGAGACAGTGGAGAGGCGCACCAAATATCAGGGTCCTCGACTGCAGGCACACTTCCAAGCAAAGCCAGCACGTCGAGCACGGGGGGAAAATACCTTCAACATATCTAGTCCCCTTTCTCTCTCTTTCTTTCTCTGTCTTTTCTCTCTCTTTGGAGGTTGTCTGCGAAAAATTTGTGCCCTGAAAGCTCCCAAACGCAGACGCCAAGCTGCCTTCCTCAAGGGTAGGATCCTATACACTGCGGATTACCCTTCCTCTCTAGCGGCCGCCTTTTCATCACTTTTCATTTGATGGTTTCTTCGTGGTTCTGGGTTTGTCTTCTGGCATGTCTTTTTTGGCTTGCGTTGAGATGCTGTTGCCCACGGGCTCACTAAAGGTATCTTATTGGCACGGTGTGCTCATTGCCAAGGGAAGTGCGGAGGGGACGTACCAGGAGGAGTCGTTCCGGAGGGGGGGGGGGGGGGATGCAGCTTGTACATCCAGGTGACATTGCTTTTCTTCTCAACTGAGAGAGGAAGCAAATGCTCTGGGTACAGTGTGGTCTGTGTCTGAGCTTCTCCTTAAGACGCTCCGGACTTCCCCACGACCTTAGTTTAAACATAAGCCCGCTTTCGTCCTCGCCTCCATCCCTCACTGAGGATCAGCGCCGCAGCGCGGAATACAGAAAGAAGCCGACGAGCGCCAGAAGGGGTGATGTTTCCTCTAATGGGCTTCATACTGCCTGCGGTACGACTTCTCGTGGCGGGAAGCTAATAAAAGAAAGATAAACGGTACGAGCACTCTAAAGGCTGGAGGCTGCTTACACGGGGTCCTCAAGCCGGCGCCGTAGGCATTTATTAGTATACAATGCCGTTTCAATTTAGGGTGGCGGGACATATTTTAGGTAAGGCGCCCGCTACCCCTTGTCTCCCCTTGGCGCCGTCTTTGCTGTTCGAGTTAAACGTGGCTTCTGTGGATTGACGGCAAAGCTTTCGCGCGGCTTTGCAGGAGCGAATATGTGTGTGTCGAACGGAACAGATGCGGGGCTTCCTGGTTTGCAACTGCGGCTTCGAATTCCCTACGTAGGGACTTGGGGAAAACGAGCCCTTTCAAAGATGCGACTATACATAAATTAAATAGACAGTGCCTGTGCCCGTTCGAGTGAACACCGATCCCCAAACATCCATGCTGCACTCGTGATCGGCCTTTAGCCCAGTTGAAATTCGCCGACCGGACAACTGCTGTGCCCCATCATATCTCTGCTCCTGTCCTCTCGACCCTGACGAATGAGCTAACAACCCAGAAACAAGTAACTGTTCCTTTCATACAGAAAATATACAGACGAAGTGCAATTGAATATAACTTGGAAGGATCCATTGCTGGTTTAAGGTCTAGTCTAAGTTTAAAAGTTATAGTTGCCGAACTGCAACATGCTTTCAAAAATATTCAACAATTATTCGCTTTCGTTCTCTCGAGTTGCATCCAGAACACGTGAAAAAACGAGTTTGGGTTGGCAATGCCGCATGTGCTGCGCTCTGGACATTCCAAATATACGGCGAACAACAGACGAACTTGCCTGGCAGCGTTCCTTTCGCTCGCTGCGTCAACAGTGTTTTGACGCCGCAAGCAGCGTCGAAGCCGCCGGGCCATTTTTGTCGCTTGTTTGCAACGTACTCGCTCCATTGAAGCAACCGGCGACAATGAAAAGTATGTCTTAAAACCAGGTTTTGCATTTTGGCGCTGAATATAAGGTTTTAACTACTATGCCAAGCTTAATCTCAAAAGAACAGCCGAGTTTTAGATTGAAACGTTTTTCGCATTGTCATTAGCTGCATGAGCTTCCTCCGTATAGTTGGCAAAGCTTGGCTCTCAGTACATGCTCTGCGGGTGTAACGAGAATATATAAATATTCAAGCAAAAGGAGCTTAAAAGTTGTAGCCCCGCCGGGGATATCTGAGCCATCAAGTTACACTATCTGCCATTGTCACAGCCGCTATAGCACCAAACATTCATCCCCAGTAGATAAACTTCTTTTTCTATTTCTAGTGCGCTGCCACGCGAATAGAGTAATCCCGTTTCCTATGAACTACAAAATTCCTTGCGTTATGGTGTTCAGAAAGGATAGTGCCACCACAATTTTCTAGATACTTACCTCTAGCGGGGTCATCCGAAAGATTTTAATTCAAAGACTTCATGCCCGACAGGTAAACCGATACAAAAGCTCTCAAGGTCTATATTATGTTATCAGAGTGTAGTAAAAACGATAACTCCACAAAAAATATAAACACTCCCCCCCCCCCCCCCCCCCCCGCCGTTTTACACTGAGCAACCGCCCCCCCTAAAATGGAGGTCTTGATCCGCCCCTGGCCGTTTCTGGACGTGCTTGTCAAGCGAGTAGGTGAAGACATGGAGTTCACTGTACACAGGAAGCCGACCCACACTGGACGTTACCTTCGGTTTGACTCATACCACCCTTCGAGTCACAAGGCGTCGGTGGTTGCGACCCTGTTGTCCAGAGCTCGGAACATCTGCTCCTCAAAGAAAGATAAAGAAAGTGAAGATTGATTGAAGTCCTTTAATGACAAGGATGGCTCGAGGCCGCAGTGGGGAAGAAGGGGAAGGGGGGGGGGGAAGGGTAGTGGAGGGGGTTTGGTCATTTCAACATGTCGGGCAGGGTACTAGGGCAGTCTACTCGCGCTACACCGCTCGGTATAAGCCACTGATTTTTCCATGATCTGCGACCGCCTTTTGGGCATCATCGTCTGTTTGTATAATAACAGTAAGGGCTGCAAGAGAGGTCACTTGTAGGTCGTCGATGCGGTCTCGGCCCCGTGCGAAGGCAGGACAGTACCTTATAAGATGCCACAAATCTGCGCGGCACTGTTGGAGACAGTGGCTGCATCTTGGTGGTGCGGCTGACACAGGTGGCGGCTGCCACTTACTGATTATGTGTGGTGTGTAGGCCGCGTTCGCGATGACTTTGTTTATAAAAACTTCTTGCTGCCTTGAAAGTCCTTTGATGACAGGCGTCTGGGGTGTGGCCTCCATGATACGCTGTTTGCTAGCGGTCTTAATGGAGGTGCGAATGAAGTGCATGTACGCTATATGCCTGTTCAAGGGTGTTTCGGTCGGATCCAGGTGATAAGGTGTCTGGAGTGTGGGATTGTCGGGGTGCGGGGTGGCGTAAGTGTGGTCCGTCCCGCGTGCCTGTACGGCTGCTGCATGCGCCGCAGCATTACCCCCGTCATTCGCTGTATGTCCTGGGGTCCAGAGTATGGTTACCTTAATTCCAAATTCTTGAAGCATCTGCAGTCTTTTTCTAATTTGATTCGCTGTGGCGTCTTCCGTGGTGGAGGAGGATAGTTCCTGCACCGCTGCGAAGGAGTCGGTTAAGATGCGATATTGCTGTCGGAGGGTCGCGTCTCTGTCAGTGAAGGCTGTGTTCTGTACATCCTCCAGTGCTCCCCAAATGGCGAGGAGTTCCGCATGGAGTGCGGTGCCCTGTGGGAGAGCACATGAGTGCTGTCCTTGTATGCGAAAGTCGGTGTCGCAGATCCAGGCCATGCTGACTCTGTCGTTTCTTGCCGTTGCGTCCGTATAGACGTTGACAATGTCTGCACTGCTAGCGTGCCGGCAGCTTCGGCTGCGCGTAGCCTCTGCGGCCAATCTGAGCATAGGGCGGTTGGTGAAGTTTTTTGATGCGGGGCAGTTTCCCAGGGTGATCCCACTGACGTCCGGCATTGTATCGCACCGTCGCCTTTGGTCCCATAGGGTTGTCAGCTTTCCCTGGTAGGAGTTGTCCAAGCGGGACTGCATTCGGATACAGGCTTCGGTAATGATGGTCTGGATCGGAGGTATTGGTGCCAACTGATGGAGGAGGGTCATCCTAGTGTGCTTGGGCAGCCCCGTTACTGTACGCAGGGTGGCTCTGTGTAATTTTTCTAGGTCGCGTAGGTCTTTCGGAGAGAGTTCGTATACCGGCGCCCCATAGAGGACTCTGCCTACTGCAACCGCACGCGCAAGGGTTGCGGTTGAGCTTTGTCGCGCCCCGCCATACTTGTTGGATATGCGGCGGACAGCGTGAAGGAGGGGTGTCCAGTTCTTACGTAATGTTTGAATCCACTTGTGTGTGCTATTACAGCTAGCGATCTGGGCGCCAAGGATGCGAATATGTCCATTTGTTGAGGTGATTGGTGCCGAGCCGAGCACAAGGGTGATTTGCTTCCGCGGGTTGGTGACGCACTTTCCGTCTATGCTGATGAGTTCGGTCTTCTCGGGCGATAGTTGCAGCCCCAGTTCATCTAGGGTTTTCTCTAGACTTAGGACTGCTGCTTGTAGTTCAGTTTGCATTTGTTGTTCATCTAGGTGGTCGCTAGCTTCAGTCCATATTGTAATGTCATCTGCATAAATAGTAAATCGTGCCGTGGTGTCTCGTTCCAAGGCATCCGCTACCCTTGCCATGGCGAGATTGAAAAGCATTGGCCCGAGTATAGAGCCCTGGGGCACGCCTCTGTCAAGGTAGAATGTGCATGGCGTCCACCCCGGTGCGGCTCCGTGAAGGCGTATGGGTCTACTGTGAAGAAAAGAACGAATCCAGTTGTAGGCTCGTTGGCTGGGATATCTCTGAGCCAGTTCATGAAGGATGACTTCCTGCCGAACGTTGTCAAAGGCCTTTCGCATGTCAATGGCCAGGACATAGTCAGGCATGAGTTTCCGGGATTTCCTGTTGATCACTCGCCGCAGAAGCCAGAGGCAGTCGTGCGTACCCATGTTGGGACGAAAGCCTGCCTGCGCCGGGTGAAGGCCCGGTTGGACGTATTCGAGGTAGTGTTGCATCCGGGCGAGTATCATTCGTTCGATAAGTTTGCATATGGTTGGCGTAAGTGATATGGGGCGTAGGTTCTCGGGCTTGGTGGGGTCCTTGTTGCCTTTAGGTATCGGATATATGAGCGAAAGCTTGAGTGTATCAGGCACAGAGCCCTGTTCCCAGGTGTCATTAATGATGTCAAGTAGCTTTTGTTGTGCTGAAAGAGGAAGATTTCGAAGGTCTTGCCAATTGACGTTGTCGTGTCCTGGGGCTGAGCGGGCCTTACTTTTCAATAGTGCCGCGGTAAGCTCCCCCAAGGTGAAGGGAGCGTCAAGCCCTGGGTCAAGGTTTGTTATTGTTCGCTCCGGAAGATCGGGTGCTGGGCTGTCGCGAGCGTGCGGGAAGAAGGTCCGTATTACCTTCGTTTCCACTTCCACTGGGTTGCCTTGCAGTAGAAGGCCTTTCAGTGGGGGCTGTCCTTTCTTCTTCCCGAGCATGCTGCGGAGAATGCCCCATAGGCGCTGAAGCCCAGGAATTCCTCCGAGCTTCGCGCAAGTGGAGTGCCACGTCTCCGTCTCAAGTAGCTGCTGGTGGGCTTGTATGGTTTTATACTGATTTTTAAGCTGCATGAGATCGCGGTGGCGCTTACCGCCATAGCGGTACCAGTGCGTGAGTTCATGTACTCTTTTCCAGAGGTTTGCAAGGTGTGCGTCCATGCACGTTGTTGTCTCGTCGCATTCAATCATCTCTGACGCCGCGGGCTTAGCGCTGTATATGATGCTGGCGAGCTGCTCGAAGGAATCGAAAGGCTGTTGCTGCGTAAGCTGGCGGTAAATGTTCCAGTCGATACGCGCGTGCGCGCTTCGCTTTCGCATCTTCTTGCGGTTAAGGGTAATGAGGATCGGATAGTGATCACTGCCCCAGGTGATGGACATTGTGTCCCATTTACGGACAAATCTTGGAGTCGCAAAGGTAAGGTCCGGTGTGGTGTCGCGCTGTCGGGAGTGCAGCCCCACTCTTGTGGCCGTGTCAGGTGCATTAACCAAATCGAGAGCGGACATTTCCATGGCGTCGTGAAGGGCATTGCCTCTGGGGTCTGCTTTGCGGTAGCCCCATGCGGGGTGTTGGGCGTTAAAATCACCCCCAATTATGATGGGGTGGGAACCCGCCCGTTGTTGTATGTCTCGTACCCACTGAAAGTCATCCTGTCGTGCTCTCCCTGTGTTTGGCCTGTAGTAGACGCAAACAGCAACAAATGGTTGCTGGCCAGGGGGTTGAATTTTGGCGGCGACCACTTCGCGGTAGTCGTTGCTGATATTGGGAAGGGGGAGATCAATCGAAGTACAGTCCCGTCTGGTCAGTAGGGCCGCTTGACCCTGAGCTCTTGGTTGTTGTGTGACAGGATCTAAGTGTAAAATCGTATTGTGTTGGATCGTATTGTATCCTTGAATATGGCATGGGCCTCGTGTTTCTTGTAAAAAAATCGCAATCGGTTGTAGGTGGGTTACACGTCCCCTGAGTGTTGTTCCGGTCTGGATGTAACTTCTGCAGTCCCATTGAAGGCAGGTAAGCGACTTGCTCATTTTCCCTCAGTGGGAAGCTTGCGTCGTTTCACGTCGTCCCTCTGTGTGATTTGTCGGAGTTCTGTCATTACTGCCTCTAGCTGTTCATGGAAGGTAGTGGTTAATGTCGTGAGTTCCTCTCGGAAACTGTTTTCAAGTTTGCGTGATTCTGTGTGTCTCTCTTGCCGGAGGATGCCTAGAATTTGGACGATGGACATTTCGTTCGTTGGCATGGGTACCTTGGGCACGGGCCGTCTTTTTGGAGTGCTGCTACGTGCTCTCGGTGTGCGAGTTCTGCTTCGAGGTTTTCTCTGCGTTGTACTCGAAGTGTTTTCCGTCACAACTTCCCCACTCACAGAAGATTGGGTTGACAACTGCGTCGCCAGCTGCTCCAGTTTGATACGTAGCTGTTGGTTTTCGAGGCGCAGTTCATCGATTTGTCTTTGATATTCATTTACCTGCGACTTTGGCTTATCCGAAGTAGTTTTGGACTTAGCTACTGTTGCCCATGTCACCGTCTTAGAATTCTCGTTACGTGTCGTAGCTTCTGGGGGTGCCTGAATAAGTCTGCTCGGACAGGCCGAGTTCAGCGAGATGTGGCCGGGCTTTTGGCAGGCGACGCAGAAAAGGTCCCCTATGCAATCGGGATCCGGGGGATGCTGGGGACGACCACAGTCTCGGCAAACCGAGTCCTCGGGACAGTGCTTGGCAATGTGGTCCAGCCCGTGACAGTTGAAGCACACTATGTGCTTGGGGCGGTAGTCGTACACCCTTACTAGTTCGTAATCGAAGACGATCTTATAGGGAGGCTTTTCAGTGTCGAAGGTGATGAGCAGCATATCGGTTTTCCCGAGTCTTTTGGCGTCAAGAATGGTAGCGGTCTCACATCGGAGGTGGTCCATAATGTAGTCCAGCGACTGATCTGGTCTAACCTTGATGACCCCCTTGCTTCCCTTAGGCTGTCGATCTGGCATTCGTTCTATCTGTACCGCATAGGTTTGTTCCTTGCCTTGCGCTTTGCCTGTGAGCGTCGTTAGCTTCGAGAGTTTATCAGCATGTTGCTCGTCTCGTACTGTCACCTTTACGCAGTTCGCAATGGGATCGTAACGATAGAGAGCTAGATTTGCTATTTGCCAGTTCCGCGCCGTAAGTTCTAGGGCCGTCGTAATGGCCTGCTTTGGTATATTATGTACATGCGTCTTATTCAGTGGCCTGATCGAGAGGATGTAACGGGGCCGACTTATCCGTTCGGTGCGGAGCTGCGAGGGCTCTATCTTCCTCTGCGGTTTTCGTCTGGTGTAGGGCATCCAGCCTTCTTCCTCGTTGACTGCTGTTTCTTCGTCACTCAAGGTTCGGTCTGTGTCCATTCGGTTGCTCTCGGGTAAGGACGCGTCTTTTGGGGCGTTCCCTACGCGGGAAGACGTAGACTGCGCGCAAGGCAGAGCCCTGGTTTGGTTGCATGGGGTGGTGGTATCACTTGTGAGGTGGAGTGATGCCTCTATTGTTCCATTTCCTAACATGGCCGAGTTCATAGGGTCACCGTCCGTGGGTCCGGGAGTTGAAAAGAGGTCAAGAGACTGGGAACGGGGCCCAGCTGACGCCATAGTGGCTGAGACTCTGGCAGACTGGGACGCCGCACCCCTCGCTAGGCCATAGAGTAGATTAGGCCTAGCGAAGGGCGGCGACTCTTTGCTCCGTGAGAGTCGTAATTCCCTTGAAAGTCGAGGACGTGGAGCTTGCACGCTTACCGACGAAGTTCGCCGGGGCGTTGAGGCCTTTGTCGCAAGGTTTGGGCGAATTTTGCGATATTTCAAAGTAAGAAATATACGGAGCGGTCAGGACGTGCGTCTCTTCCAGTTCACTTCCTCTTCTTCTTCAGAGAGAGAGAAAGTGAAGAAGAACAGGCTGTCATCGCCGACCTCAAAAAAAATGGCTACACCAACAGCTTCATCAGCCGTGTTGCCCGTCGTCTTGGTCGCAGTTTTGAGCACCCACAGAATAGTACGCAGTCCCGCCCTAACATCCGCGTCTGTGTACCTTACATAAAGGGAACTAGCGAAACTCTGGCTCGTACGCTGGCCAAAGAAGGTATTCAGGTGGCTCACAAACATGTTTCGACACTTGGGCGCCTAATGATTCGTCCGAAAGACCGTCCAGCGAGAGAAAAAGCACAAGGTGTTCTGTACAAAATTCCCTGTGCTGAGTGTTCCACTTCATACGTCGGCGAAACAAAAAACCTCAAGGAAAGAGTCCGCCAACATAAGAATGACGTACGAAACTTTGATCGAGAGCGTAGCGCTGTTGCGGAACACTGCGAGGACAATGAGCACCGCATCGACTTTGAAAATACCCGAATCCTGGATGTAGAAACCAACTGGCGGCAACGGCTCTTTATTGAGTCATGGCGCATACAGACCACACCAGGAAATATTAATCGATCCTCCGGCACCTTGCCCTCAGCATACGTCAGTGCACTACGACACTTAGAGAAGACACCAAAGAAACAGGCCCCTACCATAGAGGAAAACGAAGATGCTGATCCTCGTTTGTAAATAACCAACTTCGAAGAAAACGAAGGTACCGCACCTGGTTTGAAAACTAACCACCGTAAAAAACGAAGATACTGCCCTACATTCACCTCAAAAGAAAAGAAAGAAGCTGCTTCTCTTTTAAATAGCCCCCTTGAAGAAGGTGCCGAGCCGGCACCGAAACGTTGGGACCCTACGATTTTTTAGGGATTGGTTGGCGTTTGCCCTTTATTCATTTATAACATTTAACCCAACCAGGTAGACGTCTGCCGAAATTTTCACCTTCAAGTCTATACGCCTTGCTCTTAAGGCTGTTTAACAAATGCGGGAGTGTGTAGCTTAGGATTTGAGAGCCATAATTTGTTCGCTGCGTGACCATCGTCCATTTCTCTGGGTTACGGGCAGGATACGGAGGAGAAGTTTCCCAGCTATCATAGAAGAATGGATAGCTGGGCGCGTTGGTGGGTATTCATCGTAAGAAACAGCGCAAAATTCAGACGAGGACGAAGAAACACACGGGACGAGCGCAGCACTCCTCACGTGCGTTTCGTCGTCCTCGTCTGTTTTGCGCACTGTTTCCTACGCTCTTATCAGTTTCGGTTTGACTCAGGATCGGTCGGCCGCGTGCCTTTACGGGGAAAGAAGACTGGGTGCGAAAGGAGCGGCAAAGTCCGCAGCAGCGCGAATGGGTCCGCAACCGACGCGAAGCAGCTGTTGCCTCGACTTCCACTGCGTCCACCACCTCAGACTCCCTTGTGAAAGAAGAGCACATCGCCGCCGAGAACAGAACCAGCGATGTAAACGGCGCCGGCGGGCCAACGCCATGGACGACGATCGTGCCAGGGAGGCCAACGCAATTGCGAGGCCCGGCGACGACAGCACTCCACGCCGGCTGAAAAGTTCCCGGGTGCGACGGCGAGGTTCCAGAGGGAGTGGTGTTGGGAGAGCCCGTTTGGCATCACGTGCGCCGTGTGCGACCGACTCTAGTTTGCCGGAGGCGTATCCATTAACGGCGGCGTATCGGGCGAGGAGCTGCGGGAAACGGGCGCGTGCGCGTTGCAGCAGTGTATCGAGTCGTCGGACGTCTACAAAGAACCGGCGTGCAGAACGTGCCTAGATTCCCTGCTCAAAAGCGCGGTCGGCGCGGTGCCCCGGTTCGCGACCGTGAACGGCTAGAAGTACCCACCCGTATCGGAGCACCTACCGAGCTTGAACGTGGTGGAGGAAAGGCTAGTGGCTCCTGGACTCCCGTTCATGAGCCTTCGGCGGGTGACGTGGTTGAACAAAGACAACCGGGGACAGTACGGTTGTCACATAACCAATACCCAATTACACCTTAATCCTTTCATTTATAAATACTTCATTTCCAGCCTTCGCTGGTCTTCCTTCTTCACGATCAAGGAGGATAGAAGGGTAGAAGATGACATGACGTCAGCCGCGTGGCCTTCACAAGCCATGCTCTCTTGACACCTCGCCTCTTTCTCATTTTCCTCCTTGCCCTCCTCACTTATCAGGCCAACGTGACCACATCACGTGACCATAGCTAGCATTCGTCTAGCCTTCGATCTGATAAAACCTACCGGACGGAGTGCGCGCAAGCCTGCAAGGAAATCCCTCTACATTCAACCATCTATCCATCTCACACGTGACACCGATTGCCAGAGAGATCTACAGTCACGTTGGCCACAACATCGTTTAAACCTTTTTTGACTAGGTTCCACCAATATGGCAAACGTGTCCCCTCCAAGTACTTAATAAAAGTATAATCCAAGTTTCACGGCATCGGCGTAGCAGTCATGTGTATTCAACACACGACATAAAAAAATCACCGATCTTCTCGTGCCATTGCGAATGTTGCAAGAATTGCCGTGAAACAATACCTAAATGTTTGTAGGTATTGTTCCACGACAAGTGAACTTTAGAATGTCATACAGGCCGGTGCTTGCAAGAAGCCATATATGTTCTCATAAGCTACCTGTGAATAGAGTCAGTAAATGCTTATTACTGGCGCCTCTTCAGATTTCACCAAACAAAAGTACCGCTTCAAGAGTGTCCGTCGAACTTTGTCAGACTAATTCGGGCGGAGCAGTACAGGTCCTGAGCAGCTTCCTCCTAAAAATGAGTAGGAAGCGCACTTCTTTTACGGCGCGAAAGTGACTGACCTTAATCTCTCAATATCTGAATAAATTTCTCAACCTGAAATAAATACATTTTTTCACAGCGGAACTCAGTTTCGGTTAGGTCGCCAGAAATATAGGCACGTGTATTGTTCTTTAGATACGCGTTACACACAATGTGTCCCTCCAGAAAATTAATTTATATTTAATAAAAAATAGACTTTAAACGTTTGTGTTTTTTCCATGCCTTGTATTTCAAAACCGCGAATAATCGCTGATGTTGCTTTTGTAGTAACTGTGTTCATTAGTTTGCAATTTAGGTTGATTTTCGCGTCTATGAAATCAACCTCAAAGACTGGATGGCCCTTTTTAGCAACTATATTAACATAGAACAAGCGGGCATAATATACTGTTACGGTTGCTAATATACATGACAATGGCACGGGCACAGGAAAGTAAACCCAAAATAAAGCCCTAAATATAGGTGAGAATGTTCAGACTAAAGGCCGAAGCAAGAAAATTAATACATTGTGGCGGCAAAACCTCTTCATGTTTTTTTAAATAATAAGCCCAGAGTCTTTAAAACTCCGTTTGTTAAAATATGTTTTCCTTTCCAGGGGTGTATAAATGGTTAAAGGCATGTTTCTGGGCACGAATAGGGCCGGTTTCGGTCAGACACATGCTGAACTCGCGTGTTTGAACCTTGGAGTCACAGAAGGAAAACCATAAAGATAACTTAGTGTAGAAATGCTCTTGACAAGACAATTGACAGAAGTATGGAGGGGGCGGGGGGGGGGGGGGGGGGTTTCACACTACCAGGAAGGGCTCGAGGCACGGGGAGGGCGGGGAGAAGGGGGGGAGGTTGTTGATGCATAAAAAAAACACAAAGGTGGCTAATAAGTCTTCATGTGTACTAGTTCAAATAGGGAAAGCAGAAAGCCAAACGAAAGGAGTGGTGGGGTCAGGCGTATTGTGAAAATCATCTCGAAATAACACGTAAAAATTAAGAAAGGAACATAACATTCGCAGAAAAAGTAAAGCATAAAAATATACACAATAATGACCTATCATGTGAACTTGTTCAAGTGGGGTGCGATTGGGGTGCACAGTTGAAATCAAATCTTGGAATCTGGGAGGAGCACGCGTGCAAAGACACAAAATAAATTCTGGAATGTAGCATTTTTTTCCAAAACGAACTGGCTTGAAATATTTACTGAGGTCAGATTCACAATACCCCTTGTGATTCGGATCGGTGATCGAGAGAAAATCTGAGTAGCTCTATTATCAACTCAATCTCACATTTTAGGATTTAAGACAGGTAAAATAATTGTTTGTTTAATTATAATACACTTTTAGTATAAAACCATATATTTGAATTTCACCATGCAAATGAGGGGCATAAACATATTTGAGGTTTTCTAGCACCACAAGTTTACTGAGGTGCATGTTGAAATCTTAAAACATACAAAATATAGATATTGCTATCTTCCGCGCCTTTTTTGCGAATATGGTTTTTCGCTTGTTATCCAAACAATAAAAATATAAAATGAACTTTTGCTGATGCGTATTCAACACCCTTCGCGTTCGTTGCGGGGACGCAACGAACGCGTTGTCGTTGCGTCCCCGCAATTGTCGTTTTAAAGCCGTGTTGTTTTAACTGCTAATTGGTAAGTATTGCGGCCGGATGCGTGCAGTCCGGACAATTATATACATGGAAACCACATTAAAGTGACGATGGGCGATGCTACACTTTCCGCGTGAGCAACCGCGACGACTGCATAACACATAACACATCACAAAAAACCGTGGCAAAGACAGCGGTAACATAAAATGTGATGTGTTAGTGTGGTGGAGCTGTGTACATATGGGGAGACTGGATCGCGCGAAGCAGCCTTCTGTCGTACAAGATGCGCGTGAACGCTTTGTGGATGTCATACTTGTGAATGTCGTCTTTCACGCTTGCCGTGTAAACGCAACTTCCTGCGGTAGTAGCGTAGATCCCTCTGACTGTGAGCCGCAGTAGAGGGAGTGTGTAGGAAACGGGACATTTGGAACGCGACAACGCCGAGCAGGGACCTTGCACCTGCTCACACCAAAGAAGAACCAAACACTGAAACTATACGTCCTCAGCTGGTTGCGGCAAAGTGAGCGTCCGCTTTCTTTTCTCTGAAATAAGCCTGGCAGAACTTGCAATCCTTTACGAGAATCTCAAGTTCTTGCGGGCTTTTTTCAGGGATAAAAAGCGGACATTTATTGCAAAAGGGTTTCACTGCAGAAAGGGAAGATCGCCTCCACTTTTATTGGAGTTTTATTTACTACATAATGGCGCACTGCACCAGTATGTTATTTTTTTCTGAATAGAAATTTGTTCATCGTTCGCAGTCTTTTATTGAATGTCTACGTTACTAAAGACTGCAACACACTACCTGACCAGTTGGTTTCCATAGATAACACTAATTTATTTGCAGTAGTAATTGCCCTCTTCATCTCTAATGGCCGATTTATATCCCCCAGTTTTAGTATTGGGTTCATTATGTGTTCATGGTTGTTTGCTTGCTCCTCAATATGTATTTACATTATACATAATTCATAAAAATACTTATATAACTAAATTTCGTGGGTCGGAAAAAGCTCGTCAACCAGATTTCTAAGTTTTCTTTCCTCACACTTCTTCATTAATTTGATGGGAACTAAGGAGGAGAGTCGGTATTAATGCATAGTGTATATTTTATGACCACTCTCTTTTGGATTTTAGAAAAAGAACGCTGTCAGTGATCATAAGGAACATCCTTGTAGTCTCTGTGTCGTCGCAGCCAATCTGTTTCTGAAGAACGTAGCTTCTTCAAGGAGGCAGCTCACTGTATTTCAGAAGAATATGCGTAATAGTAGAGTATACGTTACAAAGTATAGCAGAGTATATGTTACACTGTGATTAAAGAGAGTAAAATATTTGGCCCATGAAAGAGTTCTCAAATAAAGCATAATGGAACACGTGGTTGTGCCTGCCGTTTTCTTTGCAATGGCATACAATTCCAAACCGTCAGGGCTTTGCCATCCAGAACGTTCCTCGAGGAGCCCACCGAAGGTTTTCTTGGCTCTCTGACTGATTCGCTTGAACTCTCACCGATTCTCCAAGACTCGGGCCGCGGTTTTCGCGATAATCACAAGGGCATGTTGCACTCTCAAGAAAAGAGGGTGTAAAAGGGTGTATTCTTACACCCTTTGTCTCATATAATACATCCCAGAACTTCAATTCGACGTACAGCACCCTACAGTCGAACAGACGGCCCGAACTTTTTTCGAGGGGCTTGATAGCCGCGTGGTACAACTTATTAAAGTAGCTAATGTACGTTTTACTGACTACAAAAAAAAAATAATCGGGGTTTTCTTGGCTCTACTGTAAAAACTCGGTGTTTTCTTAATTTGTTCTTTCACACGTACTTTAGATATGTAAAATGTTATATCGCACAGTTATCAAGCCCCTCGTAAAATGTGGGGCCGTCTGTTAGACTATACGGCTCAGAACGTCGAAATGAAGTTTTGAGGCGTGATATATGGGACAAAGTGTGTAACGATACACCCTTTTTCTTGAAAATGCATGTCTCAGCTTGTATACCGTATGGTTCAATGAGGACATTCAAAAATAGCTAAAAATGGGCTGTGTGAGGAAGAAAAAAAAAAAGAAGCTCTGTCCGGAAACAAACTGCCACACACGGCGCAAGTCAGGTATCCCAAAAATATGATAATTATTTCATTAATTAATTCAACTTCACTATATTTTGGAGCAAGTTCTTTTGGCATTCCCGGCCACAAGAGCCCCTCAATCTTGGAGGGGGCACACACGCCCGTACCTTTGACTGCATTGTAACGAACAGTTTCCCACAAGTATAACTTACTTTTTATGTTATAAAAATACAGACATAGCGTCAACTACAAACTTGCCGAGCGTCATGTAAAAACCCCAAGCTAGTCAAATTTAGGATTACTGGAAGCACGTGGGAAGTGCGGCGGTACTCTAAAGTTATCACCCGTTCAACAGGCGCAAGGCCGGCAATGTGAAAACACGAAAATTCTAACAAGAAGCAGTATGTGTTCCATAAGCCCTATGGGCATGCATTTAGTAAATGTCTATAACAGCGACATTTTAAAACTTCCCCAGATGAAAATAACGTTTAAGAGTATCAATCGAACTCTCCCAAATTGATTCAGGCAAAATAGTCGACGTACTGAACTTCACGGCGCCAAAAACCACTGGTCTTGCCTTAACACTGCCTATTATAGCGATTGTGTGAGCTTAATAATAACGAATACTTGACGGCAGAGTTCTATTTAATGGCTAAATATAACCATGTATATTGGTCTTCAAAGAAGGGATGGGTATTTATATTGTACAGAGAGAGGCACATATAACAGGAACGTGTCACCACTGCTGTCAAGCGCGCTGATCAATAGCGTTTTTAATGATAGTATATGATCATCTAGGTCAAAAACGTATTCTTTAAAAGTTGGTGTTGCTCTATGCCCTGTTTTTGAAGAATGCGACAAATCGGTATTGTTGTGGTCGTGGTAACTTTCTTTCGTAGTGTACCACTCAGGTCGATTTCTACGCTAATAAAATCATCCTCAAAAATGGTATAGAAATTTGAGACTAGTTTATTCTCAAACGAGCAGGCGTGATATACTTTCATGGTAGCCGATATACAAAAAACAATAGCTGGGAAACTTAAAAGAGAAATAAAAGTTATATATACTGCGGAGAATGTTCAGCCCAGAGGTTGAAACAAGAAAACCAATACTATGTGGCTGCTGAACCTCTTCAAGCTTGCTATCTAAATAAACCTAGAGTATCTACATCTTATTTTGTTAAACTATATTCCACGTGTTCAAAGCGGTTGAAAGCATGTTTTTGTTCTTGACAAGGACCGGCTGGGGTCAAATACACGCTGAACTCAGGGGCTAAAATCTGGGAAATAGCAAAGATAAAACATGAAAACCATTTGTGGAAGAAATGCTCTTGACAAGACAATTGACTAAGGTATTGATGGAATGTGATACAGAATACCAGCAGATGTTCGGGTGTAGCTCGAAAAGAAGTATATACAGTTTAGGACGGTTTTAATTCGATATTTTCAAAGGTGCAAGTTGCTAAGGGGCGTATATTAAAAAATCTAAACTGGAAAGAAAAAAAAAGAAATATATCGAGTCTCTGAACAACTGCGCGTTTGTTAAGGTCATCTGGACTTACCAGATGACCTCAACACAATCGACACAATTATAACATTATTGTCCTCGTCTGCTTGTTAATATAAATTTTATTTAGGATTCTAACTGAATATAAAAAAGGAACAGAAGATGACTCTTCTGTGTGATGATCATGCTGTGAAAAAGTAAAAAGTGCCATATAATATTCTTCAAGCCGTTTTTTTTTTATAGATCTTCTGATCGAATACTTTTTTTCCCAGAAACGCGCCGTCAAAACAATTTTATAATTCAACCCACAAATAAACCGATGGCAGTGATGGAATTTTTTTCAACTGTGAAATTTCACGGCGTTGGAAGAACCTTTGGGTACAGTTACAAGTGTCTCCTCCCATTCCAGGACTCTTCATCTAGTGAAGTGGAAAAACGGTTAGAAAGTGCGACGATCAAGCATACTTCAAATAACCAAACTTTTAAGGCGAATGTTTTATAGTTTTTTTTACAGAATGCAAAACTGTTTAAAAAAGCGGGAGAATATAATAAAATACGTTTACTCCGGCTTAACATAATATGTTATGCAAAGCTGGAGTCAATGCTTTTAATAAATTTTCAAAAGATGAATTGTTTGAAAGAGCGTTGGCAATCAACGTTACCAACTTACAACTTACGAGCCCGAGTCTTTCTGAACCAGAGTATGTCGCCAAACTAAAAATAAACACAAAGTTAATTTAATGTAACTACGTACTACATACTATACGCTTCTACTCATTTGAGTACATTTTCGAGGATAAAGGCTCAGGTTATATACGCCAAAATAATTTTGCAGTGCAAAATATTTAGGGAATAATGTCACGTAATGTTTGACATGCGACTGTTATTCCGATATTTCAATGTTCTGGAGATAGCACAGTTTAAGTAAAAAAAAAAACACCACAAGATTGCATCTCTATGCATTATATACTGGTGAGTGCGCAGGATTTAGATTTACTTGAATGCAACGCAAAAACACAGGCGGATTGATAAAAAATAAGAACGTAGCAAAAGTGCGCGTCACATTTGAGGGGATATAAGAAAGCAAAGGCTCTGAACACGGCATGACTCACAGAATGACCAGGCAATGTACCAGGGTTTGTCAGTCTCATAGCTTATATGAGAGAATTTAAAGAAGGAATATTAATTTAACAGCCACTGACATAATTCACCAGCGCAGGGTGTGGCGTGTCCGAGTTTCTTATTATGCTTCCTGAGCCAATGAGTCTGGAGCATTAGCCGCTGACATCGAAGAAGAACGGAACACAACGCTATATCCACAAACATTATTAGCCATGCTCTGTGTTTCATAAGCTTGTGCTGATTATAAACGCAATTGAGAATGGGCAGGTAATAATGGAAATGTGATGGGTCTCGTTTCAGCAATATATTGTCATGAAAATTTCGTTAATTCTAAGCACTTTGACTATGCTGTTAAAATGTCAAAAACGAAATGTGCAGATGATGAAAATAAAGGTTATAAAAGAATACCGATAACTTTAGTAATAACCGATGGAAAATTACAAATTTAAAAGACCACGCATCGAACATTCCGTGCGCCGAAAAGTCAGTGTGTCGATCTGTATTACGCTGACAAAGCATACCGATCCGAGCACCGAAATGTCTTTGCACCGCAACACACGTCACCGAAGCGTCCTCAGGCGCATGGCGGGGAATAGGGCAAGGCGATATTAACACTCGGGGCAAGCAAGACGGGGATTTTGACACTCAGGGGAAATGGCAAGGGGCATTTGGGACGGGGGAATTGACATCGGGGGAATCATGCTACAACCGACCCAACCTATTCATTCCTTCGACCACTCGACCGCTTCGCCTAAGCGTACAAGCCCACATGAGAACACATCTTTCCGGTTTTTTTTTTTTTTTCAAATAAATTCCGTTTTTTTTTTTTTTGCGAATATGATACAAGACATATTTTTCTATATTGTTCCCACGCGTTCTTTCGAGAGTGTTAAATTTGGTTAACAGCAAGCCTGACTCTACCAACTCTTTTCTTGGTCCACTCGCTTTGCCTATAGTTCGTACACGAAAACGTGACTGCTTTTCTAATGCAATCATCTCTGGTTCTTTTTTTTTTATGAACATCATGCTAGAATTGTTTTCTTCGTATTCTTACCGCGTGTTCTTTCGAGATTATTAAACTTGACTTTATAGCAAGCCTGACCCCACCTGTTCTCTCCTTCGACCACACGTTTTTCCGAATAATTAGTACAAGCCTACATGAGAAGACGTATTTCAGTTGTTGTTTTTTTTACTCTATTCCTATCTGGTATATTTTCTGCGAATATTATGCCAGGTATAAATTTGTTCTGTATTGTTCCCTCGCGCGGTTTCGAGATTCTTAAATTTGGCTTTACATCAAGGCTCACACTACAGATTCTTTCCTTGAACCACTCGCATTGCCCATTCGTACAAACCCTCATGAAACAACATCTTTGTTTTTATTATGTATTTCTCTCTTTTTTGTTTCTGCGAATATAATGCAAGATGCGTTCTTTTCAGATTCTTAAATTTGGTATTACAGGAAACCTAACCTTAGGTTTCCTGTAATACCTGATGTTAACCAAGTACCTGTCATTTTCTGATTTTTTGCCTATGGACCCAGTGGCAGTTGACGCGATTGGTATTGCTGGCATTATTAATAATATGAAGCTTTCATCCTGCGCCGGAATAGACGGAATTAACAGCAAGTTCTTAAAAAATTGTAATATGTATTGTTCAATAATTCTTTCAAAACTTTATATGCAGTCTCTTGACCATGGCGTAGTCCCTAGCGATTGGGTGGTTGGGAAGGTGGTTCCTTTACATAAATCTGGCGAAAAACAAAACCCATTCAATTATCGACCAATTTCTTTAACAAGTGTGCCATATAAAATATTTGAAAACGTCATTTACTCACAGTTGATAAATTATCTTGAAACTAATGACTTCCTCACAAGTTCACAACATGGCTTTAGAAAACATTTTTTCATGTGAGACGCAACTACTATCCTTCACGCATGATCTCCATAATTATCTTGATAATCATAATGAAACCGATTGTGTTTTTTTTTAGATTTCTCAAAAGCCTTTGACAAAGCTTCCCAAAAACTCCTTTTTCATAAACTACAATCACTTAACATTGACTCCTGTATATTAAATTGGATTCATGCCTTTTTAACTAACCACCTACAATTCGTTACAGCTAATAATACAAATTCGTATACTGTTCCAGTAACCTCGGGCGTCCCACAGGGATCAGTGCTTGGTCCGCTCTTCTTTCTTATTTACATTAATGATTTGGTGCAGAACTTGTCGTCTTCTATTTGCCTCTTTGCTGACGATTGCGTAATCTACCGGAAAATAACTGACATATTTGACTCTATATTCTTCTACAATCTGACCTTAATCGTATATCACTGCGGTGTCACCAGTGGCTAATGGAACTTAACACTAACAAGTGCAAATCGATGAGAGTGTCACGTGCTCAATCGGTGTGTCAGACTTATCATCTAAACAATAATCCCCTCGCTTCAGTGTCTGTTTACAAATATCTTGGTGTTCATATAACTTGTAACCGTTCTTGGAAGATTCATACTGAATACATAATTAACAGTGCTAACCGTATGTTAGGATACTTAAAAAGAATTTTTTTCCTCGCTCCGTCTTCATTAAAACTAACAAACCCCTAATCCGTCCAAAATTAGAATACGCTGCTGCTGTGTGGCACCCCGCTCACTCGTCACTAATTGCTCATGTTGAATCCATCCAAAACCGCTCAGCTCGTTTTATATTGACAAAGTATCATCGCACTGCCACTGTTACTACCATGAAAAATACTTTAGGTCTACCGTTACTAACTCACCGCCAAAAAATCTCTCGTTTGTGTCTTTTTCATAAAATATTTCATCAAAATGTTACCCTTCGTCATAAACTAATTGCTCCACCATTCTACATATCTGCTCGCATTGATCATAGCCATAAGGTTGGTATTCTAAATTTTAAAACTTCATTATTTCAATATCCTTTTATGCCACAAACATATATAGACTGGAACCACCTTCCCGCCTCAAATGCTAACATACTGATATTGTTATGTTTAAAAATGCTATTACTAATATGTGCACTTTATAGTTAATATTTTACAGCTCTCTCCCCTCTTCAATGTACTTACCTTGAGGGTATTTGAAATAAATAAATAAATAAATAAATAAATAAATAAATAAATAAATAAATAAATATAGTTTCCTTTTACCACTCGCTTTGCCTAATTCTAAAAGCGCACATGAGAAGACATCTTTTTGTTGTTTTCTAATGTATCCCTCTCTGTGAAGAAATGGGCGTCATGTGACGTAAATACCGATTCAGTTTGTTGTTTAATTTAGCAAGAAAATGGATTTCACTTGACTTATTCACCATTTCGTATTCCCGGTCAATTTAGCGGAGACAATAATAAATATTGGGGTTTTCTTCACTTCCTGAATCGACTGTTTAATGTCGTCTAAGCAAATTTAAATGATCGCTTCTTAAATGCTTATTCCACCCATTCTGTAAATTAAGGTTGATGGCATCTTGCAAACTATTTTACTTGTCACTCTCGCGGAAAAGACTAAAATAGCAACTGAGTGCACATAAGTTTTCTTATGACCAGTTAAATATCGTGAGGTATCTAATAATGGGAAGTTGGAAACCAACTTGCTTATCTGCCTAGTCTTCAACATCCGTTAATTTTGCACAAGATGGGCAGTTAAGCCAACGCTGGTCCTGAGTGCAGTTCTTTTCCTTCCGTTTTTTTTTTTGCGTGCTTTGTTGCAGTTACTGGAGTTGTCATGTTACGTTGTAGATGCCAAAAAAGATTCCTTTCGTTATTTATGTTTTCTTGTTAGGTGCACATTGTTTTTCGTGCGGTGGTGAGCTTGGCGTGTTTGAAGTGTGGATTTTTAACATTGCGTTCAATGGGTATGTCAAACTGAAAGCCTGTCGTGATGACCGTGTATTGGTTTTAGCGCATTTTATTTTAGACTTAATCCTTTGTGATGCCCGTATTGTGCGAAGTTCTGACCCCATTTCATGTGATGTACGGACGACCCAGTGGCACGGGACGTTGAGCGGCAAGCTAAGAGATAGCGACTGTCAGTTAAATAAATGAGGATTGTTTTTAATTTTTTTTTTAACTTTACAAGAGCCACGTGTTTTACTTCCGAATGCACTACCATAGATTTATTTTGCTGCAACACAAACGTAATAAGGTACAGTCTGCATCAGCTTTCAAGTACACTTTGCTGCTCGTTTTAACATGTTGATTTGTACTCAATCTTTCTTCAAATCACGCGTATAAAACAAATGCAGCTGCAAAACAAAACAGTATCTTGCCTATTTAAACGCAAGGTTCAACGGGGACCTCAGCTTGGCAAATGAAAACATTGTACATTCCTACATCGAACACCTAGGACTGCGCTAATGGTTGAAAGTATTCGTTTTAATGACCTGTTTCTGCCAACGGGGAGTTCCTTTGTCTTCACCTAAAACTGTGGCAAAACGTCGAATTTAATTTTTATTTTAAACCGTCAAGGCTTAGGACAATAAATGTTGAAATCAATAGGTAAAAACGTAACTCTACGAGAAAATTTAAACGGCAGCTTCACTTCTACTCCACAACACACTGAGCTTCAATTCTTCCTCTAGACTTAGCCCGGATGATTATGTGGGAAGCTTAGCACAACCAGCATGTGTGACCTTTGTTGTTAGTACTGGTCCAATGATATACTCCTGAGCCTAGGTGTGATATTGAAATAGTTTTAAGAAAAGGTAACGAGTAGCAAGAGGTTTGCACATTTAAGAAATAAAAGTAGGTTTCATTAGATTTATTAGCAAAACTGAGCCCACTAGTACATTTAAAATGAAAAATAGTAATTGCGAGAAAAACTTGGTTTGGCTCTCGTCGTTCATTAGAACGCAATACAAAAAGAAGTCCCATTCTCATAAGCACGAGTGCCACTCGTTTCGCGTAAAAGTATTTTTAGCGGGCGGAAAGGACGCCATATTGAACACTGTTCGACCACTTTGAAACAATTATAGCACTTCCATTACGCGGCTAGTTTGTAGTTTTCGTTAACCACCGTTTTCAAAGGCAAGAGCATATTTTGTCAAACTTTGGGAGCTTAAAAGCGCTGTGAACAAACGAGAGGCGGACGAAAATTTTAAACTCTGTCTGTAAAACTTGCGGTATTCGCAACTGTGAGGAGAATGTTCTGTAGGAACAATGGTACTATTTGGGCTTCAGTAACAGTGAGAACATTTTGGAGCAATTACAAAACCGTGTATAAAAAAAAAACAAGCGTGCCGGTCTGTACGGCGCTGCGCAACGCATAATCGAATATGACATCTCATCAGCAAAAGGTTCAGTTTGTCTCGTTTGCCAAGCATGAATCTGCCATTACTGTGCCGCGTCTGCTTCGACAGACTTATGGAATTTATCACATTCACAAAAAGTCCATAAACTGCTGGTATGGCGATTCTTGGAGTTTCGGCCCAACCACGCCCACTCTTTGGACGACCGGCTTCACTCACCAGAACCCCTAGACAGAGAACAGATTTCGCGGAGATCCTCGTGGATTTCGACTATGAGGCCAAGCTAGACATCTTCATCTAGATCTGAACCATCGGACCCTCTCCTTCGCTTAGTGCCGAGTAAAGAATCACGATATTTACACAAAGAGACGACCACAAGTGTTTGTTATTGAAAGCAGAGTGAAAGGGGGTTTCTGGATATCTAGCTTTGGTGGCCTGAGTTGTGTGTTGGCGTGTTTTTGCGTATCCAGAAAAAAATTGTAAGGGTGCAGGCGAGCTGGTGAATATTAACCATGTTGAATTAACCTGAGACTAGGCTAGAGAAGAAACATAAAAAAACGTAGAAGAGACAGAAAATAGACAGGACGACGTCTCAAACTCAGCTAACTGGTTTATTTAGTCCACTTCCTTATATAGTCTCAAACTAAAGGTCATCTCCACCAACAGAAAACACGAAAGGACGAAGTCTATACAGTTCAAGCGCCACAGTCTTCACCACACAATGCAAGAACGTTGACAACCTTTACATGTCGACGCGATAAGGCAACATCTATTGACCTTCAAACTTGAACAAAAGGACAGTTCATACTTCTAAATTATAACTCGCCCTCTCCACATAAAAAAGTCTCCTTACATTAAAAAGAAACACGCACACACTGAAACGGTAATTGGGCCAATACACGTAAGAAACCACACACTGCAAAAAAAACCGAGACTGCGGGTAAACGACACAACACTAAAAAGTCTTTAGAGACTTTTTAGTGTTGTGTCGTTTATCCGCAGTCTCGGGGTTTTTTCAACCATGTAAAAAGGCTCATCGGGAAAAGTCGGTATGTTGCGAGACAGGTGTTGTGTATGAGATACCATTGGAGTGTGGATTTAAGTATGTAGGATAGACGTCACGCTACATAAATGATAGATTAAATGAACATAAAAGAAATGTAAAGAACAATGCATAAAACTCGGAGATAGCTAAACATATTCATGAATGTAACAACTGCACGGCGCCCTGGTCGGAGACGGAAATAATACACAAAGAGAGGAACGATGTAAAGAGAGTAGTAAGGGAGACAGTGGGGATAAAGTCTCTTCACTACAGTTCGGGAACAATTCAAAAGGCTTTGTAAAAGAGTAATGTTATATGCCCTCCGGAGTACAGCTCGGCCGGAAATTGCTATATGCACTACGTTTGTCTCGTATAAAATGAATGATCACAACGAGCTTTCCAACCGGTGGCATAGCGTAGGGGATAGCGTGTCCGCTTCGTACGCAAGTGGACGCAAGTTCAAATCGCGGTGATCCTACCTTTTTTTTTTTTTTCTTTTTCTTTTTTTCTTGAACGTTGTTTTGACGAGGCATTTGACGATATTTATATTTCTTTTTTGCGATGAACACAAAAAAAAAACACAGAATGTTATCGGCGAAACTTCGCAGACTTCGCAGATCGGGGACAGCGGGGCTTGGGTTGCCGGCTGGACGCCGCGAAGCGGCGTGTACTGGTTAACTTTTCTAATTAGCAGCCGCATACTGTCGCCGCGAAGCGGCGTGAACGCAGGCGGGGGGCTGGGTTAACGAGCTCCCCAGTGATACACGCGCAGTTCGAAAAAGGGTGGCCCGAGCGGCATGAGCTCTCAGCGTAGTGCATATAGCAATTTCCGTCCAAAGTGCACTACGTAGTGCATATAGCATCGCTCTTTGTAAAAATGTAATCTTTTTTTAATTTTTTTATTTAGGTTGTTGGAAGTGCGACCTGCTCGTGATTTTTTTTTCTTTTTTTTTTTTTTTTGCAGTGTGTGGTTTCTTACGTGTGTTGGCCCAACTACCGTTTCAGTGTGTGCGTGTTTTTTTTTAATGTAAGGACACTTTTTTATGTGGAGAGGGCGAGTTATGATATAGAAGTATGAACTGTCCTGTTGTTCAAGTTTGAAGGTCAATAGATGTTGCCTTATCGCGTCGACATGTAAAGGTTGTCAACGTTCTTGCATTGTTTGGTGAAGACTGTGCCGCTTGAACTGTATACACGTTTGCAAGTCCGGTCTCAGGGCGCTGCCATCATCCTCAGTGGGGTGCGCTCTCAGGCGCGGCCATAATCCAATTACGACGCCTTAGCAAGGCTTCGCAATCGAATTATGACTGGTCCAAGCGCACCCCAGCCAGTTGTGTTTTCTGTTGGTGGAGATGACCTTGAGTTTGAGGCTATATAAGGAAATGGACTAAATAAACCAGTTAGCTGAGTTTGAGACGTCGTCCTGTCAATTTTCTGCCTCTTCTACGTTTTGATGTTTCTTCTCTACCCCAGTCTCAGGTTAATTCCAACATGGTTTACGTAGCTACTTTAGGAGTTTGTGAGGTCACCGTACCAGGTACTTTCATTCAAGATCATTGGTCTGCGCCCGCTGTCCTTGTTCTCCCAGTTTTATCTATGCTACAGTCCTGTAAGGTGACCCCAGTGTGGAGGGTCCAATGTCGTTCGTTTCTGTCAAACGAGAGTGGTGTGAGTGGGAAAGGGCCTTTTCCTTTCTTTCAGTTTGTTCAACCCTAGTATAAAGTGTTCTGTCCGCAATAAAAGTTTAGCAGTGTTTGAGATGTTCTCCTTCTCTTCCTAGGTGTCAACTTTCGTATTTCCTCAGTCTCGGGTTGCATCAGAATGTTCAGTATACACCAGTTCACTTACGCCCTTACGTTCTGTTCAAACTCGCGTTTTAGGTTTTAGGAAAAAGTCGAAACAAAAGAGTTCAGGTTAGAATGAGTTTTTAGCATGAACGATATATATGAAGTGAAACATGCGAATGAGACGCATAAAATGTGAGTCTTCTAGCAGCGCCAATTTGCTGAGGTGCTTTGTGAAATCTTGAAACACAAAATAAACATGTTGCTATCCGCGCCTGTTTGCGAATATGTATTTTTGCTAATAACCTGAGGCAATTAAAGGGTTAGTGCAAAGATGTTAGTATTGAAAGAATTGGCAATTTGTATTTTGTATATTGTTTATCCAAGCACAGGTGACCAAAAACGTGTCACCTTGCCCCGAAAAACTGCTATTCCGGTGCGTGATCGCAAAGAAGAGAACGAAATATTTGCCGATCTGCAACCGCTTGGGGTGGTTAACGGAACTGATGTGTGACGTACTCAGGGAGACACGCGGAAGTGAAATAAAAACCTGTCCCCCTCCGCGGCTACACTCGCCGTCGCCCCCGTAGCGAACCGTCTTTTGTGTCGATCGCTCGCCGCGACCTTCGACGATGCTAATCCTTTAAAAGTCATTAATCGCGGAGGAAGCGGCTGGGGTCTCTGAAGAGAGAACCCAAGGGGAAACCACGTGAGCACCCAGAGTACGTCACCCGAAAGGCAACATCGAGAGATGAGAGCCACTTTGCCCTTCGATGTGTTAAATTTGTTTTACATAAAAACTAGTGCTCGCAAGAAAATGCGGTTTTCTGTTCTTCGTTCCTAGAGTAACACGGATTAATTTCCGCAGTTAATTTGCCAAGGTCTGAAAATCGTTGCACCGCCCCTTTAAAAGAATATCAGCGAATGAACGTTTCCTGATGCTTTCTAAGCATTCTTCGTGCTCTATGCACGGGCAAAAAATTATGATATTTTTGAAGCCCTATTCTATTCATAAATGCTAACTGTGAAAAATGATACTCAGATGGGCGCAGTCAGGAACATTATTTAATTAAATATACGTGTAATGTGGCGTCTGCGAAGCCGCTTTTTTCACAGGAGCTACTGCGACAGCTGAATGGAAGTGTTCGCTTTCGTACAAATAATCGGTTAAGGGGTTATTAGACGATTATTGCATTGATAAAATATTCGGCAAATAATTGAATAGTTTTACACATCTTCCACACTTATATGCGATTGAAGTACCCAAATATAAGAGGAATTGTGTCCGCCACACTAATACTGTGTGTAGCCTATGAGCCTTTCTCATTCAATTAATGTTGAAGCTTCTACCCATTTCACGGGGCCTTAGATCATCTAGATAAGAACAAATCTGTTAAAGAAGGCTGGTAGCAAAGCACAAAAACAAGAACGTTATTATTAGAGCGTTATATGGTTTGCAGACATGTCACAGCTTCCAATTTACATGAGGTAAAATCATCATTGGCTACTTAATACAAATCTAACGTTTCACGATTCTAAAGCTAAAGTAATTATAAAAAAAATATGTTTATCTTTTTTTTTGTTTGTTTTGGCAATCAGACACTTTTGCCAGAATTCTGACGTGTCCAGAACTCTACGTGGCCCATGCTTTTGTCGCTTAACTGAAAGTAAAATGCCAGCGTAGTACAGGTAAAGGTAACAGCTCCATCCAGGAGATGTTCTTTTCCATGCTAGAGAAGAGAGAAATAATGCTTGCCATTTAGGGACAATGGCAGATAGGGAGGCTGATGAAATCCCCGAGTCTATCAAATAAGGATGCTTTGCTGATGACGGATCCGAGAATGCTACGATAAAATCAGATTTATACGTAAAGCTAGTATGTTTATTGTGAAATAAATGTACTATCTTTAATACAAAAGCAGAACAGTTAAGTTTAACTGTAGTAATAGACATTATTAAACGCAATAGGGTCGGATGGTATTATTATGTGAGACATTATTTGTTTGTGGGGTATAGCACGTTGAGTTAGAAAAAGGATAGGCGATAATTTGGGGCAACTTTGTTTTATTCGAAATAACACTTTTGACATCGTTGAATATAGAACGCAATGTAGAATACGCTATGTGGTTATTAAACAGTCGAAGTTAGCGTACCTTATGGTACGTCCTTGTCGTATCGCTTAGATTAGCACTATTAAGCTACAGCCTTATTTTATCTCTCTGCCACTCTTGCCTTTAGAATAGCCAACCGAGGCTGCCCGCCTTGATTATTCTCTCGGGTTTTCTCCTCGTTCACTTGTCTTCATGCCGTAAGCATTGTGTGGAACTTGGATACTATTGGTTGTTTAAGTTGTAATAATAGCCTATCTTAGGTCATACTTCTTGCTGATTTCATCTTGAGTAGAGAGGGCATGGCATCGACAAGATGCAACGCTCATCGTTTCTGCTGTTCCAGCTAGGGGCTGCCCTTTCTTGGCTCTCTGTGCTACGACATCATGCTTGGACCATAGGAACACACCTCTATTTAGGCCCTCTTCTTAACCAACAGAATGGCAGTCCTACAACATGTTCTGGACGGGCGGTTGACTTTGTTCTTTATACAAAAAAGGGAAAAACTAAAAAGGTAATATAAAGTAATGTTATTAGATTTTAAAGTAATTTGTAATTTTAATTACTTACTTTTAATTCGTGGTAATTTGTTATGATCTTAATTACATTTTAGCCTTTCAGGCAAAGTCATTAATATAGTATTTAATTACAAATAAAAGCATTTTGCCCAGCTCAACAAACCACTTTTTCTCTTACAAATAAAAAAGCCGCAAATATAAAATCATATCTAACAGATTTAAGCAACCGTTTTATGGCGAAATAAGCTACCTGATTGTATACCACATTCGTTGTTCAAGAGCACAATGATCTATTGTAGGTGACCGGTTAAGGGTTCAAGGAGAGCTGCTCTCACCTCTTTATAGAGCTTCCTCTGAACTCTTAACATGTCATCGACTATAAGTCGTTATCCTGGTGACGTCAAACTTTGATTCCCTATAAATATGATACGGCGCGCAACAACTTACCAGTGGTACGCTTGAATCACTTAGGCATGGCACGTCAACTTTCGACTGCTTGCTGCGTTATGATTGGGGCCATCATTCTCCTTCCTGAGGCGCACTCAAGGGTCTATCAGACCACCTACGATGCTCAAAGGGTAAGTGCTAACGTTTATTTCCTGATAGCATTGCCGACTTCATTGTGAACCGCCTTATCCGGACTCTAAAACTTACAGAATGTAAACTCACTATTTCACCTACCTGAAGTCGTCGCAGTGAGTCAATATACCGGAATCGATTGATCTTGGAGGTCATTTTTAGCATGAGCAAGCCTGTTTAATATTTGTCTATTTCTTACGAGAGTGTGTGTATGCTGGTATTTAATATTAATAATACAATATTATTAATAATAACATTTATTTGCAAACAATCTTATTCAAGGTGCCGTGCAAGGCTGTGCAGAAATGTGAAAACCCGTGCGCTTGCCAGCCCACCACACAAAATATAGAGTAAAACAGAAACAGAATTATGCAGGCACACACACCATATAAAAAAACAGAAACGTGCGGTGATTCAACAGGGACTAGCAAATGTTACTTGGAACCCAACATTGATGGGACCTCGTGCGGCAAATTGATAATTTGTGCGGAGTATATCAAATGATGGACGAACTTATACAAAACTCGCGATAACCTATAACTCAGGGCAGCCTTGCCGAAAAAAAAGAAACTGGAAGGTAAAGAGCCTATTTTTACTGAAGATTTTCATCGCCTCGGTTTGTGTATTGTTGAGTCACTATAATATTTTATGTTTTCTACATTGTAATTTTTTCACCATCGCTGTAGTGGGCACGAGATTTTTCAGCGGGGTCGCTAAAAAATGGTCGTATTAACCATGTCTCTCCACTAACCCGGACACTTGCTCAGCATGGTAAGAAGCTGATCTCAAGAACGCAAGGCATACTCTTTGAGCCCTGGTGTGCATTTTGGGGGTAATTCGCCTGTTAAACAAATATACAAAATGTTTTTGTGGTGTTCTTTTTTTTTTTTCAGTAGCGAACGCCGTTACAATTTTCATTAAGCAGTTTGGTTTTTATTAGGTTTATATTTTGTCGCCGCAGCTTGTAGAAGAAAAGAACTGCGGGGATTACGTTTTGAGAACGGAACTGCAGAAAAGGCACGGTAGCGGGCACGTGACTTTGAAAGATGAGTTCTGTGCTTGAGTTCTTACAACCAACCTACTCTTTTGAACTAGGCAGACGTGCATGTGCCTTTATCTGCTAGTGGATTCAGATAAGACCAGACCAGCAGCGTAGCCAGGGGGGGGGGGGGGGGCTGTCTTATGCCCCCCTCAAAATTTAGCCGGCCCCTATAATATACAGACGCACTTTAACTCCCCCCAACCCCCCTACGCACACCAAATAATTTTACTCCCATTCCCCAGAAAATATTCCTGGCTACACCACTGGATCAGACTAAGTAAGCGTGGCTGATTCTTAAATGACTAGATATGTGGATGTGCCAAGCTATGTTTATATGCCGTTGCCTAATTTATTGAATAAATAAGCCTACAAATGGTTTGCCTAGAAAAATAATATAGACACAAAATGTCTTTGATCATAAAAAAAAAAAGCGGAAACTCGCATGTACACCCTCATTCGGTGTTCTCATGTTCGGTAGTAAATAACTAGAGCATTAGATACCAGAAAACCATTATTCTTTAGAAACAACATATGGGAAAAAATAAGTAGCTAGGAATAGTATTTGTCATTAATTGTTTTACATGTGGTTTATAAAAAAATAGCTCTCTACATGGAATATTTAATGATTTTGTGGGAAATTTGCAGGCCTATAACTTATACGATTTGTTTTTGTCATAGCGCGCTACTTTGAAGGATTATTTTTCTTACGCACACCTATAAAATAATTTCAAGATGATGTGATTGTATAAAACAGTTACCGTTATATTATCATGCAAACAGACTATTAAAGAGATAAGATAATCCGCCAACCAAAAATTGAAATAGTAGCGACCCTACGTTTCGAAACCGTTCGTTTCTTCTTCAGGGGGATGAATGAAGGACAGCAGCTTCTTCTTCTTCTAGATGTTCAGCGACTTCTTTTTCTTTTTCATTGGTCTTAGTAGGCTGGTCGTGCCGTGCGCAGTCTGTTATAACATCTTGGAGGCCGGTAATATATAAAGTTGGAAGTGCCCCTAAGGACCTATTGATGTTGTTAGAGGTTGTTTGTATGTACCATGACTCTACGAGGTGTCTTCTACGTAGATTTGATGCCGTGTCTAGGATGCTTGCGTTTTCAAAGGCAATGCGGTGGTCGAGGGTCTCGCAATGTTCAGCGAGAGCACTGCGTTCTCTGTCGAAGTTTCGCACGTCGTTTTTATGTTGGCGGAGTCGATCGTGGAAGTTCTTCGATTCGCCGATATAGGAGGCGGGGCATTGGGAGCATGGAACCTTATAAATGACGCCCTGGGCCCTGTCCTTTGGTGGCCTGTCCTTTGGGCGGGGTAGGAAGTGCCCAAGAGTTGACACCGGTTTGTGTGCAACCATAATATGTTCCTTTGCGAATAGTCTGGATAGTAGTTCGCTCGTTCCTTTCACGTAAGGGATGCTGACGCGTGCTAGCGGTTTGGAAGCTGTTCTATTGAACAGCTTCCAAACAACCTCTAACAACATCAAATACAAACAACCTCTAACAACATCAATAGGTCCTTAGGGGCACTTCCAACTTTATACATTACCGGCCTCCAAGATGTTATAACAGACTGCGCACGGCACGACCAGCCTACTAAGACCAATGAAAAAGAAAAAGAAGTTGCTGAACATCTAGAAGAAGAAGAAGCTGCTGTCCTTCATTCATCCCCCTGAAGAAGAAACGAACGGTTTCGAAACGTAGGGTCGCTACTATTTCAATTTTTGGTTGGCGGATTATCTTATCTCTTTATTATTTACCCAACCAGAGAGAATTCTCTCAAACATGTTTACCTTCAAGTCTCTTCACGATGACTTTGGACAAAAGACTACCCAGCTAGCGAAACGGTACGTGAACATCTACCGCAGCATCTCTTCATTCAAGACACACTTGAATTTCACGAAGGCTTGCCGTGATGCTGAAGTTATTCCTCGAAGCTTACGGTTGAAACGGATTGTCCCAACACCAGAGGGTCATAAAGTTTTGACGCAAGCGGAGCATCGTCTGGTAAATGCTCGCATTCACGAATGCAACGCTATCCTTAAACAGAAACAGCTAGATTTGTTTTATGTACGTCAACAGCTTGAACATCGAATTCCGCACATGTTTCCATCAGTACAAGCTTTTGCCGAAAAATGCGCCGCAACCGCAACTCAGAAACACCAAATCACTCAGGAAAAAAATCTGTTGACTCTGAGAAGACAGAAGGAGACGAGGCGGTACAAGAATAACTCCTCTTTTGTCACCAACTTGTCCTCGAGCTCACTCTCCCAACGTGAAATTGATGTCCTCGCCAGGGGTCATAACTACAACCTCACCACCACACGGCCTCCTTTGGCGCATATGGCTGCTGCCATCGAGGACGGCATCATGCACATGGTTCCTAGCGTACGGGAAGGAATCCGTCTAAAGGCAATCAGCGCACTGTCGAAACTCCCACGACGTCAACCATACAACATCTCTAAGGAGGAACACACAGCGCTCCGCAAGCTCAGAGAAGACAGCACCATCGTCATCTTACCAGCGGACAAAGGCAACACGACTGTCGTTCTTGACAGAGTAGCGTACGAAGAAAAGACCCAAAAACTTCTTGATTGCTCCGCCTACAAGAAGCTCAAACGGAATCCGACGCTCGTCATACAGAGAAACTTAAACAGCATGCTGGCAACAATTTTTAAAAACTACCCGGAGTCAAAGAACCTTTACCTTCGAATTATTTGCAGAAATGGATTCGCTCCAGGATTTTACGGACTTCCCAAGATCCATAAGCCCGACGTTCCACTGAGACCCATCGTTGACTTCACAACTTCACCACTTCGAGCTTTGTCAGACTACTTACACAGAGTAATATCCCCTCTCGCCGGGAATACGCCGACTAACGTACGGAATTCCAGCGATTTTGTAGAACGCATATCGCAAATAAGGGTCGACAATGACGAGTGTCTGGTATCATTCGATGTTGTATCCCTTTTTACAAACGTCCCGATTCCTCTGGCTGTCACCGCAACAAGAGAAGCTCTCGAGAAGGATGAAGACTTAGACACAAGAACTTGCCTCAGCATCGATGAGATATGTCGCCTCCTAGAATTCTGCTTGAACAATACTTACTTCTCCTTCAAACAACAATTCTACCAACAAACTAGTGGCACGGCAATGGGCGCATCCATCTCCGTTGCCATGGCCAACCTGACAATGGAAGTAATCGAACAGAAGGCTCTACAATCTTTTGCATCCAGACCCCAGATATTCCTACGGTATATTGACGACTGCTTCTGCATCATACAAGGATCAGAAGTGGACAACTTCCTCGGCCACCTCAACTCTATAGAACCGGCTATACAATTCACCGTGGAACGCGAACACAACAACACTTTGCCCTTTCTCGATGTGCTGGTCCGAAGACAAGGTGATGCCCTAAAATTTACCGTGCACAGGAAACCAACTCACTCTGGACGTTACCTCCGGTTCGATTCCAACCACCCGGTTAGCCACAAGGCGTCTGTCGTCTCCACACTGTTTACGAGAGCTAAGGCTGTGTGCTCTTCTGAAAACGACAAAAGAAAAGAGGAACAAACAATCATCAGCGACCTAAAAAAGAATGGCTATACCGGTAATTTCATTCGCCATGTGGTTCGACGTCAGAACCATAATAGGATAAACCAACCTGCAAGAACAGCTTCCAAACCGCTAGCACGCGTCAGCATCCCTTACGTGAAAGGAACGAGCGAACTACTATCCAGACTATTCGCAAAGGAACATATTATGGTTGCACACAAACCGGTGTCAACTCTTGGGCACTTCCTACCCCGCCCAAAGGACAGGCCACCGAAGGACAGGGCCCAGGGCGTCATTTATAAGGTTCCATGCTCCCAATGCCCCGCCTCCTATATCGGCGAATCGAAGAACTTCCACGATCGACTCCGCCAACATAAAAACGACGTGCGAAACTTCGACAGAGAACGCAGTGCTCTCGCTGAACATTGCGAGACCCTCGACCACCGCATTGCCTTTGAAAACGCAAGCATCCTAGACACGGCATCAAATCTACGTAGAAGACACCTCGTAGAGTCATGGTACATACAAACAACCTCTAACAACATCAATAGGTCCTTAAGGGCACTTCCAACTTTATATATTACCGGCCTCCAAGATGTTATAACAGACTGCGCACGGCACGACCAGCCTACTAAGACCAATGAAAAAGAAAAAGAAGTCGCTGAACATCTAGAAGAAGAAGCTGCTGTCCTTCATTCATCCCCCTGAAGAAGAAACGAACGGTTTCGAAACGTAGGGTCGCTACTATTTCAATTTTTGGTTGGCGGATTATCTTATCTCTTTATTATTTACCCAACCAGAGAGAATTCTCTCAAACATGTTTACCTTCAAACAGATTATTAACACTGCAAAAAATATCTACAATAAAGAAAACCTTGTCTTTTTTTCTGAATTTGGTTATTTTTTTATATGGGCTTTCATGCTTGTAAAAAACATGTTCCAGTATGCCTGATGAAGAAGTTATAGACCTGCAACAGGCCGTTTACAGAGCCGCTTTTTTTAGGCATGGTAACCCTGGAGCGAGGGAAAAAAGAGGTACGGACAGACCCGAAGCTCCGAACGAGGGTTACAATGTCTAGCCTTAACCAGCTCGCCTGTCTACTTGCTTTGACTTTCCTTTTTCAGTCTGCACGGGGTAGTGGCCTGCACGAAACGCCATTTCGAGTTACAGTTTTATCAAGTTAATAGTGGTTTCAACTCAGAATGTGTTCTATGGTTGCCACTTAACCGTTTTCGGTAACGCAGTCGTGAAGTGGAAAACGAAGGACCGATGGAAAGCCGAACGCTGACGCACTGCTTGTTTCCTCACTGATTGAACACGAGCGCTAGCTGAACGTCTTGGTCGAGTTGATGGGAGTTACTCCAGCGTGTCTCCTAACGTGATCCGTTTTACCTTTCCAGGAGCTTGCGATACCAAAACGGTACTACCTGCAATATCGTTCCTACCGAGACGACCATGCGGTACCAGAGGCGGCTAAGTGTGTGTCGCTGCTTGTAGTGAGCAATGTATATGGTCAAAGAAACGCCATTCTTTATTACAAGCAGACTCTTCAGGGTCCACTGTAAGTACTTATTATGCATTACCAGCTGAATGTTTGCGAAATGTTTTCGTCCTTGATTTTGTACAGGCATCTTTAAGTGCAGTCCTTTATTTGGAAAACCGCCCTAAATATTCACTACAGTGATGTCTCGTTTATGGACAAATTTTACTGCCAAAAAGCGTTCATAACTTAAGTTCCTAATAACGAGTCCAAAATGGGTTTATTTACTCAATTCTTCCCCCAAAATGTCGTCCATATAGTGGCGGGTCCCCATTAACGAGTACCGTATCAACGATGCGTCACTGTATTATAGGAGTAAAGTATTCTTAACATAATCTTTAAAAAAAAACTGCATGAACAAGCTCTGAGCCACGGTATATGACCTTTATTCGTTTTATTATCATATTACACAACACTTAAATATATAAATTATAAATCTCATAATTAAGAACAGTTATTTTGATACTATAGTATAATATATATGCTTTTTATAATTTTAACGAGGCTTTATTTATTCTGGAGTGTACTTTTTTTCTTGTGTGTTTCTAGTGCGGACGCTAACGGAAAAGCGGGCCTTCTTTTTTGAACTTCAACTGAATATATGCAGTTGGGATTCAAAGTGAAATTCCAGCTGAGATTCGAAGTGCGAATATGCAGTTGAAATTCAAAGAGCAATTCCCGCGTTTCTCACCCGCGAATGAGTGCCCTTCTTAAATTTAGGTGTCAATGATTTGAAGCAGCGTTAATATACCTGCATCTTTATCACTTTCTGCTCAGATTGTGTCGATTTCACGAAATAGAGACGATCCCTTCTGGGCCCGCTTGCAATGCGAGCTAAATCCGGATTCTAAAAACGTAACGCTACATCTTCGGATGAGCGTTCAGCTTCCTTTATGCGTTCAGAGGTGGACAGGAGAGAAACACAAAGATCTCTAAGTGATCCTTGGGATTATTGAACCTTAAGCAAAATCGAGTTTGTGTTCGGCCCCCATACTGCATTTGGCATTCCGCAAATTCCAGTATCACAGAACTGATGTTAAAGCAGTAAAGTTAACCGCGAATTTTGAAGGTAAAGTTGTATCCCTTGCCTTCAACGGACTGGTTGCGGACGACGTTCCCACTCACGCGGCCTCATGATTGGTAGACCCGGTATTTCCCACCTGGATGATCCCAATTCCTGGCCCTCGCCTTTTAAAAATTAACCAATAGTGCAAACAGTAGTTTATGTCGTTAGACAAGTCCAAATGTAAACTAATCTCCTTCACTAGGAAAACATGTCTTATCATATCAATATCCCATCGTCTCTGACTAGATCGAGACCGCTTCAACATATAAATATCTTGGTGTAAACCTTACATCACACAACTCATGGAATAATCACATTGAAGCCAGTCATGCTGAACCATGAAGAACTCTAGGATTCACCTTCGCTCTGATCTTCCACTCGTCCACACAATGCAGCATGACGTGTTCGTCAAACCTAAATTAGAATATGCAGCTGACAGGGCACGACCTGTCCGTTGGTAGGATACCAACGGACAGGTCGTGCCCTGTCAACATCATCACTCTTCGAACGTAACCAATCGGCAGCCTTTTCAAATCGAGTCCTGTTGAGAAGGATAGTCAGCTGTCCTTTCTCGTCGCCAACTTTTGCAGTCTAATACTGGAACAGGATGACTTGGTCTCTTTTATTGATGCATGTTCCGCTGATGTCATTTCGGGAACTTAGATATGGCTCAGCTTAGACATAGCAAATTCAAAGGTGACATTTTCAGACCTATTTTAAGTCTAACAAAATGACCGGTCTTACTCCAGGGGAGGTGGGGTTATGATCGCCGTAAAAAAGTGGGGTTATGATCGCCGTCATTCCAGTTGATACAGCGCTTGAGATTCTGTGGGTCACAATCGGAATAGGCTTTCAAAGGTGCTTAATCGGAGTGTGTTACAGACCGCCGGACTCTGGGGCAAAGTTTATTGACCACTTAACCGAAATTGAAGACGATTTACAGTTAAAGTTCCCTAACACTCCTATTGTCCTTGCGGGTGATTTTAACTATCCTAGTATAGACTGGACAGCAAATGAAGTTTCTAGCTACTGTACAAACAAGAGCAAATGCCTAAAGATTCTTGAGATGGCGAGTAATTTCCAACTAGAGCAGATTCTCACAACCCCTACCCGTGGAGATGCTATGTTGGATGAAAGTTTTACAGCGCAGCCTGAGCACGCATCGGTTAATGTTTTTGACTTAATTTGTGATCACCGTGTCGTAAATTGTACTTCTCTTTATACGTTGCAAAGCGTGATATTTAAGGAAAACAAATGTTTGATTACAGGAGAGGAGATGAAGAATCTTTTATGTTAATCTATGTTTTCCAGCTCTTTCTTGGGTAGGCTTGATGAGCGTCCCGTAGATGAAAACTGGATCTTGTTTCGCAACAAACTGATAGAGTCTCAGGCTGCCTGCATTCCTGTTTTAAACACTATACCTTGTCTACGTTCCCTTGGTTTACATCTGAAATTAAACAAAGTATCCGAAGAAAAAAAAAGCGTTTATATAAGCGAGCGAAGGGCTTTGACTTGGACGACGATTGGATCTCCTATCATGCGTATGCCATATGTTGCAAGAAATTGATAAAACAGGCCAAGCAGGGCTTCTTTGACGTTTCAGACCCGAAAACATTGTGGAGGGTTGTAAACCCACACCCTGCAAGTGTGCTTCCGTGCTTGGGTTCTGGTGACACCTTACTTGGTGAATCTCAGTTGGCCGACCAGTGCAATGAGTTTTCAGCAGCGTTTTCAATGATGAGGATGTTCTTTTAGATTCGACTATATCAGAAATGTCAGTTGAAATCAATATGTAAGATATTGTAATTTCTACCTGTCGGGTTATATGTGCCACTGATCGATTGCCCACTAACTCTAGGCCTGGCTCTGATGAAATATTCACAAAGCTATTAGAGCTAGTCAAATCAATTTCTGGCCCTCTTCTGGGAAGATTGTTGCAACAATCCCTCTCCATGGGTGAATTACCGGACGATTATAAATATGCCCATGTTGTTCCTATGTTTAAGACGGGGGATAAAAATTCATTTGACAACTACAGACCCATCTCACTCACCTGTGTTTCATGTAAACTTCTAGAACACATTATACACCAACTCATGCTTACAAACAAACCGGAGCGCCCCTAGCGGACGCCACCGGCGCTGCGCATGCGCGGTGGACGGTGGGCATGAAGCTCGCCGTCGCCCATAAACAAACCATTGAATTGCGTTGTTGTCGACGTCGGTGTGAGTCACCGTGCTCTTTTTCGCGTTGGAATTGTTGATTTTATGTCCTCCTAACAATGTCTGACTACTTGAGCGGCTTCAGCAAAATTAACGAGGCTCGTTACACCGCAAAAATTCGCGTGAATAACGGGACGTGCGGCGATTAATTTCACGTGGACGCCGCAGAATAGGCGCTAAAGCCTGACCCCCACGATGAGATTCATTTCGATATTTTCAGTCGCGACGTCGCTCGGGCTGCAAACGCGTGAACCGTAGCTGAGATGGTGGACGTCGATACTGAAAACCGCAAGTAGAATGGGGCATTACTAGTCGGTAACGGCCACTGGTAACAATGATCAACATCTTCTTGTATCTACTGTTTACACTTAGCCTACTTACCCCAACCAACCTTCCAAAGTGTTTTGAGACCTGCACTTAGTTCTTACCTCAATTACCGGGTCAACGTTTGGTTTACGGGCCGCTGTCGTTTGAACGAGCTGACGACAAAAAGCAGACTATTTGAAAGAGCAGACGACAGTTGGAACGGATACGGAGTGGAGTGCGGGCAAGAAGCACCGCGTCCCGCGTCAACAAACCATTGGAATCTCACGTTGTCGGCCTCTGTGTGAGTCTGCATACCCTTTTTCGCGTTGGAATTGTCGATTCTACGTCCTCATAGCAATGTCTTACCACTTTAATCACCTGAGCGAAATTATCAAGGTTCGTTACGCCGCTAAACTTTGCGTAAATAATTTGACGTTCGGCAATTCATTCGCATGAACGCCGCAGATTGGACGTTAAAACCATGAAGATATTCTTCTAGCTATTTTCGGTCGCAACGTACGTCGGTTGTGCTACAAAAGTGTAGAAGGTATCAGCGATGATCGACGTCGATACTGTAAACCGGAAGCGAGAACAGACCAAGCGTAACAAATCTGTGATGGCCACTGGTACCAATGATCAACATCTTGTATCTACTGTTTGCACCGAGCCAACTTAAGTCTTTTGAGAACTGCATTTACTTCTTATTGCAATCACCGGGTCAAAGTTTGGTCTATGGGCCGCTTTTGTTTGAACGAGCAGACGACAAAAAGCAGACAAGTTCGAAAGAGCAGACGGCAGTTCGAACGATCAGGCGGCAGTGTGAATTTGAAGACGCACTGAACCCGCGGGTGGTCCGGACAACTTGGCGGTTTTCTCTCGTTCATGTTAGAACACAACAACTACATCTCGCTATCACAAAGTGAAAAGACGGTGAGTAAATGAATTAAAAACGATTTGACAAACGGACGCTAATCAGTTATGACTGGCAAACGCCACTCCTCCCCACTTTTCGTGACGTCAGGTGTGCCTCAGAAGTATGTACTGGGTCCTGTGCTTTTTCTTATTTACATCAATGATCGTCACGCTTGCATAAATTCTTGCGCTCGTTTATTCGCGGATGATTGCGCCATCTACCGTCCCGTTATGGACCCTCACGATAGTACAATTGTACAAGATGACTAAGGCACAGTTTGAAACTGGTGTGACACGTGGCTGATGAAAATAAATAAACACAAAACAAAAGCTATGACCTTCCCCTTGAAACGACATCTCACCCCTCACACGTACGTCATTAGTAGTGACGCCGTTGAAAATGTCTCATCTTTTAAATATCTGGGCGTTCATCTCTCGTCCGACGTAACGTGGAACCTTCACATTGAACACATTGCTAACAAGGCGTCGCAAACGCTTGGCTTTCTCAAACGAACATTGTTCCCAGCAAACTCAGATACAAAACTTCTTGCCTACACTGCCCTTGTCATATTTCAAGTTGAATATGCATCAATCATTTAACCCAATCATCAAACATATCTGGCAGATAAGATCGAATCTATTCAAAATAAAGCTGCTAGATTTATAGTTACGACTACTGCCGATTCACAAGTGTAAGCTGTTTAAAACTTCGACTTAACTTGTACCCTATTCATACAAGAAGGCACCTCGCACGCTTACAATTTATCCATAAACTTTATTACAGTCCCTCGGCTTTTGGGGACTCTTTCCTACTACCGGCTTATCATATATTGTCCCGCTTGGATCACCCTTTCAAAATGAACCCCTATTTGCACGAACCCACATGTTTAGAAACTCTCCACTCCTTTTCGCTATATCGGACTGGAACAGCCTCCCCAGAGAAATTGTCTCCATTAGTCACCATCAGTCCTTTGTCTCGGCACTAAACATGTTGAATTGAATTGAATTGAAGTTTATTTGACATATGCAATGTCGGGGAGGGAGGAGCAAAAGGTTAATCCTTAAATAGTCTTGTATCCCTGCAGTTGTTGTTGTAAGTGTCTTGTTTCTGATGTACATATTTTTATTGTACGCCATCTTTTTACATCTTATGTTTGAATACCAAAATTACGCCAAATGCTTTCTACCTTCAATTTATGCTTTGTGCGTTTACATTTTTTTATATTTCTCTTTTTGTTGCCACTTGATTCAGTTGTACCAATCTTTGTATCACGTTCCCCTTATGTAATGCCCGAAAGGGCCTTTAGGGTAAAAATTAAACAAAGAAGATGTATAATAAATAAAGCCTACCTTATCAATTATCTGGAGGCAGTACAAAAACCGGGCCGCTCGTTTCATCCTGTCTACATACGATTTTTTAGTCAGTGTATCCACCTTAAGAAACTTTCAGCCTTTCCACTCCGATGAAGATGGAAGAGCAGCGGAGCTGTAGCTTCTGTCCTCGGCGGTGACTTTCCAGGCCAGCGATCTGCTCTTTCGCAAGGGAATCAGAAGCGCCAGACGCAGTCGAACTTCAGGCGATAGCGGCCTCGCAACGGTTGCGAAACCATTCGCGCTGCTGAGCACATCGCCGCTCGTTTCGTTCCCGCTCTTCTCCCTCCGAAGAAATGCCGCGCTCTGTGAACGACGGCGGCAAGCCGACAACCGGCAAACACAACACTTAGGGAGGATCTAGTGAGGGTGGGCGCAACTAGAGCACTATATAGCTCCTTCGGAGCAGAGTAGCGCAATCTAGAACGCCGCCTCTCGGCGACTAGCGGCGAACGCCAGGAGGTTCCTATACTGCGGTCAGAAATGCATGGAGAACGTGAGAAAATCGTTGTTACTTCAGTGTTGTGGGAATGTACGGCATCGCAATCATTTTTGACATAATAATGGAACACTTTAGAATAAATTGCGCTAAGTTTTGTGCCCCGCAAGGACCTGACTTTTTTTTAAAAATTGCCTGAGCGGCATCATGCAGCAGACGACACGGCGACGTCACAGCATTCACGTGACCCGCTCCGGCCAACCCGAAAAGCCCATCTCCGCTGCGAGCAAAAATCGTCTGCTTCAAACGCCATTGCCTTGGAAATTGCCTTCTCAAAATTTGCACACGTATCCGATATTGTTAAAACTTTAATAAAGTGTTTAGTGCTTTACTAACTTCACGACAGACTAGTTTTGAAAAGTGTGAACTCGCCGTTCATTTTTTAATCAGCCGTGTTGTGTCGATCTTCATGTATTCTCCCATAGGGCGGGCCGCCTCCTGGAACCCTGAGTACCACGTGACTCGCGCCGAGCCGCTCTGTCGGCCATGTTGTCGGCAAAACACGGAGTTCAAAGGATTGCGCTACTCTGCTCCGTAGGAGCTATATAGTGCTCTAGGCGCAACTCAAAATCTGGAGAGCGTTTGCAATTTAACGGCGGCGCCTGAGGGAAAGGATTCGAGAAAGGATATGCGCCAATGTTGCCTGCACGAGAGCAGACGCCCGCTCTGTTGCAACTCTGTTGCCCCATGCGCCTTTCCTCCTCTCGCCTCCCATTGCAAGCAACGAAAGCCTTGGCGCAGCCTCTCTCGCTTCATTCTCGCTCTGAGAATTGCAAGCAAGGAGGTTATAAGTACGAGGAGAGGGCACGTTGCAATATTGGTGAAGCCTAGTCATAAAAAGTTTAAACGATTTTGTGCCCAGCGTGACCGCAGATCTTTCTGGCGATTGGTGCGCGTGACATGTCACGTGTGAGATGGATGGTTGATTGTAGAAGGGCTCCTTGCAGGCTTGCGCGCGCTCCGTCCGGTAGGTTTTATGAAATCGAAGGCTAGACTGCGGTGTATTCTAGTACCCTATAGCAAGACGAAGGCTAGCTACGGTCACGTGATGTGGTCACGTTGGCGTGGTGAGTGAGGAGAGTAAGGAGGAAAATGAGAAAGAGGCGAGGCGTCAAGGGAGCATGGCTGGTAGAGGCTACGCGGCTAACGTCATGCCCTCTCCTACCCTTCTATCCTCCTTAATTGCAAGCGTCGAGAGGAGAAAGCAGGGCTGCCAGACAAGCAGCAACGTCCAAGATGGCGGAATTTACCATTTTTAGCGTTAAAAAAATACTTAACCGATCGCAACAAAACTGGTGGCAATGAGAAAGTAATTATTTATACATTGTGTAAATTATTCAAGCACCTTAATGGGCTCTTATGACCTGAGTTGGAAAAGAAAACGACCTTTTGCCCCATAAACTCCCAGAAAAATTTAGCAATTAAATGGCGTCCATGTCCCGTGATCCCCGATCTAGCAGTTGCACCCACCCTCACTTGAGCCTCCCTAACAACACTCTGGTCAGCTACCGCCATCTAGGAGCGACGGCGGCAACCAGAGTGTTGTGTCGACGTTTCTTCTTCCTATAGTTTACAATCCCTATGCGTCTTCTCCCTATAGTTTACAATCATTGTCCGAATCTCAAGAACTCTTTTTTATCCACTCCTGACCGAACGTAGTCCCGCCTTAAAAACTGCTGCGCAATTAAACGTATATCCGGTTCTACAAACGCATATAATCAGTCATTCCTCCCTCAAGCCATCTGCGACTGGAACAGACTACCGTCTTACACCGTCACCATTGTAGACCCAGAAGGTTTTCTCTGAAGTTAGAGGGATCATTTTTTTCTTGTTATTAGTACCCTATTGGAAAAACCAGCATGAAAATCAAACTGGTCAAGCTGGTAATTAAGGTGGTCAAGCTGGTAATCAAGGTGGTCAAACTGGTCAATGTGGTAATTAAACTGGTTTAGCTGGCAATCAAGCTGGTTTAAGCTGGGCAAGCTGGAATTTAAGCTGGTCAGTCTGGTCTAAGTAAAAACCAGCATGGTCTCACTCGAATCTGGTTTTAGATTCAATCTGGTGTAGCTGGGAGCCAGTCTGGTCTTAACTGGTCAAACTGGTTTTCCATGGAGCCAATGTGGTCAAGCTGGGAGACGAGCTGGTCATGCTGGGAGACAAGCTGGTGAATCTGGTCGAAATAATAATCGTGGTGGTCAAGCTGGTCATGCTGGGAGCGCGCACGCCAAGGTCGGCTAGAGATAGCCGAACTGGCATTGCTGGGAGCGCGCGCGACAAGGTCGGCTGCTGGAACGAGGCCACGTCCTGTTCTTTGTCCTCTCGTTTTTGGTAGACCACCGGGCGCGTCAGGCGCGCTGCAAGCTACCTTTGTGTGCGAGAAAAGAGAGAGAGAGAGAGAGAGTGGTAGAAACGGAGAATCGAAGACGCGTTTGGATAGCTTGGGCAGAGGGCAGATCGAAGGGACGGCTGTGTGCGCGTTGTTTGGAGACTAGTTGAACGACGGTGCAAGCGAAGCGGGTTTTGAGAAGACAGCGAGCGGCAGTCCGTTCAGTGCGGGAAGATGTCAGACGTCCCGACTGCGGCGTCGCTTCGTGTCTTCGAACGTGTGTGTGCCCAAGAATGACGGCGGTGCCGAGGAGTATCGCCAATGCCATCCAAGCCACACGGATTTCCTCGCCTCTGCCGACCACGCAAGTTGCCGCTTCGCCCCCATCGCTGGCGGGACCCAGGTTCGCTTCTCTCGTCCGTGTAGTATTTTCGTCTGCTATTGCCTGTTTTTGGCCTGTGTCTAGTATTTTTTTCGTGTTGAGAGATAAGCAATCTGGTTTTATTAACATTGTAGACAATTTGCACCGAGAATCTGTGCGTCGGTTAGTACTGTGTCAGCGCCGAGGATGTGTAGCATTTGAGTTCATGTGAGGCTGCCGCAAGTACGAAAATAATAAATTGGATGCCGAGTTGGCTTTTCTGACGAGCTTGGCTTTTTTATTCTGTGTATTAATTTAAACAGGTTAAACTGGTTGGGAAGTTCACCAGCATGACCAGTTTAACAGCATGACCAGCATGCCAAACTGGGCATGCTGGGGCAATAACCCAGCTTGAAGCTGGGACCAGATCAACCATCATGACCAGTATGACCAGATCAACCAGCATGACCAGCATGCCAAGCTGGGCATGCTGGGGCAATAACCCAGCTTGAAGCTGGGACCAGCTTAAGCTGGTTTTTTCAATAGGGTAGTTCTTTCCATTTCATATCTAACGGAGTTTATTCTGAATGCATTAAATCAATCTGTGTTTTTGTGTGCATTTGCATAAATGTGTATCCCCCCCCCCCCCCCCCCCCCGCTTCCCTTTACGTAATGCTCTAACCGGGCCCTCAAGGCAAATTAAATTTAAAAAAAAATATATCTTTAGGATTTCTAGGGTGCCTGAATACAACACGTGCTGAAAAATGGATTATAGTTTTAAATATTTTGCTGTGTTGGGTAATATTAAAAGGTATTTAAATGGTGTTGTTAATGTTAGGAGGGCTGTTTAAGTAGGTTAAGAGGGCTATGGTATTCTGCGGATTTTCACTTTGATTCGGTAGGGTGCTCGTCAATAGTTGATTGCGGTCTAGTGTCCTGGCTCATTCAATTGCGCCGTCAATTACCGTTGGCGGAAAATTTCCGCTCACTTTTCATTGAAGTAACCCTCGTCAGAGCATAACTGTCGATCTTGTGCGCCTGACCGTACGGTATACTAGTTTCACAGTGGCGAGCGTGGCAGCTGTTATAATGTGAATATTTTAACGATCTGTAAACTTCCTATATAGAGCTCTTTTTTTAACTTATCTTTTTTTAACATGACATCAAGAAAGGTTTTACCACTAAAAAATACGTGTGTGTAAATATAGCGGTTTGGTGTGTCAAATACACTTAACAAGCTGGTCCTCAGTGTGCTTCCATATCAGAAATAAGTCGTCAATGTATCGTCTGTAAAATGAGGGTCGCAGAGGCCTGCTCAAAAGAAATGTTGTTGTTGTTTTTCTACTCTGTTCATAAAAATATTTGCATAGTCAGAAACCATATTACTGCCAACTGCTATTTTATTGACCTGCAGAGCCAAATTTTTTGTTATATTCAAAGATATTGAGTTCCAGCACTAGGCGGGCAAGAAATGCTGAAGTGCTGCAGAAGGGAAAGACATGGCGCCTAACGCTCTCGTACGCATAATTTAGTAAGGCGGTTCTGTTGTCGTGGCGTATATTTGTGTGGAGAGGTGAAACCTCGAATTTATCTTCTCCCTAAAGAACGACCCTGGAATAGTCGCCTTGAAATCTTTAAGAAAAAGTGGTTAGAATTTTTTGCAAAATAATAAAATTTAGGTGGAACTTCACTAGTAAGGCTGTCTATGGAGCTGGAGAAAAGCTCTGCCAGTGTCCCCTGTCACGTATACATTTGGATGGCCAGAATTTCTCGCTTTGTGTTTTTTTTTCGATTTTGTATAAAATGTTTATTTTAGCATATTTTGGTTTAAAGGAAAACAAATTGCAGTTGTTATTTTACCTATCTTCATAAAGTCAGTTACAGTGTTCAAAACTGTGGTGGAATGGGCTTAAGTTGGATCATTTTCTGGTAGCTTATAAAAAAAATGTTTCCCACAATTGGCAATGGACTTCTAGGTAATTGTTGCAGTTCACTATCGAAATGGCCAGTTTATTGTCGGCTGTCTTAATAGTTATGTTTATCTCTCGTAAACTGCTAAGAGATTTACATCTCGCTTGCAAAAGGTTTAGTTATAGGTGAGTCGCCGGTGTTTCTGGTATTTCGCTAATATATCTCTTTGGCCGTATTTTATGTAGAAATAAAAAAAAATCATAGCAAAGCGCGCTAAAAATTCAACTTCTCGCGGTATTTTTTTTTTTTTTTTTACTGATTGAGAAATTGTTAGATGCTTGAAGTTTTCGTAAAAGTACTCCCATAGACTAAGGTTTCGGCAAAGTTGATTAAAAAAGTTCGACTATAAAAGCCGCGCAAGTGTATTTAAATATGCATTATACGAATACCTAGCTGGGTACCACGACCTTGTTGAGACGAAGGATAGTTTTATACAAATTTATATTAATACTGCTAAATCCTAGACATCTACGTGTCAGTTTAAGCGGTATGAATCTTCGAGCTAAAATACTACTACCGGCTTGTTGCTTTCCAGTGTATGTTAAATAATGACTGCATGTTTCATTAGTTATTGCATTATATTTGAACTATACAACAAATTAATGTGTTTTTGCAGTAAAACCAAGCAAGTCAAGATAAGGACTCACAAAGCACGTGGCAGCCGCAGCGCCATGGACAATATGATGACGATCACCGATGATAGTACAGGAAGGCGTGCGTAAAATTTTATTTGCTTGGCATTATATTGAAAACATTTATATGTCGCCATCGGAAAATTGTGTTGCCTTTTGCTGAAATTTAATGCTTACAAAAGCGAGCTGCCACACAAAAGAGTGTTGTCTTGCCAAGTGATAAAACAACACCCGCTATCCGATGGCAAATTATGTATCCCGTGATATGAGTTTAATTTTCCAAACTATTATTTTTATTTTTATTTATAAATAAACATTAAAACTTAGTACAAATTTTTATTATTGTTTTATTATTAAAAGTAATATTATATTTAACCTGTTCAATATGCTAGGTCCATAAACTACTTATGTCTTTATTTTTGGTCGCAACCTTTCATGGAATAGTAACATGTTTTATACGTGTCAACGGCTGAGAACTGTCTCTTGTTTACTCTACAATATTAGAAGTCTTGTACAATTGTCAATTATAAAGAACATTATCCAGAATTAGACTGTAGTATACTTAGGTGTGGTATTACTCCTTTTTAGCTGTCTAACCTTCTGGCATTCACGAGTTGATTGCGTTTTAAAAGGTATATTGAAAGGTGTCACATATAATACAGATTTATTGGGTAATAACTTCTTTGCTTCTCTTGGATTGCCGGCTTTTTAATATTTGTTTCCTTCAAACTGTTTTTGGAGGCACTTCATAGATATTGTGTTCAAAGTAGTGTCAAGTGAACCTCGTAAATTTATATGTACTGAGCGTTTCCAAACTCCAAGACTTAAAACACACTGGGGCGAAAGTGTGCGTTCCTTTTATGTGCCAAATATTTTTAACGACATCCCAGACCCAATGTTTTCCCTAGACTCAAACAAAAAATTAAAGAAATGTCTGAGAATTATATTTTCTGGCGTGCTGAGGCAGGGATTAGATGTATTTCTTTCTTTCTTATTTTGGCATTCTTCCATTTCACATTTCTGTGCTTTCGTAAGTTTCTCCTCTCCCCCAAATATTTTTTTTTCTTTTTACGAGTTAGTAATGAAGAAACGGGGTCAGAAAATGTCCTTTCGTGACGTCTTTACCTCCGAAACCAATCCATTTTTGTTTATCTTTTGATTGCTTCGGTGTCTTTCCGTGTGTGAATTGTGTTTTCTGTATTTCTTTTTATAAATGTTTTATATACTACGAATATACCATGAGACTACAAATTTTCACCTGTGTGAAGTCTTTTTTTAGCACTTGAGGGTTTAAATGTTGGCTTGCGTCAAGCCTTCTTTTTCTTCGAATCTTCGCGCGAATTTTATTTTGTGTGAATTTTTTTATGCACGTTACATTCCAAATTTTGACCTGTTTTCGTTTTATTCTTGGGTCCCAGTAATCAACTTCGAGATACCGGCATTTGTAATTAAAGATTATTACTTAAATTATATTTTAATTTCAAGGTTATTATAAGGATATTAATTATTATACCAGGAAAGTTGATTCACCTCCTATTGAACGCGACTTTTTCTCACGAGAACAAGGAACAATCTTGCAAAAGCAATGTTGGCTCCGTTGTGCGGAAATGTTTGACTATCATATAAACTGCATTGAAAACAAAAAATTAGAGATGACACCCTATGATTGTCCTTGTCTGAAAATACCCCTATTCAGCCTTGGATATGAGCTCCAAACAATACTTTTTTTTTAAGCTGGGGAGAATTATTGCACATTCGCAAATAGAATATTTAAGCTTCATGAACATTCTAGACCAAAGCTAAAGTTCAATACTGTTTTCTTAAATGCAGAGCTCTACGATCAAACGCTTCAATACACCGACTACGGCACTTGTCGTGTGCTTGTTGAGCAGTTTTCTTTGAGCAGACGTAAGTAGTGCTCAATATCCCCCCCCCCCCCCCATACTTTTCACTTTTCCCTGATATTTAGTGGACCCTATTTTCGCAAGGTAATTGCATGTATGCCTGTGATTACTGAACCAACGGCTTCTTTGTGCTTTATGTTTTTGATTTATAATCTTGTATGCAATCTCTGACTGACACAGAGTTTTTTTAAGCAACAAATTGCGCCTTCAATAACATATATTATTCCTTATAAATAATGTTCTTGAAAAAAAAATAATCTTTCAGTGAACACTAAGGAAGTTCAGATTTGTTAACTTGTATATACAATTTTTTATCAAGCCAAAGCCACTAAAAAAGTATAAATATACAGGTTTGATCGTGCTGACCAAGGCCATAAAGCACCAGTATTAGCCCCGCACATACAACACTCCGTGTGTTGTTCGTGCTATATTTTTCATCCTCTAATTCTCTGTCTTTTTACGTTATATTTATTTCATTTTGCTTTATTGCCCTAATATTTTTTTTTATTTTTTGTTTGTTTTCATTTTATACTTATTTATTTTATTTTTTTTTATTTTACTATTTATGTATTTATTATTATTAATTTTCTTACATATCTTGAACGCAAACCTGCCAACATCGACGGCACTTCTGCATTCAAATAAACAAAAATATCGATCTATACCAGCTGACGTCTACGTTCCTAGGCCTGTTTTGCCGACAACTGGAAACTATTCTTGCATTGTTAGGATGCATTTTTGTTTGTCTCACAAAATACACTTAAGAGGTGTGTGCACTGATTACAACACCATCCGTTTTTGTTGTTTTTTTCTGTAGAGAAGGAGAGAATGTGCCATGCGACTTGATTATGGTCTTATAGATTCTACAGCCTATCAACATCATGCATGGCGGCACGACATCCTGAAGTCTGCACTAAGTCGTTACACCTATTTTTTGTAGAACTGGGACTCCAGTTCAAGAGCGCATATATATGCCCATCTAACACTCTAACGCCATCTCACTATAGTGAGGCTCGGCCTGTGTGGGCTGGCCTGTTAGATGGGATTATGGTGACGAGTTTTAAACGATATCAACGGCTCTATAACTAGGGCATGTGAGGTTTTCAGTCCCAATGCATGTTTTGTGCACAAAAAGGCTCTGATTATTCAAACGTTCAAACACCAACCAAGCCCTTATATGAAGACCAAGCCATTCTAGGGACCCTACGTTTCGAGGTCAATTCGGCCTCTTCTTCCTGGGGCGACTGCGGCTATGGCCGTTGAAAAGCAGTTTCCTTTTCTTTTTCTTCTATGGTGTATATATGGTCTTCTTCTTCTACGGCTGTACCTTTTCAATAAAGTGACGAATCCTGTTCACATATGCGGATGGCATAGCTCCGAGAGACCGATTGATGTTCTGTGGTGTTGTTTGAATTTGCCAGGATTCGAGAAACAGTCTCTTTCGAGGATTTGTCTCAACATCAATGATGCATGCGTTGTCAAAGTCACCGTAGAAGAAAAAGAAAAGGAAACTGCTCCTCAACGGTCATAGCCGCAGTCGCCCCTGAAGAAGAGGTCGAATTGGCCTCGAAACGTAGGGTTCCTTTAGTAGGGATTGGTCCTTAGAGGAGGGCTTGGTTGGTGTTTGAACTTTTTAATAAATAATTACTCCCAACCAGACAGATCTCTGTCAAATGGTTACTTTAAAAAGAAAAAGCTCTACTACCTCAGTAATTATAGCATCCGACTGCCACCGCACCGACCTAGGTTTGAGTCCCACTGCGGGTTCGAACTTTATAAACTCTATATATAACCTTGACGTCTGTAACGCTCCCAGTGTGTAACACGTTTATGACACTCACTATGACGTTCGTTTATGACAATTTTCTGATAGAAAACATTGCATAAATCCGACTCTCTATTAAAACAAACATTACAGCTACATACTATTTTCGCGTTGATAGTGTTCGGCGTCGATTCAAAATTTAAACGCGATTAATTACCACACTTTAATTGTTTAATCGATGTTGTGAATTTCCACGCATGATAACTTTTAGAGCGCAGCTCTTAGGGGCCTGTTTCCGGCTTGAGCGGTGTCGCCGTCGCCGTCGGCGTCAGCGTAACCGCGCGCGTTGCATTATGGGACTAATTCACGCGGGCGTGACCGTGCGTTGCATTATGGGAAAATTTCCCCTTTAAATGTAGCGGAAACATTTTCGCTAAAAATCTCGACTAAATTTGGCGGATAAATGTTCGCGCTAAATTTAGCAGAGAAATGTTCTGTTAAATTTAGCGGCAAAAATACCTCGCTACATTTAAGGAAACTTTTCCGCTAAATGGGAGGGGAGCAGGAGAAGAGGAGGGGAGGGGGAGGAGGGGGAGGGGCATACCCTCTTTTTCGTACCCTCCTCTCCTCCTCCATAAGAGCTGCACTCCAATTCGACATTACACAGAATTGTAAAAGTCTTTTTTATGTCAAAATTAGGATTATTTTTAGCCGTTGCTAAATATGTGATAAACGGCACAATATGCAATTTTGATTATAAATTAGCCTCAATGTGCAGTTAAAATAGTTCAAAGGCACTCACACTCATAGGGCATTACTTCTGCTGCAAGAAGCAAAGTGGTTCGTTGATATCTTCCTAAAAGAGCGACCTCCTGTGATTGTTCACAGTAGTCTCTATTGCGCTAAACGGACACTCGAACGCCGTTCAAATTGGGGGGGGGGGGGGGGGGGGGGGGGGGGGATACGTATAATTTTCTACACCCTTCTTTTCAGGAGTTACGAATCTTGCCCCTACACTTTACTTTAGGCTAAAATTTGACCTAAAGTTTGCCCGTCATACAGGTGCACTCGCTCACGTCTGCGTGGTGAATCTGTGTATTACAAATAAAAACGCGAAAGTCAAGTATACACTGACAAAATTGTGAACTGGACCTTCACGCTATTTACTTGTAATACGCATATCCAACTGGCCTATCTTAATATTGTAGTGAATGCGTGTAACTGATAATTTATTTTGGTTCGTCAAAAGTTTGCCGATTAACCGGTTAAAACATTATTAGCGATTAGAGCATCAATCGATTAATCGGTAGATTAATTTATCAATTTCCCAGCCTTAACTGTAATACGTAACAAGTTTACAAAAAATGTGGCTAATCAAACACTGTTCGTATTAAAAAACCTTGTAATCACGAGGTCTCAGTGATTCTCGATTAAAGATATTTTAAAGCATTCATTTCCAACGAAGAATTAATAAGGCCAGGGTTATATAATGTTTAATACATCGGCCTCAAGTTGCTTTTATTCAGCATAGAGGAAGAGAGAAATGTTCTGCTAGACTGTTTAGCCCTAATTGAATGACCTCCGGCCAAATAGTCACGTGACCGAGCCTTTTTTTCTTCGAAATATTTTGATTTTAGCAACCAGTAGTTCCGAGCATCGCCCGCCTTCGGCGAAAATACAGAGATTCAATAAACCCATCAATTACTATTTTGCTGTCTAGAAGAAGCGCGCATACCCTTTGCATTTTATTCCCGCTTGAAAGCGGTTTTTCTTTTCTTTTCTTTTTTTATCCTGCTTAGTTTTATACTGAAGGCAGTTTCCGGTCATTTTGTAATTTAAATTATCGGCGTCGTCTTCTTTTATCTCAAGAATACTTCGGTATATTTCAGAATGTGATTCTGGTTGTCCGTCTTCTTTCGTCCGCGTTTGATTGTTCCAAAGATCAGCTCCAACCATTATCCACGCCATTTGGTTTTTTTTGAATATCCGCTTCACTTGGAGCCTGTTTAACTAGTCTTCTACTTCTGAACTGGAGGGTATGCAGCCGTGTTCTAAGCTACGAAATGCTGCTAAAAAAATGGGCTTGAATACGATCTGAATGGCAATTCGGTTATTCGACAATCTAGAAATGCTGAAATCGGTCGATCGCCCGGTTGAACATCGAAGGCCGGAAAATAAAAAGCGTCAAGGTCCAGCTGATGAATATCGATCTGGAGGTACGTCTCCGGCTCGTCTGCTGCGATGACGACAGGACTACCGTGGAACACTTGAAGCACGAAATAGAACTCTGTGTCAATTTTAAGCTTCTTGCCAGACACCAACTTCCGCTAAATTTAACCGGTGGCAGATGAAAATTCGTCAGACACGACGTGGGCTTTTGGAGTGCGTACGTCTTGATGAACTATATACCGCATCATCTGTTAAATAAATTACTTCTACCATGGTGCATAGTGTTATCAAGTACGTTCTAGATTACTTTGAAGCCTTAAAAATATTCGTTCATTGCATGTTTGTATTGTTACAGTATTTCGAAATCTTGGATAAATCCTAAAAAAATCGCAGTAACCACGTTGAAAACCGTAATTCTGGGACGATGCGATTAGTATTGTCGAATACCGAGCTAGGGGATTTAATCATTAAATGAACTCGTATTAACTGCTCTTAACGACGTTGCTTTTGAACTGCCATATTGCCGTATACCGTTTAGTATTTGTTATTAGAATGTCAGTAAAATTGCTTTAATCAATATGCCACATTTTGAATGGAAGGAAGCGTATATTCCAGTTGACAACGTTGAAACCTGCCCGGTGATGTTCGTCGTCCTTCAGAATCGTGCGAGGAACGTCATTCTCGGTATGGACTGCTTGTGCGAATACAGCGCCGTTATTGACCTGGGATCGAACAGGTTGGTGCTACAAAAACCTGCCTTACCGCTGGAGGAACCCAGAAAGAGGTCACCCGCGGTCCGAGTCCTAGTCGACCATGTTCACCTACCACCATAATCGTCCGTCGGGAGCGATGAAGCTTCTTACGTCAAAGTCTTGCTTGAGGGCAGCGTCCAGTTTATTCTAGGAAGAGGAATCGGCGTCGCAAGAGGAGTAACGAAGCTTCAGGAGGGAGTGCCATGGTCCTCGTTACAAACTTTCGACAAGAGCCGCAACACCTTGCGGAAGGTACCGCCATAAGCCAGATTGAGGAACTCCTGGACACAGCAGCGATAACTGCACTTTCGGAAGGCCCGTCTTCATCTCAGCAGCCAAGAACGCCGTCCTCACAACTTGTCATTGACCCGAAGCCTCCTGCTACTGAACGGCGACAGCTACTTGAGCTTCTCGGCAAATCCAGCGAGTGCTTCACCACTTCCTCAAGTTCGACAAACGACGGTAGCGAAGCACCGCATTGTCACCGACGACGACGCCTTACCTGTTCACCAGTCGCCGTACCAAGTCTCTTTGAAAGAGGGACAATTTATTCAACAGCAAGTTCAGGAAATGCTCGTAAACGACATCATCCAACCCTCAAGCAGTCCTTGGGCCTCTCCAGTTGTGCTCATAAAGCAGAAGGACGGAACTCTAAGGTTCTGTGTGAACTACCGTCGACTGAACGCAGATACCAAAAAAGACGTGTATCCGCTTCCTCGCATCGATGACTTATTGGACCGGCTGCGCCACTCCCGATATTTTTTTTCGATGGACCTGAAGAGTGGCTACTGGCAGATTGAATTCGACAAACGCGACCGCGAGAAAACTACCTTTTTCACGCCTGTATACGAGTTCAAACTTATGCCTTTCGGACTTTGTACAGCACCGGCCACTTTCCAGCGTGTCATGGACATCGTGCCAGCAGGTATAAAATGGCAGAGCTGTCTCGTCTACCTTGATGACGCCGTTTAATTTCACGGGATTTCGACGAACGCATGAGACACCTTTGGGCCGTGCTTCATGCCATAAAATCCACGGAAATGGCACTCAAGCCATCGAAGTGTCGTTTCGCATACGGCGGAATCAAGTTCCTGAGTCACGTTGTGTGCAACTAAGGTGTTCGCCCTGACCCCGAGAGCACGCGCGCCGTGGCAGAATGTTCGCCGCCGTGCGACAAGAAGGCCGTGCGAAAATTTCTCGGATTTGGTGCCTAGTATAGGCGGTTTATTCGAGATTTCACAAAGCTGTCCGCGCCGCTGACACATCTCATGAAAGACGCCGCAATGTTTGAGTGGACAAAAGTGGAGCAACGGTCTTCCGACGAGCTAAGCGAAGACTCCAGACGCCTCCAATCCTCTAACATTTCTACCAATTAGCGCAAACCGGAATTCACACGGATGCAACTAATACGGGACTCGGAGCGGTGCTGGTCCAACCGCGGGAGGGCACAGAGCGAGTAATCACCTACCAGTCTGACATTTTCAAAGGCCGAGAGCAATTACTTGACAACCGAGAAGGAATGCATTGCCGTCGTCTGGGCGATAACCAAGTTCCGCCCGCACCTGTACCAGAGCCCGTTGCGAGTGGTCACAGACCACCATTGGCTCTGTTGGTTCGCCAAGATTAAAAACCCGTCAGAACGCCTTGCCCGCTGGAGTCTCCGATTGCATGAATTCGACGTGACTGTCGTCTGTAAATACGGCCACAAGCACAGTGACGCCGACTGTCTCTCAAGAGCCCCTGTCAACTCCCGCTAGCACTGCCGACGATGACGACGTGGTTTCATCGGTGCCGTCAACATGAGTGACTTGGCAGCACTCCAGCGGGTCGACCCTTAACTCCTGGAGCTGACCGAGCACTTGGAGGGCCGAGGAGGCACAGTCCCCAGAATCTTCTCCAGAATCCTACGAATTTTTGTGCTGGCACAACGGTGTACTCAACAAAGAGAACTACGGCACCAGCAACTTAGCGCGGCTATTGGTTAATCCCAGTGGCATTCCCGAGGAACTTTTCCTAGCCTGCCATGACGATCCTACAGCTGGAGACCTTGGATACAGCAGAAAATTTGCCAGGATTTGCGAGGAGTACTACTGGCCCAAGCTCCCCAAGACTGTCTATTTCTACGTCCGATCGTGCCACGAGTGCCAACGGCTCAAGAAACGGCCGACCAAGCCGGCGGGACACCTGCAGCCAACTGTGCCTGCGACCACACCGTTCCATCACATTGGAGTGGATTTGCTTAGACCATTTGCTCCGTGCGAGGTAGCCGGTGGATAATCGTGGCAACCGAATACCTCACAGGATACGCCGAGACGAAAGCCCTTCCGGCGGGAACTACCGTGGATGTCGCCAATTTCTTCGTTGAGTGCATCGTCTTTTGGCACGGTGCGCCCGGGGCCCTGATCACTGACCGAGGATCATCGTTCATGGCACAGCTGACCCGAAAAATCCGTCGACTCAATCACACCAGCCACCGTCGTACCACTGTGTACCACCCGCACACCAACGGGCTAACGGAGCGAATCAACAAGACAATCACCGACGTGATCTCCATGTACGCTGACGTAGAGCAAAAGACGTCGTACAAGGTGTTGTCCTGCATCAGGTTCGCTTACTACACGGCGGTTGAAGACACTACTGGAGTTACACCTTGCCAGCTGGCACATGGTCCGAAGGTAACGACCATGCTCGACACAATTCTACCTCACAACCCAGAAAACGACAAAACCAACGACGCCCAGTTGATTACCCAACGAGCAGAGGAGGCTCGGCGGCTTGTTAGACTCCGTCTTCAGGACCAACAGCCTGTAGACACTCGCCGGTAGAAACGTCGTCGCCGCGACGTCCACTTCAAACCCGGAGACAAGGTATGGGTGTGGATACCGATTCGCCGCCGCGGTCTCAACAAGAAACTCCTGAAACGATACTTCGGACCCTACAAGCTACTCCGTCGACCCGGAGATCTAAACTACGAGGAGATTCTTGACGGAACAAGAGCATCGTCACGCTACCTATCACGACCTGAAGTGGTCCAGGTCGTGCGCCTCAAGCCGTACTACGCTCGGTGAGACTGTGTACTGGGATCCCGTGCTACGCTTAATACGATTGTGTTTTACCCAGCCTCCATGTATTCCCATTATTTTGTATGTTTTGCTTTGTTTTGTTTCCTTGAACGTTTTATCGGGAGAATAATCTTTTTAAAGGGGGGGGGGGGGGGGGGCGTAATGCCACGCGCGTCTTCGAGCAAGCGCGCCCGTGGTGGAATGTTTTGCATGCTTGGCTCCCACGCAAAGCGCCGACGTTCAATGTCTGGGAACGGACGCACCTTTTTCTTATTTCTGTAAGTGTCGCCTTCTGGTAGATTCGAGAACCCTGTTGCGTGTGCGAGGTCTGAATGTTCTATGGGCCGAACATTCTATGCCGATTGTTTAAGAAGCACACGCGTGTACATAAGGGGCTCCGCAAGGCAAGCCGGTGTCAGTCTCGGTCTTGCGCTCGATCGTGCTACTCCACCGACCTTCGACGCCTGCCGTTGCTACTCCTTAATATTTTTCTTTTCGGCACAAGTGTGCCAAATTAAACTTTTAGTTTCTGTTCATCCGTCCCCTCATCATTTTTCATTTTTGACAATATTGCCCTTTTTGATGTTGATGTATACTGTTCTTTAAGTTGTGTTAGTGTGCAATAAACATTATAAGCATGAATTTATCTGATTACAGATATTAAACTAAATTTACGTGTATAAAAACTACTTGTCACTTTCAATTTTTTTTTCAGAATGTAGCCTCTGGTTGAGCCCCGAGAGAAGAAGGGGAAGAATTCCAGCTGCATGCTCGCAGGCCTACACTGATATCTGCGGAGATCGAAGACATCACATTGAGGATGGCCGTTGTCCTTAATCCTTAATGAAAATAAAAGCAAAACATTGTTGTTCAATATTTCCGAAAAACGGGTAATTAATGTATTCAACAATTTAGTGCGTGTTGTATAATTGACGCGCAGATATCTTATTGCATCGACAAGAAAAACATTGTCCTGAGTAGGTCTTACAATTATGTGACTTACTCGCTGAATGATTTTGGACATAAATTTATGTTCAAAGTTGGCGCTATGCTAAATGGATAATGTGGAAACTACACGCCCTACCTTCTTTGCAGCTTTTGTTACAATACGCGGTCTACACATCAGATAAAAATTAATACAAATGTAAAATAACTGACTCGCTCGGTGCTGTCGTCCTGAAGCTTCCGTAAAACGGGTGTTGCTTAAGAGGTGCAGCTGCTATGTCAAGTCTGATCAAATATGTGGAAGCCCTCACCGCTTAGAAGACCTTCAAAGAAATGGTTAAAATTGACATGAAGGGAAAGCTTTAAAGATTAGGAGAAATTAAACATAAAAAAGAATTAGGCGTGAATTCCTTTTAACATCAGAATATAAGTGAGTAAACTAACCCTTGCAAAAATTTTATATTTTTTGTTAAAAACTTTTGAAAAGCTCATTTAAATATAAAAAGTCAAAACATTTTACCATTCTTTGTCTACTCTGTGGACGTCCTAATAAGTGTAGACTTTTTTTAAACAATTTGCTTGTTTCATCTATGTTGGTTTGGTAGATTTTCACACTTCAAAACCTTAAATACGACTTTCCAGAAGAAAAAAAAAGATTGTTTTATCTACAAATTTTCAATCAAAAATGTTTAGAAGTTTTAAAACCGTTTACCGCTTGGCGTCAAATCGTACGCTGCAGCTGGATGTAAAAATCTTTTCAGGCATATTGTTGTACCTCTTCCCGCTGCGCTTGCTAACTGACATATACTCTATATGTAAGTAAACTAAGCACCATTCTCACACGCACAGAGATAACAAACCCTGCGAAGCACGCACAGCACCGCAATATATATTTTTATTGGACACGAGAATCGCAGCATACAATTCAATGTTAGTATAAAACAAAACGAATACCTCAAGCTCTCGTGGTCCTGCTTAAACCTTTTATGTATTGGATCGCGTCAAACAAATGATCCAATCGAGTGTAGTGTCGGCATTCACAAGCTGACCTTGAGTGCCAATATCAATAAGTTTCAAGATACTAACTTGATTTGGCAGTCAACGTGTTGAAATTCAATCTCCATTTTTCATGTGCTAGATAAGCCCAGCATAATTATTTTTTAAAGCGGTATGTACAATAAACGTACATATATCTGCACATAATATTTATGACTTCTCTTCGTTATAGAGTTTTATCTACACAAATAAAGTCAGGAAAAATAAGTCTATACAGAAATCTAGTGATCGCCATAACCCAATAAAGTACAGACCGGTTTCATTAAATAGCACTCGCTGTAAACTTTTTGGAAAACATAATTTTCAAACATGTAATAGGTTATCTTAAGGTTCATATTATTTTGATCACATATCAATATGTTTCTTTGGAAATCCCTATAAACAGCTAACAGGGGTGGTGCAATCATTAGACAGTTCGATAAATAATAGGCGACAAACCGATGTAATTTTCTTAGACTTTTCAGTCTTATGATCACGTCTCACTTGCCAAACTACTGCTCAACCTCTCTTCCATTACTGAAAACGGTCAAATATTATATTAGTTCACTGCCCACTTATCTAATCAATACAATGTGTACAAATTAATAGTGAGACATCCGCACATCTTTCAGTCACCTCAGGCATACCCCAAGAATCGCGGCCTCGGCCACTTCAATTTCTTTTTTTTTTCTTTACATTTTAAGAGAAACCCAGGTTCAAATTATTTTTTTTTTCAAGATGATAGTGTTATTTACACGGAGATAACAACCCAAGTGGATTAAATAAACCTTAACAGTGTCCAAGGAAATATGTATATAAGAATGGACAAACACGTGTATTACCGTGTCCACAAAAAACAAGCCAATGAAGTAACACAAGTACAAAACGTTAAAAGACTAAAATATTGTTACATAATTCATCGGAAGCAACACAAACTGCTCTCCTTTGATCGGAAAACCGTGGTTCTTTATTTGACAATGACATGGAGGAAGTGCTGACATGGGGCAGTCTCAATCTACCATTTTCTCAGGCCTCAAGTGTCTCCCGCGTAATCTCGTCTGTTTTTGTTCAATATGTTACTGTCAGTGAAGATAGGAGCACACCCACAATATCGGCAGTGCAGACCGAGATGCCCTGACATGACCGCATCTGCGTTGTTCCGCCAAACGTTCATTCAAGCAGCCGGTTGTCTGCCCTATATGCTGACGCCCGCATGACAATGGGCGTAGTACACGACCTCTTCCGCACGATGCACATACAAACTGTAGACCAATATTTGTAGATTGGCGTTACCTTTAGCAGAAAACTGACTTGGCATCGGCATATTGACAGCACTGTGAACAAGGCGAAAAATAATATTTTTACTCTTTAAGGCACACTTAGATTTTCAGACACGGAAACATAAAGTATAGCATATAAACACTAATTAGACCTATGCTGGAGTACGCTAGTACCATTTGGTTTTCCGACATGGCAGATGAATTAAACGAATCGGAAGGCGTCCAAAATACGTTCGTAAAATTCATTCTTAAAAGCCCGAAACAATTTAATTCGTAAAAATGATTGTTTGCGCTTCAAGGCTCATCTAATGCTCTCCTCAAATTTTCCCAATCAATGTCGCATTGAATAAGTAGGCGATTTGTTTTGTAGAGCTTCGTGCTTGCAAAATTACACTGGGCATTTATGGCACAAAGTTTCAAACAAGCGAGTTGTTGACTTGATATGTACTACACTACTATAGCAGCTATCTTAATGGTTACGTGTGAAATTGCATAAAACAGTTTGGGCTGGCGTCAAGCAAAGTTTCACAGAACGTTTCGAGCGTGTTACTTTGGTTAGGGATGTGGGAAACGTGCTCCTGCTTCTTTTTCCTAATTCGGGCCCGTGAGGGGTGTCATTCTGCCACACATCCTTCCTTGGCAGTTATGCTGCCGGCCCACGCTTCGATTTTTCGTGGTGTAGAGATTCCACGCTTTTCTTCTGGGATGATATTCCTGCTGTGTTTTACCCAGACTAATGAACTTTACAAGAAAACGGAATTATCAAAGCTTCTATCAATGGTGTGGGCAGTATGATTTGGTTTTTTCAGGGTGTATACAAGCTCTGCCTTGAACTCTATCCAGCTGGAAACGTCCTCCTTGGGCAGGAGTTTTTTTCAACAATCAAGGTTGTTAACAAACCAGGCGCTCACGGTGGCCAGGTCAATCATAAAAAAAAATATTTTCATATACCACTTTCTTTACTTTAGTGGCAGCCTTGAGGCCGCTGCCATCTGATCGATAAGGTCCACACTGCCCATAAACTTGTTATAGGTTCCTACACAGGCTGGGGATGGCACTTGGACATATATATTTCTTTTGTCGTACCTATTTAGTTTCTTCACAGGTTTAACGCAGACGTACGGGCTCAGAAAGGTCACGAAGCGAGTACCAAGTCACTTGATGGCATAAAACTCAACACCGTTTTTTTGAGGCTACTCTCAAGTCGAAAGACCACATGCCACCTCTTTCATGTCCTTTTCGCCCTTCAAGACGCAACCAGGAAGACGGTTTTGACGTACTGCCTCCAGTGCCCAAATCTCGCTTTCGTTCGGCTTGGAGACGAGTGGCGCACTGGTGAACCAATCACTGCAGTAAGGTGCGTAGCTGCATCCGTGGGCACAACTCCCGAACTCACGCCGCTTACCGGACTCGTTAACTCATGAACTAACCAAACTCATTAACTCATGAACTAACCAACTCATGACCCTCATCGAACTCGTAAACTCACTTAACTCATGACCCTCATCGAACTCATAAACTCACTTAACTCATTTACTCACTCAACGCACGCCCCTCACCGACCTCATGAACTTAATAAACTCCTAAACTTAATGAACTAATAAACTTACCGAACTTGAGCTTACAAAATTTATAAACTCATCAGTGTTGCGGAGCTGCCACTCTTGAGTTGGAATGATTCCGGAATCATTCCGCACTTTCGCGACCCCGGAATGGAATGGGAATTGAATGGCGGCATCGCAGGGGGGAATGAAATAGGAATGGAATTAAATTCTTTTTGCGCGGAATGGAATGGAAATGGAATATGCTCCGTTTCTCATGCGACCTGTGTTGATTTTCATCTAGGGCCTACGGGCTGAGAGTGTAATTCACTAGCGCATGCTTAGTGGTTCTTGAAGCATCATTATTGAAAAGGAGGTGACTGACAGCTTTACTGACTCACTGCTTATGCCCCTTCGAGGATTAAAATGGCGCGCCCTCCGTGAAGCAACCAAAACTGAATAATTGTAGACGGACAAGGTGTCGTTCCTGGTGTTGTGAGACACGGCAAAGTGGCTGTTGGATAATCATGCGCGAATAGCGTGCAGCTTTTAACTGAGGTGTCAAACCGAACCCGAACCAAAAAAGAGAGCAAAGCTGTTATATTTAACTGAACTGGAACAAAACTGTAAACAAAATAAATAATTTTATAATTAACCTGAACCGGAACAGAACCGTAATCTTATGTTGCGGTTTCCAGTACACTGGCAACGGTTCGGCGTAATAAAATGTGAGCTGCGCCTTCTTGAGGGTGGCGAGGCGAGGTCAATTAAATATTCGCGACGGTGGCATCAGCGGCTAAGTTTTGACTAAAGTAACGGCAGCGACGACATGGAGACTGCTCAGTAATATAGTGAAACAAATAAGTACATTTCGCGTCTATGTGCAGCACAAATCGGCGTCGACCAGTCGGAGTGGAGGCGTACACTTCTGTACTTTGTTTCACCTTACGATGGACAGCAAAGGACGCTACGAGCCATTAGAGCCAATTCATAGCTCGGAGGGTGCCACGTCTCCTTCCGGTTAAACGGACCGACGCGGTGAGCGCGAAGTCACGAGACAAGCTACGAACTATGGATTGCCTCGTGTAGCTCGTAGCTTCCGTTACAGTAGATCAGAAGGCGAAACGAAGTGTATCTAACTATGCCGAGAGGCAGATATTTTTTGTGTGCGTGCACGTGTGTGTGTGCTCATTTTATTTTCTTGCCTCTAAGCTTCTAAGCAGCATTTCTTAAGAAAAAAGAAAGCAAACATAAACATAAAAAAGCAAAAAGTTGAGGGCATTCGGCACGTTTGTTCTGCGGTGGCAAAATCTGGAGGCACCAAAAGGCAAAGCCGCGGCGAGCTCGACACTGCGGCGAAAATCGCCGGGACGCCAGTCGCCGAGAGCCCTAGACGCTGCTTGAATAAAATTTGCTTTTGTGTGCATTTTATAACGTCAAGTCGCCCGTTGTCTTCTTGTGTCATTTTTTTGTCTTTCTCCTTTTCAGCTCAGTCGTTCGAGAAAGTCGTTTGGGCGTATGGTGTGGGCAGTCTTCCGTTTCGATCAGGATGAGCATCGTACCGGCGTGCGGTCGTGCACCAGTACTGCGTGACGCCCATCAAATACCCAAGGCTAACACTGGTACTCCACTGGCTAAATGCCTTATCTACAGTGGGTAACAATATCGCCATACTCTGGCAGACTAAACTCCAGCGATCTAAACAAATACCGACTAATTTGTTATAGCGGGTAGCTTGCAAGTACGGTGCCTGCTACCGTCACGGTATCACTGTGCGTGCTGGCTGATTAACTTTACATGTAAGTACTGTATTTCGGTACTGTTTCGAAGCGCTTGTATAACCACGTAATTTTCATAGAATGGTGTTTGTATTCAAAATTCAAGATCACAAAACGAAATTAAGCTTATATTTGTTTTGCTGTCCCCGTTTACGCAGCACTGTTTCTGATGATATAATTTATTTTAATGCAGGTGGAGCTGCGTTGAACTCATCTTTCCTTAACGACTGGAAGCTGTGGACTTTTTTTCAAGAACCGACGTGAACCTGTTCGCGCTTCGTGGAACCGGTAACCGAACCGTTATATCAAAAGCACCATTGAACCAGAACCGAACCGGAACAAAATGACAGCAACCGTAAACCGAACTGAATCGGAAAATGAACGGTTCGGCTCCCCGCGTGCTTTAAAACCAGCCAAACTTCTGGTTTCTGCGTGGAACACAAATAAAAAATTGGATTGCTTATGTAAAGACATCACGAGAATCGTTCGCCATACATAAATGTTTATATTTTGAGGCAGGTTTCATGGGTTCCATAATATGTTGCTACAGTCCCTTGTACTGGCGCCGTATACCGATCGCACTTTGTCAGCGGTTTCCAGTTCTTGCAGCCGTGCATGGAAATTTCGGGCAGGTATACCCAGCGTCGCTTCTAACAGCGCACTAGCGGTGCTGTTGCGCAACTATTCGAAGCAGAGTGCAAGACAGGTTCATATGCCAAGCATGAACTAAAATGTTTAAGGCCTTATCAAACAAACAGCACACTAACTATGTATCAGTGTAGTGTATACGGACCGTCTGCTAACAAAATGGGTGGTTTTAATCTTTGGCGTCTGTTGCGACTCGCGAGTCTTTTAAGCTTGATTGTGTGATCGATGTCTGCAGTGACACCAAGTGCCACAAAACGCTTTGTGCGACCGCGCCTCGGCTTAGCAGAATGGGTGCTTTGAAGGAGCTTTTGCATACTTTTGCATTCGCCTCCGCGTTTGATAACGTCAGCAGCTTTGTGCTGCCTTTTCCAATAGCAATGCGCCTGTCAATGGCCATTTTTCCACGTTTAGGAATTAAAGAAATATAATGGTGGAGTTCAGCGATTCCAGGAGAGGGAATGAACCCACTATCTCCATTCCGAGAATTCGAAAGGAATGGAATTGTTGGAAACTCTAATTCCATGGAAGGGAATCGGAATGGAATGGGGGTGCCCATTTCGCCACACTGATACTTACCGAACTCATCCCCCTCACCCACCCTCACGCTCCACACACTCAACCTCAAACTCTTGGGTTTACGACTTTCCAGGCTTAAAAACTCACTCCCTCTCACCTTACAGCTGATTTGTGAGACTAAGTGAGGTGAGTGAGTGCACACATGAGTTTTACCGAGGAATGGTGGAAACCAAAGGAAAAAGGTAAGATGCACGACGTCCATGTCGCCCCAAGCGATCATTCAGTGTTTTAACGCGAGTCGTTGGCGGCGCAATCGTCTCAGTGAAACTCCAGTGCAGTTTTCAGTTCACTTCACATATTCATATCTTGTGTTATCTATATAGTTGTTGTCTTAAACCTTTGGGGGCAATCTTGGTTCGAACTTTGTCGAACATTTGTTCAACAGTTCAAAGTGCGTCAAACTTTTTACAGCAAAGCTGTATATCTCGACCAGCCAAGGAAATGTTCGTGTCGTTGGCATTGTAAGCAAAAAACTGCCGGTGAACAATTGAAGGCAAAACAGCATATCTCCATTGAAATGAGGCATACAGCATACAGCTCAGTATCCGTTTCAATAAAAAACCCACAAAACAAGTATCAGAACCAGATGATGAATGATAAGGTACGTGTGCACAATAGGAACACACTCCCCCGCGTTCCGGTAAAGATTAGGTTTGCAGCTGCTTCGAAAGGGGTTGACGTCATTCGAAGCCCTCGTGTTAAGTGCAAACCGCATAATGGATGATAACGGCGCCTGCGAACATGGCGAAGCATGTACTGACGTCACTAGTCTTTCATATACACGTGCCACGCGCCACTTCTGCGAAGGACATGGCGACTGAAATCTAGCTCAGTGCTGCGCTGTGCCGCCATGATATTCCCAAAAGCTGCACGTTGCATGTTCCTCGTGCATCGGCGCACCTTGCGCTACTTTTACCAGACCTACGGACACGCTACGAGCCATCTTAGCCAATCCATTTCTGCGGACGTGGCCCGTGATACGCTTTCCGCGCGTCGCTGTGCCCCCTCTCTAAAATCACGTGACACTCACAGGGCCTCCGATTGGCTCCGATGGCTCGTAACATCCGCTGCGCTTAAACGTAAGATGAAACGGGGTATAGCAACTGATTTCATTGTTGCTGCAGCACCGCAATGAATAGGCCAGGCATATATAAGAGCAGCGTGAATAGTAGGAGCGGCAAAGGGAAAAGGAACGGCAATACGACCAGCGGCGGCGTGCTGCGACCGGCGGCGGCATTTCGCATTGTGCAGTAGGCAACCGCTGTAGGTGATGCCACAGCTTCGCTGACCAATGACCTTCACAGCGTGGATTGGAGTCCCAATCATGGCCAGCTTTCTGGGACACGCTGTTTTAGTTCCCGATTCTCACAACACGTGGCGTATCAACCTTGAGCAAGATAAAGCCCCTTATCCTGGGAAGAGTGACGCCATTCATTGTTGTGGAACTGCTTAAGACACGTGCCGCGCGCCACTTCTGGGAAGAACATGGCTTCTGAAATCTAGCTCAGTGCTGCGCTGCGCCGCCATGATCTTCCCAAGGGCTGCACGTTGCATGTACCTCGTGCCTCGGCGCGCCTTGCGCTACTTTTGAAACATGAAGGGGCGGCAGTTTGATACTTTAGACCCATGTTACGGGTAAAAAAAACAGGACGCGGGATGGCCAAAAAAACATGCTTTTCGTGCAAGGCTCGTCAAATTATGAGGCGCTGGAGAAATGCAGCATTATGCGTTAAGTCCTTATTTCGAACTCTTTTTGTTCGCCTTCCGCCCATTGAAAAGCATGCGGGAAGGGCCTTAGAACGCACCTGGTATCGCTGCGCCGCAGCGTTCTTCCGCATCAAAAAGTTCGTCTGCCTTCCTCGCCGTCACCATGGCAACGAACGCCGAATGAATAGAAGCACGCGCGGTACCGCCGCGTGAAGCCAGCAACAGCTGACGCCATTTTACGAACGCCGTCTGCTAGCCAAAGCCGAACGCGGTGTGTCAGATCAACCGCCTCCGCCGGTGCGCCGCTAGCAAAGACGACGAAGCTGAGGCACGCCGACGGCGATCGAGCAAGCAACAACACCACGGGACGACTGCAACGGCGGCATATATTCGGATCAAAGGCCGCCTTCGCCGGTGCGCCGCTAGCAAAGACGACGAAGCTGAGGCACGCCGACGGCGAATGGGCGAGCAACAGCACCGCGGGACGACTGCAACGGCGGCATTTATTTTGATCACAGGCGCGAAATAAGCAAGAACAATTTTTATTTGAATCATAACACCCGATATCCAAGTTGGGGACCACATACCTTTTCTGGGTCTTTCCTGTGAACTTTTTACAGAGACACGGGGTGCCGCATTCAAAAAACAGCTCCGTTTGCAAAATATGGGGCCCTGAAAAGGGCCGTTTAGACCGCTGCCAGAACCTATAACTGACATAACGAGCACTTGACAAGCGGTTGGCGCATAAGTCGTCTTTATGCACGCAGACGGGTGACAGGCTCAGCGCAGCGGATCCCTCGAAGTCACCGGGACCGTCAGAATCCTCGCCCTGTCTGCGTCGGGGCTCTAGATTTTGGCGGCCGCGGCGACGAACGACTGGAATCTATCAGTGTTTCCGCGCGCCTTGTCTCTCCTCCAAAACATGAACTTTGCAAGGTGACCAGTGAAATGGTGGCTCTCGCGCCGTCCAGATGGAAGAGAGTTTTTGACGTGGGCCCAGGTGCAATCCACCGTATTGGTGTGCGCACCAGTGTTCGCGTCGACAAAGTTAAGCTTATGGTTGACGGTGAGGTGCGTGAAGCGAGCGTCATCTGCAAGCTTGCGATAGCCAGCCCAACAGTCAGTAATTATTCTTGTTCCAGGGTGGACCAACTCGGCTATTAGCCCTTGCAGGGTTTTAGCGTCACGGGTCTCCACGGGAACAAGAAAGCAGCACCCGCTGCAACGCGCCACACCGCCGAAAACCCACTGGCCAGGCCTTAAATACCCGCGATGGTACTTGTGCCTACCGAACATACTCTCGTCTGGTTCTACAGTCACGCCGTCGCCACCAATCATGTCTGAATGCTTAAAGACGGCATTTAGCACAACCTCCCGACAAAGGCTTGCCCAATCAGTTATTGTCTTACTTGCGATATCAACCTCCCGCTGAATTACGGCGCACGGTAGGTTCTGGCATCCGGAGGATGATTTTCATGAGTTGGAGAAGCGTCAGGTGCGTGCGATCCTTCGAAAAGGGAACCGCTTCGTATCGAGACTTCGCCCCGGCACTGAACTTTGACCGACTTCCTCTTGGGCACCTCACGAATCATCCGCACACCGCACCCCCCCCCCCCCCCCCCCCCCCCCCGTGTAGCCATCCGCAGATCTAGCGCGGACTTGCAGCTTGTCATCGCAGCTTCGCACTCTGGACACGCACGAAAACCCAGGAGCCAGGAGCAGGCCAACGCGCTAAAGCAAATTAATTGCTTCAAGAGGGTCTTTCATGGCGCCAAGAAGACGGCACAAGTTGAACACCATGGCACTGCGATGCTCGCCTCTGGAAGAACAAAGCGCCGAGGGGGAACTGCGCGCTTCTTTGCATTTATTATATTTATTTCATCCGCCATTTTATACCTCGTGACACAATTCTAACAAACTCATTGGTTGATCGGTCGTACCACACCATCGCGTGACAAAAAAAAAAAAAAAAAAAAAAAAAAAAAAAACGCCAAACGTATGTTTACGGACGGCATCGTCACAGAAAAGGGAGCAGTCGAACCCAACAACAAAATGAAGTAACAAAGTGAATAAAAAAAAAAAATAAGAAGGGAGCCGTTGCGGTTTCGGACGGCGTCTTCTTTGATGAGAGGAGCTGCTCTGGCCAGAGCGGCCTGAGCAGCCGTGCTGCTCTGGCTGCTCGGAATATTCCTTTTTGTTCTTTTTCTTACTCTACAGGGTGCCACGACCCTTATTTGAAGCTGATGTGTTAAATTAATAACAAACAACGCGTTGGAACGGAGGAGGTAGAGGGTCTTGGCGTCAGAATTTGACGTGGTAGAAAAGAAAAGAAAATAACGAATGCACAATACATACCGTATGCCAAGACCGTTATACTCCGCACTTGGCGAGGCCTTATGACGCAGCCGACGACCGTAAGGCTATTTATTTTGTTTCTTTAGATTTGTTATCGTGACGACTACTCCACTGTGCCTCGGAGTCTCCAGCGGAGATCCGGCAGTTTTTAATAATTATTATTATTGTCGTTTGAAGGGCACTCTTCGTACGCTGCTTCGTTTCTGACGCCATAAAAATATGGGGCGGGATTACTTTGCACCACGTATAAACAAAAATAAAAAAAGTTTAGTTCATGGTCGGATTGGTTTGTGGATACAATTAGTCCAATAAAATTAGTCCAATAATTGATAAGTACGATTATTTAGCTTCATTATTAGCATCTTTTGTGTGCATGCGTGAAATACAACACCCAACGAGAAGACACGAGAACAACGCTGCAACTGCTGGACCATAGACCACTTTTGAGAAAATGCGCCGCAAGACAGGGAGGGAGTAAGGGATACAAAAAGTAGACTATTTAATGTCACCGAATTCCTGGGCGGGGAACACTTGGCGGTGTCAGTGTATCGTTTTGAAAGCGATACAAAAACACGTCGGGGACATTGGACTTCTGGACGAACTTTGAGTGCGTGCGCGTCTGATGTGTGTTTATGCCATTCTTTCTTTTTAGATTGTAGGCGGGAAAATCCACACGGGCTAGAGCCTGAGTAATGCAGAGTTGTTACTCAGGCCCCAGTCAGTGTGGATTTTTCGCGCCTATAATCTAAACAGAAATAATATTTTTATGGCGTCAGGGACGAAGCAGCATAGAAAGAGTGCCCTTCAAAACGACAATAATATTTACTAAAACCTGCATGCCGGATCTCCGCTGGAGACTCCGAGGCACACTGGAGTAGTCGTCACGATAACAAATCTAAAGAAACAAAATAAATAGCCTTACGGTCGTCGGCTGCGTCATAAGGCCTCGCCAAGTGCGGAGTATAACGGTCTTGGCATACGGTATGTATTGTGCATTCGTTATTTTCTTTTCTTTTCTACCACGTCAAATTCTGACGCCAAGACTCTCTACCTCCTCCGTTCCAACGCGTTGTTTGTTATTAATTTAACACATCAGCTTCAAATAAGGGTCGTGGCACCCTGTAGAGTAAGAAAAAGAACAAAAAGGAATATTCCGAGCAGCCAGAGCAGCACGGCTGCTCAGGCCGCTCTGGCCAGAGCAGCTCCTCTCATCAAAGAAGACGCCGTCCGAAACCGCAACGGCTCCCTTCTTATTTTTTTTTTTTATGCACTTTGTTACTTCATTTTGTTGTTGGGTTCGACTGCTCCCTTTTCTGTGACGATGCCGTCCGTGAACATACGTTTGGCGGTTTTTTTTTTTTTTTTTTTTTTGTCACGCGATGGTGTGGTACGACCGATCAACCAATGAGTTTGTTAGAATTGTGTTACGAGGTATAAAATGGCGGATGAAATAAATATAATAAATGCAAAGAAGCGCGCAGTTCCCCCTCGGCGCTTTGTTCTTCCAGAGGCGAGCATCGCAGTGCCATGGTGTTCAACTTGTGCCGTCTTCTTGGCGCCATGAAAGACCCTCTTGAAGCAATTAATTTGCTTTAGCGCGTTGGCCTGCTCCTGGCTCCTGGGTTTTCGTGCGTGTCCAGAGTGCGAAGCTGCGATGACAAGCTGCAAGTCCGCGCTAGATCTGCGGATGGCTACACGGGGGGGGGGGGGGGGGGGGCGGTGTGCGGATGATTCGTGATGTGCCCAAGAGGAAGTCGGTCAAAGTTCAGTGCCGGGGCGAAGTCTCGATACGAAGCGGTTCCCTTTTCGAAGGATCGCACGCACCTGACGCTTCTCCAACTCATGAAAATCATCCTCCGGATGCCAGAACCTACCGTGCGCCGTCATTCAGCGGGAGGCTGATATCGCAAGTAAGACAATAACTGATTGGGCGAGCCTTTGTCGGGAGGTTGTGCTAAATGCCGTCTTTAAGCATTCAGACATGATTGGTGGCGACGGCGTGACTGTAGAACCAGACGAGAGTATGTTCGGTAGGCACAAGTACCATCGCGGGTATTTAAGGCCTGGCCAGTGGGTTTTCGGCGGTGTGGCGCGTTGCAGCGGGTGCTGCTTTCTTGTTCCCGTGGAGACCCGTGACGCTAAAACCCTGCAAGGGCTAATAGCCGAGTTGGTCCACCCTGGAACAAGAATAATTACTGACTGTTGGGCTGGCTATCGCAAGCTTGCAGATGACGCTCGCTTCACGCACCTCACCGTCAACCATAAGCTTAACTTTGTCGACGCGAACACTGGTGCGCACACCAATACGGTGGATTGCACCTGTGCCCACGTCAAAAACTCTCTTCCATCTGGACGGCGCGAGAGCCACCATTTCACTGGTCACCTTGCAAAGTTCATATTTTGGAGGAGAGACAAGGAGCGCGGAAACAATAATAGATTCCAGTCGTTCGTCGCTGCGGCCGCCAAAATCTAGAGCCCCGACGCAGACAGGGCGAGGATTCTGACGGCCCCGGTGACTTCGAGTGATCCGCTGCGCTGAGCCCGTCACCTGCCTGCATGCATAAAGACGACTTAAGCGCCAACCGCTCGTCAAGTGCTCCTTACGTCAGTTATAGGTTCTGGTAGCGGTCTAAACGGTCCTTTTCAGGGCCCCCATATTTTGCAAACGGAGCTGTGTTTTGAATGCGGCACCCCGTGTCTCTGTAAAAAGTTCAAAGAAAAGACCCAGCAAAGGTATGTGGTCCCCAACTTGGATATCGCGTGTTATGATTCCAATAAAAATTGTTCTGGCTTATTTCGCGCCTTTGATCCGAATAAATGCCGCAGTTGCAGTCGTCCCGCGGTGCTGTTGCTCGCCCATTCGCCGTCGGCGTGCCTCAGCTTCGTCGTCTTTGCTAGCGGCGCACCGGCGAAGGCGGCCTTTGATCCGAATAAATGCCGCCGTTGCAGTCGCCCCGCGGTATTGTTGCTTGCTCGATCGCCGTCGGCGTGTCTTAGCTTCGTCGTCTTTGCTAGCGGCGCACCGGCGGAGGCGGTTGATCTGACACACCGCGTTCGGCTCTGGCTAGCAGACGGCGTTCGTAAAATGGCGTCAGCTGTTGCTAGCTTCACGCGTCAGTACCGTGCGTACTTCTATTCATTCGGCGTTCGTTGCCATGGTGACGGCGAGGAAGGCAGACGAACTTTTTGATGCGGAAGAACGCTGCGGCGCAGCGATACCAGGTGCGTTCTAAGGCCCTTCCCGCATGCTTTTCAATGGGCGGAAGGCGAACAAAAAGAGTTCGAAATAAGGACTTAACGCAGAATGCTGCATTTCTCCAGCGCCTCATTATTTGACGAGCCTTGCACGAAAAGCATGTTTTTAGATCGGAGTTTGGAGATAGTTTTTTTTACAACAACATGGGTCTAAAGTATCAATGTGCCTGAAGGGGCTTTAGAGCAAGATAGAGTGCCTTCATACGCACGCGCTTTTTTGCTTGAGCGGTGGGCCCGCCCCATTTTAAAGATCGTCCCCGATTGTGGCCGTTTCTAAGCCTAAACATACGCGGTAACCGTTGACATGGCAACGTATTGCTACTCCGTGGCTCCGAGTAGGTTTCGTTCGTGGCACGATAACTGCAGCTTGAAAAGAAGTATTTCAAGGCTTCAAAGTCGCTCCAGCTCAGATCTAAATAGTGCAGCTGCTCGCAGAGTATGCGCGCTCCCGTTCGTCTCAGTGTCGGCACAGTTGAAGGCCTAAATCTTCGGCTGCAGATGGTCAAAGCCCACACGAACGCCCGAAAAATTTGAGAACGAGCCATACCTAAAACAGCGTGCAAGCACAGGAGGAAGAAAATGGAACTCAGGAAAGAGCACAGGAAAGAACACTGGAAAGAGGAAGCTTCAGACATGAAGCCCACGCGCACTTAGAAGGTAAAAAGAAGAAAGAATAAAAACAGATACCTTACTAAGTTGCAGTAGAAAAGGAGAAAACGGACCTTATAAGGTCACGACGAAAAAAAGATAAAAAAAAGAAAAAAGAAAAACAACAACGTGGGCTTTATATTTGAAGCTTCCTCTTTCTCTTTCTTTCACAATACAAAAGTTAGGAGCCAGCGCCCCTTCCTGCGTTTTGTTATCTTTTCCTGTGCTTGTGCGCTGTTTTAGGTATGTCTTCTAAGTACCAGCTAGCTTAACTCTCTATGTTACTACGAGAACAAGCGCCAAATTGGAGCGCTACGGATAGGATTGTTTCGGCTACACCCGAAGCGGGGTGGCAGAACGAGTCGAGGCCGATCCAAGGCCAAAAGAAAATGGCGGAAGAGAACGCTCCCGCGCGCGTTCGCTTCTCAATCGACGATGACATTTATGTGCTACGCGAAGTGTACGCCACTAACCCAATCCAGGATTCTAGGAGATGGGCTTCAATTGCCGAAAGAATCTCCGAAGCAATCGGAAGACATTTCTTCACGCGGGCCATCCGCGACCGGGTCAACCTGCTGCTGGCACAGTTTAATAGGAAGCACAGATTTCCCCGTGACTTTTCGTAACGTAACGTAAAAAAACGGGTCTGTGTGCACGAGCCTTTAGCCACGGAGTAGCAATGCGTTACAATGTCAACAGTTACGACGTACGATTAGGCTTAGGAACAGCCAGAATCAGGTACGATCTTTAAGATAGGGCGAGCCCAGCGCTCATTCTTTGTGTCTTGAGCGAGATAAAGCAAAGCGAAAGCCGGCTGCACTATTCATTGGCAATGAAATTGGCTAATACGTCAGCGACCATGACGAATTTGCTCCGAAGCTAGCGGAAAGTGCGCCGCCATGTTTGCCGACACAACCCGGCCCCAAGCAATTGGTGGACTCACGCTATTTTCCGAATTTCAAGTTGGGGGCGCACGCCAACCAAAAACGCTAGAGTTCCTGTATAGGCTCCCTACGGGAGCCAGAGTTCCGCGTTCATCCCCTTAGCGCCGTCTTTCCTGCATGGCATGTTGGTCCAGTTCCTCACGTGATTGAAATCGGCGAATAGCAGCGCCGCGCGTTCGAGGCGCGTGGCGCGCTCAAAAGCAGGGAAACGTTCGGTGGGGCGCGCGCAACGTCTACAATCCTGCACGGCACTTTATCCGGCTCATCACGTGATCAGATCTCGGCGAATAGCGGCGCGGCGGCACGTAGAAAACAGACGCTCAACTCTGGCTCCCGTGGGGAGCCTATACAGGAACTCTACAAAATCACAAACGGAGTTCGGATTCTGTGCATGCGCAGCGCTGGGCTCCTATTTCTTTGTGGCCCCAAAGCTTTGGGACCCCCGATTATAAAACTCTCTATAACTGTCGTGTTGCTTCATCTAGAGGATGGGCTAAAAGCAAGCTACACCTACCAGCGTCGTGCCTGTGACCGGGGAATGCTATTTGAGGACGTGCACTCTCTTGTGACCAGAGAACTAAATCTTCTGATTCAGAGACGGTCGGCAGATGGGTCTTGCTGTGCCGGTCCGACTGGTGTTACCCTCCCTATTATTTGAACCGCAAGCCACAATAAAGTGTCGTTTCAGCGCAAATGTTTTGTGTTTTAATAATATTTCACTGTTAAGAAGTTCGCTCGTTGTCCACAATCGCGCTGCATGCGAAAAAGGCGAGCCTGCCGCGTTAACAAAGCCTATTCTATAAGCACGCTGTGTGAAGTTTCGTTGCGTTGGGTACCCCAAAGCGTTGGGCTCCCCAAAGCGTTGGGGCCCCTTATTCTAAAACATTCTAATCTGTTATTTTCTGTATTCCGTATGCAATTTCAGTGATGTGCGCTACTAGTATTGCGAAGTTTTGTAATTTGTATCCTCTAAACGAGGAAACACTATCGTTCTTTCTTTTAAGGCGCTACCGGCTGTTGGCCAGCAAAGCATTTTGTCGTTAGTCCTTAGGTTTTAGTCTTTATTTATTTGGCTCTGGAGAGCCGCGGCAACGCGGAAAGGCAGCAGCCCGTACCATGGAGGCCCGCGGTGCCGCGTCTAGTAAACATAATAATGTGATGAGTATATACATGCATGATGACGACGTTATGAATCGTTGGTATTGAGGAGGACGGCAGTCCGATTCGCAGAAGTCCAGATTTCGTGGAGGTGGGTTGGGCAAGTCAGCAGCGAGCTATGGGGATCTGACACGCAGTTCGATCGGTGCATGAAGGAGCCCCACGAACATGATGGCGCTGTTGCTCACTGGAGTCCTCTGGGGTTGAAGCATCAGGCTCCAAGGAGGCAGCCCAGTCAAAGTAGAAGCTCCCGCTTCCGAGGAACCGGGGCTCAGATTGAGGCACCGCCGTCGCCCGGTGTGTCATTTTCTCAACGTCGTCGTCGTTGTGTTCTTTATTTATACGCCTATATATGTATAAATAAAATGAAATAGGATAAAAAGACACACAACCGAACGGCCAGCGGCGCGCCGTTCTAGTTAATAGTTTAGTTATTTCTAGTTATATATGCCTGAAAGAATTTTGTTCAGTTTGTGTCTGTAACCGAGCTAAAACTTTACGTACACAGGCTAATTCAAAGCAAAATATATACAATGCAAGTGTTTCTGACCTCACATAACAATATGCTTATATTTTAAATCTAGGGCACAAATTTTGATCGTAAACATTTAATTATTATATAGTCATATTATAACCGCCACATGCTTAGTCAATATGCTGTCAGAAACGCATCGTAAAAGTCTTTTTCTCGATAAGCCTACGTAAAGGTAGCTTGGCCGCAAGCTCCTTGGTGCACGGCGGAGTGCTAACTTTACAGGGGCAAAAAGCGGGCCAAATTTGAAAGTCTCGAGGAATAAAAATTTGTCATTAAAATACTGAAAGTTTAACTGCTGTGTGCGCTATGAGTCGGCAGATATTCTATTCCTCGGGAACTTTACGATTCTTCATTTCAGTGAGAAGAAATTTAAAATTTTGTCAAAGTGGCTCGTAAGACCCAATGCAACAATATTATATCGGGCCCAGGAATAAAAAGTATACAATCCTGAGGTTCAAGTAGGTATTAAATAAGAGCCCATTAGTGCCCTCTATAGATATCCCTGAGAACTTAAGGCCGTTTGCAGTAGCTTGGCTGAAATTATCATTTTACTGCATTTTGCTGAGATTATAGCCAAGAGAGGGCGTAAGGAGACCGTGTCCAGGAATGCTGGGATTGTGTTTAATTTGGCATAGTAGACACTTTGAAAATCGTCGAATGTTTTAACCCGATAAGTTTGAAAATTCGAAAAATGTTCCAACGTCTCAGCTCAAAAAAATTCGAAAGTAAAAAAAAAAAAACATCGAACTTATTAGCTTCAGAAATTTAAAAGTTTGAAATTCGTAAAATGTTTATGTAGTAAATTAGGCATTTCAAAGCTTGTTCCAACTTTTTAAACCCCCGGTTTCGTTCTTCGAACCTCAAACTTCAAAACGTTCGCGGCGCCTTTAGTAGATATTCACTTCGCAAGTCAAGTTGTCCTGCTCCTTTGTTTATGTTAAGTGTCAGCGCGTGGACGGAGCATTCTACTTTTAACTGGGAGACAGTAAGTGTGCACGCGAGCTTGTGTAACATAATCATGCCATACCCGGGACAGCAGTAAGGGATAACTGGGTAAAGCTTCCCGTTCTTCAAGCGTGCGCTATACACATTCCCGTTTCGTGGAATTACAATTGAGAACAAAGTTAAAATACCAGTCACTGGCAAAGCATTTAAAGGGATACTGAACCAAAGAATTTAGTGCCCATAATAAGTGGCGCACGTTCTTTCCACCAGCCAGCAGCCGCCGGTGTGCGCGAGAACACGTAACAAAAATGACGTCACAGACCTCCATTCGCGGTTGAGATGACAGTGAAATGCATGGGCTTCGGACTAAAGGAGAATAAAGACAGGCTTTTCATCTCTACAAGTGAAAGCTACGTGCTTGTTAGACCAATTCATCGCTGACTTTTTACACCAGGCACCGCTGTGTAGATGAAAAACTTGTCTTTATTCTCCTTTGGTCCGAAGCCCATACATTTCACTGTCATCTCAACCACGAATGGAGGTCTGTGACGTCATTTTTGTTGCCTGTGCTCGCGCACACCGGCGGCTGCTGGCTCGTGGAAGGAACGTGCGCCACTTATTATGGACACCAAATTCCTTGGTTCAGTATCCCTTTAAAGTTGCAGTTTTTATCAAAAAGCATTAAACCAAAGCTTCCGTCGACCCTGAAGCACGCGCAGATTCACAGTTCCGACGAAGTGGGTTCTGTCAAAACTGTTAACCCGCAACTAATGGCGCCAAACTTATACGTATAGCAGCAAACACTCTATTTTTTTACGCCGTTTTAAATATATTTGTATCCATCTAGTTTCTAGGTAAATAACAGCTATAATTTTGCATCTGACAGCGGAGTGCATCGCTGGTTATGCATGCCGATTTATATGATTGGCCACTTGTACATTATTCTGAGTCTTCCTGCAGATCAAGTTACCCTTGTTTTGTTGTTTCTTCCGCTTAAAATACCCTTTGTGGACCCGCAACACATTAGGTTAATACATGGAAAAATGCCGGTTGGAGCGCGAAGAGGATCATATGACGGGGGCAGTGAGGACGAGGCTTTTGGTACATGAGGATTACGGGACGGGGTTATAGGTGAGCGGCGTTTGCAAACTTCCGGTTCCTAGAAAATTTTATTTAGCTGTTGAAAAACGACGACAATCATCTGCAAGCCTGTCTAAGCATGGTTCTGAAAACTACAGTCTGGAGGCTTCAGAATTATGCTTGCACAGACTTGCAGCTCATTGTCGTCGTTTATCAACAGTGAATCAAAATTTCCTAAGGAACCGGACGTTTCCAAACGCCGCTCACCTGGGGCTAATGGCGCGGGGCTTTTGCGATAGGGACTCTACACGCGAAGCAATCGTGCTACACCTGGTGGCGCTGATGTGCAAATCACCCTCAACCTTTTCCGGTTCTGAACTAGGCAGACGTCCTGTTTTGCACAATCAAAATTTTGCAAAATTTGCAAAATCAAATATAATGCTATCTTCCGGAATTGGCCACTTATAGAGCACTGTCAGACTTAGTTACTCTATGATAAAAGCGTGAAGAGTAAAGAATTGGGAATGATACGTGAACCGGAATTGTGCCGGGGCTACCCAATGGACCTATTGCTAAATTACTAAGCATCAAGGGGAATGCAGACATTGGTGTTCAATGCGCCTCACGTGCTGGCCTCAACAGTAGTAACTTTACTAAAGCAAACGCCTAAAACAAATTTCATCTTGCACACGCGTTCGTCAACGCTTTGTTTTGGTTATTTACTTCAAATCCTTTAACAGGGAAGACGTGCGCCTGTTGCGCATGGAACACAAATTCCTGCATTCTCCTTGATGCCTGGGTAATTTAGCAATAGGTCTATAGATGGCGCCACTGAGTTTGTAGCCAAACAAAAAGGGGAGAATACTACGTTTCATACTTAAGGTGCAACCCCAACGTGCATGACGTTTCGGTGCTTTTCCGACGGCTTAAAACATTCTTTCTATGTATCTTACAATTATAAAGTTAGTGTCACATTAAAGAGCAGTTTCTCAACAATGCTTTAATGTCTTGATATTACAATTATTTTGGTTGTTATTTAATTATTTGGCTTTTAATAGACCCCAGTCTCTAATATTGAAAAAATTATTTCTCGAGTTATAACGTCCCATCGTCCACGATATTTTACGTGAGCGTTCAGTTAGATGTAATGAAATAAAAAAGTAAACAATGAACTGTACAGATAATGTATATTTTGAAATAAAAAATAAAGATTAAAATTGTAATATTTTATGGCGCTATAAAAACGGAATCACGTCAACTAATCAAAATAACGAGACATTAAATTATGAAGCATCCTTCGACATTACATTTTCCATAACTTCCATATCGATATATTACACGTTAAGAATGTTATAAGACCTCAAACTTTTCCCATTCATTTACGGCGAATTGTAGTTTCTTAACATAAAGTACAGATGGCGACACGTGTTCAAGAACAGCTTGATGTGCATTTTCCGTCGTGTGCCGCTTGGAACGCCACGTGAAAGACAGAAAAAGCGCCAGATGTCAGGGTGTCAGACGCCTGGATAGGGTGCCTACATGTCTGTCTGTCTCAGGGTGAAGACATCCATTGTTGCCCTGAATGTGCCAGCGCGTGACGCTCTCGCGGACTTGGTGCGTGACTCAGGCGGTAAAATGGCGTCTATGCATTAGCCAAAGCTACGCGCTCGAGCTGAGTGACACCTTATTTCGCGCACTTCAAAGTGCATAAAAAGACGATTGGGCGGAAAAATGGCTGAGATGTCACCACTCAAGCAAAAGCGCGCGTGTATGAAGGCACTCTAGGCCTGGATGCCCGCAGCGAGCAAGCCAGAGATGTGAGAACAAGCGCGAGGCTGCGGGTGCACCACAGCTACTTTTGCGCGCGTTCTACTGTGCGTCGGTACACATGCCCGAGGCGATCCAAATGAAATGGGCGCCATGAAATGCACTCTGTCATTTCAAATTTCGCCACGTATCCGAAAACATTTTAATATTTTTATCACTTGCATAAATCATTTACGATATCAAACTAGGCTTGTCGGAATGGTTCGACTATATTTTGTTTCAAAAACCACCTCGGTGGCTCTTAAGTGGCAACGACATTAAAACGTCTCAGTTCCTCTCAGCCAACGCGCTGGCCTATGAATCTATATTTGTCGGGTTTAAATATCGGCCGAGGTGCCCGCAATCCAACGGAGGCCAATCTGAGATTTCGGTTGCACGTCAAAAGATCTACGGTTAGTCAAAATAAACCCGCAATATTTTATTTTTATTTGGGCGTGTTAAGTGCTTTTTGTTGGTTTGGCTTGTGAAACCCTAAGATCTAAATATTTGCTTTGCTTTACCTTAGTTCGGAGCGCAACCAACGCTACGGGCTGATGAGGCCATTGAAGCAGCGCCAAGAGCGCGAAGTTAAGCTGTTCGTTCTCTTTCTGTGCCCATGCGGTCGGGCTAAACTAGACCCACTAAGTGAGCTACACTTCATACAGATATGGATGCTTAAAATGATGGTTGTCAGTTATCTGAGGCTTTATCTGAAATCACAGGAAACGCTTTTTCGTCCTCCACAAATGTTTAAACAGTTGGCGACAAAGCAAAGCAATATTACGTGAGCTTCCTGACACCGAAACTATTGCTGAGGAAGTCGCACTTTTGAATCATGACGACCGGCTGTTGCATCTGATTCGTTACTAACCACCAACATGGCGGAACCCAAAACAATATCGGGGCAAAATTGCCGATGCTCTAAGTGTAGCTCATTTGGTCTAGCTCACAGGATAAATCAAGTACGGTGGCGGATCGTTGGCCGAGTGTGTTGGGGTTGTTGTGAATTCCACAAGACCACTGGTAGTGCAAGGAAGAAAAAAAGGAAGATCCGAGATCGGCAGAGGCACGAGAAGAACGGGTCGGTGGCGCGAGACGGAGCTCGGCTGTTGAACTGCATGATCAGTGCTTCCCTTGACTGTTTTGTACACATGTAAGTAGGGAGTTTTAGAATAACGTACGCAATTTTAGCGCACGCTCGCGCTAAATTTAGCGCTTGCGTTAGCGCTCGCTAGGCAGGAGAGTTTTAGAATAGCGTTTCCCCGCGGCGACGCAAAACGCAACGTCGCGCGCTTGCAGCGCCGCCAAGATGTAGTTGCAGCTAGTAATGTATTTCTCGCATTTCAAAAGGCACGCGAAATGCTGTAAATTAAAAATAAAATAAACATTTTTTTGTCACAACAAACATCTTTAAACGTGTTTTAACGTATACTTTTGGTCACAGCCAACCTAATTTTTAGTTTAGTAGGTCACAACTAACAGAGCCAAGACAATCCACACGTGCACAATTTCGCGCCAAATTACGAACCTAGGTTGCGCACGCTTTGAGCTCTGTGAAGTGGTTTCTTTTTTTCTTCTTCTTTCTAATCATGCCTCCAATACGCCGATCGCGATCCAGTGTGCTGGATGACCATCTTCTTCATATGAACATGTCGTGGAGCGATTTGGATGACATGTTCCTCCAACACCGGGAGCCAGAACCGCGTAGATACAAGTCAAGTGGGGGGCTCCTGGATGTCGCCAAACTCGACGACCTGACTTTTCGGCGCATGTTTCGCTTTGAGAAGGACGATTTTGGACTCTTAAATGACGTCCTGCTGATGCCAAAGGTGGTGTACAGCAGCCAAGGGGTTGTTGTTAGCGGGGAGGAGGCCCTCCTTATGTGCCTGCGCCGACTTGCCTACCCAAACCGCTGGTGGGATTTGGAGCCGATCTTCGGCCGTCATTCGTCGGCAATGTCGAGCATCGTCGGTCAGGTGCTCAAGCACATCGACGGCACCTTCGGTCACTTGCTGGACGACCTGACCACCCACAGCTGGCTGAGCTTGGGCGACTTGAAACGCTTCGCAAGAGTAAGTCTGCTCGTTAACTGAGCGGCGTTTTTAAACCATTATATTTAAGAAAAACGTGCGCAGCATTTTACGACATTCCGAAAAAAATTACCTATTAGATGTGTTTTTAAGTTTCGGTGTCCTATCAAAACGCACCTCCGCACCGGTAGTCCTGTTCCCCGAGGTCAAAGCGTGCGACTATCTCCTCACCTCCCTCGTAGAAGTAAGCGTAGCGCACATGGTCAAATTACGCATGGTAGTTGCTTCATTTGCCCACGAGGAACAGGACCGCCGACGCAAAGATGCGTTCCCGTAGAAAACCAGAACCTATATATTCAACCCAATTCCGTTTTTTTTTTTTTGGAAAGGGGGGGATGTTGCACGCGCCTAATATTTCTGTAAGGTGCACTGGCTTAATGCTATTTTTTCATATCTAACGGTTTTAATGTTTCCTGATTAAAAAGAATACAAAAGTAATTAAGAACCTAACTACAACAAAGTTTATTCATCTTCTTAAAGAGACTCTTTGGCAGAGACCAATATGACAACTTTTTCTCTGTGCGATACACACTTTTTGCTGGAGTGATTTGGCCGGCATTTCATAAAACGCTTTGCGATATTCAATGCTTGGAGTGTCACATAATAATACTTGCCATTATTGGTGTTCAGTACCCTAGTCATAAGCTTTAAGCCCCCTTCCCTCCTCCCCAATATCTAGTGAACCATATAATATACACATGCATTTTGACTCCCCTCCCCTCTTTACACCACAAGTCATAACAATCCTAGCCCCCCCCCCCCCTTCCCTCTCTTCCTCCCAGCCTCAGACCTCTTCTCCCTCCCCCTCCCCCCAAAGAAATTTGTGCCTGCTGTTGTCATTTCCAATTAAGGAGGTCAAATATGTTACCCAGAACTGCTGAACAGAACTAATTTAGAAAAAACATACAGCTTAAAGAGGGATGTTTGTTTAGTAATTGATTTTATTTCATGACACATTTGTATACTACAAAAAACAACACTTCCTGTGCATGGGAGAAAGTACACTGATGAGGTCTTGGTATATGGTCGTTATTCAATTGATATTAATAAATATGCTACATATGCAAACTTCGGTAACACAACTAGAACAAAACATAACAAATTTAATGAGCCTTATCGCTTCAATATGGACTCTTTTAAAATCCTTTCTGTTAAATGTATTGAAGAATAGAAGTGCCTATCCACAGAAGCTCTAAATAGTGAAAATGTGCATGGTTTTCTTGATAACATTTTTAATAGTTAAGTGTGCCTACCAACCTGCTTTGGCCTCATAGCTGGCAAGATGTTAAAATAAAGAAAATAAAAAGCTGCATTCAAATAAGGAATACTGACACCAAGCTGTTGGAGAATAAAATTAAATATAAAAACAAGACACTTGATCAAAGCAAATCATGTTTTAGATACCATAAAGGTCTCGCTAAGAAAGTACCATTATTGCAGGCCGTTCATGCCCGAGGTGCACCCCTCCCAAACTGCTGGGGTTTCGTGGATGGGACGGCGAGGCCCATCTGCCGCCCTTCCACCAACCAGCGGATCTACTTTTCTGGACACAAGAGGCTGCAAGCATTGAAGTGCCAGTCAATAATGTGTGCAAACGGCATCATTTGCCAACTTGATGGTCCCTATCCGGGACACAGGCATGACGGTGGTGGGTGCAGCTGTTCTGGACCTGCATGCTTCCACGTTTGATATTAACACTTCCCATTAATCAGCATTTCAACTCTGTAGCAACACTGAATAAGCAGTTTTGCTATAGAGGTAGCACCGAACCAAATACAAATCACGAAGGAAATCATGTGTTCAAGACAATTATTAATGCGATTCTTTCAAATGAGCTAGTCCAGTCGCTGAGCTTAAATAACAAGCCTTGAAATGCTGTTTTGTGCTTCATTTTTGGTTAAGATGCAGTGGCATGTTCCGATTTAACTATATCTCTTCCAATTTATGCAGCCCCTGCTTTCTTCGAGGTTCGCTGCAAAAATATTTACTTAGCTCTGAAAGAGTGTGCTGTTCTACAGAGGACAAAGTATTGTAATGCAGCATTCACACTGCATTGCAAAACGGAGCATGCCAAATGAGCACACTGGCGAATCAATACCATGCAACTTCTGTTTTTAAAAGTGGTAAAAAGTACAGTGCCTTCTTGTTTCTCTGTTTTATGCAGGCATTTTGCGCGAAAGTGGCCTCTACGGAAAGTTGGAAAAGCTTGTGCAGGGCCGCTCTTACACCATCTACGGCGACCCAGCGTACCCATTACGGCGGCTTCTGATGAGGCCGTACGGAGGTGCCACCCTCACTCAACAGCAAGTGCTCTTCAACAGTGGCATGAGTACTGTGCGACAAGCTGTTGAGTGGGGGTTCGGTAAAATAGTATCCGAGTTCGCATTCCTGAACTTCAAGAAAAACCAGAAGCTGTACTTGCAGGATGTGGGGAGAATGTATCGGGTGGGGGCAATTTTTACTAACTGTCATACATGCCTGTACGGTAGCCAGACTGGTATGTTCTTTGGGCTCCGTGCACCCAACTTGGGGCAATACTTGAGACCCTCTGTACGGGACAGACACAACCTTTAAGATACTCTTGGTACAGTGCTCAACAAACTTATATGAAACACTCAAACTGTGTCTTATCTCGTAAGATCAGTGCTCCATTACATAGCGCTCAATAGAACAGCTTGAGCAGGGAAGGTACGCTTGCTCAAGGCCGAAATTGTAGCTAGGCCAAGGAAAACAACAGTTTTGCTGGCAATCTACACTTATCACCACCCTTTCGTATTAAGGTGCTTAGGTGACTGCCTAAACCGTCGGTGATTAGATGACTCAATCAGTGGGCGTTTCATGTTTTTACTGAATGAGCCCTTCAATAACTGACGATTTCAGCAGTCACCTTTGGCCGCCACCTGCATCAAGCAGAATTCCCATGTTGTCCCCGGCCCAGCCACCACTTCGACTTTGAGCGAGCGACCTCCCCTGGTTGGGCCATTCTACTGAGCACTACTTTTGGGGATTCTACGTGCCAAACCGACAAAGTGTATCTGGCGTGGCCCAGTGCAGGACTGAGGATTAATTTCATCCATCTGGAGATGTTCCGACGTACAAGAGAAAGTTCAATATCATGGCACCTTCTTTGCAATAAGCCTCCGTCAAACTGCGGGCAGCTCTACAAACATTCAAACCAACTGGGTATCCGTAGGCTGGTGCTTTGCCTCCATGAAACCGTGGCAGCTAGCATTCTTATAAGATAAGACACAGTTTGCATGTCTCGTATAGGCTTGGTGGGCCCTGTAAATTTTCCTAAACGTGGTCTTTCTCGTCTTTTTTAAGTGTTGCACATTAAGCGCTATTTCATGCAGAACTTCTTTAGCTGCTGTCCAGATATTGTACCCATGAGATTATACAGTTCGCATGTTCTACATAATTTTGGTGACACTGTTTATTTACCATAAAGTGGCCTTTCTAGTCATTTTCTGAGTGCCGAGTTAAAAGACGCTGTTATTTTCTTTTGAACAAGTTTTCTTTGGCTATAGTAATCTTTATTGGAGCTTCCATTTCTACATTTGTACTTGCAAGATGTGTGGAAGAATATAAAAATATTTATGTTATGGTAATTAAACAAATAAAAGTGAAAACTTAAAGCCTGCTGTCTATTTGAACTTATTAGCAATCATTGATTGCACGAGCTCCAGCATGGCTTGCTGCTGTGTGAGAAAAAAGTGTCTTTCCTGTGCACGATCCCTTTCTCTTTCTGCCCTTTCTTGAGCTCTCTCCTCTTTTTCCTCCTCCCACTCACGAAACTTGTTGCTGGAGCTTGTCTCTGTCGAGGGCCAGGCGCTTCCCCCCCAGGAAAAGGCGCTTCTCTTCAAATGAAATCCGCCGCTCCTCCAGCTTTTTCTCCCTCTCTCGGGTGCCCTGTTCAAACTGTAATCTTTTTTCAAAAAATATTAGATTCTCATTTTCTGTTTTTTTCCTGTAAGAAAAACATATGAAATGCATGTTAGACAAATGTTTCTCCAGAAATGTGCACAAACCTTTCCTGGAGGTCTACACTGTGGTCACTTTGCCCAGCTGCATATCTGATCCGAAAGAATAACATAGGGCAAGGATATCATGGAGTTGCAAATTGACATGAATATATTCAGCAACTTCATTTACTCTGCTGCAGCCTCCTTAGCTTCCTACAAGAAAAGAAGCCCCACAACGACATACGCAGGCACGGGAAACATGATAGAGTCATGAAATAGTCTGGAACGCACCAATACAAAGCACATGAACGAGCACAGAGTGATCGTAGGAAGCACAAATTCAACAGGAATGTCAGGCAACCTAGGCCTTGAAGAACACAGGTGAGATCAAGGTGCTCAGATTGTGAAATGAATTACCGTAGTAGATTTTCTTTTACTGCACGTGAATTACATTAAGTGTTCACAACTAATATTCAACTTTTCTTCTTTGATGCAGATATTAAGATAGACTTGTCTTCTATGTAACAGGATACCCCTGAGGTACTTTGGTAAAAACTGTAAAAAAGGTATTTCAATATACAAACATACAGAGCAAGAATTTTTTTTCCGAACGATGTCAGGCACTGTGGGTTTCAGCTCGTGGCGACTGCAAACGGTAGTGCTTATGTTTCTCTCTTTGTGTTGGTTCATGCACCTCCCCTTACCTCAAGCCCTTCACCTAATCACAAGGAATGTTCTGAGGAGGTTTATAGAACATTTGAGCTGCTTGGGAAGCCTGGAGCTTAACCCTCTGCACCTGACGGCTAGCTTCAGGTTCCACGGTCTGCTCGGGTGAAGCTGCAGGTGCATGGCCTCCAACATCGATCGAAGGGGTGCCCGTGGCAGCTGCAGGTAACTCTCTGCTCACGTCAAGACCAACAATTTCATATGTGTCGCCTGCTTCTGCCGCCGAGAGGAGCTCTGCCGTATCCACAACACAAGTGTTCCCTGAAAAAATATAAAAAAACAGCACCTCTGAAGAAATTAACTCTTAAATATTATGTTTCCCATTGGTGCTTCCATTGGAGGTTCAAGTATGCAGGACTGGCCACAGCATCTATGATAATGAAAAGCGTAGGCATATGTTTTGTCTCGCCCTATGATAAACTAAAGCCGAAAACCTATGGGCCTTCAATCGGCAAAATACAAAAAAATGGATAGCCTAAAATGCAGCCGTACCATGCATTAAAGCTAACAGCTCGAGCTTAAAAGCTCTTCCACATTAGCGGTGCTGTGATCGCTAGCGGCAGTGATTTTGGCCGCAGAATTGGTGACTCCAGCGAAATCAACGCTGCATGGCGGCCACGCTGAGAAGCGCAAGAGAGGAGGTCACTTCGACTCTGTCGTTTGCTATCGCTGCTTGGTTCTCGCAGGCAGCATAGAAACATTCATCGTTTCCAGTAGTCATATTTATGCTTCCACCGTGTCATTTTTACTCACTGACCAGACGAAAGTTTCTACTGTCGATAATCGCTTTGCTTTTAGATGTAACACCGATTTTACGCTGCAGTGCAAGAAATTTATGATGGTCCACGTGCTGAAGAACGAAAACTACCTCCTTTCGCCCGACCACCGCGCCCCCTATAGTTCGCTGGAGCCGCTAATTGCACCATGTGAAACATGCTTAAAGGGCAACTTCAATCAATATTTTTTTTATTTGGAATTACAACTGTTTTTACCTAAAGCAGTGTCTCCGAATTACAAGGTATAAATTTTTTTTCTCGATATTGTGTGTAGTTTTATAAATATCACGGCTCAAAGTTTGGTTTCGGGCGTCTACGGAAAAACCAAAACTATCCGCCAGAGGGATGGCAACGCTGATCATCAGCCTACGGTCGCGACGTGACGTCAACGGCGCTGCGGTGAGAGGTACAACCAATCAACCGCAGCTCCACCGCGATCCAATGTCACAAGGGTGCTGTGCCAGTGTTGCTTGGCTAAAAGCTAACCCGCTCGCCCCCTGCTAAAGAGCAACTGGTCACATCACTAAAATCGGTCCTAGTGGAATATGCATTTTCACTTTGACGTAAAATTTCGGCTGTAATATATTTGAGGTTACTAAAGCGATACCCGTCATTTATTTTAGTTTGGTTTTCGACCGGAGTTGCCCTTTAAGACAAACACATATGCATTAAGACGCCCTGATCCCACTTACATATGTTGCCAGCACTTTCCGGTACCTCGACGACCGAAGAGGTTGCCAGGTACGCTGCAGCAGCAGCATCAGTAGAAGTGGAGGCACGGCATGCGTCCGCAGTTGCGCTGCCATTCTGCGAAAGTCCACCAGATGTTGTAAATGATGCTAAATTCTTTTTCCTTTTAAACCTTTTGTTTAAGTTTTTGCAGCAAGTGCAACATGTGTGATACTTGGTTTACATTCTTCTTCTGTAACCATCTTGAAAGAAATTAACAGTAGGCTTGTTTGATTCACCTACATCTCCTGCACCAGCTTCAGTCGGTGAACACATAGATGCTAGTTAACCCTTTCCCTACCATGGACGACCTGGGTCCGTCCACACTGTTTGTACCGCTCCTCACGAAGACGAGCTGGGCTCGTCCACATTGATTCGGGCTCCAATACGCTACCATGGACGAACTGGGTTAGTCCACGTGTGTCTAGTGATCTTTGCTGTGGACAGATGGCGCTTCACGGAAGACAAAAACCTGGTAAATTCCTGAATTTGGCACAAAATTGTTCCAACGCAGACAACAGGGGATTTAAAAAATGGCGGCGTCAACTTCTGGTCGCTGCGTTCGTAGTGACAATCTTGCCTCAAAACTGGGGCGAAAACGAAGATATTGTAACGTCTCTTCAAATTCAGAAGACGAGGAAATGAATCTTTCATTGAACAGCGAGAGTGATGCAGCTGAGTTATTGGATTTTAGCTCAGACGACTCCGATTTCAATGAGGACACCATGTCGGCGTATCGGCATTGGACTAGAATCAATGTAGAAAATCCTCCTCCAGTTCCTCCACGTTTTGCGTTCACTTCGCGTGCAAGGTGATGTGAACTGTCTGCAGTACTGCTACGCCCGGCCTGGACGTCCATGTGCAAGGTGACGTGAACTGTCTGCGGTAATGCAGTGAAGCCGAACTTTAATCCCTTTTTCTTTTGCAGTCTGTTCAAAGTTTTCTCATAGAATAAATATTTTAGCATTTGTTTTTGGCCTGTGTATTGCATACTAAATTTATAAGGCACATAAAGAAATTCGGTATTTTCAAATCGTTTTTCTTTTTCAAAACTGTTGCGGTAGGCAAAGGGTTAAGAGTGCAGCCTGTCTTAA